>NW_020954610.1:9257880-9360250 GCF_900497805.2 Vombatus ursinus | reverse complement strand
CTTATTTTATAAAAGAGGAAACTGAGTCAAGCAGGGTTAAGTGACTTGCCCACGGTCACACAGCTACTAAGAGTCTAAGGCCAGATGTGAACTCAAGAAGATGAAACTTTCTGACTTCAAGCTCTGAGCTCTATCCACTGTTAGAGTGGAGAAAGGAGAGACTTGAGGCACGGAGACCAATTAACACTATTGTGATAGTCCAGGTAGGAGGTGATTAAGATCTCAACTACAGCGGTGGCTGTTGGAGTAAAGAGAAGAGGACCATGTGAGAGGTGTGAAGGGGGAAGTGACAGGATTCAGAATCCATCTTTTTCTCCAAGAGTGGACCCCTACTTTGCCAAAGGGATGCTTGCCCTAATCAACAGCACATGCATACCTTACTCTAGACAGAATAGGACAATGAGCCATTTAATTTACCCTTAGAATTCTGAAGTCATTATTTTCTCAGAGCTCACTCCAAACTTTCTCCAAAACAAAACAAAGCAAACAAAAACCAAAAACCAGGTATCCAAGGGCTTAGCACAAAAGAAAGAAATAGAACAAAATTGCTTTGTACTTCTAGATCAGTTTTTGTGAAGAGGCAGCATGGCTTCTTTGTAGGTGATTATTGCTTGAAGTTGACTCAGCTAGGATGTGTGACTGGGAGAGGGATGGCATTATTATATGATGCTTAGTAAATAAATATCCTAATGGAGAAGTGTAAATGGAAAAGGGAGGGTCCCAATGAGTGCAAATACCGAGTCCCATGAAGTGGACACATTATTTGAATTTTCATTGAGTATTTCCATTGGGTTGCAACTAATTGCCTTGTTTTACATATAATTATAACTTTGATTAGTGTGAATTCAAATAGCACGACTACTTCACAGGATTCATTATTGGAACTAATCAGGACCTAGCTATTACAGAGACTGCAAGGACTTACTTGGCCACTGATTAGATGTGGGAGGTAAGGTTGAGGACAGATTGAAAGATGACTCAAAAGCTGGGTGATTTGTAAGGATGGTGCTTCTGTTCAGAGAAATGAGGAAGTCAGGAAGAATAGCTGCTTTGGAGAAGAAAACCTACATTGTTTTAAGTCCCATCAGAGCACAGAAAACAACTACGGCTCTAAATAATGACTAATTCTATAGCAGAAGGATATCAAATGTAGGACCCTTAGGAATCCTCTGGAAATGTGTCTAGATCAAAGGCAGAATTGACTGAATTTGCATCGCTTGCCATTCAAATGAAGCACAAAAACCAGGTTGTTTGCTCACGAGACTTGGTTCCTCAGTAACACTGCGTTAGCAGGTTACTGCTGGGTTAAGCCATTAACAGACAGAAATCCACTCAAAAGAGCCGGCAGAGAGGAATTTACAGGTTAGGCAGGCAGCCAGTAATAATCCTTCCACTCTGGTTTGGTTCCTTTTTTCATAATATAGGGGAAAATACCAATAGGTCCCATTGGAGGGCTCCAGAGATAACAACTGACTACTGAGACATAACTTGAATGAAACTTTGTATTGCTTTACAATGAAAAACAGTGAATTAGACATATTTAAACCGCAAGAAGACACTCCACTTAGTTACCTGGCTCCTTTCAACACTGAAAATCCAGATCCTTGGATTTACCCTAAGAGTTGGGCACTCCACCCAATAACAGGGGGTCCCCAGGGATAATTCCAGTCTCTGTTCTCAGAATGCTACTACATTTATCTTTCATTTCTGCCCCTTTCTGAATGGCAGATGCTCACTTTCCTAGTTTAGGGAGTATGGTCTGTATGGATTTGTCCAATCAGAATCTTGGTTTAAGCTTCTATACAATGGGAAACTCCAACTTCCTGTCTGATGTGCTACTCAGTAAAACCCCCAGTGGTTCCCTACTCCCTCTATGCAAGATCAAATATAAAATTTTCTGTTTGGTATTTAAATCCCTTCAAAATATGACCCCTTCTACCTTTCCAATTTTCTTATACTAACACAAATGCTAATTAAATTAGGGCCTTCCTCACTAGTGAACAAAATTTGAGGTTCTAAGACCTTAATAATAATTGTAAAAGAAAAAAAATGAATGTAGTTGGAGGTAGACTCATTTTTCAGTCATCCTGTCTCTCTCCCCACATTGTGATGCCAGGTGATATAGAAGATAGATCACCAGGCCTGGAGTCATGAAGACCTGAGTTCAAATCTAGTCTCACACACATACTAGCTGGGTGACCTTGGACAAGTCACCCAACCTCTATTTGCTTCAGTTTCTTCAACTGTAAAATGGGTATAATAATAGCACCTATCTCTCAGGGTTGTTGTAAGGATCAAACAAGATAGTATTTTTAAAGCTCTTAGAATGGTGCCTGACACATAGGTCAGACACAATATAAATGCTGGTTCTTCTCCTTCATTTAACCTGTAGATGTGTGTCCCAGACTTTGTCAGTTGCATGTTTGAAATCAGATTATTAATACTTCTTTGAGTTGTTATTTCAATCTGTTAGTCTCTCTTGTTTTAGAAGTTTAAATTTTTTTTAATTTGGAAAACTGATTGTCATTTTTCTAACTTTCTTTTATCCAAGGTATTCAAAGGGAATGATCTTTTTATATACTTCTAAAACAGCCAACTCTATCAACTGAACTAGCATATATAAATATAATCCACATAATCTTGATCTTTATTTTAATTGAGAAATTCAAGTGCCTTTAACTCTCAACCTTATCATTAACTTGACTTGTTAGCAAGGAGCAAAAGTCATTTTTGTTTCAGTTTATTTTCTCTGCTCACCTCTCACCTGTGCCTGGATTATTATAATGGCCTCCTAACTTCTAATCTCTTCTGCTTTCCATTATATCTTTCACATACTTGTGAGAGAAATGATTATTTCTCTTTTGTATTTAATAACTACTTAATGAATTAGGATCAAGGTTTTTTTCCATTTTCTACTTCTTTATCCAGAAATCTTGGGAAAACTTACCGAACCAGGCTGAGAGAATTGGTGAATTCCTATTCATTGTGTTTGGTCAGACAGGTCTGGGGTAGAAGTAGATTCCCTCTTTGATATGTGTATTGATAAGACTCTTTGACCAAGACTTGGGTGGTCCAAGTCTGTACCCCCAAGACCCTCATTAGAATGAGCCCATATCTCATTATATTATTCACTTTCTCACTAATTGTTAGCCAATCAGAGTTTATCACTACCCTCAGGAACACCTACTCTTCCAAGGGCATATAAACCATGAGCGCGTTGCCATGATTCGTCTTTGGTCCAAGAGACAGATGGCCAAATTCCCCTTCCTTTTATTAATAAAATACTAGCATTATTAAGAAAATGACTAATTACCCAGAAACTACATCTTTCAAACTTTTTAAATGTCACGCCAGTTAAAAGAATTTTCCTAGTGTCTATTACTTATAATGTCACTCTCCACTCAAAGAACTTCATTATGGCTCCCTATTGCTAATAGGAAAAAAATATAAATGTCTTAGCCTGGCATTTAAGGCACACTGCAATATGGTTTAATCTATCTTTATGTTGCATTACCTTCCTACATACGCTCTGTTTTCTAACTGGACTGAACTATATTACTGTATCTTGTTTTGTAGTCTCCTGACTCCACGCATTTATGTAGGTCACAGGTATTAAACATGTGGCCCACCACACATGACCCACAACACTCCTGAATGTGTCCTGAACCAGATTAAAATTTAATTGAGAAATATTTATCAAAATAAATAAAAATATAATAAAATATAGATAATGTTAATTTGTGGTTTTCTAAGTCAACATGTGCTCTTCAGGGATCCTTCAGTATTATTTAAATTTTTATTTGAGTTTGACACCAATAATGCAGGTCAATTCCTATGCCAGAAATGCAATCCTTCTTCAACATTGCCTGTTGGAATCTTTCTCATTTTAGGCTCATTTCAGGTACTGTCTCTTCCATAAAGTCTTATCTGTTGATGCTAGCTAAGAGTATTTCCCTCTTTCCTCCAATATTCTCAGGATACTTTGCTTGGATCCAGAGATACTTTGCCCCTTCCACATTCAACTTTATATTATCCTTATTGAATACGTGTTCTCTGTGCCCCGCCCCCAGCAGAGTGTGAATTCCTTGAGAGCAGAAACTGTGTTGATTTTCATTCATATAACACCTAGGATAGTGCCTGGCACATACTAGGAACTTAATAAGTTCTTGTTGGTTGGTTGGTTGATTGATTTGCTCTTCAGACACCAGAATTATCATCACTAGAGATATCCTTGTCATAAATGTCATTTTCAGAATCCTTTCTTTATCCTCCTCTTTTCCCCAAAATCCATAGATGTGGATTGAGTGGGTGTGACCCAGAATCCTTTTGAGAGAGGTTATCATTCAGTAAAATACAGACAAGCAAAGAGTTAGGAGGGAGACTGTCAGGAAATATATCAAGATGAGGGTGAGTTTGGAAACTCAAGAGAGCAGTTTCAGTAAAGTTGATATAAGAAAACACTAAGGCATCAAGTCCAGGAGGAAGACTTCTATTCTCCAAAGGTCTGGGGAGAGACAGTATGTGTGTTGTAGGGAGAGCACTGGATTTTCAGGAGGACAATGTCACAGATGAACTGACAATCTTAGTGCAGCACCTGGTACACAGCATGCGAGGCATCTACTAAATCCTTTTTGCCTTTCTTTGCCAATCCTGATCTGCAAAAGGATTTCCCACAATGGGAGTTCCAGAGATCTTTACATTGACAAAAGAACAGGTCCGAATGGGGGAAAAAGTCTAAGTAACTGTCATAAAAATTGTTGTCATCAGTAACCTGCCCAAATCTACATGCATAAAATTTAAAAGCATGACTACATATTTATTCACAATTTGTGTAAAGAGCACACAAATAAATGTAGCGCATCCATGTATGAAAACAGGATTATAATTTTAAGTCTCTGCATAATGAAAATTATATTTCTCATCATTTGGATTATGAGCAGATCAAAACACTTTTTTCTCCTTAATTTCAACCTCAGCCCTCTTCCCTTCATTGTTCACAGTTCTCAGGTAGTTACTAGAACTTTAAGATTCTTTTTCCCCCTTTCCTTAAAAAAATCATTTTGTTCCCATTGCTCAGGAGAGGTGAAACATAGTATGAAACCAGATCTTCTCTCCATTTACTTTTCAGTGACACGGCTGTGTATGAATATACCCAGATGTTTCACGTGTGTAAAAAGTTTCCTTTTAAATGTGTTAATTCAAAACACCAAGCTCTGTAAGCAGAGAAAGGAAAGCATGGGTTTCGGGCCAATTCATTTTAACTAAATGTATTTACTTATTTTTTGTGGGGAGGCAATCAGGGTTAAGTGACCTGCCTAGGGTCACACAGCTAGTAAGTGTCTGAGGCCTGATTAGAACTCAGGTCCTCGACTCTAGGGTTGGTGCTCTATCTATTGAGCCATCTAGATGCTCTCATTCTACCTAAATTTGAAGAGGGAGATTTATACACTGTTTCTTTAAATCCTATCTTTTCAAAGTAGGTATGGAATTCTCCTTTATTTTGTTTTCTCAATGATTCTACAGTCAACTATTACTGAGGGACTTGTATACAGAGGAACCAGGTCCCCACGATTTCCTCTCTGTTGTAGCTGATTGCCTCTTGGATATTTTACTGCTTATTAATACATTCAACAGAAAGCGGCCTGAGAAGAGAGAGACAGAGACAGAGACAGAGAGAAACAGAGACGCAGACAGAGAGAGACAGATGCTACTTTGCTATCTGCTAACAGTCCTGAGAGGAAATGTGGTTGTGCGAGTTTATAAACCATTATATCTTTGGGTACAACACCTGTGATATGCCATCATAAATTAATGTTAGCAAGTTAGGCAATAAACACTTATTGAATCCAGCTAGGTACACAGCATGTTATTAAGTACTTTGGGTTATACAAAAGAAGATTCCTGCTGGAGCTCACAGTCTAAAGCAAGAGTCTTTAATCTGGGGTCCATAGAAAGAATTCAGGGGTGGGATGTCAACTTATTTAAAATATTTTAATAACTGTATTTCAATATAATTTATTTCCTTTGTAATCTTATATATTTTACTTTACGCATTTAAAAATATTTTTCTTAGAAGTGGTCCATAGGCTATATAGCAAATTGCCAAAGTGCTCCATAATATGAAAAAGGTTAAGAATCCCTGACCTGAGGAAGGAGATAATTCCAAAACAAACTGAATCACTATAAGCACAAATTCAAGTGACATAAAGAATTGCATATGGCTGGCTCCTGCTACAGAAAGTCATATTAAAAGTGTGTCATCAGGCAAGTAAGAAGAATGAAGGAGAAACACAATTCCTACAGTGCTATGTGAAATGTGTTATATTTTGAGGGTGTCCTACTTTGTCAAAAACATCTCCCCTTGAATCTTGCCAGATGCATAAAATTTCGTGTGCGTGTGTGTAAGTGGGAGAAGGTAGGGTAAAGAGTGACAGCCAGGATTACTCCTAAATAACCACAGTTCTAGCGCAGAACTTCCCAGGAGTCTTTGTTACAATGCAAATAGATGTATTAAGGTATATTAAGCCATTATCAGTCAAGAACACTTATTCTTTGTAGGTCAATTTGTTAGTTGCTTATCACGGAGCCAAGTAGGACTGGCAAACTTCAATGGGAAAGTGGTATGAGGATGACCTGGAGTAGGGGTGGGGAACCTGTGGCCTCAAGGCCACATGTGGCTCTCTAGGTCCTCAAGTGCCACATGGCCTCAAAGTTTGGATTCAGTCAAAGGGCTGTACTTGAGAACCTAGAAAGAACCACATGTGGCTTTGAGGCCTCAGGTTCCACATTCTGGAGTATGGGATATGGCCTTCCTTGTTAAATCAAGTCTTGTAGGGGCAGTCAAGGAACAACATGAGGGCACTGGATTCTGAGGGATAGAGAAAGCAGAGTTGAAACAAAGGAGAGAAGTGGCTTTCCAAGTTTAACCTATTTTGCAATTTTGTTAAGGGCAAGTAATAAGCAACTGGAGAGACTGAAACCACTTCAGGAAAATGAGTTTTAAGGTGACATTTTATAACTTCATGGCTCAAAATGGTCTTTTAAAATTTGTATTTGCAAACTGTGGACCTAGCAGTAAAATTCAGTGGAACCCATGCAGATGGAATAAAATACATTCAGTTGTGATGTTTAAATTGTTGACTTCACACTTGAGAATCCTTTATGATCTCACTTGCATTGTACTTTGGAGTCTATTGTTCTGCCTGTTCAGATTTTCCTACCTTCTTTAATCTTGTACCTCTTTAAAGGCCATCCGTAGCAGCTCTGGGGCACTGAAAAGCTCAAACCTAGGCAATAAAATTGTATTAGTACAACCTGATTGGGCTAAACTAGAAGTGTGCTGGCAGAGATCAAAAGAATCACTGCTGTTCAATGAAAAGGAAATGTTCTTGGCACCCCAATTAACTTCAGTAGCACTTAAGGACAAACGACACTACTTTGTAGAGCATGAAGCCTTGCGTAAGCAGCAAAGTGAATGTTGGGTGTAATTGCCTCCCATTAAGAGCAAGTGGTAAGGTTGACTACAGAGTAGGTAGGCCTGTCAGAGCCTGGCCTGGCTCAGGGGAAGTGACTAATGCAAACCCCAACTTCAAGTCTCATCTGGGGCTTACCTACGAATCACTGTGTGAACACTGGGGACCACTGCTAATGCCTTCTGTGCTACATTCTCTCAGCCTTCTCTATGGCTGCCTCTAAATCCGTAAGACAGAAAAAATAGGAATGGGCTTTGTAAAAATGAACAGCTGACAAAAATAACTTTGACATCATTTTGCAAATTATGTGGTGGATCAAACGCTAGACTTAAGAAGTAGGAAGGAAGGCAGGCCTGGATTAAAATCTCATTTCTGCCACTTACTACTTTGACAAATTCATTTTTTAAATGAGCATAACTTTACATAGAATACTCTTCCCACAGGGTTGATGTGAGGCTTACAAGGGGTAAAAAACAACAATAAATTTCAGGAGTTATTATCCAGTAGAATGTGAAGGCATTATTTTATTTTTGTCTTTGTACTTCTGGGCCTGGGACAGTACCCAGCAAATAGCAAATGCCTAATGAATGCGAACTGAATTAAATTGAATACTTTAAAAGATTGGATATGTGAGTATCCACTGTGCTATCATTTTCAAATTGCCTGCTCTCTGGCCATGATCTTCATCTTTCCCCCACTAGAACCTCAGATTCTGCCCCTGGAACCATCCTGGGCTTTAGTCTCACGTTGACCAGAACCAGGTCTCGATGTCAGTTCTGTAACCATTTCCAAACCATATATCACTTTCCCCCACTTCTCGGTTCTTCTTTATGTATTCAAATGTAAGTTCCTTGAAGGAGGGCAGGAACTGTCTTAGATGTATATGTCCCCCCGCCCCGCCCCGTGCTTATGACAGTGCCTCGCTATATACAAGAACACAGTAAGTGCTTGTCAATGATCTATCTATCTAGTGTGAACCAAACATGCAATCTGAGGGAGTGTGGTGGAAAGTGAGAGGGTGAAGATGATGCTAAGTGGCCAGCCCTTGTCTCTTGATGATTATGGCTTTTGTTGGCTGAACATAAGATTTTAAATATTGTTCTACATAGTGATTGCTGCTGTATTCAAATTTCTTGTACCAAGCAATTAAAGATCTAACTACTAGCACGCCAAGAGGCAAGAGAAGCTAGACATTACATAAAGAGGAGAGCACAGAATCCAAGTGCTAGACCCCAAAATCCATCTAATACCACCCATACCTGAAGAAGAATCCTGTCTACAACATACTCAGTAAAGCAGTCTTTCAGCCTTGGCCTTCTTAGGCAGCTCATTCTACTTTTGGACAGCTCTAATAATTAGGGAAATTTTCCCTACTTTCCATTGAAATCTCCCTCTATGCAACTTTCATTCATTGCTCCTCATATTCTGCCCTTTGGGTTCATCCAGAACAAGGGGAATCTTTCTCTCACACGACAATCCTTTGTCTCAGTCGCATGCTTGAAAAACGTTCTAAGTCTCAGAATTCTTTGGGACAAGTATGCTTAGCTTTTTCAAATGATCATCCATGTTCATAAGCCTTTTCAGCACCTTCGCTGCCCTCTTTTGGACAGACTCCAATCCATTTGTCTCTATCTTTTCTAGAATGTGATGCCCAGAATTGAACATGACACTCTAGATGTGGTCTGACCAGAGCAGAGCGTAAGAGGAATGACCTTTGTTCTGAACACCGTCTTCCTTAACGCAGCCTAGAATAGTATTAGCTTTTTTGGCTACCATGACACCCTGTTGACTCATCTTGAGCTTATGGCCAAACCCTCACCTCCACCCCCACCGTGTGTTGTGTGTGTGTGTGTGTGTGTGTAACCAGCCACTATTTAGAGAGAGTGGAAACTCTAATTCACCACACCCTAGGGATGGTTCTGGCAAAGGACCATATGTTTAGGGCCTAAACGATATAACAGCATTCTCAAGGAAATCAAGGAACCAATCTAAAATGAAACTTAATACATTCTATTCTTCCTTGTTTGTTTTTTTTTTCCATGAATCTTAAGTTTGAGAAGGAAATTGAAATTAATTTATCTGAAGCTTTTAGTTATTTGTTCAGTATTTCTTGCAAAGCAACATGTACTGAACCAAGTCCAGGTAAGAAAATTAATATAATCTTTTTGATTCTGCTGTTTCTGAAGGCAGAAGTTCATCACAGGACTATAGGCTAGAGATTTACAGCTGAAAGGGGTTTCAGAAGTCATCAGTCCCAATATTTTATAAATAAATATACTGAGGCACAGTGAGGTTAAGTAACTTAAGGTTAAATAATTTGCTCAAGGTCACATGGGTAGTAAGTATAAGAGTTGTTTCTTTATCAGTCAGCTAGGTAATGCAGTGGATAGAATACTGGGCCTGAAGTCAGGAAGACCTGAGTTCAAATCTAGTCTCAGATGCTTACTAGCTATGTGGCACTGGGCAAGTCACTTAACCTCTGTTTGCCTCAGTGTCCTCACCTGTAAAATGGGGATAATAATAGCATGTACCTTCCAGGGTTGTTAAGAGAATCAGATGAGATAATTATTGTAAATTACAGTGACTGGCACATAGAAAGGACTATATAAACGTTAGCTATTATCATTATTATTACTTTATCTACCAGGTATCTAATAACATGCATCTACTTAGCGTTTACTAAATAATGTTATTTCTAATCCCTCATAGGTGTTCAACATAACTATACTACTAATAAATACTCATTGAACATTACCAAGGCATAATACTATGAAATGCAGAATTGGGCACAGAAATCAATCAATAAGCAAGAATATAAACATAGGGAAAGTTATGTATAAACCTAAAAGAAATGAAATTAGCATTACAAGACTTTAATAAATATCAAATTAAGTTTCTAATGAATGTAGATATTTCTACAGCTTTGGATAATTTGTGTCCCTCGTAAATGTATTTCTATGAAGTCTAAATCCTATTGCTTTTTATACCCCACATATTTTTCACCCCATGGAATCAATGGAAATCCCCACCTGGAAAGATATGGAGTCAGAGATCCATCAGGTATCAACTTTTAGTTCATTTCTTGGGAGTAGGAAATAACCCCATATACCCAGAAACCCCTGCCAAGTGTCTTGGCATCATGGGAATTTGTCTAGCCTTTTTTTTTTTTTTTGTGGAGGTTGTGTAACCTTACATGGTCGAACCTGCTCAGATTTTTAATCCATTGCTTCTGGAGATGTTTCCAAGAGAGTTGAAATATTGTATGTTGCCTTAGGGACTTCCCTAATTGAACCCAACTTCAGAAACAGTTCTAAAAGGTGAGCGAGTAGAGTGGCAAACAAAGTGACCCACTTCAGAACAGGCAGGCTATGTTTTTTACATTCTGAAACCTACAGGTGACTGTGGAAGGCTGATGTATGTGTTTTCTGAACTCCAGGAGGTGTTAATAACTGTGGCGGGGCCTACAGGTAAGATGAAACAGATTGTAAACCAGAGAAAAGGAGAAAGAGGCTGCTGACCTCATTAAAAGCAAGGCTACCACCCCATAGTAACCAAGGGTTACAATCTGTATCTGAGTCAGCAGGATTTCATTCTCTCTGGTAATAAATAAGAAAGACCTTTCACTTCCTGCAGTTTCAGGTTGACGGGCTGTTGTCATGGCAATCGGGAAAGGGAGCCAAGGAACAGTGACCTCCGAGAAAACAGGTTGCTAAAGTTATTATACGAATTCCAACAGGAACTGTTACTCTGCCAAAGGAAATGTAAAAAAATGAATTTGGAATGAGATGTGCCACTGGCCTGAATTATGATGATTTCAATTTACACCGCCACTGTAGAGCCGATTTCATCAACCCCGCACATCAAATCACAAACATTCTTTGGGATGAATGACAAGATGACACGGGTTAATGCCCATGGACAAACAGTAGAGAGAAACAAGGGATTGGATTACAGGCTAGATGGTCTCTGAGGCCCCTTCCAGCTCCAGATGTATGATCTATGAGTCTATGAATGAAAGACCATGTTTTTCACTCGCAGTCAGTAAATCACTCTGGTATATGTTTTACTTTATGAAAGAGTTGTAAAATGGAAAGAAAAAGTCTCCAAAATGCCTTACTCTTTGATGCCTTTTTCATGTATGCATGCAAGAAGCTGGATCACTACTGGACTCAAGCGGCATATGTGGACCCTAGGGTGACTATAGTTACTATTGGGCTACTAATATAACTAGGATGTGTAGAGAATTACAGATAGGATTTGTAGAACTAGAAACGTCCTTAGAGATCTTGTATCAGAATCCCCTTATACAGACAGAAAATAATCCAACCCCCTTACCCCCTTAAGAGCTGAAGTGTGCCTAACACCACTCACATAGTAAGTGTTAAGAGCCAGGATCTGAATCTCTCTTATGACTCTTCCCTAATTCCCCTCTCTTCCTTGTTCTCACCCTTCAAAGATGACTACTGTCTCCGATTTGATGAAGTCTATGTTTTACAAACTCTATGCAAGTATTGCACAATGTTATACCGGTGTCATATTCTATCAGTAAACATAAATGAGCTCCATGTGGGCAGGGGCAATATCACATACAAACTTCACATATCCCCTAGCTTATCACAGGTCACTGGATTATATTTACAAATACCTGTTATAACTCTATCTTACAGTAAAGGTAGTGGGAGGAAGAAATTATTACTAAGGAACTTCCTTCTCCTTTGCTAACCCCCTTCTCCCATTGGTGAGTTCCACCGAAAAAGGCTTTGCAGTTGGGAAATGGAATGCCATGTTTGAGGAACAGAAAGTAGGTCAGTACAGCTGGATCAAAGTGTATATAGCCAGAAGTACTGTGTGAGAAAGATTGGAAATGTTGGAACAGGCCAGACTGTGAAGAGCTTTAAATGCCAAACAGGATTTCATATTTGATCCTAGAAGTAACTAGAAGGCACTGGGGCTTAGTGAATTGAGGATGTCATGGACAACAGAGACCGGTGCTTTAGGAAAATCACTCTGGTAGCTGAATGGATGATGGATTGGAGTAAAGAGACTTGAGACTGGGAAAGCAACCAGAAAGCTACTATAATAGTTAAGTCATGAGGTGTTGAGTACCTGTAACAGGGTAGAGAAAAGGAGATGTATACAGGATCTACTTTGAAGGTAGAAACAACAAGTCTTGGTAACAGATTGGATATGTAAGGTGAACCCAGTGAAGAATTGAGAAAGACACCAAGATTAAAAGCCTGAGCAATTAGAATAGTGGTGCCCTCAACAAGAATAGGAAAGTTGACAGTTGGGGAGGAAACGGGAAGAAGGATAATGAGTTCTTTTTTTTAAACGTTGAGTTTGAGACATCTAATTTGAGATGTCCACAAGACAGTGAAAGGAATTTGAAGTTCAATAGAAAGATTAGGGCTAGATATATAGATTTGGAAACTGTGTGTAGATATGATAATTGAACCTATGGAAGCTGATGAAACAGCCAAGTGAAATAATACAGAAGGAGAAGAGAAGCAGATCTAGGATAGAGACTTAGGGGACAACTGAGGGTTAGTGGGTGAGACCTGGATAAAGATCCACCAAAGGAGATTAAGGAGGAGTAATCAGGCAGGAAGACAAACAGGAAATAATAATATCATGAAAACCTAGAGAGGAGAGAGTGCCTAGGAGAAGGGGGTGATCAACAGTCTCAAAGGCTGCAAAGAGGCCAAGAAGGATGAGGAGTGAGAATAGGCCACAAGATATGACAATGAAGACATTATTGGTAGCTTCGTGATTTCATTCAAATCATCAAGTTGAATGAAGGGGTCAGAGTATCCAAGGCTATGTGAACCATCTTAATTGCAAAACTAATGCAACTATTTGGATAATTCTAGAAAAATGAGATTAAAAAACAGCATAATTTAAATAACTGCTCTAATTTTCCACCTTAGAAGTGGGGACTTTTGGGGGCAACTAGGTGGCACAGTGGATAGAGCACTGGCCCTGGATTCAGGAAGACCTGAGTTCAAATCTGGTCTCAGACACATAACACTTACTAGCTGTGTGACCCTGGGAAAGTCACTTAACCCCATTGCCTAGCTAAAAAAAAAAAATTGTGGACTTTTACAGTGAGAACAACCCCTGCTTATCATCTAGCCCAACATTTTCATTTTATACATGAGGAAACTGAAGTTCAGAGTGTTGGAGTGATACATCCAAGGTTGTTATTCAGTCATTTCAGTTTGTGTCTGACTCTTTGTGACTCCATTTGGGATTTTTTTTTGGGGGGGGGCAAAGATACTAGAGTGGTTTGCCATTTTCTTCCCCAGCTAATTCTACAGATAAGGAAACTGAGGGAGACAGGGTTGAGAGACTTGCCCAGGGTCACACCACTAATAAGTATGTGAGGCCACATTTGAACTCAAGATGAGTCTTCCTGACTCCAGGTGTGGCACTCTGTGCCACCAAGTTGCCCATAGTTAATAATAGTGTTTGGACTGGAACCAATATTTCCTACTTCCCAGTCTAGTTCTTCTAGTGTCTATACCTAGGGCATAATGTTATTTCCATTGCTTCCTCATTGTAAAATTACTTCATATCTATAGATGCATATCCCCCAGAAATGTATATATGATATTTTTCTTTTTAAAAAATAAGTTTAAATGACATTTTTGCTATTAAAATAGTTCTTTCCTAACATACTTCCATCACTGAATCCTCTTTGTAACCAAGAAAAATAGTTAAGCAACACCTAGTGATATAGTGGTGAGCATATGCAACACTGCAAACCTGTAGTCCCCCACCTCTCTCTTGAGAGGAAGGGGGTATGTTTCATCATCTGATCTACTGGACCAATTAATCTGACACGAACTGTCTTTTAGCATTAGTTTGTTTCACATCATTGTAGTAATTGTGTATGTTGTTCCAGTGGTTTTGTTTTCTCCTCTTTTCATATCCAATGAAGTTTTTGGATTTCATTGGATCCAATGAAGCTATGTCATCTATAAAATTAATTTAATTATTTCCTAATTAACTTTAAATTGAAGTGAATCTCAAAATAAGGAAAGAATTAAAGTTTAGTTATTCTTACTCATAGTTATTTAAGTAAAAGGCACTGTCAGGAATTTGAGTAAAACTCCTAAATCAAGAGGCCAAAAAAGACATATGGATATGATATACTACAGTGATTCCCATTTAGAAGTTTTGTGGACCCTTGCAGGGGGTGGAGTGGGATGGGGGAGAACCTGTGTCCATGCTACAGGTGGTCTTCTAGGTCTTTGGGTGTGGCCTTTTGACTGAGTCCAAGTTTTACAGAATAAATCACTTTAAAGGGATTTGAAGTTTGGATTCATTCAAAGGGCCAAACCTGAGGATCTAGAGGGCCACACGTGGCCTCGAGGCTGCAGGTTCCCCACCCCTGCTTAGAAGTTCATGACAATGGTCCAAGGGATTTGGTCTAAACATTCTTTAAGGGCACTGTAAGCAATAAATAAGTGTAAGGAATACTATGAATAGTATTTTAAATTATCCTGGGGTTCATGACACATTTTATTTTTGTTGTTATTGCTGATAGGGAGTCTCAGAACAAAATAAGTTGGGAACCAATGATGTAGTGGGAAAAGAGTTGACTATGGAGTTGGAAAACGTGAGTTCAAATCTTGGCTTTGCCACTCATTCCCTCTGTGACTTTTAGTGTGTTACTTTACTCCTCAAACCTCAGCTTCTTCCTCTGTAAAATAAGAAGTTTGGATTAGATGAACTTTAAGGTACTTTCTAACTCTGACCCTCAAATATTATTACATTATATATGCATTATATGACAGTGCTAAGAGCTCTTGGGCATGATACTTAAACTCTTGAGAGAAATGATTCTGGTATTAATTGCCAATTATTAAAACTGGGGAAACCCCAGCTTTTTTCTCTCTTATTTTTTCTCTCCTATTCTGTCCTATTTGCTTGTCCAGTCTCTCAAGGACAGGGCCCATGGAAGACAGAATTAACTTTCTCCTCATTCTGGTTACTGCTACTCCACCCAACTAACTCAGGCTTGGGTGGGGGATACAGATTCATTGTCTAGATTGCTCTAGGCTGGGACTGGTCTGAGTATAGGGATAGTATGTCTGGCCAAGAGTAAAATGATGTCACTCTCAGCCTCTCATGGGATTGAGCTCATTTCTCTTTGTAAAGTCCACCTCTCATTAATTGTTAGCCAATCAGAGTTGATTACCGCCTTCAGGAACAAACCTCTTCCAAGGGCGTATAAGCTGTGAGCTTGCCACCTTGACTGTCTTTGGCATTTAAGAGTGCCACATACCTCCTTTTATTCTGGAATTACTAATAAAATGACGAATTACCCAGAAGTTATGTCTCTCAAACTTTTTAAAACATCACTCTCTTTTGGCTTCTTTTGATCTGTAAAATGAGAGGGTTGGACTAGATGACCTCTAAGATCTTTTCCAGCTCTGATTAATTATCCTACGATCCTAAGTATGTCCTAAGATCACACTTTGTAATTACTATGGGAGGTAGAGAAGTATTATTTATTCACTTATCCAATCAAATGATAGCTAGGTATAATCTATTGTGTTGTTCAGTTTTTCAATCTTTTCTGACTCTTTGTAACCAAATTAAGGGTTTTCTTGGCAAGTTACTAGAGTAGTTTGCCATTACCTTCTCTAGCTCATTTGATAGATGAGGAAACTGAAGCAGATCCGGTTAAGTGACTTGCCCAGGGCCACATAACTAGTAAGTGTCTGAGGCCAGATTTGAACTCAGGAAGATGAGTCTTCCTGGTGTAATCTATACAGTGATCTAAAGAAAATAGTTTGGGTCAGATATGAAACTAACACCTTCAAAGTAAAATATCACTAATCTCTTCTTTAGTACTACAGAGTCCCAGACTTTTGTTTTACCTGAATTTAGAATTCCCTTACTACCTAGTGTTGTGGTTGTTAGATCAATTAAGTTGTGCCTGACTCTTCATGAATCCAGTTGAGGTTTTCTTGGCAAATATATAGGAGTGGTTTGCCATTTCCTTCTTTAGCTCATTTTACAGATGAGGAAACTGAGGCAAACAGGGTTAAGTGACTTGCCCAGGGTCACACAGCTAGTAAGAATCTGAAGCCACATTTGAACTCAGCTCCTCCTGACTCTAGGTTTGGCATTCTGTCCACTGCCCTGTACTATCTATTACGTTTCCAAAATACAGATAATTATTCTCATTGCTTCCTGCTAACACATGAACCAACTTTGTTTCTAGAATGATAAGGATGCAGATGAAGAGTTTATTTTTGAAAGAAGGAAAATTAGTTTTCCATAGAGTATTCTGACAATAAATGAAACTAAGATGTGAATCAGGCAAACTTTGATCTGCTGCTTTTAAAAAAATGTATTAAAATTTTTTTAAAAAATCATTCTCAATTGGCTAGCATAATTTCGGTGAAATTAGGCATTTCATTGGCACAGTGAACTCCCAAGGGAGGAAACTCCCTCCACCAAAGCAGGCCAGCACCATCTCTGAAACTTTCAATCTTCAGAAAGTTGCCTGGAGTATGGAGAAGTGAAGGGGCTTGCTGAAGGTCCCATAGCCAGTAAGTGTCAAAGGTGGGACTGAACTCCCTTACTTGACCTTACTTCATTCTCCTCACTCTGTCAAGCTACCCTACTTGGGATAATATGGTTTGCAAAGCTTTTTACAAATATTACGTCATTTGATCTTCACAACAACCCTGGGATGTAGGTGCTATTAATATCCTCCATTTACAGATGAGGAAATAGAGGCAGATACGATTAAATGACTTGCCCTGGATCACATAGCTAATAAATTTTAGGAATTGGATTTGAATTCAGGTCTTCCTGACTCCAGGTCCACTGCTTTATTCAATGTCCCACCTAGCTGTGTGATTTTTTAAAAAAATCAATGAGTAAAACTGCTTTTTAAAAGGCAGAGGGTATCTGAAAGATTAATTTACTACCTAATCGTGTACATTTTTTGGGAATTATTACTGAAGTCATTGTTGTCTGATAATAGAAAGAGCCAAATTACTGGATAATATATCCCTTCAAAAGCAATATAAATCAATTCATTTAAAAAAAGCGTGTGGTATTTACCACTATGAAATTAACTCTACTGATTTAGAGTAGCTGTAATATTCTCCTAATTTGAGATGACACAGATAAAACTTCAAAACTTATTCTCACACTATGTAATACCATAATACTGAACTGCACATATATATCTGTGTGTCTATATGTCTACACATTTATAAATATACATACATACATATATGTATACATGTGTACAAACACACACACACACACACACACACACACACACACACACACCCCTACATCCTTGCAAGCCCATACTTGCATTTGAGGGTGAAGTCTAAATGTAATAGTATTCAAAATAAAATCATTATTCTAAAAGCAAATTTTTTCCCCTATAGATACTAATTCAGGGATTAAATCCAGAACTGAGAAACAAAGTATATAGGATGAAAAGTGGTGATGGCACTATCCCAATTATGATAAGGAAGGAATCCCACATGTGGCAGCAAGGCTTGAGAAATCTTAATCCATATTACATTAGTACAAGTATTAATCTTGGTACATTAAAGATGAGCACTTTGGAGGATTGTTTTCTTTTAAGTGGGATGGATGACAAAATTATTTTCTTCAAGACCTATCATGAATAGAAGAAAGTGTCATCCAGTGGCGGAGTGGGGAATAAACACTGAAGACCTGGTTTTGATCACTCACTCCAGCTTTTTAAAAGCTGTGTGACTGTGTGACTTTGGTCAAGTCTCATAACTGTTCCAAGCCTCAATTTCCTCATTCATAAAATGGAAATAACAATACTTTTACCACCTACTTCCAGGGTTTGTGTTAAGAAAGCACTTTATGAAGTGTAAAGAACTGTATAAATGTGAATGAGAGGTTATTCCAGTTCATAGTGATCTGTCTCCATCTTCTGAATTCAGAGTAATTACCTTGTTTGTACCATTCATTTGGCAATTGTTGTTATTTACATTTTTCATTGGATCATGCTGGGGGTAACTTGGTACCAGACACATAGTAGGTACTTTATAACTAATAGCCAACATATTGATTGTCTTTCTAATACTACCATCAAGATTCTTGGGAATTGAGTCCATGTCTCAGATGTTTTTGTTTCTCCCACAGAATCACAGAATGTCAGACTTGGAAATGATCTCAGACGCCATTTGGTATGACCCACACCTGAACAAAAAAACCCTCCTATGACATTTTAACAAGTGGTCATCCAGCCTTGACTTAAAAGACTTCCAGTGTGAGGGAACCCACAACCTTCAGAGAGAGCTGATTTGATTTCAGAAAAGTCTTAATTGTCAAGAAGTTATTCCTTTCATCAAGTCAAAATTTGTTTTTGTAACCTCTATCTACTGCTCCTAGTTCTGGTTTGAGGAAAAGTAGATTAAGTCTAATCCCTGTTCAACAGATAGACCTTCAAATGGAAAAAGCTACCACATCTTCTATTGTCCAGGCTAACCATCATTAGTTCTTTCCAGTTTCTGATCCACATGAACTTAAGAACCATCACCATCCTGACTGCCCTTCTCTGGACTGTCTCCAGCTGACCAAGTTCTCTCCTAAAATGTGGTGCACAGAGATGAATACAATGCTTCAGATACAGTCTGACCAAGGCTGATTATAGTGAGATAATCACCTTGTCCTGAACTTTTAATGCAGCTTCAGACTGCATTGGCTTTCTTGGCTGCCATCCTCCTACTGGTATTTTTAGTCTACTAAAACCCCTAGATCATTCATTGTCAGATGAACTTCTGTCAAGTCAAATCTACCACAGTGTAGATACTCAAAGAAATAAAAGTTGGTTGTTTGGTGATTATGGAATGCTGTGGACTGATGTTGGTGATCAGTCAATGAACACATGTTTTTTAAATACCTATCATGCACTGTGAGATTGGCTATGGATTGCTTCATGTTTATGGGCTTCAGTTTTTTTTTTTTTAATATGTAAAATGAGGGAGTTGAACAGATAAATTTCCAAGTTCTTTTCTAACACTAAAGTTCTAATACACTCGAAACAATCAGCATATAATACAAAACAGTCTATAATCAAGTACAAAATTGCCTGATGCAGACTTTAAATATGGTAATTTACAGAGCAGAGGGCTGGAATGATCAGGGAGGTACAAATGTATCCAACATGGCATAGAGGAAAGAGCACTAGACTTAGGTTTGGTCCCAGCTCTGCTATTTATAACTGCATGACTTTGGGCAAGAGTCTATACATTTCTGAGTTTCCTCATAAACAAGATGAAAGGGTAGATGGTCTCTATGGTCTGTTCAAACTCTAATGTTCTGTGTTCTATGAGTTATGACTTGAGTTGGATATAATTTGTATCAGTAGAGAGGATTCATTCAAGAAATATTTTTTTCACTCAACACACATTCATTCATTAAACAAACATTTGCCAATCACTGTACTGAACATATTTAACATACTGTGTTGGGGACTTAATAAATGGGTAGGGGGAGTAAAATGAGCATGGAGGCAGGAATGAGCAAGGTATGTATGGGGAACAGTGACAGTAGTATGTATCAGGAAGTAGTGGAAAAAAGTAAGTGGACCCAGATTATGCCTTATGACCTTGGAAAGAGCAGTTTATACTTGACTTGGTAGGAAAAAGGAAGCCAGTGAAAGTTAATGAGCAAGGAAAAGGCATTATGAAAGAAGCATTTGAATAAGATTATGCTGAAAAGAAATGGATAACAATAATTCACGTTGATTTATCTGTTTGGGATTACAAAAAGCTTTCATAATAATTACATCATAGGGTAGTTATCATGCAAATATTATCCCCACTTTGCTGATGGTCACAAAGTCAGGAAATGTTAGGGCCAAGCTTAGAACCCAGGTACCCTGAGTCCAAATGTAGTGTTCTACTTCATCACATTCCTGCACTGATCTGCACTAAGGAAGTGCTTAGTCCAAGACTGTAATTAGCAAAACTGAATTAAAAGTTGTTCCTGAACTTATTCTGCTATGTAACCATAATAACAGTTCAATAATATTTAATTATTCTTTGGGAGACTGATAGAATGCGGTTCTAGGACTATATCAAATTAAAGCTCTGAGGAATTCATCTTTCTTAACAATTGTTTGTTTAAAAAGAATGTAGACTGGGTTATCTGAAGAGTTTTGTTGAAACTCTTTTTAATTTGCAGTGTCCAATTACAGGTTTGATAGCATACCAAAGACACACCTGTTACTAAACTATTCCATTAGATAGCGCATTGGTAAGAAACAGATGAGAGAGGGGTACCATAACTGTGGAAGAAGACCTCAACACCTGTGGTATGAGGACTTATAGTGGCACAAGAAACACTAAATACACATTAAAACAACTTTCACAAGACCAGGGATTTCTGGGAATCTAACACAATAGATAGAAGCTACTAGCTTTCAGACATTTCTAAGCAAAATTGTAAGGAGGTGAAGACAGTGCTTCTTCTGACTTTCCTTTTCCTTAAACTCTTTGGGCCACTTGTTCTTTATTTGTAAAATGAAGGAGGTCAGACTAAAGGTCTTTTTCAGCATTGACATTTTATGTCAATGACAATTATGACAATTTAATGATTCTGTCATCCATTTTCTTCCTGTTCCCCATGTTGCTGCCATCTAGCTCGGATATTCTGTGCCTCCAGCCTTTCTCTCCCCATCCCCTTAACAAATTTGCTTTTAGATCCTTCATTTCACTCTAAAATCAAATTAACTGTCAGTAGCTGAAAATGTTGATCCTTACAGGAACATTTGCATTTTAATAGGGACTAAAGTCTTAAATTAATAAGGACTTTATCATCAGCCAGAGGAAAAGTGTTTGGGGAAGATGGAGTTGCCATGATATTGAAATGAAAATCTACTAGGCTTTATGGTTACTTCCAAAGATCAGTCCTACTTGCAGCAATCAGGAATAGAGTAGATTTTTCTTTAAAAAAAAAAAAAAAAAAAGCTCTGAACTCAGTATTTCACTATCTCATGAGAGATAATTACAACAGCCACACAAAAAAGGACAGTCTTTGCCCTGGGATATTATTATCACTGTCATCAATTTTATCAATATCATTAGTTAATCATTGTAATAGGTAGCATTGATGCACAGTGGGAGAAGGAATCATTTCCATAAGTCATTTTTTCCCTCACATATACACAATAATAATGACTGGCATTCTTGAATATTGTACTTCAAGGTTTATGAAACACTTCTTATAAACTGTCTCATTTGAGCCCCACAACAACCCCAGGAGGTAGGTATTATGGGTGTTATTATTATAGAAGAATATGTCTATAGATGAACTACAGGTTTCCACAGCGCTAAGATTTGAGAAAACCTTATTGGAGGGAATTCTCTTGGGACAGTATCTTCCAGAAACCTTCATGAGGGCTCTACTATACGATGAGGTCACTTTGTGCAAATTTTGCTTAGATAAGCACAATCCACATGCATACAGTTTTAAAGCGGATGAGTACTTTCATAGGATATGACAAGATAGGGGGAGGGCACTGAGAAAACCAAGGGACATGAGTGTATCTGGGGAAGAGGGCATAGATGCAAAGAAATGGTTTTGTTGTTTAGTTGTTTTTTAGTTGTGTCTGACTCTTGGTGACCCCTTTTGGGGTTTTCTTGGGAAAGATACTAGGTGGTTTGCCATTTCCTTCTCTAGCTCATTTTACAGATGAGGAAACTGAGGCAAACAGGGTTAAGTGATTTGCACAGGGTCACCCAGCTAGTGTCTGAAGTCGGATTTGAACTCAATGCAGAACATGCTGAGTATGTGAAGGCAAGGAGTGGAGAAGCAGAAACTGGTGATGGAGGGAAATGTGGCAATGGGCTTCTTTTCTTGTTCCCAGGAGAAACTGATCATGATCCTATGACTGTGGCTACACCAATAGAAACAATACTCTCTGTTTGCTGTGTCCAGAGGCCAGTACTCCTAAGGGTCCTGAGGGGGTAATTAAGCAAGGAGGTAAATATATAAAGTCCTGCTATGCTAATCTAATGTTATTTGGAGAATGAATTGATATTTGTTGGAAAGACTGAGGAGTTGAATAGAAATTGATTAACCCTCCTGGGGGATGTTTGGTGGAGGCAACCATTTGGGAATGGGTATCATAACTATTTAATATTTTATTCAATTCCTTGTGATTGCCATACCATTCTGTTTTAATTAAATGTCTTTACTTTGAATTCATGAGTCCTGGGGCACCTAGGTGGCATAGTGGATAGAGCACCAGCCCTGGAATCAGGAAGACCTGAGTTCAAATCTGGCCTCAGACACATAACACTCATTAGCTGTGTGACTGTAGGCAAGTCACTTAACCCCAATTGCCTCACAAAAAAAAAAAAAAAGAATTCATGAGTCATATGGCCTGGTATAGAGATACACTTGTGGGGTCTCAGAACTGTGAACTTAAATACAGTAGATAACTACTCATAAAAATACTATAAACTTAAGAGGTAAGTGAGGGTGCATCAGAGTTTTGGGCTACACTTTTATGCCCATTCTAAAGGTGAAGAAACTGAAGTTCAGAGTCTTAAGGACTTGTTCATGGTGACACAGCTGATAAGTCCTAGACATGGGGTTTAAATGAGTCAAGGTCTCTCCCGACTGTAGGTACAGGCCCTTTTCTACTACACTGTGAAGCCATCAAAGTCACCAGCAACATTTTTGAACACAATTAATGGGCACAAGGGCAAACATCTCATAATTGATAGCAAATTTAGTGTTACAGTCATGTGCTTCCATGTATGTCTAACATACACCTGTAATTGAGAACCACTTGGTTCAGGTATGACCAAAGGAATATGCTACAACTCACTTCTTAAACAGATTAGATGAACTCATTACTTGGGTTTTATGAAAATGCATGTTAAAATTTAGTTATGTGCAGAATTCAAACCAGCTGGTGCTGGCACATAATGCTCTATATTTCATGCACATTTCAATTGGTTTAAATCTTCTTGAAACTAGTCTACTTCAAATCTGGAACCCTGAAAAAAGCTGAATCCTGAAGAATGCAAACAAAAGTGTACTGAACTCTATAATTTTTTTTTTGCTTCAATATACATTCATATGTTTGGGGAATAACATGGAAATCAGTCCAGTTAAAGTTCTAGAAACTCTCATTTGCAGATCTTAAGGTACAATGATTGAAGACATAATTTTTTGTGATCCCTCAGGAAAGTCAGTGCAAAGTAATGGAAAGAGTGCAGAAACTGGAGTGAGGAGACACTTGTGTTTGAATCCTGCCTCTTTACTGCCACTGTCATTGTGGATAAGTCACTTTACTTCTCTGGGTCTCAATTTCTTCATTTGTAAAATGGGAACAATAAATTCTATAGTGCACAACTCCCAGAGTTGTTATGAGGACCAAAATGAAGCAATATAAATTTGAAAATACTATTTAAGTGGCAGTCATTATTATTATTTTATCATCTTACTATCCCTAGGCTAAGCCAGACATGACTATTTGGCTTTATGTTCTCGTGTTCTCTGGAATTTTCTTCTTTATCCAGTATAAATTATCCCTTCCTGTGAAGCACAAATATGTGTGTGTGTGTGTATTATTATTGTTGTTCGGTTGTATCTGAATCTTCATGATCCTATGGACCACAGCACTCCAGGACCTTCAGACCCAAGAGGCTCATCTTCTAGTGTCATACCTTTTAGCTTTCTATTTTTTTAATACTATCCAAAAGGTATTCTTTTTTGGGGGGGGGCAAAGATAAAGAACGGTTGGCTGTTTCCGTCTCCAATTTTTATGCAGGTAGGGGTTGTGACTTGCTCAGGATCACACAGCTAGTCAATATCTATGGTCAGATTTGAACTCTGCTCTTTCTGATTCCAAGAACATAGTGTGTGTGTGTGTGTGTGTGTATGTATAATATGTATTATTATATTACATATAATATACACACACATATATGGGGGGGTCTTTTGTGGTTTTGATGTGGTTTTCTTTTAAGTTATCCTCCACAACCTACACTTTATCAGTGTTAACAATTGACTAGCAAGTACCAAACAACTTAACACACAACATCCTAAGACAAGATGCTGACCTTGAGAGACCTACAGCTTTACTGGTGTGGCTGCTACTTCCATGGATGCATGGCAGAGTTCCTGGGAGAGCAAGTTCGGTTAGAGCAAGAGAATATAGCTTGTGTTCAGATCTGTACTTCCATATTCATTGAGGCAATAGATGGAGTAGTGAGGCTGCCAGGGGGCATAATGCATAGAGTGTGAAGCCTGAAGTCAGGTAGAGTTGAATTCAAATCTCCCCTCAGACTTTTGCCAGCTGTGTGACTTTGGCAACTCCCTTAACCTCAGTTTCAGTGTCCTCTTCTGTAAAATGACAGGCTTAGACTCAACAGCCTCTTAGGTCTCTCCCAGTTCTAAATCTATGATCCTACTACAAACTTTAATTTAAATAACATCTATTTAAATACTTTTTAATTTAAATAATACCTACTCTGTGAGGTTTCAAAACAACTCGCCCTCTTGATAGCAGTTCAAAAAAGTGATTCTAAACAGTGTATCTAGGGCTTGAAACTATTTGGATATTCATACAGTGCCTTCCCAGAAATGTTTCCTTGGCATACCTCCAGTCTGCCCATAAAATATTAAATGTTTCAACTTCCAGAGATGAATGGTAGCAGGATATAATACTTTATAGGAATTGTAATTGTTCTGCTAAACCAGCCTCAATGCCACTTCCTTCACAGGACTCTCATCCCCACAGCCAATCAGTCAACCTTCATAATATCTCTCCACTCACATGGCTACCACCCTTGCTTAGGCTTTCATCACCTCTCATCTGGACTACCACCAAAGCCTCTTTAGTCTGTCACCCTGCTCTCCTTTCTCTCCTTTCCCATCAATCTTTCACGCCACTGCCAAAGTGGTATTCCTCAAACAAAGGTCTGACCATGTTATCACCCTACTCAAAAACGTACAGTAGTTTCCTCTTGCCACACTTCTCTGTTTGGCATTTAAAGCTCTTCACGGTCTAACTCCAATTTACCCTTCCTGGTTTATTGTATACTAATCCCCTTAGTGTATTCCACATTACAGTCAACTTGGCCTTCCTGCTGTTCCCTGTACATGGCATTGTTTTCTGCCTTGGAACCAATGTTCCCCATACCTGGAGAGCTCTCTGTCTTCAGTTTTGTCCCTTCACAGTTTCTGGGTCCCCTTAAGGCTCAATTCAAATGTGACTTCCTAAGTGAACTATTTTCTAATACCATGACTTTGAGTGTTTTCTCACCCCAAAATTCTTCACATTGGCTTTGTGGGTTTTTACTTCTTTGTATATATGATGTCTCCCCTGGGAGAAATTGCTCTCAAGGAGGGCAGGGATTGTTTGTTTATGTCTTCCTGTTGTGTCTAACACAACATTATTATAATAAATATTGTTATTATTATAATAAATCATTAATCATTATTAATAAATCATTATTGAGTTCAGACAAATTGAAATGAAGAATAATCACACAGCATAATATCACGGAAAGAATCTTGTCCTTTAATCAGGAGATGTGGTGTTCAGTCTGAGTTTTGTCCCTAAGAGTTGTGTGACCTATGGCAAGGCACTTACTGCGTCTGAACCTCATTTTCTCATCTGTAAAATGAGGTTGATTAGAGCAGATGACTTCAAAGGTTCTTTCCAATTCCAGACCTATGATCCTACAATTCCATCCCCAAAATGATATAATTAACAAATTTCCCAGTTCTCAAAAATCTAGAACATCCTGAGACTTTTATGTTTTGTATAGACAGTAGATTATCTTATGTTATATGTGGTTGTTCCATTAATAATTGGAAAACAGCAGGAGGCAGACACACTGTGGGAAACACTAAAAGAAACCTCTTGTTTGTTTATTTATTTAGGTAAATCTAATCTTGCATCCATCTCTAGGCTACATGTTTTCTCAGGTTGTCCCATGCCTGGAACATCTCTGCCTCCTTCCTAGCTTCTCTGGCTTCCTTTAAGTCTTATTTTCTTTGAAAAAACCTTTCCTAGTTTTCCTCCATCTTAATGCTTTCCTTCTAGGACCACACCCAATTTATCCTGCAGATATCTTGCTTGTACATAGTTGTCGCCATGGAGTCTCCCCCATTGGACTGTGAGCTCCTTGAGAACAGAGACTGTTGTAGTTATAGTTTTGGCCTTTCTTTGCACCCCCAGAACTTGGTACAGTTTCTGCCACACAGTAGTAATAAATGCTAGCTGTTTAACTGGTTATATATAAGTTAGTATCCTTTCATAGGATGCTTTAAACTAATTGTAAATATAAGAAACAAAAAGAAAAGAATGGGAAAAGAAAAGCAGCACATTTGCTGCTTAGTTTTTAAAGGTTAGAATATTCTGCTAGTTCAAATGTGCAATGACCTCTTTTACATTCATTATCAATATAAACATTAGTGATTGTTCTGAATAAGATCATCAACACTTATTGAACTGTACAGAACACAGAGTCAGACAATGTCCTCATCAGCTGGGTTTATAATATAAACAGACAGACAAGTGAGAAACAAAGCACACTGGAGGAGGATAAGCAATTCAGTTTGCTCAGGGAAAAGACAGGTAAGAAACACTGCCTGAAAAATCTGTAAATGATCAAGTAGTCTAGATTGTCACTGTCTATAGGGAACCTATATAAATATGCCATTAATATAGCCTACCTATAAAAATTAAGATTGGCTTTATTTTTGCATTTCTTGTAATGTATTGCTGCAGTTGCAAACAATAATAACAACAACAACAACCCCATTTTCTTCAATTCAATTCAATAAATAATCATAAAATGCTATGGAAGAGATGCTGTGGTAGGTGCTAGGGATACAATATCACAAACAAGATTGTCCTCATTCCCAAGTTATTTACATTTCTTTGGGGATGGTGGTGCAAGACAATATATATAGAAGTAAGAATAAAGTAAACACAAAATGATAAAAAAATCATTGAGCAGGGAGTAGGGGGAGAGAGAGAAAGAGAGAGAGAAGATAATGGAGAGAATCAGAAGAAACTTGTGCACAAAGTGGAACCTGAGTGGTTCTTTGAAGGAAACTAGGGAGTCTATGGGTGGGGGGAGAGTAGAGAGAGACTGAATTCCAGACGTGGGGGTTCACTTGAGCAAAGGTACAGAGAGGCACGAGATAGAATACCATGGTGTATAGAAATACATTTAAAGGATACACTTGTGTATTGTTGGAATTATTTCACCAAACAAAAATTGAAAAAATGTAAAAGCAAAGGTGAATTTTTTTTTAATCTAATGAACATGGCTGCCAACCTACAACTCCATGATAGTTTGGGAGAAAAAAGTAGTTAAGGACTGTCAAACATAGTATAGTTGAGGAAATGGACATACACAGGTTATGTTGAAAGATATGGAAACAAGCAAAAGAGGTGCTCACCTTCCAACTATGACATATTACCTTTTTTCTTTTTTTTTAAACTTTTCTCTTCTCTTCCTTTTTCTTCTCTTCTTATATGAAAAAGCTGTATTATATTATATACTATTCTATTATTACATACTATTCTACACTACATGTCATGATGTAATATGACACAATATATCACACTTGGGAGTGTACTGGTAACAGCTTGAATTTTAAGTGTGAGCATTTACATCCTGGGAAATAGCAAACACTACAAATTAGGGCTCAAGTTATTGTTTCATTAACTGTTTAGATTTAAAAGTGTCATGGGCACATTTTTTTTTCTTTCTTATAGAGCCAGTTGTTAAAACATTAATCAGCATTATTCTGTGAAGGTTATACTATATTGAGAGAGGCATAATGGGTAGAGATCTGTTCCTACGAAGTTAGGAAGATTTGAGTTTAAATCCTGTCTTCTGTCTTATTATAAGGCAATTGGTTTGCCTTATATTAAAGTTACATAGGCAAATCATTTAAACTTCCTGGTTATCAGTTTCTTCTTTTGTAAAAATAAGGTTGTACTTGATAACCTCCAAGATTCTTTCCAGCTGCCAGTATATGATCCCATACTACCCTATATCATGGAAGCATTTTCAATATGAAGGAGGCGAAGTGGAATAGTGGAAAGATCACAAGCCTGAGATTGAGATCTGAGTCATAGTTCTGACTTTGCTACTAACTAGTTGTATGACTTTTATCAAGCACTTAACTTCTGTTACCTTCAGTCTCCTCATTTAGAAATGGGGAGGGAGAGAGAGAAGGCTTCCTGGATCATCTCTAAGGCTCATTTCAGCTCTAAAATTCTGTAAGCTTGGGGGTGTGTGTGTGTGTGTGTGTGTGTGTGTGTGCGTGTATGTTTAATACTGCAGATATATCCTTTTCTGAAGCAACAGGTTCTCCTGAAGGTTTATGAAGGTTTAGGAATGTATGTTAATTTTTACATGAAATGCTTTGGTTGCAGCTCTAGTACCACCTAGTGGACATTTGGTTGGTTCAGTTCATCCATCATAAATGAGGAATATGGAAAGTTCATGAAACTACCCAAGATTGCTGTTGCTTATCACAAAATGGAAGGACTGGAAGGGACTTCCAATGCTCTTACAATCTATTCTCCCTGATTTCAGGAAGGGCTAGAAATACATCATCTTAGAAAGATGTGAATCAATCTTAGTTTTATGATAGGGTGACTGAGTATACAGTTTGCTAGGTTAGGATAAAAGAATTAGAAGCATAAGTGCTTAAAAAAACATAAAAACCCCACAAGATGTGTGTTTGTGTGTGTATGCACATGTATGTAAAACAGAAAGCAAATTCATGGAGACTGTACAAGCCATACTACTAAAGTTTTCTTTGTCTTAAAAAAAAAAGGTAGTCTTTCACATGCTAGCCAGCTGTGTGACCCTGAATAAATTGCTTGACATTCCAGTCCCTCATTTTCCTCATTTCAAAAATCAAATTAAATGATATCCAAGGTCCCTGTCTGCTTTAACACATCCTATGGTTCACACTGAGCTAAATTAGTTTCATAGCTTATATGTAACTCATAAGCCTATAAAAGGCATACAAGGAGAAGTGAATTGCCATTGGCAACCTATGAAAAGCCTTTAACAACAGGAAGAGAAGGACTGTATTTACAAAGAAGAAAAACAAACACTTTTCTCCCTTGTGTGGCAACCTGCAGGGGGCTGCTTCCTACCAAGAAATCACACACATTTGATTCGACAGCTGGTTGCCTCTGATTTTTTTTTTTGAGTTAGATCCAAAAGGGGAAAAAAAAATAAAACAATTGCACATGACATGACAGGACTCAGTTACCACATGGTCCCAGCAGTGGTGAGGAGGATTCTGTAGGGAGGTACAGCTGTATAGACATTCTGTGGGCACAGTTTTGATGCTACAGTCAGCCATCAAATGGCACATGTGAAACAGCTACAGTTGACTCTTTCGCCTCTGCCTCCCGG
Organism: Vombatus ursinus; assembly: GCF_900497805.2. Lineage (NCBI taxonomy): Eukaryota > Metazoa > Chordata > Mammalia > Diprotodontia > Vombatidae > Vombatus > Vombatus ursinus. The sequence goes on along the minus strand of NW_020954610.1, from coordinate 9,330,336 downwards.
AAGCTCCTTGGGGGTAAAGAAATTAGCAACAGCCCTTTGCTCCTGTTTTGGTATGAGTGGTAGAGATAAGAGAGGACTTTGGCAGTTATTTCTTTATCTTCTGCCTATTGTATGTTACCTCAGTTTGTTCAGGGCATCCCCAAGATTGCCCCAGCATTGTGATAGGTGCAGAAGGGCTTACAACAAAAATCAAATGTCCTTGCCTTCCCAGAGCTCTTGACTAGACTAGTGCCAAAAATGAGAAGCAGCAGTGTTTTTCTTGTGGCCCCAACCTCTCCTTTATAATTCTTCTCACCCCACTCCTCTATAAATGCATACATGTCTCCATATTAAAATCTGTATAAAGGATCCAGGGTTAGAAGGGAACTTAAAGATCCCCCTTTGCCCCTTAAAGTCCAATTCCCTCATTTTCTAAGGGAAGAATGATAGACTTAACCCTTCTCAGCAATACAAGGATCTAAGACATCTCCAAAGGCCTCATGATGGAAAATGCTATCCACATCCAAAGAAAGAACTATGGAGTCTGAATACAGATCGAAGTATATTATTTGCTATTTTTTTTTCTTCTGTTGAATTTTGTTTCCCCTTTCTGGTGGTTCCTCCTATTGGTTCTAATTCTTACTTACAACATCACTAATGTGAAAATATGTTTAATAGGAATGTATATGTATAGCTTATATCAGATTTGGGGAGGGAGGGGGAGAAAAACTTAAATCTCAAATGCTTATGGAAGTGATTGCTGATAAACCAAAATAAATTAGTAATAAAAAAAAGAAAAAAAAAGAAACTAGGGCCCAAAGAGGTTAAGTAATTTGCAGAAGATCATACTGGTAGTAAGTAAGGCATCTGCGATTTGAAACTAGGTCCTTAACACTGATTGAAGGTCATTTTGCTGTAGAACTACTCATTGACCAGAAAGGATACATAATTGCTCTGCCTATGCTATGAGAGAGGTATGACAAACCTCTTCAATGGGTATTTGCTTTTAAATGGGGGAAAATCCTAAAGACAGAGGAATTAAGCTCTAATGGTAGAATTTTAGGTACATGGAGAAGTGGGGAAGGAGAGAAGCTTTCTTGGGGGAGGGGATAGCTTTCCACCTACCCCTAAAATCATACCCTATGGGTAATCCCCCAACTCCATTGACACATGACCTTGTAAATTCCTTGAAAGGGTCAATTTCATTTAGGTGATGACACAATAATAAAAATAACAACAATAGCAATACTACTTAACATTTATTTAAGAATTTTATATAGTACTATTTTTTTTTTTTACGGTTCAACTTGACAAGCATTGATAAAGCACCTACTCTGCACCAGGCACTGTACCAGTCTCTAGGTGACTAAGACAAAAAAATGAAAACAGCCTTTGCTCTCAAGAAGCTAACATTATACCAGATGATCTAATTTGATCTTTATAACATCACTGTGAAGCCAGTTTTATTGGCATTACTATTTTAGAGTTGATGAAACTAAACCTCAGAGAGGTTAGGTCACTGGCTGGCTCATGGTCACACACAATCAGTATTGAAAGTAGGTTTCAAATCCAGATCTCTCCTGATTTCTAGTCCAATGCACTTTGTACTATACCACAACACACCTGGACATTAATACAAGATGGAATATGGTTAAATGTCAAAGCATGTGGTACAGACCCTAAGGACACCAGGAGACTTGCCCATTGTTCTTTGAGAAAATCATGTGGAAATACCAATGCATTGGTATGATAAAGGATTCTTGAATACCTTGGTTCTGATGAGGATAGAACATAGGCCTTAAATTGGGATGTAGTTCTTAAGCTCTAGGATCATTTCACACATTCCCAACCTGGGGTACTAATACCACCAGAGAGTATGAGAAGCTTATCAAGGGATTATTGGTAAATAACTATATTAGCTTATTGAACTTAATTACTCTTTTAATTTCTTCTGTGTCTTTTCCTACTAAACTCTAAAATGTGTATTCCTTTCATATTAAATAAAGGTTATGGGGAGGTTTACTGAAAAGGAGCAGAAAGCCTGAAAATGGTTAGGAATCCCCAAAGTAGTATGTGACCCAATCCTGTATTAGTCTCTGATTTATCAGGATTGTTTTGCTGTACAAGCTAGGGTACATAAGGGGGAATCACTTTGACCCATAAAGCAATGTCGGTTTAGACAGAAGAATGACTCCCCTGGTGTCCACTCTCTCTGGCCCCCCTCCTGGGGGCCTCCTGCAGAGGGGTAAGTAAAGATTCACCTAATTATCTGGATTTTTGTGTAGTCAGAATGTGTCTAGTCCTAATCAGTAATGCTAAAGAAGGTTGCCTTGGACTTTTATTTTTGGTGGAGATATATAAGAAAAAGAAAAAAAAAAGACTGGGAATCCATCCTAAGTGCCATGTGTGAAGAAGAATCAAAATGATCATTTTTGAATTTTACTGAGAAGTAGGGGCAACTTTCTCAAAGGTAACATCATTAAACCTCTAGATTAAGAATAGGGCTCCAAGTTGGGTCTTCATTAAACTTGCTAAAAAGTACATTAGTTGTGTTAGTCAGTCAGTAAATATTCATCAAGTGCCTACTATATGGCAGGCACTGTGCTAAGAGATACAAGGGAAGGCAAAAGACAGTCCCTTCTCTTAGGAAGCTCACAGTCTATTGGCACATGTAAAACAATTTTGTATAAACAAGAAATATGCAGGATAAATGGAAAATAATCAAAAGAGGGAAGGTACTAGAATTAAGGGGGATCAGGAAAGGCTTTTTCTAGATGAGATTTTAGCAGGGACTTGAAGGGAGCCAGGGAAGCTAGGAGGCAGAGATGAGGAGGGAGAACATTCCAGGCATGGACAATAGCCAATGAAAATTCCTGGAGCTGGGAGATGGGAGTTTTTAGTTCAAGGAACAGCAAAGATGCCAGTGTTACTGGATTGTAGAGTAGTTAGAGAGATCTACGCAGACGGAGGAGGAGGCAGGTTATGAAGGGCCATACAGAGAATTTTATGTTTGATCCTGGAGATGGCAGGGAGCCACTGGAGTTTACTGAGTCCGCGATGATGTGGTCAGACCCCTGTTTTACAAAGATCACTTTGGCAGATGAGAAGAGGATGGAATGGACAGGAATAGGGATAGATTTATGGCAGAGTGACCAACCACAGGCTACTGCAATAGTCCAGTTATGAGGTGATGAGAGATTGCACCAGGATGGTGGCATTGTCAGAGGAGAGAAGGAGGCATATATGAGAAATGTTAAGGTAAAAATGACAGACATCGTCAACAAATTGTATATGGATGGTTATGTGAGAGTAATGAATTCATGATAGTACATGTTGCAAGCCAGGGTAATTAGGAGGATGGTGTTACACTCAACAATAACAGGGAAATTAGGAAGAGAGAAGAATTTTGGGGAGGAAACAACTGAGTTCAATTTTGGACTTGTTTTGTTTAAGATATCTACAGGACATCTAATTTGAGATATGTCTAGAATGCAGTTGGAGGTGTAAGACTGGATAGAGGTCAGCAGAGTGGTTAGGTCAGATCAATAGACCTATGTTTTCCCTTCTATAAGTGAATGGTTGGGCAAGAAAATCTCTAAGGTCTCTTCTATCCGAAATTTTTATTTCTATGACTTCTGCACAGGGCTTACAGTCAATTCACTGAAACTTCATGACACAAAATATTAAATGGTTGGAATTTCTTCACATTAACATGCTCTTCAAAGGCTAGGGTTTTTTTTTTAAATAGAAATAATTTCTCTAGATCCTTTAGCTGAATTTTCTCTACTCCTACTCCCCAAATGATCCATCCTTCAGAGCTGCAGTTACATATTTTACATTAACTGCATCAGTGGAGGAAGTTTCCATACTGAGAACTACCCACCCTGATGAAATCACAGGTCTGGACCAAAACAAACAAACAAACAAACAAACAAACAAACAAACAAACAAACAAACAAACAAACAAACACTGCTCCCTACTCCCAACTTCTTGTTCACCTCCATGGTTAGTGAAGTTAAGTTTTACATGGTTATATATATTTTCTTTGAGGCAGCATAGATCTATCATTTTAAAGACTCTGCTTTTCTCAGAAAAAGTCACCCCTTCTCTACAACCAAATTCTTAATTTGAAAAGGTTCTTGTAACAGCTCCAAATAACCCTTTTAAGTAATAATGTCAGCACTTTACTGCTGAACTGTTAGTGGGATCCTGGACCAGTATATTGGCCAACACACTGGTTGTGTTCATGAAGTACGTTACTGAGGAAACATCAGCTGATAATACTTTTATCATTTCTGAACCTGCCAGGGTTCAACTGACTAAAAACTAAAATGATAAGACTAAATGATAATAAACTAGCTCAATGTAATGATCAGTCTTAACTCCAGAGGTCTAACAGTACATACTTCTCTCTACCTAGAGAACTGCAAAATGAGACTTAATATAAGCCAGGAAGATCACTTTGACAGCTTTGTGAACGATGAACTGGAGTGGGGAGAGACTTGAGGCAGAGTGACCAACCAGCAGGCTACTGCAGTAGTCTAGTTATGAGGTGGTGAGGGATTGCACGAGGATGGTGGCATTGTTGGAGGAGAGAACGAGGCATATGTGAGAAATGTTAAAATATGGTCAATGTATTGGTTTATTTTGTGAAATTGAGCTTCTTTGTTCCAAAGGAGAATTCTCTATATTTTTTCCGGGGGGGGGGGGGGGGATTGGGAAAAAGCATCAAAAAAGTTACAAGATAATACAAAATAAAACTCGTATCCCTCGACAGCTTTCAGAGAGCCTAGCAAAAGAAACACTTTAAAAGGGTCTCTTGTAAGTGAATAGTAAGTAGCAGCCCATCATCATCATCATCATCATCATCACATCTTAATTTAATCTTAATCTAATTTTACTATAATTGTTTAAGGTTTCTAAGCAACTTTATGATCTAGCATACATACTATTATTCCCATTCTGCAGATAAGGACATTGAAACTCTGACTGTAAAGCTAGGAAGTATCCGAGGCTGGATTCACACCCAGTTCTCCTAAAGTCAAGCCTACCATTCTTTCCAACCATGCCATGCTGCCTTTCAAACATTCATCCTCATTTTCAATCCTGCCCCTTCATACAACGCCCACTCAAGAAGTAAGGCAGTTGACATCTAAGAACTCTTTCGAGTCCTGTGGAGCCACTTGCCCTGGAAGTTTTCCTAATGACAGGGCAAGGTGTAGTAGCTTCCCCAAGAAAAGAAAGAAAAATAGCCCTTACTTTTTCTCATAAAATAAAATGCACTCCGTCACTGCAACTAAGCAACAAAGGTAGGAAATAAGATTACTGTTGTTAATACGATAATGACTAATATAATCAAATAGTTGGACCCAATAATGTCCACAAAACAATAGAGAGGAAGAATCTGTCCTCTTTTAAAATGAATAGAAGAGAGCATAGAAAAGAATAATTTGCCCCTCTCCAGATGCCCTCTCTGCAAATTATTGTAGTGGAGGAGTCTAGATTGGAACTCACAGACTTTGCATTTCTTGTCTGTTCCTTGGTAACTGAGCATTATTATCTCAATTGAAATTCTCAAGCTCTCATGATGTTCACAAAAAAGTAACACATGGACAAAAATTCAATTAGCCCACTTGTTTTTTTTAGTTACTTGACAAGAATCAGAATCTTAATGGGAATTGTGTATCCATGTAAGGAAACTGGTCAGTGGACCAGTGAAATGGTCAGTGAAATGACTATATGGATGATTTCAAAAATTTCTGGCTAGTTTTAGAATTTATATTTAGCATTTGGACATTCAACATTAATAATTCTAGATAAGCATACAGGAACTATGCTTTCATGTTACAGATTGCATTTAAAGTTAACTTTAGCTTTTAAGAGGTATACTTCTTGGGGCAGCTCGGTAGTGTAGTAGATAGAGCACTGGCCCTGGAGTCAGGAGGACCTGAGTTCAAATCTGGCCTCAGACACTTGACACTAGCTGTGTGACCTTGGCCAAGTCACTTAACTCCATTGCCTAGCCAAAAAAAAAAGTATACTTCTTTTACTTAGAGGAGAACAGGCTGGGTAACACTGTATATTAGTTAAAAAGAAACTTCAGTTTTCATTCTTTGATTCTTCCAGTCTCTCAGATTCATAACCTCAGCTGTTTCCTTGATTGCTCATTAGTCTTTGACCTACATAGAAGTAGTAGACCTACATAGACCTATAGAGTCAGATCGTGCTGTTTCCACCTCTAGACTCTCTCTCCCATATGACCCCTTCTCTCTATTCACACAACTGCCATCTTCAGACCCTAATCACCTCTCACCTAGGTAACTGTACCAACCTCCTAATTGGTTTTCCTGCCTTAGGTCTTTCTTCACTCCAATTCATCCTCAACGTAACTGCCAAAGTGATTTTTCCCTAAGCACAGATCTGACCATGTCGCTCCCCTGCTCAATAAACTCTAGTGGCTCTCTATTGCCTCTAGGATAAAACATATATTCCTCTGTTAACTTTTAAAGCCCTTCACAACTGGGCCTCAATCTTTCCAACTTTCTTGGATATTAATTCCCCTCCCACATTCTACTATTGAGCCAAACCAGGCTAATGTCTCTTCCTCACAAATGGCACTCCATCTCTTGTACACTGGAATGCGTTTTCTTCTTACCTCTCCTCTCTCTCCCTTCAAGATCAGCTCAAGTACCACCTCCATCAAGCCTTTACTGATTACCCCATTAATATGTGTTGTATCCATATAGCTAAAGCCCTCCATTCCAAATTAACTTGTATTTACTCTCTATTTATTCTGAATATCCTTATATATGTACTTCTCTCCCATTAGAATTGAGAGCAGGGGTTGTTCATTCTTGTATTTATATCCCCAACAGCTAGCACAGTGCCTGACTCATAGTAGGTATTTAATGTTTGTTGACTAGATTGATCAACTGATTGGCTCATCCATCTATTCATTTAAAAGGCATCCGATGTGTTAATAAATGTTTATTGACTGACTGACTACAGCGAACTCTGGATTCATACATATCTCTATCTATTTTGTTTCGTTTCTTATTCTAGAACACAAAAACCATAATCTCAGAACAAAGGAGGGAATAGTGGATGAAAGACCCAGATGAAAAAGAAACCTTATCCTGAGTGTTTACAAACTAGATTTCCCTCTTCCCACTATTTTATCCCTGCAGGGGGTGATATGTGCTAGTGATCTTGGCAGTCCCTAGGGGTAGAAAGTACTTCTGTGGCTCCTCATTACCTCTAGAATGAAACAGAAACTCCTTGGTTTGGTATTTCATGCCTTTCACAACCTGGCCACAACTTACCTTTCCCACTTGGTTGTACATTATTCCCCTTCATTCACATTTCAAGCCAGCAAAACTGGCCTTATCCCTAAGACTAACATCCCCTGACTCCAAGTCTTTGCATTCTTTATCCCCACGCCTGTAACACATACTTTCTTACCTCTGTCTCTCGGAATTCCTAAATTCCTTCAAGGGCTACTTTTTTTTTAAATTTTTAAGAATTCTGAACTTAACCAATAAGCAAAATGATCATGAATGCTAAATATTACATGTAACTTGTTTTTCCTTTTAAGTAGATAATAAATTAAACATGTAACATCAAAGCTGTCCCGCATGTCTGTGTTTCCTTCTGGCTTTTTGTAAAATGTTTCATTTTTCCTGTGTACCCTCAATTACCTTTTTTTCTGTCTTTTCTCCTTCCTTCCTAGTTCCTCTCTTCTTCTCAACTCTGACTCCCCATCAAAATTGAAGAACTAAAACTGAACCCTTGTAAAAATATGCATAGTTAAGCAAAACAAAATCCAACATTGTTCATGTCCAGAAATGTCTACCTCATTTTGCACTTTAAATCTGTCACCTCTCTGTTAGGAGGTGGGTAGTTCACCTTATCATGGATCCCCTGGAATCGTAGTTGCTAGTATCAATGAACACAGTTCTTAAGTCTTTCTTCATAGTGTCACCATTACTGTAAAAATAGTTCTTTAAGTCCTGTTCTTTTCACTCTGTTTCAATTCATATAGGTCTTCTGAAATTTCACTGAAACTGTCCCGTTTATAATTTCTTATGGCACAGTAATATTCCATTACATTCATATATCACAATTTGTTCATCCGTATTCCCTTAGTTTCCAGTTCTTTGTTATAACAAAAAGAACTGTTGTTATATTCTTATACACGTGAATCCTTTCTCTCTTTGAGGTATATGCCTAGTTATGGCAGTGCTGGGTCAGTGTTTCATAGTGGTATGATGGAGGCTGACATTTGGTCTGTACCACTCTTTCCTTTGGCAGGGTACTGTAAGAGTGGTCCTCAACAGCATTCAACAGCCCCATCTGGTCACTGACTGGCAGAACTGCAATATTTGAACATGGAAGCTAGGAAGAACTTATAGTTCATATATCCTGATCTACTCAGATGTCCTTTCTATAACCTGCTTGGATAAGTAGACTGAGTTTTAACATTATTCTACAGTCTCTAGGAAAACAGCCTAGTCATCAATATGTGCAGAGGTGCAGGGTTCAGTTTATGCACTTTTTGTCCAACGAGGGAGTCTGGGTGAGATGTTGTGAGAAGGTACATCTTTACCAAGAGGACCAAGAATGGAAGTGAAATGAAGAGTAAGACAGTGTCTTATTCCAGGAAGAAGGAGATGTCCTAAGCCCGTAGTGGGAAGCCCAACCCAAGAAAAGAAGAGGACTATCTGCTATGGGTTTATACCACCCCTACAATGGTAAGGTATCTTTAGAAGAAGGGACAGATCCATGATGAAACCTAGCATTTAGAGGGGATGGCACTGGTTGCAATAAGTCTGCTGGTCACCTAAGTGGGTCTTTAGGCAATTTCCTCCATCACAGACTTTATATGGCTGGTGATTCAGAAAACATGATAATAGTGTCTGAGATCTTAGATAGGTTTCTTTGGGCCATGGAGTAGCGATGGAAGAGAAGGAGCACTCCTCATTGATTCTCCCCAGGAGGGATGAACAAGATGTTAAGTGAATTCAAATCTAGGGGAAGAAATCATGTCCGAGGGATCTGCCATTGATTGATCTGCCCGGTGGTCTGAAGGTGCTTTAGGTGTTTACAGTCAATATTTGGATGATTATGATGGTGGGGGGTGGGTGGAGGGTGGGGTTGCGCCATTCAATTAAGATGAAATCCTCAAATGTGGCTTTTACCACTCGTAGCTCTTTTCCCTAGATTTTATAGTTCTTGTAGGAAAAGTGTACATATGAAGCAGAAACATGGAACTGTGCAATATGACCTATGCAAGGGAGGCCCTCATAGTGATACTGATTGTGTCATTGATCAGAGGCTTAAAAATCAGAGCTAAAAGGGAACTTAAAGTCACTTAGTCTAAACTCCTCACTCTACAAGTAAGGAAACTGAGGCCCAGAGAAATTAAGTGACTCGTCCTAGAAATAACAAAATAACAAAATCCAAGATTTTGAACACAAGTCCAGTGACTTCAAATCTAGCCCTTTATACAATGAAGAGTCTGTGAATCTGGGTATCAATACAGAGGTAAAGGTGAATCAAGTGTTTAGATTATTAAATATCCCTTCTGCCTCTGGCATCTACTGTAAAGCGTTGGATTGCTTCAGCAGAAGAGTAAAAGGTACCTTCAGGGGTAGAAAACCTAAATATAAAGTGGTGGTAGTACCATAAACTGAAGTAGGCAGTTTGATACTCAACACCTCCTCAGCTCCCTCAGTTGCCTCCCCCCTCTGGAGGGTGGAGCAACAAAATCTTCCCAGTGATCTGCTTTATAGAGGGCTCAGAATTTTGCTGGAACTTTCCACCAGTGGCTCTGTTTGGTTTCCATTTCAGGGAACATCATGCCCTTATGCCAGGTACCCCAAGGAGTCCCCCTTCCCCATGCCTTTAAGCTTCCTTTTGTGTGTTCTTCCCCCAATAGACTGTAAGTTCCTTGAGGGCTCTTTTCTTATTTATATCCCTTGCACTTAGCACAGTGCCTGACCAATAGGTGCTTACTAAATGTTTACTGAATTGAATGGAATAGGCATTTTGCAGAGGGTGGGGAAGATATGCCCCACTGCAGTACTCAATGTTCTGTGAATAGAGATTCCTCTTTGGTCTATTACGTACCCTAGGAATTTCATCTCTTCCTTCTGAAAGGGGCATTTCTCTTAATTTGGCAAATGATGAGTGCTGGCTTAGGTGCAACGAGACAGTTCAGTCCAGTCGAACATGCTGGGCAGCATCCCAGGAGTACATGATAATATCATGAGATTAACTACTATCCCTCAGTCTAGCAGGTCTTAAAATGCCAACTTTGTGAATCACTGAAATACCGTAGCAGCATTGTACAAGTCCAATGACAAACACAGTCCCGTATTCATAAAAGCTGTACTAGGTCTGGAAAGCCACCTGATGACTAAGTCAGAAGTTTGAGTTCCACAAAGTAACAAATTATCCTCACAGCACAGCCAAATCCTTAAAGGCTTGTATAGCCTCTTCCCTGGGGTCCTTGGGATCCAGTCAGGGGTTCTCTCACTGACTACTTCAGGCAATATGTTTAATGAGTCCAACAGTATTGTTCAAAATCAATCTGGAGTGGAGGTTAGGGATGGGCTGGGAAGCCTGACTTGTGCCAATGATTACGGTAATCACTGAGGAGGTTGTAAGCCCCTCTTGAAGAAAGAGGGTGAGCTCGGAATTAGGACCCAAGACAGCATACCATGGATTCTTACTCTGGAGAAATGGATAAATTGCAGGAAGTCTGTGAACTCAAATAAGAAAAAAAATCTTTCTTTTCACTTATCTCTAACTAGAACCTAGCATTTCCTTTAATTATTTAAAAACATGATTCTGAGAAAGGGTCCATCAGCTTCATCAAAATTACAAAGGGGTCCATGACACAGCAAAAGTGAAGAACCACTGGCATCAATAAAGGTCAGGTCTAGCTGGGGAACCTGGGTTTCTCTAAAGAGCCAAAATGCAGTGGGTACAGTAAGTGTCAGTGATCTGTTTGTCTCAACCAGTCTTCCCAAAGGTTTGACATTTTATAGGGAGGGTGGGCAATAACTGCCCCTGGCTTGTGGGAGTGGTCATGGAGACTTGATATATTCCTGATTTGGCTGAGATGGGAGAGTGGTAGATGTGGAACCTTTTAGCTTTCTCCTCATCCTGCCTCTCCTGGATAAATGAACACCTGTCATTCCAACTTGCATTTCACTTAACAGGATGTTTTCCTTTCTTTTGGTCTGAAAGGTCCCAGAAAGAGACCTCTTTGGCAGGCCCTTCTCAGACTGGAAGGAATTGAACTATATTGTTCCTCTAGGCACTGAGCTACTTTTGGAATGTTTTTTATTATATATGATTTTATAAACATTTTGTACATGTGCCCAGGGAGCTTTTAGAGAGTTTCATGCATTTTAAAAATCTAATAAACAAAAATATGGCAAAAAGCCTATGAGTGTTTTTGTGTGTATGATATGGAAGTACCAAAAAAAAAATCAGCTACATAGGCTACAAATGACAATTCATTCATTACTGTTTAATTTAAAAAAAATTTTTTGAGGAGGTGGTGGTATTGAGGGGGACCTTTCCTTTCACATCACCCCAAAAAGGGAAATAAATAACTAAATTTGTTAGGAGCAAAGCTAAAAGGAGAGGAGATGAAAACATATATGTCATTAACCCTGGGTATTAGAAACTCAGTTTAATGAATGCATATTCAGAGTACCAGCCCTTCCTAATTCAATGTTGTCTCTTCCCTTTCAGTAAATTGATGGTCTGCATCCCATTGGGAAGCAATGTGTACGTTAAGCAGTAAATTTTGGTTTGCCATGGCCTTAATGAACGATTAGTTCTTGAATTTTCTTGAAAATGGGTGCAGTTTACATCCTAAAGTTAGACTGGCACCCATTGGGAAAGGAAAGCAGAAAATCAGCTGCTAATTGCAGTTCATATCACCATGCTGCAAATTAATCAGGAAGAGATGTGTTTTGTGTCAGATTTATTTTCAGAGGGAGCAAACTAAGCACTCAAGGTGAAAGCCAAGTAGTACCATATAGAACAAAGTTGAACAGAGACCTAAAGTCACACTCCTCTTGTAAGAGAGTTAGCCATATTTTCAAGTAGAGAGAGCATACTCATGTTAAGAGATCTCTGATTCTGAGCCTACCTCAGTCAATTCAAGAGCATTGACTTCTGTGGGTTAGTCACCAGCATCTCACACTGGGAATGAGAGATGTTTGTTAAAGGTGCCCACCATGAAAGTGAGCAGGTGATGGGGGAGGGTTTCTATACTCACTTTCAATCACATTGGACGAGTTTTATTTAAGGAGGGAGTGAAAGGAGAGTGAGGGAAGGGAAGAGGAAGGTAGAGAAGGAAGGGGAGGTGGGAGAAAGGAGGGATTAATAAGGAGAATAGGCAAAGATTATATTGATTTAAAATTTGATCTCATTTGATAGAATAACATTCATTCATTCAAGAAAAATTTATTTAGCACCTGCTATATCTTGGTAGTATGTGTGTCCGTGTCCACACATATACTGGAGAGTGCAAAAAGAGGGAAGGAGGGGGAGAGAAAGAGACAAAAGGAGAGAGGGAGAGAGAGAAAGAGATAATGCCTAATGCCTGAAGGATCAGCTTAAAGTTGGTCACAGAGCTCAGGATAGCTTATTATATTTAATACATCTATAGTTTCCATCTTAGGCTATCGGTCTGAGAAGCAAATGACCACCTGCATATCTACCATCATACATATATTACACAGATAAGTATATATGCACACATGTACATACATCACACAGATGTATGCATGTATACAATACATGTTTTATACACATATATGGCCACACATACATATATACACATATGTATACAGAGATGCCTGTGGCTATCTATTTATGTAAAAACTTGGGGATTATTTAGTTCAGCTCACTTTATAAAATTGAGAGAAGTGAAATAATTTGCCCCAAGTCATGTACTCTGTTAGAATTGTATTTATCAAAATAAAGAATTATGGTACTAACCTGACCTTGTGACTTCCATTTGCTCAATATCCTGATTCAGACTCTGTCCCCTCTTGTCCTAAGGCACAGAATGCCCTTCTTTGTCACCTGTGTCAGTTTAATCACTGACCTGTGTCAGCTCTGATCTGGGTAGACCAGACCATTGAAAAGTCTAGTAAACGTAAGATTCTACTACACCTATTTGTTGATTTGAGGGAGGGGGGACGCCTTGGACTCAGAAGAACAAAATATGAATTTAAGAACAATTCTCAAATAATGTATGACTGACAAGTACCATGTTTAAAATAACACAAGATTCAATGTTAGCTACAACTCGGCATATCTTAGCGCAGTTATTTGTTGAGTAATAACATATGCTCTCCTAAGGTGTTCACAAATGAAACAGAAGATGCCCTATGTAAGAGTCCACAGAGGAAGAAGATTCCTATTGATGGTAATCTCCAAATGTTATTATTTCAGATGATACTCATTATACAGCTAAAAAGGAACTTCAAGATCATCTAGTTCAGCAGTGCTCAAACTTTTTGGTCTCAAGATCCCTTTACATTCTTAAATTATTGAAGACTCAAGAGAGCTTTAGTTTACATAGATTATATCTACCAATATTTACCATATTAGAAATGAAAATCGATCATTTAAGAATATTAATTTACTTAAAAATAACACTAACAAACCTACAACATATTCACATGAATAACATTTTTATGGAAAATGATTATTTTGCAAAACAAAAAAAATCCAGTGACAAGAGTAGCAATGTTTTACATGTTTTTGCAAACCTCTTTAATGTGTGACTTAATGGAAGACAGCTGGATTTTCAATTCTGCTTCTGCATTCGATCTGTTGAGATATGCTCTTTTGGCTTAAGTATATGAAGAAAATCTGGCCTCATAAAGATATAGTTGGAAAAGGGAGAAGTATTTGAATAGGCAAATAACATCTTAGTATTATGACAAAAATAATTTTGACTTCAGGGACTCCCCCTTGAAAAGGTCTCAGGGACCCCCAGGAGTTCACAGACCATGCTTTGAGAACTGCTGATCTAATTTAACAGCCTGATTTTAGAGATGAGAAAGCAGAGGTAAAGTGATTTGCTCAAGGTCACACAGCTAATTAGTTTTACAGGTGGGATCAGAACTCAGGCTTCTTGATTTCTACATCCTACTGTTCTTCCTCTAGCTCTGAATGAATGAATATGCAAATGAATAGGTTAATGAATAAGCATTTATTAAGTGTTGGAGGATAGAAAGCACTAGGGATACAAAGATAGTCTCAGCACTTGAAGAATTTATATTCTAATAGGGGGATACAAAATATATAGAAGAATGATAGCCGTGTAAGGGCATTTTTGGTTTAGAATATTATGGTGACTGAATAGAGCCAGAGAAAACAAGATTGACATTCCCTTTCCACTTACAATGGCAGTATTGATTTTATTAAGGTTTCAGAATTCAAAGGCAGCTAGGTGGCACCATGGATAGAGTGCCTGACCTGCAGTCAGGAAGATCTGAGTTCAAATCCTGCCTCAGGTATTTACTAGCTGGTGTGACCCTGGGCAAGCCACTTAACCCTGTTTGCCTCAGTTTCCTCATCTATAAAATGAGCTGAAGAAGGAAATGGCAAACCACTCCAGCATCTTGGCTGAGAAAACCCCAAATGAAGTCACAAAGTGTCAGATAGGACTAAAATGACTGAACAACAACAATTAATTGGAAAGTGGGAAAAAAGTACGCACAAGGTACCAAGGTAGCTCCAGAGAAGATAGCTGGTGAGCAAAGTAAAACATGGAAGGAGGTGGCCTAGATATTATGGGCAATGTAGTCATGAGTAGGTATAATGGGCACCCCAAATGGGCATCCAGGAAATGAAATGGTTAAGTCCTCCAGGACTTCCTTTCCCTTCCTCACTTTTTTTGGTCTGGACCTGTGATTTTATTGATATAGCAAACTCACATGAGGGAAACTCCCTTTAAGACTGGCAACTTAAAGTCAAAGAGTGGCTTAGAGCAGTGAGAGATTAAGTGACTTGCTCACGATCATAAAGCTGGTATGTTTGAGAGGCAAGATTTTAACCCTGCTCTACCTGATTCTAAAGCTGGTCCTCTATCTATTACACCATGCTGTCTCTTATGGATGTTACACAGAATGTTGAAATGTTGACTGCCTGTGAATATTACACAAGACATTTTATTTGGAAATATCTGGAACAACTGACCCAATCTCCAGGACCTTTCTTTATGTACAAATATATAATTCTTTTAAACATTCCTTCAAAAATTTTTGTGTTTTAACTGAAACAATGGAGGGAATTTGCACACCAGGACTTTCCGAAACTGACTCAATAATATGTCTTCCCCTAAAAAAAAAATCAGCCAAACACTGGCTGTATCTACGACTTTAGTATTTACAGTCTAAGCGGCATAGGCTCCAACATTCTTTCTAACACTATCAATTAACCCGATGAGATGATTAGCTATTATTTTAGAAATAAAAATTACAGGGGGCCATCTCTAATTGTCCTAATCTATATCTTCCTACTGGACACACATGACTCTGGAGAAGAAAGTGAGGCTGGTGACTTTGCACAGCACTCCCTCACTTAAATCCAATTCATTTGCATCATCTTCCTGATGTCATGGTCCTCTCTAAGAATGAAGGACAAACAACAACAAAAATTACAGGAACACTTCTTTCACAGAAAAGCAACATAATCTAGTAGATGGAAAGCTGAATTCAGCATCGGAAAGACCTGGGTTAAAATCCTACAGTCACTCTGTGACCTTGTGTGACTTATTTAACTTCTCAGTGACTTAGACAACTGTCTAAGACTAAGCCTCAGAATAGTTGCCAGATTTGTAGGACAGAATTTCCCCATTGAGAGTTCCTTACACCAGTGAAACCACAGGTCAAGACCTCAAACGACTTCTTTCACCACTATTTTAAGATTTATTCTTTAATTTGAGCCCAGATATCAAGTGCCCAAAACCAAATAAGAGCTTGTCTCTTTTGACAAGTAGCTTCTATTATCTTGATCACTCATTCTAAACAATATGCTTATTTCTTTGGATTCCTGATTGTTAAGAGAGTTTACTGGAAATATAGGTTCATACACTCGTAGGATACAGAATGGTATCTTAGAGATCATTTATTTAGTCACCATGTTCCTTTAACTACCTCAGGCTGATGTTGGGGAAAAAAAAAACCTAAAACATTTCCTGTAATCTATGCCTTTACTATATATACCTATATACATGGTAGGCAAATTGTATCAAAAAGATTACCAGCTTCTTTGGAGAATAACTAAAGATAAAGTGTTAAATTTTGATGACATACATTAAAAAGCAAATCTTTCATTTAGAAAGGCATAATCTAATGGTCCTCAGGAAAGAATTCCAGCTGGTTAAATTTATGGTATTGAAAAAGGCCAGTCCAAGAATATTCCCTGGCTCAGGGCCCAGTGCATTGTCATTTGATTGTGCATTAGTTAAAATTTCATTTACTTTAAGCTTTTTCTTCCCAACATTCAGTTTTGGGTTTTGTTTTTTTTTTTGGAGACAAGTAACTAGCTGGCTGGCCTCCGTAAATCTGTCTACCTTACTTAAATGCACTCCTTCAGCTGCATTATTACGGCTAGTTAAAAATGGCTTCATTTTTACAGACATGTTGTGGATGAATAAGTGTTCAGTATAAGAAATACTGATAGTGTTCGATGCTGTGTAGTCTCTTCAATCAGCAGTTTTTACTTATTTTCATAGAGACTTGTACCTTCATCTTTAGCCTTCTGAGAAGTTGTTGGGTAAAGAGAAAAGATCCCAAGGAAGAGTAGTTTTTAAAACAAATGAATAAACAAAAGACTTGCAAGTTACATAAGCTCCCCAGCTGGAGAGGGATCCCTCAAGTGTGATTGCAGTAAAAGGGACATGGATTTGGAATCCAGGGAGGCTGGATCTGATTTCCACTCCCCTACTTACTACCATGTTGGGGGGAAAAAAATCATGTAATTTCTCTGGAATTCAATTTTCTTTTGGGCCAAAAGAGAGGACTGGACTAGGACAGAGTTTTAATCTCAGGTTCATAAATGTGTTAAAAAATTATTTTTTTATAATTTTACTTCAATATAATGGGTTTTCTTTGTAATCCTATATATTTTATGTTAAGCATTTCAAAACATTATTCTGAGAAGGGGTCCATGGGCTTCACAAGACTGCTAGAAGTGTTGAGGACACAAAAAAGGTTAAGAACTGCTGGCTAAGATGAACTCTAAGGCCTCTTTCAGCTCTAAATCTATAACACTGATTTCTTTATTCATTTATTTTCAAAATTCTCTGTTTAAGATTCTTTCTTTGTCCCCAGACTTAGTTATCCAACTCATTCATTCAAAACACATGTGATAATAATAACTAGTATTTATATAGTGCTTATTATAGTGCTTACTATGATGAACCATGCTAATTGCTTCACAAATATCAACACATTTGATCCTCACTACTGTGGGAGGTAGGTACTATTCTTATCCCCATTTTACAGATGAGGAAATTGAGGCAGACATAAGTTAAGTGACTTGCCCAGGTTCACAGAGATAATGAGTGTCTGAGACTGAATTTGAACTCAGGTCTTCCTGACTCCAGGCCCAGAGCTTTATCTACCACACCACCAAGCTGCCCAATTTAATTTTATTTAAATTAATAAATTTTAATTTTATTAGGAGCTGACTAAATGCTAGGCTCTGAGAGTCAGGTTGTGGAGGCCCTTAAATATCCAAGGAGTTTACATTTTATCTCAGAAGCAACAGGGAGCCATTGCAACTTTCTGAGCAGAATAGTAACATGATTAGACTTAAGCTTTAGGAACATCATTTTTGCACCTATGTGGAGTGGAGTTTGGAGAGGGGAGCCTGGAGACATCTCTGCCTCCTAGCTTCCCTGGTTTTTTTCAAGTCCCAGCTAAAATTGTACCTTCTATAGGAAACCTTTCCCTATCCCTCTTAATTCTGGTGCCTTCCCTCTGTTGATTATATCCAATTTATCCAGTATATAGCTTGTGTGTACCTAGTTGTTTGCATGTTATCTCCCTCATTAGTTTGTGAGCTGCTTTTCTTTTTTAACCTTTATTTATGTCCCCAGGCCTTAGTACAGTAGTAGGCACTAAATAAATGTTTACTGACTGACTTATTATTACAACATTGAAAATTATGAAATAAGCTCAGTTAAGCCCTTATTTGGTATTTAAGACTAAACATTATTCTTCCAAGTCCAAGAAATGGAATGTCATCAGCAATGGGGAGACTGTAGTTCTGTCTTTCACTACTTAGATTTAAGCTTGATACTGTAGTATTTATGATTTAATATTATTTCCTCTGGAAGTTCTAACTATATTATCCCATATCACACACACACACACACACACACACACACTCTCTCTCTCTCTCTCTCTCTCTCTCTCTCTCTCAATCTCTCTCTCTCTCACTCACCTTTTCACGTGGGATACCCCTGGCAACAAAGCCACTCATTTCATAGACAGATTCAATGTTTTGAAACCATGCCCTGAAAGGTTTGCATCTCATTTTTGAACATTAGACAAGGTGTCAACATATTGCTGGAGAAGGCAGATTGGAATACTGTCATCCTTTTCTTTTCACACAGTCACTATCCTAGTTCAACACCTTCTACTTGGATTACTACAACAGCCTCCTAATTGGTCTCCCAAATTCTTGTCTCTCATCTCCTACCCACTCTCCATATAGTTTTCTTTTAAAAAAAATTTTTTCCAATTACATATAAAAATATTTTTAATGTTCACTTCTAAATTTTGATCTCTAAATTCACTCCTTCCTTCTCACCCCTTCCCCCTCCCTAAGAAGCAAGCAATTTGATATAGGTTATACATGTGCAGTCATGTAAAACGTATTTTCATATTAATCATCTTGTGAAAGAAAACATAGATCAATTTTTCCCCATAAATATTCATACATTTCACTGAGATTTTAAGATTTATTGGTATATAATTGGGAAAAATAGCTCCTAATAATTGCTTTAATTTCCTCTTCACTGGTAGTGAATTCATCCTTTTCATTTTAATATTGGCAATTTGGTTTTCTTCTTTCTTTTTTTAATCAAATTATTTTATTGTGTTTTTTTTCATAAAACCAGCTCCTTGTTTTACTTACTAGTTCAATGGTTTTCTTACTTACAATTTTGTTAATTCTCTTTTGATTATCAGGATTTCCAATTTGGTGTTTAATTGGGGATTTTTAATTTGCTCTTTTTCTAGGTCTTCTTTTCTGGATTTTATTTTTTTATTTTTTAAATTTTAATTAATTTATTTTGATTTATCAACAATCACTTCCACATGCTTTTGAGTTTAAAATTTTTCTGCCCCTTCTTCCCCACCACCCTCCCCAAGACAGCGCACAATCTGATATAGGCTATACATATACATTCCTATTAAACATATTTTCACATTAGTGATATTGTAAGTAAGAATTAAAACCAATAGGAGGAACCACCAGAAAGAGAAAATAAAACTCAACTGGGGGCAGCTAGGTAGTGCAGTGAATAGAGCACCAGCCCTGAAGTCAGGAGGACCTGAGTTCAAATCCGGCCTCGGATCAAACACTTGACATGTACTAGCTGTGTGATCCTGGGCAAGTCACTTAACCCCAATTGCCTAAAACAAAACAAACAAACAAACAAAAAAAAACAAAAAAAAACCAAACTCAACAGAAGAGGAAAAAAATAGCAAATAGTATGCTTAGGTTTTTTTTTTTTTAGTTGCATGTCAATTGATCTGTTCTTTCTCTATTTTGTTGATGTAAGCATTTAGAGATATACATTTTCCCCTAAGTGGTGATTTGGCTACATCTCATAAATTTTGGTATGTTGTCTCATTGTTGTCATTCTCTTTAATGAAATTATTGATTTGTTCTTTGTTCTCATTCTTTAGGATTAGATTATTTAGTTTCCAATTAATTTTTAATTTATCTTTCTATGGCCCTTTATTGAATGTAATTTTCATCACCTTATGATCTGAAAAGAATGCATTTAATATTTCTGCTTTTCTGCACTGGGTTGTGAGGCTTTTAATGTCCTAATTCATGGTCTATTTTTGTGTAGGTGCCATGTACTGCTGAGGAAAAGGTGTATCCTTTTCTATTCCTATTTAATGTTCTCCAGGAGGAAGTCTATCCTATTAAACTTTTCTAAAACTCTATTCATCTCCTTAACTTCTTTCTTTTTAGTTTTTTTTTGTTAGATTTTTCTAGTTCTGAAAGGGGAAAGTTGAAGTTCCTCACTAGCATAGTTTAGCTGTCTATTTCTTCCTGTAACTTTTTCTTTAAGAATCTGGATGCTATACCATTATTTTTAATACTGATATTACTTCATTTTCTATGGTACCTTTAACAATATGTAGTTTCTTTGCTTATCTTTTTTAATTATTTCAATTTTTGCTTTTGTTTTGTCTGAAATCATGATTGTTACCCCTGCTTTTTGTTGTTTTTTCTTTTTTACTTCAGTTGAAGCCTAATAGATTCTGCTCCAGGCCCTTACTTTTACTCTGTGTGTGTGTCTCTGCTTCAGCTGTTCCTTGTAAACAACATATTGTAGGATTCTGTTTCTTAATCCACTCTGCTATCTGTTCCCATTTTATGGGTGAGTTCATCCCATTCACATTCACAGTTACAATTGCTAACTGTATTTCCCTCCATCCTATTTTTGCCCTGTTTATCCCTCTCTCTCTTTACCTTGTCCCTCCTCAAAAATGTTTTGCTTCTGACCACTGCCTCCCCCAATCTGACCTCCCTTCTATCAGCTTCTTCCCTTTCTATTATCCCTTTTACTTCTCTGTAGGGTAAGATAGATTTCTATACCCAACTGAATGTATACGTTATTTGTTCTTTGAGCCAATTCCAGTGACAATAAAGTTGAAGCACTCCCTTCCACCTCTCCCATTTTCTCCTCCACTGTAAAAACTCCTTCATGTGTCTTTTATGTGAGATAATTTACTCCATTCTATCTCTCCCTTTTCCGTTCTACCAGTGAATTCCTCTTTCTCACCCCTTAATTTTATTTTTTTAGATAATCATCTAATTATATTCAACTCCCACCCATGGCCCTCTGTCTATATATACTTCTTCTAACTTCCCCAATAATGAGAAAATTCTTTGGAGTTACAAGTATCATCTTCCCATATAGGAATGTAAACAGTTTAACTTTATTGAATCCCTTATGGTTTCTCTTTCCTGTTTATCTTTTTAAGCTTCTCTTGAGTGTTATATTTGTATGTCAAATTTTCTGTTCAGCTCTAGTCTTTTCATCAGGAATGTTTGAAAGTCCTCTATTTCATTAAATATCCATTTTTTCCCCATTGAAAGATTATACTCAGTTTTGCTGAGTAGGTCATTCTTTGTTACAATCCTAGCTCCTTTGCCCTCTGGAACATCATATTCCAAGTCCTCTGATCTTTTAATATAGAAGTTGCTAAATCTTGTGTTATCCTGACTGAGGCTCCATGATATTTGAATTGTTTTTTTCTGATTGCAAGCAGTATTTTCTCCTTGACCTGGGAGGTCTGGAATTTGACTATAATATTCTTGGGAGTTTTCATTTTGGGATCTCTTTCAGGAGGTGATCAGTGGATTCTTTCAATTTCTATTTTGTCCTCTGGTTTTAGGATATCAGGGCAGTTTTCCTCGACAATTTCTTAAAATATGATGCCTAGGCTCTTTGCTTTGATCATAGTTATCAGGTAGTCCAATATTCTTAAATTCTTTCTCCTGGATCAATCTTCCAGGTCAGTTGTTTTTCCAATGAGACATTTCACATTTTCTCATCTTTTGATTCTGTTTTACTGTTTTTTGAAGCTTCATGGAATCATTAGCTTCCACTTTTTTAATTTTTAAGGGTTTATTTTCTTCAGTAAGTTTCTGGATCTCTCTCTCTCTCTCTCTTTTTTCATTTGGCCAATTATGCTTTTTAAGGAATTATTTTCCTCAGTGAACTATTACACTTCCTTCACCATTTGGTCAACTTTATTTCTTAAGGAGTTGTTTTCTTCAGCAATTTTTTGTACATCTTTTCCCCATTTTTTTGTGCTTTCTTTACTAAGCTGTTAACTCTTTTTTCATAATTCTCTTGCATCATTCTCATTTCTTTTCCCAATTTTTCCTTTTCCTCTTATTCGATTTCTAAAATCCTTTTTAAGCTCTTCCAATAAATCTTTTTGAGCCTGATACCAATTCATTTTTTTTTTAAGGATTTGCATGTATATGTTTTGTCACTGTTGTCCTCTTCTGAGTTAATGGTTTCTTCCCTGTCACCACAATAACTTTCTATGGTCAGGTTCTTGTTTTCATTGTTTGCTCATTTTTCCAGCCTATTTCTTGACTTTTAACTTTATGTCAAAGTTGGGCTCTCTTTACAGGGTGGAAGGGGCACTGTCCCAAGTTTCTTTTTTTTTTAAATGCAGCTATTTTCATAGTTAGTTCAGGGAATCTGTAAGTTTTCAGTTCCTCCAACGTGGTATGATTTAAGAAGAGGTGCGGTCACTGCTTTCCTGGCCCATGCTATAGTCTGTGAGCAAATTCAAGTACTCTTTTCCATCCTGGAATGGTGACCAGGGTCCCTACTTCCCTGTGGCTGTGACTTCCTCACCCTGAGACTGTTACCCAGACCTTTGACCTGGATCCCCAGTGTAAGCAAAGTGTCCCCAGTCATCTCCTTCTGACTAGTTGTCTGATCTCCTCACCATTTGTGTGCTAAGAACTGAAGTGCCCAAGGTCTGCTGCTGTCTTGCTGGTGTGTCCTGTTGCTGGTTTGCTAGGGCACTATTGGCTTCCTGGGTACATCCTGCTACTTGCCATTGTACGTCCTGCTGCTGACTTGAAGTGGGCAGCCTGCACTGGACTACACTCCACTCTCAAACAGACCTTTCCCGTCGACCTTCTAAGTTGTCTTGGACCGGAAAATTGTTTCACCCGGTCCTTCGTTGGTTCTGCTGCTCCAGAATTTGTTTTAAGGTATAAGTTAAAGTTGTTTGGAGGGGAATTTGGGAGATCTCAGGTAAGTCCCTCCCTTTCCTCTGCCCACCCTCTCTCTGTATAGCTTCTTAGACAATCTTCCTAGGACACAGTTCTGACCATGACACTCCTTTGCTCAAAAATCTTCAGAGGCTCCCACTACTTCTAAAGCCTCCTTCAGCCTGGCATTTAAAGCCCTCTATATTTACTCCTATCGACATTTTATTTTAGTCAATATAGCTATAGAAGATAGAGTAATTATGTTTATTTTGTGTTATTAGTAATATAAATTGTTTTTCAAAAACTTTTCATGCAGTCTGTAAGTTGGTAATTGGGGATGGAGAGTTAACACCTAAGGAACCGTTCATTTTTTTTTTGTCTAAGATGTTAATTTAAAATAGTAGTGACATTTGGAATCTTGCTACACTGGCAAAATGTTAATCCACGAGTATTTTTGGACAGCTGAGAGAAGGACATTGTTCATGCACTTAAACTTTGCAGTTCTGGGCCTGGAATTGAGAAGTTGCTTTGTTGGAGGACTCACAGTTTTACTCCCATTCCTTAGTTGTCTTTATTAGCTGACAATAGGCTACATTCATAATTCATGGACTATTGTTTATTTTTAAATTTTTTTTAAAGTCATCCAACCTACTGAGTATGCTGTAGTGGGGATTTTTTTCTGCTGTGGTTTGAAATAAATGTTTGGTGAGGTTCCTTCCAACTCTGAAGTTCCATGAGTCCCTTAAAACCATATTCGCAGTCTGTCATCCACAAAATGATGGGGCTGAAAGAAATTATTTCTAAGATGGCTTTCCAGCTCTAAGACCCTATGTTTTGAATATTCTGTGATTATATGAAGTAAGACATTACAATTTCTTATTTGAAGTAACCTAGCCATAGGAAAGTTATGTTACTTACAAAATAGATATATAGCAAGGACTCATGAGGTCATAGTGAGAATGACCAACCAAATCGTGGTACCAAAAGGTAATGGAATATTACTATGCCTTACAACACCATAAATTTGAAGAATTCAGAAAAGCAAGGGAAGATATAAGAACTGAATCAAAGTGAAGTAAGCAGAATCAGGAAAGCAATGCACCCAATGGCTACAATAATGTAAATGGAAAGACCAAAAATCCTAAAACTAAATGATACGAATTTATAATGACCAAGCTTGGCTTTGGAAAAGAGAAGGGAAAAAAATGCATCTTCCCCTTCCTTCTTTGTGTAGGTGAGGGAATATAGGCATGGAATATTGTGTATACTACCAAAATTAGTTGATGTGTTAGTTTTGCTGAAGTATTTTTGCCCATCTTTTTTGTTTTTTGTTATGAGGAATAGCTTACTAGGTAGGGAGGGATACATTTAGAAATTAAAGTGATATAAGGACAAGGGATATCAACAATTATTTTAAAAGACCTTAGCAGGACCTTAACTAGAACTTATCAGCTTCTGTGCTCTATCTTCTAGGCCAACAGTTTTCATTTCTCACTCTTTCCTCCAGTCCCCCTTTGAAGGTTTTCATGGTATCCATGCTTCTTATCATTTTTTTCAAAAGCCCCAATAATCCGGCTTGGAGATTGCCCTGGAAGAGATGATGGCCCACAAGTGAGCTCCACATTCATGTAGGAGAGCACAGATTTAGAGCTGGAAGGAATCTCAGAGGCCACTGATGGAGACACTGAGGCATAGAGCAGGTAAATGACTTGCCCAGGTCACACAACTTGTAAGTGTCTGAGCTGGGATTTGTTTTCATGTCTTCATGACTCCCAATTCCACTGCCCTCTCCATTATACCATGTTGGCTCACTGAACTTTGAGGTGTTGTATGTCACATGCTCCCAAATGGAGAAAAGAACTTTTGTAGCTATCTGCAGTTAGGAAAAGATGGAAAAGGTCAGGCTGGAAGGAGACAGAAGGCTGATATGATGTGAGGAGGCAAAGTCCAAAGCTTCCCAGTAAGCTAGAGGAAGCACCCTCTCTATTCTACTCCAGGAATGTTGGGATCAGTTCTGACCATAGTTGTCATCCAGCTGGTATCTGACCAGCTTGACAGTGTTTGAACACCATTAGATACCTAACATTTACATAGCACTTTCAAGTTTTCAAAGCCTTTTTTTAAAAACATTATTTAATTTGAGCCATGCAAAAAACCTATGAGGTTGGTACTAGATTATTCTCATTTTATAACTATGGGAACTAAAACATAAAGAGGTTTGTGAAAGGATTTGAACAAGGACGATACATGGACAAAGTTGAAACAGACCCTGGTCTCCAGAAGCTTATATTCTAACATAGTGAAAGGATGCCAATTTCCAGAATCTATAACTAGGCTGGATGTGGAATTCCTGATACCAGACAGGCTAGGGCTGGTGGATTTCTTTAGCTCAGGAGTTCTGAGCTGCAGTGGGGCTGAGCTGGTCAGGTATCCAAACTAAGTCCAGCATCAATATGATGAACCCCCCAAAGCAGGGAGTCAGCTACCAGGTTGCCTAAGGAGGGGCAAACTAGGTCAGGTCAGAAGTAAAGCTCCCATAGAATCCAAAAGGATAGGATCTATAAGTTGTCCCCACACTTCCAATCAACTTGAGAAAGACAGACCCACTATTTTTTAAAATCTATAATTAGTTCTACATTGAATAGGCATTTTAATATTTGTTTATGCCATCATTTCAATGATATGCCAAATCATATGGTTCATGGAAAGAGTTAGGGATGACATAGGAGTGATAACATCAAGAAAATCTTGCTAATGTGTCATGTTATTACCTGCTTTTTAAAAGGTTTCTTTTATAACCTTGTGCTTCTTTTTCAAATTCCAATAAGCTCTAAATTTTACAATTTGTGCTTTCAGTGACAACTGCTACAAATCAGTGGTTCTCACATTTTTTTTTTTTGTGATTTGGTATTTGTCCTCAAGTGCCCCACCCTGCCTCTGTTTGTTTAAAAATTCTGGACTTATGCTTCCCTCCCTGTAATTCCTTTTCACCTGCACTATATCTGACAGTCTCCCCATTCTTTGTATCCACTTAGGCCTTTCAAGATTATCTTCTCACCCTGATGCTTCTGTATCAGTTAGTTATGTCTAGAGGTACACAGATCCCACATTTGAACCCTGGAGCTACAGACTATTTTATTTGGGCCCTTTTCACAGAAGAGGGATGTCATTTAAGGACAATACCCTCGGTTGGACACTATGGACATTAGCTCTTAAAGTACCTCTCTTCGGTAAAGGTTGGCACATGGTGCCACATTGGGTAATGGAGTTCACAGAACAGTACTGGAGGAAGAACTGTACTTAGTGTATCTATCCCCAGTGTTCCAACTCCTTTGAGGGGGTGGTTCTTTGCTGACAGATGGGTTGTAATTTTAAAGGGCCTGTAAAGATTTGCAAAGATATTGTTCTTCATTCTCCCCCTTTCCATTGACTGCCTGTACCTTGGAAGCCTGGAAAAAAAGAGGCCACTTCCCCACACCATTCCTGTATCCTCTCCTGTGGGTTTTACATGCAGACTGTGTTCTGCCAGTAGCTGGCATCTGTTCATGCCCACTTCTATGATTTATTTTTGTTAGAAAACAAAGTGTTTCATGGATTCTTATGACCAAAGAATGCATCTCTTGGGGCCAACTTGCTGATAGTGAACCTCTTCCTATTTAACTCTGCTTGTCCTCAGGCAGCAGTCTGTTCCCAATACCATAACTGAAGATTCAAAGATCCCACTAGAGGTCATAATCCACTGAAAGAGCCTTGAAGAACCCAGTGTGTCTTCCACATCATTATGAGGCATAGATGAGGACTCTGATTATGAGTAAACTGAGTGACTACTGGTGAGTATTACACTGGTACCCACAATATATTAAAAGACCTACAGAATGTAGAAAGATCTCTGGGTAAAAGGTCTGAGTTCAAATCTAGGTTCCACCACTCCCTACCTGTGTGACTTATTTGGGTCTCAGTTTCTTCCTCTCAAAATCATGGGGCTTGCCACGGTATCCTCCAGAGTCTTTTCCAGCTCAAAAAACTATGGTCCTTTGATCTCCAGTGCAGTAGATATATCCTCTATGGAGGCTTTTTTGGGAGGACATGAATAGGACTAGCCAATGATGAAAAGATTGTATGGGACTCAATCTGTACATTTGGAAGAAGAATCCATCTGAATGAGATCACAGATTGACTTAATTACTGAAGGGGAAGGAGAAAGAAGAGTTAGGAGGAGGAAAACATTAAATTAAATCTGGAACCAATTTAAGGATAATTCAATATAACATCCTTATTTTGTAGATAAGGAAACTGGTGCTCAAAAAATAAATTGACCTGCCTAAAGTCACCTACTCATTAGCTTGTGGCATGTGGCTGAATTACCATGATGTGACAAGTCATGCTCTATAAAACGTATCCTCTGGAGGATACCTGATTCTGTCAATGGTGGACCACTCTTCTAAAAGCAGAGAGAGAGAGAGAGAGAGACAGAGAGACAGAGAGACAGAGAGACAGAGAGACAGAGACAGAGAGAGACACAGAGAAAGAAATGTAAATCTCTCTATTTGTTTTTGCAAACCAAATTTCTTGATGAGGTATCAAAAAATTAAACTCATTGTCAGTGTTTCCAGAAAAATCTAGATTTAGAGTCTGATAACCTGGGTTCAAATTTTGAGTCTCCTATCAACTGGCTCTCCTGGATGACTCTGTATAAACCACTTAACTAAACTCCCCCAGCCTTATGGTTTCCTCATCTGTAAAATGAGGGGATTGAATGATATGTGAAATACCTTCTAATTTTAGATCTATGAAACTATGACTTAGTATCCTTATAGGATTTCTAGATTAAGAAGGTGTCATCAAACATGCAGCTATTTGATATTGTCCCCTTCATTTTTTCTCTTATGAAAATTTGTGTGCTAGTGTCAAAGATTTTGGTCAGAGTCCTAGTCAGTTTTTTTGTCTTAATTTGCAAGGCGAACAGGGTTTCACCAAGGAACATCACTGGTCTATGTGTGCTACTAAGTTAACTTGGGAACACATCCTGTATGCAAGACACTTACTCATTAGTAAAGCCAACTAGCAATCATTTGTGTTCTGTGAGCAAGTATGGCCCAGGGAATGTTTGAGAACCATAACCTTCCTTTAAAAAAATGAAAGACAATCAGAAAAAGCTACAGACACTCATCAGTAGAGCTTAACAAAGGAGATGAGTGAGGATAAAGGGCTTAGAAATGCAAACTAAAAAGCCTTGATACCATGAAGCTCCACACCTATGCATATGTGACTAATGACTATGGAGAGATACTAAACACAAAACCTTCCTCTACTGTAAAGCATATTAATTAATAGAGAGGTTGTGCTAAGTTTTCTTCAGAAAACAAAGTAGATTTTTTTGGGGATTCGTTATTGATCAATGGACATCCTCGCCCTTCCAAGTCTTGAAAAACTCCATAAAATGGTAGGAAATCAGCAAGCACCTGCAGTAATAGAACGGAATACTTCTGATGATGCATTTAAAATATGTAGATATAGATAGACAGATAGATAGAAAGGCACCTGATTTTATGTAGACTAAGTCCACACTCAACAGAACATAAAAATATCATCAGATCATAGAGATCATTGAGTACAACCCCTTCATTTCACAGATCAGGAAACTAAGGCACAGAGACTTACTTGTTCAGTATCATGGAGATAGTATCTAAAGCAGCTATTGAACTCAGTTCTTCCTGATTCTATGTCTAGTGTTCTTTTTACTAGGTTACACTGCCTCACAATCATAAACCTCTTTAAAAAGGCGTATGACATTAGTAAACTCTCATGCTATAGGCAAACCAACCTCCCCCTTTCTCCCAAAGAGACATAAGGGAATTGAGGGCAGATTTATTGATTTATTTGACTTTGAGAAGGCAGGCATATTTGACTGGTTGGTAGATCTTGGGTTTGGCTCAAATTTTTGGTTCTCTTAAGGCCTAGATAAACTCAAGAGACTTTAGAGTAGGGTTCTCCATCATAGAAGGGGAGAAGACTGAACTGAGATAGCAGGGACAAAAGCACAGATAAGAAGAGCCAGTGGTTTAGTTCAAACCATGCCTTGCTGCAGAGAGTGAAGAGAATCCATTGAACCAAAAGCTACCAAAATAACAATGAATATTTTCTTTCTATAAGGAAAGTTTACTCTAAATAACTGGTTACAATTCATCTTGTCCCCAAGTGATTTTTTTTTTTCCTTTAGGATTGGGTCTGGTATTTCATGAGTACAGGAATTGTTAAAGAGGAAACTTGCTGGATTGTTGGAAAGTTACCTGGTGCATTGAGAGGTAAGTGATCTGCCCAGGGTCCTACTGGTAGCATGTGAGAGGCAAGACTCAAATACAAATCTTTCTAATTCAAAAGCTGATTCTTGATGATTCTAAATGCTCCATTGTGATGTGCTGAATAATTAAGAATTTTAAAGTCTAGAATGAATAGAGAAACAGAATAAAGAGTTTTAAGAAAAGAATACAAAAAAGATGGCAAATGAATGCAAAAGAAAATAGAAGGAAAGGAGATATGCAACAAAGGAATGAATAAAGAAGCGGGAAAAGTCTAACTTTAAAAAAGTAGAGCATTGTTCATGAAAATTCAATGTTAAAACCATTTTTACAAAGACACTAAGAAATTATTTGCCTATTAAAATGCTCTTCTCTTTTCCAACTACATATCTTGTATGAGGCCAGATTTTCTTCATCTACGTCAATAAAAACAACATTGTGATAGATTGAATGCAGAAGCAGATAGGAGAAACCACCTATGTTTTATTAAGCAGTGAGGGCTAAAGGATAGAATGCCAGAAGAGAGAGGTAAGTTCTAGTACTAGTTCTATCATTACCTAGGGATGTGATTTGGATAAGTCACTGAACCTCTTTGGGCCTCAATTTCCTGGTCTATAAAATATATCATAAAATGTGTACTTCCTGACATACAGGGTATGTCAAAGTACTTGAAAAGAGAAGAAAACAATAAAAGAAAGTGAGGTAGTAGTCTCTTTTCTAGTAGCAGTCTGGATTTTTGAGTCACAGCTCTGACACTTATTTGCTATTTAAGTCTTGGCAATCCCTTTAACCTATCTCTGGGCCTCAGTTTACTCATCTGGAAAATGGAAGCAATAGTAATTATACTATTTATTCTACAGGATTGTGGCTTGTAAGCTTTACAATGCTTTATATAAAAGTGACATTTCGCTATTGTTTTCTTCTTCCTTTTCTTGTTAGCTGCACAATTTAGGGAAAGGATGTGTGGAGCTTATGAGTCACTATCTGCTCCCTTCCTCCATTAAGACTCTAGGAGTCTTTAAAAAGTTCATTAAAGTCCTTAAAAAACCATAATCTTGCCACCAAAATTCATAAATATTTATCTAGTGTAATTTGTAGAGACTCCCATTATTAAAAAACACATAGGTAAGATTACTGTCTAAATCTTGCCCAAAGTGCTTTGAGATCCTTTAAAATGTTATATAGGGCAGCTAGGTGGCGCAGTGGATAGAGTACCACCCCTGAAGTCAGGAGGACCTGAGTTCAAATCTGGCCTCAGACCAAACACTTGACACTTACTAGCTGTGTGACCCTGGGCAAGTCACTTAACCCCAATTGCCTAAAATAAAATAAAATAAAATAAAATAAAATAAAATAAAATAAAATGTTATATAAATTCAATCAGAAGTAACCAGGCTGGCCAGTGAACCCATATAGTAATAACAAAGAACAATCATCCTGGAAATGTTTTGCTTCCTTCAGAGTTCAGATATTTGAATGAACTGAATTTACTTGATCAAAAACACACCGATAAACTGAGCTATATTTATATGAATGGCTGATTGCTACAAGCACGCTGAAGTAGATGGGCCTGTGAGTTTACTTCTGGTACAAGAGCTGACTCCCTCCAAGTGACTGTCCTTGGAGTCACCATGAAAGAAAGTGCAAAAAGTTTCCAGGTCAGCGTACCTCCAATAGGAGGGGGCTGGTGCTATACACCCATCATTTCAGTGCACTATTAGGAAGTCAGACAGTTCATAAACATTTATTAAGTGCCTACTATCACTATGTTAAGTTCTGGGGATATAAAGAAAGACTAAAATAGTACTTGCTCTTAAAAAGCCCCTAGTCAAACTGGTGAGAGATCATGAAAACAACTGCTTTTACATACAAACAAACCACATACAGGATTAATTGGACATAATCAACTGAAGGAAAGTACTATAATTAAGGGGGTTCAAAAAAGTCTTCTTATAGAAGGTGGGATTTTATCTGGGACTTGAAGGAAACCAGGGAAGTCAGGAGGTGGAAATGTGGAGAGAATACTCCATGGATGAGGGACATCCGGTGAAAATTCCCAGAGTTGAGAGAGGAAGTATCTTGTTCAAGAAACACCAAGGGGACTAGTGTCATTGGATGAGAAGATACTTGGGGGGGGGGGGGGTAGAAGGTATCAAAAGACTGGAAAAGAGAAGGAGGACAAGGTGTGCGGGGCTTTGAATGCCAACCAGAGGAGTTTATATTTGATTCTGGAAGTGAGAAGGAGCCACTGCAGTTTATAGAGTAGGGAGGTGACATGGTCAAATCTAGGCTTTGGAAAGATCAGGTTGACAAGTGAGTAGAAGATGGACCGGAATGGAGAGAGACCCATGCCAGGGAGACTAACTAAAGGGCCACTGCAGTAGTTGTTGTTTGTCCTTCATCTGAAGAAGAACAATAACATTTTGAGGTGATATCCTGACTTGTGCATGAATTGGATTTAGTTTAATGAGGCAGAGTCATCAAGTAAGGTGGCAAAGGCCCCTACCAGGGAAAGGTCAGTGTCAGAAGAAACGGGGGGCGTAGGTGAGTGATCTGATGAATTGATGAGAATCGGTAACAACTTGGACATGGGAAGTGTCAAGGACAACCCTTGGGATTGCAAGCCAGAGTGACTGGGCAGAAGTTGGTACCCTCAACAGTAACGACGTAGGGAAGAGTTTGTTAGGAAAGATACTGAGTTGAATTTTGCACATGTTAAATGTAAGATATATAAAGGGCATAGAGCTTAAGACGTCCAATAGGCAGGTGGAGATGTGGTACTGGAAGTCAGCAGGGAAATTAGGGTTGGATAAGTAAATTTAAGAATCATTAGAGACTATAATTGAATCTATGGAAGCTGATGAGAAACACTGAGAAAGAAGAGTCAGATAGGTAGGGAGAAAACCAGGGGTAGTGCTATAAAAACTTAATCATGGAGGAGAGGGTGATCAATCATGTCTAAGGCTACCGAGAAGTCAAGAGGGATGAGGACTGAGAAAAGGCCTTTAGATTTGACAATTAAGAGATTACGAGTCACTTTGGAGAGAGCAGTTTTGGTTGAATGATGAGGTCAGAAACTATACTGAAGAAAGTTAAGAGTGAGAGGAAAGGAAGGGGATGCACCAATTATACAGATGGCCTTTTCAAGGAGTTAGGCCACAAAAGAGGGGAGAGAAATGAGACAGATGATAGGATACATGGATCAAATGAGGAGTTTTTTAGAATGGAGCAAAGGCAGAAATTTATATCAAAAAGTTCCTGAAAAATCCACTAGTGTAGTTGAGTTAGAACAGACAAAAGCACATCAATACAAGAGTTAAAGTATAAGGCACCAGGTACTCAGAGAATTACCTTTTTTTTTAAATCAAAAACAGAGACCCAACCCAAAGCCTCCGTTCCTCTACCCTTTCAGCTCTCAGTTGTTCACACTTTCCATCTTCCTAGGAAAAGAATGGATGCATCAAAATCTGTTCTCGGGCCATTTTTGTAAGTATATACAAGGTGAGGAATAAAGAAAGAAATCTGTTTAGATGAAAATGATGAACACAAGATTTCAAACCCAAGGATAATGTCTCAGAAATTTCTTTTCATTTTTATCCTACCATGCACAGAACATATTTTTAAGCCTTAGGAAAAACAAAACTCTTTAGTTATGAGCATCCTCAAATGATTTAGGGGGGATGGTGAGAGGTAGACCTTTACAAATAAGGATAATTCAGAACAAATGTCCAGATGGAAACAGGTTTATGATAATGTTCTCGCATTACCAATAGGAATGAGCATGAAGATATGGTCAGAACAATAAGCAGCATTTCCCTCTCCTCCCTTGGTTTCCTCGATAGTGATTTCTCCAGCTTCTGTTGCTTGTCCAATCCCTCCTTCTTTAGGCTCTTTTGTTAGGCCATCATCCATCCCCTACCACCAGAGCTCTGTTTCAAGCTCTCTTCTTCCTCTCTTCACATACAATTTCTTAAATATCATCAGTTTTCACAGGTTCAAGTATAATTGTTGCACAGATGATGCCTAAATTTATATAACTGGTCATAACCTCTCTCTTGAATTCCACTGATATACTGTCAACTACCCATGGATTATCTCCTGGATGTCCTTCAGGCATATCAAACTCATGTTCAGAATGAAAATATCATAAAACCCAGTGTTCTTCTAAACTTCCTTATTTCTGTGAAAGACACCACCATCTTCCGAGACAAGTTTGCAGGATGGATGGATGTAATAAACATCTACTATGCACCAGGTACTGTACTAAGCACTTTACAAATTATTATTTCATTTGATCTTAACCTCAGATTCATAACCTCAGAGTCATCCAAGAATCCTTCTCATCTTTCATCCTTCAAATATGTTCAGGATTTAGTCTAAAGGATTTATGTAACCTTTATTGAGGCTATATGTAGAAGTCAAAGTTATGCTAAATTTCATGTATATTGTAGATGGGATGTTAATTTCAGTTAAAAAAAAATGAAACAGAAAATTAAAATGAACTGAGAATCCAGCAGCTCTTGCATCTAATCCATTGCCAAATCTTGTCAAACCTCTTTCCACAAGTATAAAATGTGTAAACAGTGAAGAGATACAAGACACAAATAAAACATGCAAACTTAAAAAACAGATATGAGAAACTGTCTGATTTAAAACTCTACAGTAGTTATTCAGGTTCTTTTATTCTTCCTCTTTGCTTTTTGACTTTGGGTATGGGCACTTCATTTGTTTTAAATTAAGCTGTAGGGTACTAGGCATATGGAAGTTGGATAACAAAAAACTGCAAATTAAAACAACCTTGAGATTTAACCTTAAACCCGGAAAATTGGCAAAGATGACAAAAGATAGAAATAGTCAAAGTTGGAAGAACTCATTAAGATGCTGTTGGTGGTGCTGTCAAATTGGTTCAAATGTCCTGGAAAATAAATTTAGAATGATACACTTTTAAAAAAGTTACTAAATGTTTTAGACCATTTGATCCAGCAATCCTTCTAGTAGGGCATATGCCCCAAACGAGGTGAAAGATAGAAAAATAAGTCCCATATGTATCAAAATATTTTGGGGTTTTTTTGGTATTGAACTTTTCTTTTCTTTTTTTAAAATATCTCCCCCCTCAATTATGTGCCAAAATATTTAGAGCAGCATTTCTGGAAATCTGGAAACAAAGTAGGTACTTACCAAGTGAGAAATGAATAGCTAAATAAATTATGTATTATATTAATACAATGTAATATTACTGTGGTATATAAGAAAGGATGAATAAAGAAGTCATAGGAGCATGGGAAGATTTACTGAAACTATGAGACCAAAGAAAACAGAATCAAGGAAAAAACACGTATACTAACCATAATATTATAAAGAAAAACAATACTAAAAAGCAGCAGAATTCAGATCAAATAGAATGACTAATCTTCCTTGGTTCCAGAGGACTGATAAGCAAGCACATTTCCTTCTTTTTGGAAAAGAGGTGGTGGCCTACAGTACAAGTTATCAGATGCACAGCTGGCTTTGTCTAGCTGCTTTTCTTTATTGCTAGGGAACAATCTATTAGTGGGAAGGAGAAGAATTATCCCAAGAGCTGGCAGTTGGACAACTGAACAAACCACATTCTTAGAAAGAAGCATTTCCTTGATCTGAAAGACCAGATATTTATCACAAGAACCATAGAAAAATTTTTGAAATCCAAAGGCAGAGGAAATTCAGGCAATGGATATCATACATTAAACATACAGTCAATACCTTACATCTTACTTTAAATATGTTCAGGATTTAGACCTATATAAGGGATTTATGCAACCTTTAACAAGGATATACAAAGAAGGCAAAGTTATGTTGAATTACATGTATATTGTAGACAGGATTTTAATTTCAGTTAAAAAAAAAAAGAAACAGAAAAATAAAATGACCTGAGAGTCCAGCAGCTTTTGCATGACTTGTGAACATGTATTTCCTTAAGAGTAAACACAGAAAATATACCAGGCTTCATCGCAGTCAGCCTTAAAAGATCCAGAACTAATTTTTGCGCATAGTCTAACCTTTAAAAAAGGTAACTCAATGTCTATATTAGAGACATATGATCTTTTGCAAACAGCAGACTAAGTTTTCCTAATGGATTCTAACTCTTTAGGGCAAAGAGCTTCCTCTTCTTTTCAACAAGAATCCCTTTTGGATCAGAACTAACTATTCCACCAGACATTATCTTTCAACATCCTGAACATAAGTTCACCCTGGAAATCCTGATTAGCTTGCAAAGCATTAGTAAAGGGAATTGTGCCTAAATCATGTTCACAAAAGAGGAAACTTCAAAATTTAGTCCATGTTGCATGCACACACACACACTCTGCTAGACCCTGAGTTATGAAGATTTATTCAGCTAAGGTAACATGACAAAAATAGGTCCCATATTCACCATGAGTAACTGCCACCAACCAAAGGCTCAGACTTAAGTGATTAAGTGACTTACGCCTGGTCACACAGTCCATGTAAAACACTTTTAACTAACATCTTCTCATGTACAGAGAAAACAGTTACAATACAATTTAAACTAGAGTTGAGGAATAACTCTTCACAATAGTGTATCACTTGTTTTCATCTTTTTGCTCACAGATTCAAGACATGAGAACAAATTCCTTAAAATTTAGCACAAATTTAATGATGTGATGTTCTAGAGAATTCCTGCTTCAAGGAAATCAAGCTTCAAGGACTCTTCAAGGACTACCTGTCCATCACTAGCAAATTGTTAAAAAAAACAACAACAACAACAAAAACAAAAAAACAAATAAACAATTACATCTGACTGTTAATAACCATGCCATAAGCTCCCCAAATCTACTTTTCAAGGGGGATGCATGCAAAATTATCTTAAGGTTATCATACTGACCTCCACATGGCTGCCAATGTCATCTGTCAATGTGCCTGGCACATAGTAGGTACTCAGTGTTTATTGAAGTAAAGTGATTGTAAGGGGTTAAAGTTAAAATTGGAAACACATCTGCTCATACATCCTGGTAAAATGGACTATTGATTTAGGACATATAAATGCATATGTTATGTGGTCAAATTACACATATATACATGTATAAACACACTATATACGTGCACATATGCATGTATAAATACACTATATATGTGCACATATACATACATATTTGTGTATACAAACATATATATATACACACACACAGAATACGGTATCTCAAAAGTCTTAGTATACACAGGCATCTAAACTGGATTAATACTGGACTTTTTGCTGTATATTAACTAGGTCCCAAAGTCATCTATCAAGACATCAGGAGAAAGTTTCTGTCTCTTCTGTCCTCTCTCTCTTCCTCTCTTTTTCTCACACCCACAAAGACATACACACCACCACCATCACTTCTACCACATACTAAGAATACAATCAATTGCGTTTCCCAGTGTGCACTTACCTCATTGTCTGACTCCACAAGAACTTGATCGTATTCACTAAGGGCTACTAGGAACATAATAGAGGTGACATTTTCAAAGCAGTGTATCCATTTTCTTCTTTCTGATCTCTGGCCCCCAACATCCACCATTCTGTAAGGTTGAAAATATACAGATCAATCTCAGGTAAGGAAAACTTAAGAAAAATCAATACACATTTATTTAGGGAATTTTGTTCACTAACACAAATGGTGGGGTGTAATTTAAAAAAAGAAACAATTTGTTTTTCAGAAAGTGATATTAAATTCAACAAAAAGTCACTGAATGAATGCCAGCTTGTATGGCAAGGTGGGAGAGAAGAACATTTTGAGTAATCAAATATTCTAGCTAATAGAAAACTATGACATATATCATACATAGATTGCTAGTTTTATTATCATTCTTTTTATTTTTTAATTAATTTCTTTTCAGTTGTCAAGCATTTTTCCTCCCTCCAAGAATCCTCCACTGGAAAAGAAGAAGGAAAAACAAAATCTATGTAGAAAATAAGTATAGTAAATCAAAACAAATTCCCATAGTAGCTATATCCAAAAATGTGTGTCTTATTTACATATTAGCCCATTGCCTCTCTGTTAGGATGTGGGTGGCATTTTTCAAAATTGGACCTCTGGAATGATGGTTGATCACTACATAGATAACCAGTTTTAAAAGACAGAATCCAAGAAAATAAAATATACCTAGTTTTAAAACCATAGCGAAGATAATTTAATATTTCTTTAATGATACAAAGGCATTTGTCTTTAGGGTGGCCTCAAGGATACCTTTATGAACATCGATAATTACCACACTTTCAAAGTAAAAGGGTCTGGTTAATAATAGTGATTTCTAGTCAACTGAATGCCAGAAAACAGAATTAACTATATTATTTAATAATAATTTATATGTGATAAAAAGGGGAGAATTGTTTCCCTGTTTTTTTGAGTTCAATAAAACTCATACACATCAATGATTATGCATTTAAGTGG
Source organism: Vombatus ursinus (assembly GCF_900497805.2). NCBI lineage: Eukaryota > Metazoa > Chordata > Mammalia > Diprotodontia > Vombatidae > Vombatus > Vombatus ursinus. The sequence continues at coordinate 9,292,591 of NW_020954610.1, read as the reverse complement.
CTACAGTACTCTTAAAGTAAAAACAATAAAGTACATGACCCTGACATGAAATAAGAGCAAAACTTTAGTATTCTGTCTTTGGCCATACGCACAATAGGAAATACCTTGTGTGTCATAAACACCTTCTGAACACAAATATTCAAAAGATAGTTGTATCTTTGTGTATGATACAATACAACATCCTGTCTTTTTTTCTAGCCTGAAAAGATTGTTGAACAAAAGTATATGGTACATTTCTATATCTTCCATAAGGAATAAAGTACATAAACTTGGAAACAAATTTAAATTTCCTTGCAAATGATTTTTTTTTTTGAAAAATGTCCACATTAAATTTGTTTTGCATGATTATACATGTTTGTAATTTTTTTTTCTTTGCTGTTTCAATGGGTAGGGGAGGAGTGAGAGAGAATTTGGAACAAAAAATAAAATCAATTTAAATTTTTAATATGTTCACATTTACTGTCAAGTTTGCCATATGGATTCTTCCAATGAGAACTCAGAAGTGAAATGTCAGAAATTTCTAAGTTTTAGGCCTGGGTTTACCACATGTTAAACATCCTGGAGATAAACATTGAACTTTAGCTTCCTCTCCTATAATAAAGGCATTAAAATTTTGATCTGTTTTATAAGGACGCCAACTAATTAATGAAATAGTTATTGGCTTTTAACTTGGAAGATGTTGTTACTGGTCCTGCTACCATTCAGTCTGATTTACCATTACAATAGTGTGATGGATTTCTTTTGATGCATCTATGTTTTCTCACCTCTTCTAAGATAGCCTAGGCTGGAAGAGAGGAAATGACAAAGGGGGAAAGTGACTCCTGTTGTAGCAGCTTTTCCACTGTCTGGCCATTCAACAACCCAGGAGGTTGAGCAATAGGGTCCTGATATGGGACCAATACTAAAGCTCTTTGGACAGCCGTATTAGTTAACCTAATACGCTATATCATGAATGAAGGTTAAACAGAAATAATATTGTCAAATGCATTAAATTCCCCTGAGCTAAGCAAACAAACACTAAGCAAAGGATTATAGCATTCCACATAATAAGAAGGATTTAGAGAAAAATACCTGTTACACACATGAAGGTTTTTTAGCCAGCTTTTTTTTAAATCATGGATTGTATACATACTATTTGGTAATTTCAGTAAAAAGGTACAGACCAAAAAGTCTCTGAATATTTTGTCTGTGTGCATTATAAGAGGAAATTAACTTCTGTTAGGGGAAATGGTAGGATTGAAATGTACCATGTGAGAGCAGAGTAAATCCACAGAATGTTGACTTTGTTGAGAAAATAAATACCAGATAACAACTGAAAGCAAGAAAGCTTTATATAGAACTGGGTCAAATCAAGATCTACAAAGGGGTGCAACAAGAAGATATACTTTTCCTAACATTATTTATGGCTACCTTAGAGACAGGACTCCATTGCTTTGACTAGGAAATGAAGTAATAATTGATGGTAAACATCTCAGGTCTCTCTCTCTCTCTCTCTCTCTCTCTCTCTCTGTCTCCTTCCCTTTCTCTTTGTCTTTCTCTCTCTCTCCTTCCTCCCTTTATTAGCAAGTAAGTGATCTCTTAGAATTCCAAGAAAATCTGTAGGGGCTTTATGGGGTATCTAAACTGATAGTCTTAAAGATCAAGAAAGTAGTGAAATATATGCACCTTAGTCACTAAATTCAGCAAGATAATAATATGAACAAAATGAACCAGAGAATGCAAAGTGGCCCAATGCCACATTAGAAAATATTGATTGATTGGGTATCACCATAACAATCAGAGCAAAAATATTAAACTGTACAGGGATGCCTGTGATGATGGTTAACATACTGGAATACTGATCTAACACAAAATGTGAATAGCAGCAGTATGTATATACCCAGTATTTAATGGAAAGAATGATGTACAAATGATGGAAAGTCATGGATAGTAGATGATCGAAGGCAGACCATCATGAAAACAAATATGCTAGGAAGTCATGTAGCTAGGATTGCAGTCAACAAATGAGCCACAATTCTAAACTGTGGGGATCCCACATTACCATAAATAGCCAGCCAGGAAGCAGAAAACTCTGTGGAATGATTCAGTGATTTGACTATTTGGACATAAGGAAAAGGCCCTCACAAATATGGCATAGGCTAGGTGTGTGTTTTCGTTATGATGAATGATGCCGGATTCAAATGTGGATGTGAATGCATAATCAAAAGAATAAAATTCTTAAAATTCTTCCACTAAAATAAGTTAAATGTAGAAGTTAGAAAGTAAGACTTTTAAAGAATTCATCTTAGTATAATGACTTTTGGTTTATAGAACTGTATATAAATAAAAGATCTAAAGAATGCTTCCGTAAACTCTGACTTTAGGAGCAGGGTACAAGAAGAAAGATAACTGGACTTAGAAACAGACCTATGTTTAAGTGCCAATTTCTATCACTTAGTATCCACATGATTTAGGAAGGTCACCAGCTCCCTGGACCTCAGTTTCCTCATTTAATAATTTTAATAGTAATTGCACTACTTATCTCAAAAGATCATTGGAAGGAAAGGGCTTTGAAATCTGTAAAGAACTCTATAAATGTTATTCTGAAGATAGTAAAGAAGAGGACATAAGAGGATAGACAATAAAGATAAAGAGAATAATGATTGGGGGGGTAGTCATCAAAATAGAATTTTTTAGGACTATGTAGACTAGTGTAAATGTTAAAACACTGACTCCTCGCTGATCCCAAACTGGGGGAAAAACAAACAAAGAAAAAAACAGCTCTTAGGTGTTCGCATCTGAACTGGAGTAGAGTCTTTGTCCCATCTAATTTATTTCCAGATCAATCCCACAAAAAAACTGTGTTGATGGTGGCATTTGATTGTCCTTCTTACATATTACATTTTCTAGAGTGAAATCACATAACTAAAGTGCATGGACTGATGAACTGGCAAAATGTGAAATGTAAGATAAAGAATAAACTGGATTGATGATCAGTCAGTTCATACGTGTCAAGTGCTTTGAAGATCAAAATCTCCATGAAATCGCTACCGCTTTTGTTTCTCAAAATCTTCTGTGATATTGACTTATAATTAAAACATAGATGTTAAAATACAGACCTCTAAAATGCTGTGTCTTCAAAACTAAGGGGCTACTCCACTTCGTCACTATTTTACTGGCACAGCTCTTCTAGTGACTGGTGGCAGAGTGAAAGTTAGTTTAGAAAGAGCAGATCCTAAGTTGTTATGGGGTGATGGAAGACCTGACTGGGTTTAATGAGCCTATATTTTCTTTTCAGGCATACTGGCAGAATATACATCCCCAATGAACTTTATGTTCTTGTTTAGACGTATATTCAAGGTAGTATATGACCATAGATACCATCTCTCCATTTCTCAAGGTACAATGAAAGTTGGATTCTAATTAAGAGTACAATCAAATGATTATGGAAGAAGAGATTAAAGAGACATAGCTCTGTATTGTTTATTTCCCCTTGTTTGTGAAAAAAAAAACCCATAATATTATTGCTAAATTATCATTGGACAAAAACAAACAGTGGGGGGGGAAGTATAGCTCCTTTCTCATTTGCTCTGCAACATGAGGCTAACTAATCCTACATGCAAATGTTACGAACATTCCTAAACACTCAACCTTATAAAGAAATGTAAAAAAAGCTCATGTTATTTGTATTAGTGGTCGAAAATTCTGCATTTGGTAGAGGAAGTAATGTTGACTGAAACACAATATGAAAATCTTTGTAACATACAATTTCTCCTCATAAAAGCATCAAATATATCTTATGTACTTTCAATAATGGACAAATTCCTCTACAGTTAATTTGATTCTAGATTTATTTAGGAGTAGAACCAGTATTTGTGCAACTGGATGTAATTCCACTTCCTGCAAACATAAACTTTCTTCTATATCTGCCTTCAAGGAAGTATTCAACCAACCATAAAGGAGGTTCATTCAGTCAAGAGTGTCTAAGTCGAAAATCCTACGGTAATAGAAATTAAGTTAAGGAAAGCCAATATGAAAATCTTTATAATAAACAATTTCTCTATTGACAGGCTCATAAATCAAAGTAAAAAGGAAAGAGTATTTATAATCATCAGAATCACCATGATAATTAAAGTACACGTTAAAATAAATCCAAAGTTAATCAGTTTTGCTCATATGCTTTCCTTCGACCTATACAAACTTTCAGTATTTACAAAATTCACAAAAAGTTCACATAATATAAGACTTAGAAAACGGGTTTCAGGGACTAGATTACTACCTGAAAATGACGCTTTGTAAGTCAAAGGGGTATTCAATGATCCCTGTGGTGGGGACACGAACTCTAAGGACATCTTGTTGAGTAGGCAAATAGGCAGGATCTGCTACACGGTCCAAGTCGTTAAGATAGCTACAGGTGGGAAGAAACAATAGTAATATCAGTGACACCATAACATCAAGTTCCATTAAGGAAAAGGATGGGAAGAGATAAAGATGGGAGGAAAAAAAGAAGGAAGAGAGAGATGAGAAGAAAGAAGGGATATTTGAGAGGTAGAAAGAGGTAAGAGTAAACTTTCAGTTACTGGAGAATATATATACAGTTTATAATTACCCAGTTTTCATATTTTGTCTTCTTCCTCTTGTCACCTTTAGACTATTTCATTACTCATTAGGACAAATTCAGATGTGATTCAAGTCGGGGAGAGGGGACAGGAAATTAAAATGAAACCATCCGAGTTCTCTACTTGTTAGCAGCTCTAGTAGGGGGTTGGGATGCAGAAAAGGATAAAGCTAACGTGTTTTTTGGATTATTTGTGGATTTCATCTATAAATGTAATTTTCATCACTGATTGCCAAAGATGATAAAATTGAATGAATGCAAGTTAGTCTATCTCCAGGGTTCTACAGTAATTTCCTTTGGATAAACCTTATCAGCCTCCTCAAAAAGGATACAAATCCTTAATTCAATATTCTTCAATGTCAAAGTCATTCAACATGTAAAACCGGACATTTATGAAAGTGCATTGTTGATACGAAGTTCTTAGTGTAACAGCTAATATACAGGAGCACTGTAATGAATCAGTAATCTCCTGTTTGGGAGAGATGCATTATGCATTATGTACTGGAATTCGTTTGATTCTGTGACACCTCCATACTTCCTCCAAAGTGCTCTATTACATACATTTGTTAAATTAAAATGAATGAAAATTAATTACATTTGAGAGTTTTAAGGGACATCATTTGTTATAACTGGAGGTATTCTGAAGAGGCACAAAACACAGGTTAGAAATTACCATTCCAAATGGTACCCAAGTGATTCCAAAATTAATGTAATTTCCTCAAGTCCTGGGAAGAACAGAATAATGTATTTAAATCTTCCTGCTCTTCTTGAATAGGCCACTTTCCCTCCAAGGCTTTTGGATTATGGGGAGGGGCATCTAAAATTTTAAATTCCATCATTTTACAATACTTAACTCACTTAGGAAATCATAAATAAGCCTTAAACCAAAAAGAATAGCTAAAACCAATACACAAACCCTAGTGAGTTAAGATTTAGATGAGAAAGAACCATAGGTCCTTTCAAATTATGTAAATAAAATGCATAAATAAGATGAGTGAAAATACTATGGTAGTTGAGCTGTCACATATAGAATTTTTATTCTCTATATAGAAACATAGTTTTAGCCTAGTTTTTATATCTATCACATCGATTCTTTTTTCCCCCACCATATTCATGAAATCCTTATGTTTGGGAATGAGTAGTGGAGTGAGACAAGTCCATAAATACCCTTTTGTTTTCCACTATTATATCATCATGAAGCATTAAGAATCCATCAAATCAGGGGCAGCTAGGTGGTGCAGTGGATAAAGCTCTGGCCTTGGAGTCAGGAGGATCTGAGTTCAAATCTGACCTCAGACACATGACACTTACTAGCTGTGTGACCCTGAGCAAGTCACTTAACCTCAATTGCTTCAATAACAATAACAAAAATCCATCAAATCACAAAATTCTTGGGTTGGAAGAGACCTTAGAGATCATCTTTATCAGAGGGTCTTAGATCTTAGAGTTGGAAAGGGGGCCTTAGCAGGCCTGGAGTCCAATCCTCTCATTTTGCAGATGAGAAATAAAAGCTCAGAGAAATTACACAACTTGTTCAACTAAGGTGACAGCAATGTTATTTATATTTAATGACATTCCTGGAACTAGAACCATGTCCTTTTTGTGCCATGTAAACACTAAATAAGTTTCTTACTAGGCTTAGAAGATTTTAAAGTTTTCTATTAAAACATTCCACTTTCCAATCAACTTCAGCCTCTCAAAGGACTGAATAAGTTCCTAGTAATGAAGGGATAAGGCTGGATCTGGGATTTCATTCAAATAAAGAAATTCAAGATGTGGAAGCCCCCTTTACCAACTCAGATTCCTTTGCAATTTATAATCCCAGAGAGTTGCCTAGGGCATTAAGAGGTTAAGTGACTTGCCCAGGGTCACATAGCTAATATGTTTCGGGGGTAGGACTTGAGCTGGGATCTTCCTTGCTCTAAGGTTAGCTCTTTAGCCACTATGACAGAGGTACTTCTTTGACTAAAGGGGAAAGAAAGTTATCCTGTTTTTGAAATACATTATTCAGAGACAGCATTCTCTAAAAATATAAGTTACAGAGAAGTTGACCTACATTGGTAGAGAGAGGATCCTCATGGGGATGGATCCATGTTACCCTATATGGATAAAATCACAAGTCCAATCTCTAATCCTAATTTTTCTAAGGTCCCATTCAATTACTTCTTCTAGGCAACTTACTATCCTTTTTGGTCTAACCTCAAACATATGAAAGTTTCCTAAGATAGTACCTTACAGGAAACATAATATCTTTAAATATGAAAGCAAATGGAGATTTCAGACAGGGAGATAGGAGGATATCAGGGGTGGGGTGGGAGTTTTGAAGGTAGGGGAAAGAAAAGGGTAGAGGTGGTGCTTTGGACTACCACTGGACACTGTCTCAGAATGTGTATATAAAAATATATATATATATATATATATATGTGATAGACATATATGATAGATATAACTGGGACATAGTATTTGGCTTTGAGGATTATCCAAAGTGGATGAGACAAGTTCCCTTTGAGCTCAAAAATCATTTAACAAACATTTATTAAGCACCTACTACATGCCACACATTGTGCTAAGCACTGGGGATACAAAAAGAGGCAAAGACAGTCCTTGCCCCCAAGGACCTTATCTTCTGATTCCTATCTTCCTATGTCTCAGTAGCTGGGGTTTTTCTCACATGTCACATTTAAAAACTGGACACAAAAATATGAATCACAGCAATTAACAAGTTTAGAAAACCTGAAAAGTTTTCCACTTTACTGTGTGTTGATTTTACTTTGAAAAGCATAAAATGTAAACCCATTTTGAACCCAGAGCTCCATATATTCAGCTACATGTTACATGAGGAACAAAGTAACTTCAAAAATACTCTCAGAAATTAAATAACTTTGAAATTACTCTGGAAAGCTTGCACTGGAATCTATTTGCTTGACTGGATAACCCATGATTACCCACTTAACTCATTACACTGGGAACTACTGTTACATCTGGGATGTAGAGTTTTTTGAAAAGCAAGCCTTCTTTTTGTGGTGGGCAGAAAACTTAACATTTAATTTCTTTCTTTTTAAAAACAAAGGTTTTATTGATGTTCTTTTTAAAAACATCATTGTCACCTCCCCAAGACTCTTTCCACCCATATTTTCTCACTCAGCTCTCAATAAAATCCTTCCTTGTAACAAAGAAGTACAGCTAAATATAACTAAATAAATAAATATAAATATAACAAATTGATACATCGACCATGTCTGACAATGTATTGCCTGCATGTACAACCCACTACTTTGCTGCTAAAAAAAGGGAAGCCATCAGACCTTTGAAATCAAAATTGATCACTGCATTAATGAGAGTCTTGATATATTTCAATGTTGTTTTTCCTGACATTCTTTGTAAAAGTTCGTGCGCTGACTCAGTTTCACAAAGACTGAACTAATTTGTGAATCCACAGACTTTGATACTCCCCTTCTAACAACTGATGTTCAGTTGTGCAAGAGACTTACAGAAGAAAAGCACATTAAGTGAATCATTTTGTCACACCAAAAGCCTGGGAATCCTGATCAATTTCATTCTCAATTCAGTAACAGAAGACACATTTGTAAGGAACAAGCCTACCTTAGATTCTACATATGCATAGTACCTGACTTTAGTTCCTGACAAAATAAGTAGTAATGCCTATCTGTAAATCTGAAGACATGATTTAAGTCATTAGTAGACCGTCTGAGATGTTCCAAAATATACAGGACCAATTTACAAGAAACCTAGTTTATTCTTCCTGCATCTCTGTAGAGAGGGAAAGGTGGCAGTTTGACCTATGAAATACTGAACAATATACAAACTTGATTAAGGTTCAACTCTCCAGGTCTTCTAATAATGCTATGATATTTGGGGGGTACCCTAAACAAATGTGTGATTATAATCTTAACATCCTTCGAAGGATCTCTGACTTGAAGGATCTACGATTTTGTTAGTGGAGGGAGCTCCTGGTATAAGGACTATTTCATCAAGACAAATGCCCATCTATAACTTAGTTGTTTAGTTCTAGGAAGCCATGTAGAGCTCAAATGACTTGCCCAGATTTACATGGCTAAAAAGTGTCAGAGATGGGACAAATACTTTTCAGACTCCAAGGCCACCACTCACTTGTCTGTACCAAATCACTGTGCTGCTATATAAACTTAATAATCATCTAAGCATTAAATAGACAAACAGTTGGAAAAATAACACCCCAGATGCTTAGTCTTCAATAAAGTAAACCCAAATGACTTAGCAAACAACGAAAGACCAAATAAAATATATTTTATTTTGGTTTGATGTTTTAGTAGTACATTTTATAAGTCTTTGGCAAGTCCCTAGATTCTTGACCCAAACATTTTTTTCCTCAACTGGATAGTGGTCACTCTATGTGTTTTCAGATACAGGGCAACTGTATGTGCATAGAGAAGCAAAGCAATTTACTATTTAAAACTAGATTCCAATCTAACATGCCAAAAGACAACAGAGTTGTCTGGTTACATAATGGTCTTCTACAAAAAGTTAGAATTCAAAGGGTTCCATTCGCATTGCCTCATCACAAGATTTCTTTGTGGTTGTGAAAACAACCCAAAAGTGTGCCAGAATTGTTTAGAAATCCATTCTGGGGCTGAGTTGCTCTGATTGGTGAGTGAATTAATACAAACTCACCTAACCCACTCTATGTAGCCAGCCCCAGACTGTACTTCACATTCTGTTCAGTTATGCACCCAGAATCCAGGGCCCACCCATGCATTTCTTCCCCTGTCTCACTGCCATAGATATACTAACCTCTTCCCTCTTCCTTTTCTATCTCTTTCTCTGGAAATAGTAATCAAACCAATACTACTATTGCCACTGTAAAGGGAATGACAATCCATCTACTATCAGAAGGCTTCTCTCATAATTCTTGTAATTCTTCAGACCATAACTCCCTTCTCTGGCTACCATTCAACCATATATATAGCCTTTCACCATCAAAATAATAGTTTCTGAGATGCAAGGACAGACTCACTTTGGTATTTATATTCTCAATACCTTACAGACTACTTAATACATAGTAAGTAATTGATACATTTTTAAAAATTCATTCAAGGATATGACAATCTATTTAGGATTAAAATTTTGTTTTTGGCAATTCACAATTAAATAATATATCTACAATTAATCAAGAGCTGATTCTTTCCCAAACTTAACACAAGTTGAAGTTCTCCTATTTTACAATGTATCCCTAGTGCTTAGCTCAGTTCCCTAGTACATTTGTTGTTAAGTTGTTTCAGCCATATCTGACTCCCTGTGATGGGTCACAAAGATACTGGCAAAGATACTAGAGTGGTTTACCATTTTCCTCTCCAGCTCATTTTAAAGTTGAGGAAACTGAAGCAAACAAGGTTACGTGACTTGCCCAGGGTCACACAGCTAGTAAGTATCCGAGGCTGGATTTGAACTCAGTTCTTCATGACTCCAGCCTCAGCACCCTATCTACTGTACCACCAAGCTGCTCCTACGTGCCTAGTGCATACATAGCAGATGCTTAATAAATGCCAGCTGGTTACCCAGGTAGGGTTGGAGTTAACAGCTCTCCACAAGCAAGAACCATCCAACAGAGTGTTTTCTTCACTCTGTGTTTGTATGGCTTTTGGGAGTGACTAAGAAGTCCTGCGTGTAGAATGAGCTCTCTTGTCCGTCTCTCCAGGACCAAGATAAAATGTATGTTGCTCATGTTCATAACATACCCTACTCCACTAGAGATAGAGAGAGAGGGAGTGTGTCTGTTTCATTTGTCACATTCTGATGAAAGATACAGGAGTTACAATCTCTTAACCTTATTGTACTCATTCATTGTGTTGTAAGCACTGAACAGAACAGAGAGGCTGCCGTGGGGGAGAAGGAAGGGAGATGGTATAGATTATTCCATTCATTTAACCTTTTAAAAAAAATCACCCAGGTTTGAACAAATTTATATCACAGAGTAAATTCACAAAGTTAATTATAGGTATAATTTATTTTGTAAAAATGATTCCCAGTGGCTGCTGAGGTCATTCTCAGGGGGTTGCTATGGTGACAGGCACAAGGTACATTACCAAGGTGATGCATGTGTAACAAATGGCTGGCAGAAGCTCTCTCCTGACGTCAGGAAATGATGGCTAACATAGCATATGTGAAACTTCTATTACTAAGATAACTGGCAGCCTCATGATCAATGTCAGAATATAGAAGCTTTGAAACTTACCATGAAAAAAAATCCCTTCAGCATAAAATGTCACTCAATGCTGCTAAGAAAAAATAATCACAATTCTTTATTAAAAAAAAAGTTGGGGAAAACATGACAGTTGTTCATTGTTCAAAGGGTGGGATGAGATGACCTCTAAGGTCTTTCCAATTCAAAGGTTTTGTGATTCTAGCATAGCATGTTAGAACTAGAATTTGTAGGTCTTCTTTCTTCAGTGTTAAAACAACAACAACACAGGGCTGTGATATACCTATCTGTTTGCAATGGCCGTTTATGCTGTTGTTCTACCTTGGTTGTGAGTAAGTAGTAATATACTATCAAGGAAGAACTGTGCAAATGTTACACAAAAAGAGGGTAGAGGTCAGTAAGATGGATGGCTAAAAAGGGAGGCAGGTTTGTCATGTAGCAGGTATAAATGATAGACAACCCATACTGTCCATTAATATCCTTACAATGTCAAAAGAGCTAGAGGAAGACTCACTAGCATATTAAGTGCACCCTAAGTGAAGGATTCATGGAAGGACATGGGCAATAAGTCACCCAGGATGAGAAGGTATAGATTGTGCTTAGTTCAATACCTGGTACACAATGATGACGAAAATTATCAACATTTATATAGCATTTACTATGTGTCAGACATTGTGCCATGCACTTTATAATTATTATCTCATTTGATCCCTGGGAGGTATTATTATCTTCATTTCACAAACGAGGAAACTGAGGCAAACAGAGATTAAGTGATTTACATAGATCACATAGCTAATAAGTGACTGAAGCTGGATTTGAACTCAGGTCTTTCTGACTCCAGGCCCAAAGCTTTATCCACTGTGCCATCTGGCTGCCCCTACAAAGTAGGTCCTTAATAAATATTGGCTGCAATCTACAGAATCGCAAAGTTATCTACTGAAGAACCATCAAAGTACTGAAGCATGTGAGATTCAGATTCCAAATGGAAACTTATAATAATAGTACTTTTTTTGATGCTTTTGAGTGTACAAAGTACTTTGATACAGATCATTTTATTTGAGCCTCACAACAACTCTGTGAGGTAAGTACTAGAGGCATTATTACCATTTTAAAGTGATTTGCTCAACATTATACTTTGTTGTTTTTCAGTTGTGTCCAACTCTCTGTGACCCCATTTGGGGTTTCCTTGGCAAAGATACCAGAGTGGTTTGCCATTTCCTTCTCTAGCTCATTTTAAAGATGAAGGCAAACAGGGTTAAGTGACTTGCCCAAGGTCACATACATAATAAGCCCAGGGTCACACAGCTAATAAATATCTGAGGCCAAATTTGAACTCAGAAAGAGTTTTTTGACTCTAGGCCCCATACTCTTATACACTGCGCCACCTAGCTGCCCCAAAGTTATACAGCTAGTGTCAAAAATAGGGTATGGGGGCCAGCTAGGTGGCACAGTGGATAGAGCACTGGGTCTGGAATCAGGAGGACCTGAGTTCAAATCTGGCTTCAGACCAAACACCTGACACTTACTAGCTGTGTGACCCTGGGCAAGTCACTTGACCCCAATTGCCTAAAACAAAAAACAAAGAAAATGGGGTACGAATCTTGGATTTTGGTGACTCAAGAACTAACATTTCATCCACAATGACATCTAACAAGTGGGAAGGTAAACAGAAAAGAGAGGTACTGTTATCAAGTTTCTCCTAGGTTGTTTCCTGATTTGCTTTAGATCTAGTTCACACGAACACATGTTAATCAGTGTGGCTGGTTTAAAATGTGTCCTGTCAAGTTTTTTAGGGCATGGGGTTAGGTTCCCTCTGTGACAGCAGAAAATGCTGAGGGGAGACTCTAATGAACATGCAAATCAACTTCTGAACATGAAATAGCATCATAGTGTTTTCCTTTCGCAAAGGAATGAACTCAGGAGGTCCAATATAACTGTTCCAAAGATTTTCAAATTCACTTTTCTTTTTCTGAGGAAAATACATAGCCATTTGGAGAAACAATGGTTATTTCTTTGTAGAGAAGCGATAGGGGCTTTTAGATGGCACAGTGGATAGAGTTCTGGGCAAGGAGTCAGGAAGACTTAATCGTCATGAGTTCAAATCTGGCCTCAGACACTTATTAGCTATGTTACCCTGGGCAAGTCACTTAACCCTGTTTTCCTCAATTTCCTCATCTGTAAAATGAACTGGAGAAGGAAATAGCAAACCACTGCAGTATCTCTGCCCAAAAAAAAAACCCAAATGGGGTCACAAAGAGTAGGACATGACTGAAAAGACTAAACAACGACAGAGAAGCAATAATGGGTTTTACCGGGGATCTATTAAAATTCTGAACACTTTGGAAACAAAGACATTCTCAATGCCTGTTTGTTCTGATATTGTAGTCCTTGAGAGCTTAGGCCACAAAGGTTGTATCCAACTCAGAATTTATAGGATGATAGAAACAAATAGAAGGAGAAGCACAGACTTCTTAAAAGCATTTTTTTTTTTGGTGAGGTCATTGGGGTTTAGAGACTTGCCCCAAGTCATACAGCTAGTTAAGTATCAAGTGTCTGAGATGGGATTTGAACTCAGGTTCTTCTGGCTCCAAACCCAGTGCTCTATTCACTGCACCACCTAGCTGCCCCTAAAAGCAATATTTTAAAGAGGGAAGGAACTAGAAAATGAAACACTAAAGTTAGTAAATGAAATACATTGTATTACAGCTGGGATTTTAAAAAATCTAATAAAAAAATTAGGCACATGACCCTCAGTCATGAAACCAAAAAGGGAAAAGCATCTGTGGGTGGCAAGAGGATATAGAAATTTTTGTTAACATTTGGTGCAAAGCCTACCCATCATAAAAAGATAAATGAAACAGATTCTTAGACCACAGAAATAACACAATCCAGCAAATGGAGGAATTCTTTAGCACCTGGGCCTCCTGGAGTGATGTTACCTCCATTATAGTATCTGCTTTTGTATTCACATTACTAGAATAGTATAAAGAGGAAGATATGGGACAGTTAAGGATACTGTCAAGCTTCTCACACCTTAATTATTGAAAAGAAGGTTAAAGAAACTAGGTTTATTTCATTAAAAAAATTAAGAGGAGACCTCATTGTGATAGGAATATCCTTAAGGGAATTAAAAAGCTAGATCACTCTACCAGGCTTTGGGAATCATTATCAAAAGCAGGGAAGCTAAGGAGACAACAGAAATCCAGTGATTTTTTGTAAACTATCTTTACATAGTTGAGACTGAGGGACCAAAAGAGGTCAATTGGAAAAAGGGGGGATAACTGGTTTAAAAATCCATTAACATATTTCGTAGGCAAGTCAAACAGTGGAATAAAGCTGCTACTAGAAGAGGAAGAGGTATAAAGAGGTCTGTTCCCTGCCTCCCCTATGTCCTACACATCTAAGCCTGTTGCCTGTTTTCAGATCTTTCACACCTGTTTGATGTGATCCCTGTTGCTGAGAGGCAACATAGCACTTACTTGTATCTAGTTGGTTAGTCACAAAAAGGTAAATCAACACATATACTTTCATCTCATTTAAGGAGAAAACACATTTTGTGGAGGTAAAATAAATTTTCAATTCTCTTTCCCCAATTCTAAGTTTCCCAGTGATTGCAGGATTTTAACTTCTGCCATAAATATTTTTCATTTATTAAAAAAGTACTGTTTAAAATATAAAAAGTAGGAGTTAAAAACAACAACAAAAAAGAGGACATAAGAGTTACTGTAATTCTTTTACTTACATAGCTATAGGGAATAGGCTGAAGTCAGGAAGACCTGAGTTCAAAAATGGCTCATACTTTGGGCAAGCATCTGCCTTTCAGGGTTGCAGTGAGGATAAAGTTTGATCACTCAATTAATCAATATGCTTTTATTATAAGCCCGGCACTGTGTTAAGTGATGGTGATACAAAGACAAATAAGAAATGGCCCCAGCCATCAAGGAACTTACATTCTATCTGGGAAAATAAGAGATACACATAAACACAAAATAAGTACATGGTAATTGGGAGCAGGGGAGGCATTCATAGCTGAGGGATCAGAAAAGGTCATATATAGAAGGTGGCACCTGAAGCTACGATTCTAGGCTGCTAAGGTGAGAGGGAAGGCACTCCAGGAATGGGGAAAACCTTTACAAAGGCACAGAGAGAGGAAATGAAGACTCATGTATGAGTATCATAACAGCAACTAGCCCACTTCAGTCATGGGTTCAAAGACTAGAGAGGCAGGCTTATGAAGGGCTTTAGATGCTAAACACAGGAGGCAACAGGGAGGCACTGGAGGTTTTGGAATAGGGAGTGATGTGGTCTCATCTGTACCTTATGAATATCATAAATTAGGAGCCGTGTGTTGAACAAGAATCAACTAACTGTGACTGAATAAAACTCTAAGACTGACTGAAGTCCTTCCTGTGAGCCCCTCGACTCTGAGAAATATACCTATCCAGAAAGTTTGTTTTTAATTTTTATCTTAAGAATTTCAAAGAAAAAATTGTACAGGCTGTTTTCCCCTAGTCCTGGAATGAACTTCCTCCTCATTTCTTTCTATTAGAACCCCTAATAGGGGCTGGCTCAGTGGGTGCTCAGTGGATAGAACGCTGGGCCCGAAGTTCGGAAGATTCATGTTCCTGCATTCAAATCTGACCAAAGAAACTTACTAGCTGTGTGACCCTGGACAAGTCACTTAACTCTGTCTCAGTTTCTTCATCTGTAAAATGAGCTGGAGAAGGAAATGGCAAACCAATTCTATATGTTTGCCAAGAAAACCCCAAATGGG
Organism: Vombatus ursinus; assembly: GCF_900497805.2. Lineage (NCBI taxonomy): Eukaryota > Metazoa > Chordata > Mammalia > Diprotodontia > Vombatidae > Vombatus > Vombatus ursinus. The sequence continues at coordinate 9,277,021 of NW_020954610.1, read as the reverse complement.
GTCACTATGGGTCAGACACAACTGAAAACGAGTGAACAAAAACAACAAAGAATCCCTATGTTCTTTAAAGCTCAGCTCAAGTATCACTTCCTCTATGAGACCTTTTAAAAAGAATTCTCTTCAGTTGTTAATGTCACATCCAATTACTTTTACCTACTTTTTACATATTTGCTTACATGCTTTATTTCCTCCCAAGAGAATGTAAGCCCTTGAGGGCAAACACCATTGGATTAAATCTAAACATACTGAACAGGTGAAAAGTCAGGACTGGAGGTGTAAATTGAGGTTGAACAGTTGAATCCATCAGAAGGAACAGTCCCTGTGGAAGTGAATATCAAGAGAGCACAGTTTAAGGCAGTCCACCTCTGGTTAGGGAGCAGAAAAAGGAAATGAAACCAGCAAGGAAAACACACATCAAGGAGGAAGAGACGAGAACCAGATGAATGCTGTGTCACAGAGACCAAGGGTTTCAGGATAGAAGAGTGGCCAACTTAAGTTAAAAAAAAAATAGTTTTCAGAGGAACTTATTTTCTATCAATTTTAAGGAACTTAATAAAATCTGGTAGAGAACAGACATTGATTGAGACCTACACCTAACAGAAATAGTACATAAAAGTGACTCAATACTCACACAAACAAATGTTGCCACTTAGGGTTGCAATCTGGCAACACGGATTGTAATCTAAAAGGCCTGGGACTAATTCAAGCTAGATTTGTTCTGGGCTCTCTCTGTATTAGGAATTTTGTGGGTGCTCAGCACATTCCTCTTGTTGTTCAGTCATTTCAGTTGTGTCTGACTCTTTGTGACCCCGTTCGGGATTTTCTTGGCAAGAGATACTGGTGTGGTTTGCCACTTTCCAGATGAGGAAACTGAAGCAAACAGGGTTAAGTGACTTGCCCAGGGTCACACAGCTAGTAAATGTCTGAGGCCACATTTGAACTCAGGTCTTCCTGACTACAGGCCTGGTGCTCTATGTGCCACCCGGCTACCCTCTCATAGACACTCATAGACATAAAACAACTGCATCGGTTATTTTAAAAGTAGCGGGTGGAAACCTTACTTGGGAATTATTTATTCAATTAAACAGATATACATTGAGGACCCACCATGTAGCAGGCACTGCAGAAGGCTCTGTCAGGCATCCAAAGATAAGCAAGATGGTTGCAAACCTTTTCTTCCCCACCTCAAACCTCCTATAGCTCACTTCTCTTTGCTCTCTCCTTGGAAAATCTTGCCTCATATTTCACTGAAAAAAAATGAGGGCATTCACCAAGAGGTCTCTCTTCTACCTTCCATCTAATCCCACATCTGCTTCTATCTCCTCCTCTCCTCCTCCACATCCATGTCACATGAAGAGGTACCCCTTACCAAGGCTAACCTCTCTTCATGCACAAGGGATGCCATTCCACTCCATTTCCTCCAGCAAACTGTCCCTTCAATCATCCTTGCTCTTACTTATCTTAAATTCTTTCCTTGTCACTGGCTGCTTCCCTCCTGCCTATAAACATGCCCATGTCTCTTCCATCCTTAAAAAAACAAACAAACAAACAAACAAACAAAAACAACAAAAAAACCCAAACCCCTCTCATTTGATCCATTCATCTCTACTAGCTCTCATCTCATATTTCTCCTCCCTTTTGCAGTTAAACTCCTTGAGAAGCCTGTCTGCAGTAGCTGCCTCCATTTCCTTTCCTCTCACGCTCTTCATAACTCTACAGACTCTGGCTTCCAACCTCATCATTCAGCTGGAACTGTGTTGTCCAAAATTACCAGTGCTCTCTCAATCAGCAAACCTAAAGGCCTTTTAAAAATCTTTATCCTTGACCTCTCTGTAGGCTTTGATCCTCTTGATCACCTTCTTCTCCTTGATACCATCTTCTCTCTAGATTTTTGTGACACTGCTTTACTCTGGCTTACCTGATGCCATTACCTTACCTGGCCAACCACTCCTTCTCAGTTTCCTTTCCTGGATTTTTATTTAGATCATGCCCACTAACCGTGGGTGTCTCCCAGGGATCAGTCCTGGGACCTCTTCTCTTTTCTGTCAAAGGCAGTGGATACAGCCCAGGGCCTGGAGTCAGGAAGACCTGAGTTCAAATTTGACCTCAGACACTCATTAGCTGTGTGACCCTGGGCAAGTCATTTAACCTAAGTTTGCCTAAGCTTCCCAACAGTGAGTGGGGATAATGATGGCACCAACACTGCAGGGTTTTTGGAAGGCTCAAATAAGATAATATTTACAAAAAACTGCCTAGCACAACGTGTGGCACAAAATAGATTTTACAGAAATGCTTATTACTCTTCCCCTTCTTTTATATTAGATGTGATCAATTCCCATGTTTTCAATTATCATCTCTATGCTCATTATTCTCAAATTTCCTATCCAGCTCTAACCTCTCTGCTGATCTTCAGCCATAAATCTCCACCTGCCTCTTCTACTGGATGTGTCAGACTGGATGTCCCATAGACATTTCAAGCTTAACATGACCAAAATTGAACTCATTATCTTTCCTAACATATGCTCCCCTCCTCTGAACTTCCCTATTACAGTTGAAGGTACCACTATTCACCCAGGCATCCCGGCTCCCACCCTAAGTTGCCATCCTTGACTCCTCATTCTCTCTCACCACCCCCACATCCAATATGTTGCCAAGTTCTACTGATTTTACCCTCTTAATATCTCTTGAACACATTCCCTTCCCTCCTCTGACACTGCCACAACCCTGGTACTGGCCCTCATTACCTCATTCCTGGACTACTCTTTTGATTGGTTTCCCTGCCTCAAGTCTTTCCCCACTACAGTCAAACTTTCATAAGCTGTCAAATTACTGCTCTTAAAGCTCAGGTCTGACTATGTCACTCCTGTACTCAACAGATCCCTATCACCTACAGGATCACTAAGTCACTAAATTTCTTCAAGCCTCATTTCTCCCATCTACAAAATGGCTCCCATCACCTCTAGGATCAAACATAAAGTTCTCTGTTTGACATTCAATGCCCATCATGACCTGGTCTCTTCCTATTTTCCAGTCTCGTTTCACTTTAGTCATCCCCACGTTTACTTTGTGATCCTGTGGCACTGGCCTTGCTTTTCCTCACACAATGTACTTCTCCTAACTCAATGGTTTCTCTGGCTGTTCCCCCATCCCTGGAATTCTCTACCCCTTGAATTCCTGGTTTCCATAAAGTCCCAGTTAAAATCTCACCTTCCAGAAAAAAGACTTTTGTGATCCCCCTCAATTTTAGTGCATTCCCTTTGTTGATTATCTTCAACTTATCCTGTTTATACCTTATCTGTACATAGTGGTTTGCATGTTGTCTCTCCTATTAGTCTGCATATTCCTTGAGAGCAGGATTTTATTTTGTTTTAATTTATTTTGGCTTTTCATTGTATCCCCACATAGTAGGTTCCTGGCACCTAGTAGGTGCTTACTAAATGCTTACTGACTGACAAGATCTAAATCAAGGTCATCTAGTCTAACTCCCTCACTTTACAGAGGAAGAACCTGGCCCCCAGAATGGGGAAGCAATGTGTTCACAGTCACACAAGGCAGGAGAACTGGGATTTGAACTCAGGTCTTCTGACTTTAAACCTAGCCCTCTTTTCACTATAGCATGTTCTCTCTCAGGTCTTTGTATTCAAGATGCTTATAATTTAACAATAACAAAATTTCTATAGAACTTTAAGTTTTACAAAATGCTTTCCTCAAAGCAATCACGTGTGGTATTACATCCTCATTTTGTAGATGGGGAAAATGAGGCACAAAGAAAATTAGTGACTTATCTAAGATCTTACTTAAAATTAATGTAAAAATTGGGATTCAAACACAGGTCGCTGGATAAAACCAAAATTATTCACTATGACACCACATATACTCCACCAAGGGGAGTAAGACAAATAAATAATAATACAAGGAAAAGCATAAATGCCATAGGAGAGGTACAGTGAAGGCCTATGAAAGTTCAAAATAGGGAGGGATTATATCCAAAGAGCACATCAGAGAAGGCTTCATAATGAAGATTGCATTTGATAGAATTTTAGAGCAGGAAGGAACCTTAGAGATCATCAAATCCAGCCTCCTAATTTTGTAGATTAGAAAGCTAAGGCCAAGAAAAGCTTTGTGCCTTGCTCAGACTCAAACTCAAGTATTTTGACTTCTTTTTAGAATTCTTTTTATGCCACTAATAAATTTAAAGGAAGGACAAAATTTCAATAGGAGGAGATTCAAGGGGTGGGCATTCCGGAAAAAAGGGAAAACTAATAGGCAAAAACAGGAAATTCATTGACCTCTTTCTTTAAAAAAAAAAATCAAATGTAACATTATGATTTAATAAAATTAGAGAGACAATGTATAAAAATAATATAATAGAATTTACATCTGAGAATACTCTGGATTTCCCCCGAAGTCTTATATTTCAGTTTACTCTCAATCTCTACTAACTCCAAATAGGCATTTTGAAGAGAGGCATTAGGGGAAAACAGCTTCAATGTGTATTTGCAATTGCCACAGTTAGAAAGAAAACAGTGAATGGGCATACTGATAAGAAATGGCTATCATCATTAGATAATTTGCTATGGTTATAATGAAGCTACTTTAAAAGGAAGTACCAATTGGAAATAGGAGATGATCTGACTTTGTTCAGTCACCAAAAACAAAAACAAAACAAAATCAAAAACAAAACCCACCCAGCCACGAATGGTATTCTCCCTAGGAGACCTCTGGCAACTGTGTCCCCTGCGTTAGAATCATGCATTAATTTGCTGGCCACAGCGTGCTGAGTCTTTACAATAATGCTCCAAGAGTGGAGTCACAAACATACTGCCAAATTGTAAGCATATGACAAATTAATTGAAGAAAACAAATCCAAGTGTTTCCCCATTATCTTTTTCTCCCTAGGGAAGCCAGGCTAGTGGATATGGCACTAGAAGTCAGGAGATTTGGGTTTAAGTCTTAGCTTCTGCACTTGCTATGTGAATCTGAACAAGCCACACTCTCAATCTCACTTTTCTTTTCTCAGTTGTAAAGTGGGTATGAAAATATTTCTATTACCTACTTCACAGATGTTGTGAGAAGTGTTTTGTAATCATTAAAATGCTATAAATCAAGGTGAGTCGTTGAAAGGCAGCATGAGGTGATGGATAGAGATCCAGGTTTGAAACTGGGAAGGCCTGGTTCATTCAAGTCCCACCATGTGGGGCCACAGTGGCCACGTTACCCTTGGCAAATCACTTAATCTCCTGGTGCTCTAGGTATCTCTCTAAAACTAGAAGTTGCTGAGAAGGTGCCAACCTATACTGGTAGAGGGACTTCCCTACATCAATGAAATCACAGGTCCACTCTCTATTCCTATCAATGTTAGTTATGACTCTTCTTTCTGACAATGTGAGATCAAATTGCTTGATACTTTCACTCCTTTGCTCTCCCATAATGACTGGTAGAAGGTGATGAAGCATATTTAAGAATAAAAACTTTTTCATCTAGACCAAAAATGGAAGAATTAAGTACACCACATCTGGTACTCATCTGAATTCTCCACAAAAGACAAATGTACCATTCTAAACTTTTGACTGGCTAATAAGTACAAATCTAGGATCATTCCTAGAAAATGACTGATATAAGATGTCATAAGTTGAATGGACAAAACCAGTCAAAATCTCATCCCAACAAAAAAGCAACAGTTTATTATGTTATTGGTGTTTTCTTTATATAATGACAGAGAGATATGTTCATCTGGGCTATTTTCTTTTCTTTTTTTAATCTTAATTTTAATTTTTGGTGAGGCAATGGGGTTAAGTGACTTGCCCAGGGTCACACAGCTAGTAAGTGTTATGTGTCTGAGGCCAGATTTAAACTCAGGTCCTTCTGAATCCAGGGCCAGTGTTCTATCCACTGCGCCACCTAGCTGCCCCTGGGCTATTTCCTTTATGTTCAAGTAAGCACTACTAACTTACTCTGTTGTTGTTGTTCAGTCATTTCAGTCATGTCCAACACTTTGTGACCCCATTTGGGGTTTTGTTGGCAAAGATACTGGTTTGCTATTTTCTTCTCTGGCTCATTTTACAGATGAGAAACTGAGGCAAGCAGGGTTAAGTGACTTGCTCAGGGTCACACAGCTAGTAAGTGTCTGAGGCTAGATTTGATCTCACAAAGATGAGTCTTCCTGACTTCAGGCCCAGCACTCTATCCACTGTACCATGTGGCTGAATCACTCTACTTTTGCATAGCTCTAATTATAAGGCTGTTCGATTTTCCATACAAGAACTTGTCCTAGATCCCAATTCATAGCACTTTCCAATCTGTTGTCAATTTTGTGGTTTCTACCTTCACAATATCTCTTATATACAACCATTTATCTCCATCCACACAGCTACCACTCTTGCAACAGGCCCTTACCGTTTCTTGGTGGGACTATTTCAATAGTCATCTAATGTTTCCCTGCTTCAAATGTGTCCCCACCCCAATCCATTCTCCACTCAGCTGTCAAAGCGATTTTCCTAAAGCTCAGGTTTAATCATATGACTTCTATACTCATAAACTCCATTAATTCCCTACGAAATTTAATTCATTTAAATTTAAATTTAAAGCTGTTGACAACTTGGCCCCTTTCCACCTTTCCAATCTTATACCTTACTCCCAATTCCACATAATCCACATACAATGGCCTTGTAGGGGCCATCGAGAAAGACTACATGCTTTTCTTCATACATAGTACTCTACCTCCAGATTCTGTGTTTTTGTACTGGTTATCTGTTATGACTGGAATGCTTCTGCTCCTCATCTCTTGGATTCCTCTAAGAATCAGCTCAAATCCTGCTGCCTGCAGGAGGTCTTTCCTAGTCCCCTGAACTGGTAGTGTCTTCTGTCTATGCTTACCTTACATTTACACAATACATACAGGGTGTCCCAAAAGTCTTAGTGCACTTAGAAGTTTATTAAAACTATATATCTTGTATGTACATAATTATTTACATGTTATCTCTTCCAATAGAATGTGGACTCCTTGAGGGAGTGTATTTCTTTGTATTTCTAGGACTAAGCACAATGTCTGGCACATATTAAGTGATTAATAAAGCTTGTTGATTGACCTGTTGACTGAAGTCACACAAGAATTTCATTACAAAATTACTTTCTTTATGAGGTGATCCCATACCAAGGACCTTGAGGTCAGCATTTTTTTATGTTGGTACTTCAGCGTTTTGGCTAACGGGCATCCTGATAGACTTTGAAAGAGTTAATAAAATTTAAATGAGGTTTCAAGTCAAATGAAGACTGTTTGATTCAGAGTTGGAGTAGGCCAAATTATCCACCTCTGGAATCACTATTGTGCTAGAATTTCAACATGGCTCCAAATGTGTTGTTGTATTTGATGTAGAAACTGTGTTCTGACAACTCCGGTTTAACTGGAAGTCTATATTCAAGCCTCGAATTCCATCTGGGACTACACAATGCAATCCCTGCCAACATGGACTTTGGAATGGTTAATTCATAACGACAAGGAACTTGCAAGACGCATGCTGCTAATAGATGACAGGAAACTTGCTGATTCCTGCCCTAGACCCTCCTCCTGCATATACACAATCTTAAGTGTTTGACCAAAAAGAGAATCTGGATCATTTGTTATCAACAAAGTATTTCTTTACATAGTGGGGATTTTTAAAAAATGACTATACTGTGAGGTTTCTAAACGTAATGGTTCCTAACAATGTGACTGGCATGAGTGTCCCTTGGCTAATGTCACAGTACTTCTGTTGATATAGACAGTGAACTCCTTAGAAATGATTCCTCAGTATATTAAAGCAGGTGGTGAACCCGAGCAATATTTAAACCAAGTGTTGCCTGTTTTTAACTCTTATTAATTAAAGCCCTTAAACTTCATGATAATACTGAGAAACTAAATGAGGGTTTTTAAGTTTCTGAGAAACGTCCCAAAATTTCAGTAGTTTTGTATGTGTGTGTGTGTATGTGTGTGTATGTTTGCCAACAACAAACCAAGGTTAATACTATTCTCCAATTTATATGATACCACTTCTCTAGTTAATGAGTTTGCCAATTTTCTTGTACCTACTCTTGGACAATTTCACACCTTTATTACCATCAGAAAGTAGATAATCAGAGCAAGAATAGGAGAAATTCAAATCAGTTCACTTTTCTTCTTACAAATTACCACAGGGAAAGGCTTTTCAGTGAAGAAAGTTGAAACTATGGGCCAAATGAAGTTTCTGGAATATCTGTGGATGTTGCCCTCACCCATTAATATGGGTTAACCATTAGAATGGTTAACTGAGACTTCTACAAATATGAATACAGCTTTCAAACTGCTAACTGCAAGCTTACTGATTCCACCCTCACCCCCTGAATTTATATTATAGTAAAAATTCTCTTTGAACCCTATAGGCACAAAAAGCCCCTAGAGACAACTTTGACAGATAAGCAGTAATGATTTTCAAGTACGTGTTCAGAGTAAGTGATCCATAAAAGTTCTAATCAGAAAGATCTGAGCAGATAGAGATTTATACTCTGGTTTTAAAGCTCTGCTAAAACTTGGAAGTTAAACAGATTCTTCAAGAATGCCATTTGCATCATTCTGAAATCATATAGCTTGTCTATAGTGTCCAAAGTAACAGAATTGCCTATGTTTGCATTCCTTTTGGGTTAATGAAGTATTCTGTATTCATTGGAACTAGTTATGACCCAAGTTATGACTTCAGCTAAGAGCGGTTTAACTCTGACTCCCCTGAGAGCAAAAAAAAATCATTTGGTATTTGTAAAATCAATCTAGTCTACTTTTATATTTTCAGCTATCTTATTAGTCAATTCAGACTGCCTTACAAAAGTCTTACTGACTGTAAAGAAATCAGATGTTTCACTGACCAGACCCTGGCTTGATTCCATTATACTTGGTTGGATGTGGTTGCTAGCCTGAGGGATATTGAATGATACTTCACAAAAATTGGCCCTGATTGTAGGAGTAATTTGCATGAAAATTAGTTCCCAAATACTGACTATAATATCTGGATTTTTTTTTGTTCTAGATTTTTAAAAAATAGATTATGAATAAGAAACCTCAAGTGAAGTAAAATTGGAAGGAGATATATTACAGATACAAAGGTTGCATAAAAAAAAGATGGAAAAGAAAAAAATAGCAGCTTTTTTGAATGCAAGGAAACTCATTTTCATAGGAAATTTGCTTGGTATTTGGAATGAATGATCTGTAATAAACACGACCTGCAGCCTGGTTCCCATTATCCAAGCCAGCTATTCCAGCATCTGCTGTGAAAGCATTTCAGAAACACATGGAACACGACTACAGAAGAAAGAATCCAAGAAACCACAGACTCAAGCTGTATGCTAGCAAAGGCGACATGCCTTCCACTTCCCTCTTTTGTGAAAACACCGAAAAGGAAGAAATAAAACATCTCAGGATTATAATGGGAGGCAACAAGAAAAACCTATATCCATCATTTTGCTTCTATGTGTCCAGAAAAGGCAGGGTGGTGCAGTAGATAGAAAGCTGGCCAAAGAGTCAGGAAAGACCTGGGTTCAAGTCCTATCTGTTATTTAACCTCTTAGTGCCGTAGGCAATGCTCTGAGATTGTTTTTAAAAATAATAATAATGACAATAATAGCTAGCATTTGCACAGCAATTTAAGGTTTGCAAAGTGCTTTACAAATCCTGTCATATTTGATCCTCATAACAACCCTGTGAGATAGCTGAACTACTAGATGTTATTATTATCCTCACATTACAGATAAGAAAACTGAGGTAGGCAGAGGCTAAGTGACTTGCCCAGGGTCACACAGCTAGTAAATGTTAAGGCCAGATTTGAATTCAGGTCTTTTTGAGGGGAGTCAGGAAGTCACTAAAGTCCAGTGCTCTAATTACTACACCACCTAGCTGCCTAATTGCATAATAGTTGATTTTTATTGGTAGAGATTTCTTTACCAGGAATTATTACCCACACTGGCAAAATCTGGACAGATCTGGGAGGAAAAAAGTCCAGATAGCATTATTTTTTTTTAAGTGGGGTTTCATCCTAGTCATTTAATCCATGTAGGAAATTTATGGTGTAGAAATTCCTTTCACTGATACAAAACAAGAACTCATCTGTAACATATAGCTTTAGAGAGTTGCCTGGGTCACTGATAAGTTAAGTGACTTGCTCGTGGGCATCTAGCTAGTATGTGTCAGCAGCTGGAACTGAACCAAGACCTTTCTGACTCCATAACTGGCTCTCTACACACTATACCCAGGAATGCTTATGTAGCTATTTTCCTTTATCCTGCATTGGCATGATTCCCAGATAGTGCCTTTCATAGTATCAGAAGGTTATTACCTGATACACCTTTTCTCTCCTTAGACAGGGAGGGTGAAGAGTCCCTAATTCTCAATCAAGTCTGTGGACACATTACCAGGGCATCCCTGAGAGACCGAGAAACCACCACTACAAATACCACCAGGACCTCACCAAGGGAGCTACCACTAGTAGACTGTGGAGGTGGTCACTAGGTTCTCAATGAAGGACCTACAAAAAGAGTGCGAAATCAAGAAATACAGACCTAGTGTATGGCTGTAGTTTCCTTAGGGAGAAGCCCTTAATCCTGGTGAGCACTTACCTCATTTTTGGTATGGTGATCTGATTCCCAGAAGCAAAATCTCATTAGGTGGGGAATAAGCCACAGGCAAAGGTTAGAGATGAACAGGTAAAGTTTGAAGTAGGAAGAATAGGGAAGAAACAAAACACAAACAGAAGGGTAAAAAGGATAGGAGAGAAAAGATGAGGGCTAGAGGAGAAAGGAATAAAGGGTCCCAGAACTGGCAACAACATAGCCAAGTGAAAAGTGCAAAGTAATAGTAGAAGGTTGAGTAGCAGGTAGAACTGAGATTATATGAGGTGAGGTTGGTGGTAGGGTGATGGGTAGAGAAGGAAGCACGATGAGCATGAGTCCAGAATCATGGTTAGGGAATGTAATGGAACATGATGAAATTAGTGGAAGCTGAGAAAGTAGAAAAAAGCCAACGGGGACAGGAAAAAGAAGACCATATGAGGAGATGGAAGCTTCAACAAATAACTCTAGAGGCAAAGTTGTTGCATCAGCTAAAGATGTCAGGAGGGGAAGAAAATTGGGGAAAAATACAGGGTGAAAAAGAAGAAAGGCTAAGAAGTGAAAGAAATGAGCAACACAGGCATTCCAGGGAGGACACAAAATATTTTCACCACCAAAGACATGTAGGCTAAACACCAATCAGAATATGACGGGCTCTTATGAGTATTCCACTTCATATTCCAAGATTTTTCAACTGAAGTTTTAGCACTGCATTATGGGAAAATATTTTAGCCAAAAGATACCTGATAACCTATATAGATTATTAAGAATTAAATTTTGAAGAGAACCAAATAAGTAAGTAGGAACTCTACCATTTGTATCCAGAGCATTGTTGATTCAATGCTAATTTGCCATTTTCCTGAGTGCACTACACAGCTTACATCAAACTACTAATTTGAGATTTCACAGAATATTTCCCACTTGTGCCTCTGTCTACATAGATCTAGATTAAGTGAAAATTCAACAAATACTTGGTTTGCATGATCATTGAAGATCCAAGTTTGGCTAAGGGATTAGGGAGGGGGAATCCATTTTGAGGCCTGATTGAATTGTTGTTTACATTCATCACATTAACCAGATATAATTGCTAAGTCTTCACTTCCCTTTCTGCTAAGCAGACACAGGAGAGGTAACAAATAGATCTCTCTAGGAAGCAAATCATTCTCAGTGCATACTATTTTCTTTGACAGCTCACAAAATAATTCAGGAATGCAGGTATAATTAGACTTGCACACAATGCTCATGCAAAGGAAAACCTGCCAATCAACATGATGCTGCCTTCAAAAAAAAGCAGCAGAGATTCTGTCTGTGACAGCCAGAGATAGGGTAGTCTGAAGTTTTTTCAAGAGGCTATATAATCAAGCATATTTTTTGTTTGCAGTTTTCAAATGCATGTAGGTGTTTTGTAGCATCTGAACAAGACAACAAATCTCTACTGAAAATTATTATTATTATACTATTTCAACATCACAATGGAATGTGTATTTGGGAAGAGCTGCTTTGCAATTTGGGAAGGAAAGGAGAGGATGGAGTCATATCTTTCTGTTCCTCAGGTTACTTTGGAATCAATCAATCAAAAAGTTGCCTACTGTGTGCCAGGCACTGTATTAGGCAATGGAGATATAAATTAAATGAATAAATCTCTACTTACAATGAGCTTCTTCATAATATAGCCCAGAACTATACCTGTATCAAATTTTAAGTCCACACATCCAGTTTTGAAGTTTGATTCAAAGGGAATGCTTAATAGTAGAAGTTCTACACTATAGCAGAGAGAAATGTTATCTCAGCAAATATTTAAATGAAGTGGAGAGAAATAGCCTTCATGACATATACTCACTATTTGGTTGAGTCAGATAACTGATATTCCCGTCTTCTATCATAACACTCTTGGATTCCAGGATCATTCCATAAACTCTTTATTGCATCTACGTATGGATTCTCAAAAGCGGACACCTTCTCCACATCAACTTCTCGAACTAACTGTGCATGGGCCTGTTTTCAAAAAAGAAAACAACTTCAATCCTCTTTTAGTCAACTAAAAAAAAATCATCTTTCATTTACAATGCTTATATTATAGTTATTGGTCATATTTTCCTTCACAAAATGGATGTTTTTTAATCAATTCCTTTGCACAGATCAATCTTTTTTTTTAATATTAGGTTTTGAAATATAACCCAACTCCCAGTTTTTCCCTGAGAGTAATCGCTGAGAATACCAAGAACATGATTAAAGTCAATTGAAAAGAAAACAAGTTATGCTTAAACCTTCAACAAAATGCCATCTGAGTATCACAAACTTGGTGTAGTTAATATTACCAAAGAGAAGGGGTAAAAAGGTGGAGAATGAGAAGTTTATAATTTATTAGTTTTTCATATTAATATAATCCTACTTGTATCAACTAACCAGGCCATTCAATCAAGGAGAATTCCCACTACCCCCAACCCCACCATATTCTAATTTTAAAAGATAGGGAAATTAAAAAACAAAAAAAACAAAAGACCCACAACTAGCTAAATCAGATCTGTCTTTTTTTTCTTTTAAAGGAATATTCCTAACAATTTTTAGATATATCCTAGGGTCAGTACATATTGGAACAAATCTCCAATAAACAAACAAACAAAGATGTTCAGAAAATTTATCTTGAAGTATTACAAGATCATCAATTCAATTCAACTTAGTTCAACTAAGTTTCCTCACCAATGAAATGGGGATAATAATAAGCACCTACTTCACAGGGCTGTTGTGAGGATTAAAGGAGGTAAACTATAAAGTGTTTAGGACGGTGCCTGGCACATAGTAAGCACTATAGTAAGTCCTTATGTGTGTGTGTGTGTGTGTGTATACACACATGTAAATGTATGTACATATGTGTATGTTATTATTATTAATTTAGTTGAATAAACATTTAAGAGATTACTATTTGCAAAGATTTAATTTATATGCTGGGAATAGAAGACAAAAATGAAAGGTCTTCTTTCTTCATTGAATTTAAATTCTATCGGGAGGAACCAATAAGCCACATAGTTCAGTGGAAAAGCAATGGATTTGAATTCTGGCTCTCTGTCACTTACTACTTGGGAGGCCTTGGGCAAGTCCTTTCACTTCTCTGAGACTTTGTTTCATTTGTCAAATGAGTATAATTGAACTAGGTGACTTCCAAAGTCCTTTCCAACTCTAAATCTATGATCATATGAAGATAGAAAATAATAATTTCAAAGTAATTTGAGGAGGGAGAGAACATGGACATTCTGGGTTCAAAGAAGAGTAAGTCAAGGTTGAGATGAGGAGACTATACATTCCAGGAATAAAGGGATGATTTATGCAAATGCCCAGAGGTAAGGTTATGGCATCCCAAAGGCAGGGAATAATTAGTGCATTTTGGATAGAATACAGAGTGTATGAAGGGGACTAGAATGTGTTATGGATGGAAAGTTTGGTTACAGATGGATCATGGAGGATCTTAAAGGCTGGGCTAGGGAACTCCTGCAGATCAGTTTTAAGCTTTTTAAATTGCTTAATTAGCTTTAAATGTCACTGACTTTTGGGACATAATGTATTTTGTCCTAGAACCAGTCAGTTGAACAGTCAAGCACTGATTAAGCACCTGCTATGTGCCAGTCATTAAATAAAGAACAGTGATTAAAAAAAAAAGCCAAGATAATACCTGCCTCTTGAACTCACATCTGAATAGGGGGAACAACATGCAAAAAGACCAAAAAACTTACTTGGGGACGGGGGTGTCATGCTGGAAGGAAGAGGAGTAGGGAAAGGTATTCTGCATTAGGTGGGATTTGAAATGAGTCTTGAAGTCTTGAATTGTCAAGGAGGAGAATGATGTTGTCAGACTTGTGCCTTAGGAAGGTTATTTCAATATATGTGTGGAGGACATATTGGAGGGGGAGAGATCTTAAGCAGGAAGACTAATTAGAAGGCTATTAAAATAGTCCCAATTGAGAGGTGATGAGGGCCTGAAACAGGGTAGATGTGGGTGTGAATGGAGAGAGTATACTGTTTAATCAACAAAGATTCAGTTATGTTCACAATACTATATTAAGGCAGGAAAGCATCTAAATAGATATATTTTAGAAGAATTTTTGACAGAACTGGAACAAGAATAATTTTCTAATGAATTCTCAATTGCCTGAAAAAAAAATAGTAACCTGATCGGTCTTATTAATCGAGACTTTACATCAGATACATAAAAATATTAAAAAACACACATATACATATAACTACAATAACCTTAATAGCTTTAATATTTTGAAAAGAAAGTTTATACACTAAAGCAATCTCTCTTTCAAACAAGTCAAACATTTGATACATGTAGTGGCTAAATCTGATCATTTCTACCTCTCTAACCTCTCTTAAATGTGTTCTCTTCTTTCTTCTAACACTGCCACCAGCCTGGTGCAGGCCTTCAATCCCCTCTTACCTGCACTACTGCAATAGCCTTATTGTTGGTCTCTCTACCTAAACTTTACCCACCCACCCCCCCTTATTTCATCCTCCATTTAGCTGCCAAACTAATCTTCCTAAAACATGAATCTGACCATGTTATCAGCCCTTTTTTAATAAATTCCAATGGTTCTCTTTTGCCTCCAGGTTCAAATATAACATCCTATGTTTGGATTTTAAAGCCTCCCATAACCTGGCCCCTTCCTCTCTTTCCAATTTTCTTTCACCTTATGCCTCCCCACACACTCTATAATCTGCTGACACTGGCATCTTTCAGTTCCTCACACACAAGACACTCCAATTTCCTGCCTCCAAACATTTTCACTGCCTGTCCACCATAACTGGAATACTCTCCCTCCTCACTTCTGCCTCCTGGCTTTCCTGGATTCCTTCAAGACTCAGCTAAAGTCCAACCTTCTACAAGAAGCCTTTCCCAGTCCTTAATCTTAGTGACTTCCCTCTGATATCATTTCAAATTTATCTTGTCTATATCCTGGTTGTAGATGGTTGTTTGTATGTTGTATGCTTGCTTAGATTGGGAACCCTTTGAGAGCAGGCATAGTGAATAGAGAGCAGGCATAGTGAATAGAGAGCTAGGCTTGGAGTCAGCAAGACCTGGGCTCAAATCCCACTTCAACATCCACCCCATCTTCTCTCTCTCTCTCTCTCTCTCTCTCTCTCTCACACACACACACACACACACACACACACACACACACACACACACACACACAATGAGCTATTGAACATTGCTAGAGAGTCAGATAATTGTGTCGAGTCCTACATATTCAAGGTGCTTGGTCTCAACTGGGGTCTCATTGGGGCACAATAATGCTTATTTTTCCCTCATTAACATTCTGTCAAGCACCCAAGTGCCTGCTCCAGACCTCTTCAAATACCCAAATCACTCCCAAACCCCTTTGGCAGAACAGAACCTCACCTCCTACTTTACTGAGAAAAATCAAGGCCATCTCTTGGGAGTTCTCTCATTTTCTTTGCTTCATACCTCAAAGGAAGAGGTGGTCTCTGTCACCTTTCCAAAGTGAATATTTTCACGTACGCATTTGTTTCCATCCTATCTTGTATTCTCCTAGAAAGTGGTCCATTTCTCTATCTCTGTCTCTCTTCCCCCATCTGACTTCATGAAGGTCCCAAAACTTCACAGTGTTAAAGGAATCTTCATTTGACTCTGCTACTCCTACAAGCTCTCATCCTACATCCATCCTCCCTTTCGCTGCCAAATTCCTGGGGGGGGGGTGTTGATTACACTTGCTGCTTCTTCGCCATCCACTCATTTCTCAGTCCACAAATTCCCTGACATTGTTCATGGACCTGAGGTTAAGAACTACTGCACTAAGCATAGTGTACAGCTCACTTCTGGATATTCATCTTTATTTATTTTTTATTGCTATCTCTTATTTTTATATCACCTTTATTTCTGACTACATCTCCCACCTACCCAGTGACCCAAGTCTTTTAATAAAGAATAAGGTACTATGCAGAAATGATATTGATTGTTCTTATGGTACAGTAACATTCCATTACGTGAACAATCTGTTTAGCCCTGCCACAGTTCTGGGTCTTCTTTTTATACGTGCGTAAGCATATACTCCATTCAGATCTATATATCTAGGCTTTATCTGTTTCCTGAAGTCTAGGCTACCTACTGGACATCTCAGTTCAATATAGAGTTATCCCTTCCATGTCGCAGGAGTTAGGGGAACAGCAGCCCCGCAATGTAGAAAATCTGCATAAATTTTTTTGGTCCTTCCTTCATACAGAGAGGTCTAAATTATGATGGCATTCAAAGATAAAATATGTTGATACTATATAATACTATACATATATTTATGCATTTCTGAGTTTTTAAACATTTTCTGTGTCATCTGTTGCCCCTCATGTGTTGTCTGTGGCTTTCATAAAACTCCCCCAAAATTCCCATTTAATTGCAATGAGGGAAGTCCTCCAAGCCTACCCTCTTCTCTTAATTCCTCTTTTCTATTGAGGATACTACCACCCTCCCTATTACCCAGGTTTCTAATCTTGGAGCTATCTTTGACCTCCTCCCTTTCCTCTCTTACTTTCTGATAGCTAACTCCTTTTGATTTTACCACTCCATGCTAGATTGTAGAACAATTTTGATGGGACATTCAAAGGAATTTATATTTTATCCTAAAAACAATAAACAGAAACTGAAGATTTTTGAGCAGGAAAGTAATGGTCATATCTATATCACAGAAAAGTTATTTTGGTGTCTGTGTGAAGAATGCATTGGAGGGGCAGCTAGGTGGAGCAGTGGATAGAGCACCAGCCCTGGAGTCAGGAGGACTCGAGTTCAAATCCAGCTTCAGTCACTCAGGTCCCAGCTGTGGGACCCTGGGCAAGTCACATAACCCTGACTGCCTCAAAAAAAAAAATGTATTGGAGAGGAGAAGGATGGGGGCAGAGAGATTGGTGAAGAGAATAATACAATAATCCAGGTAAGTGGTAATGAAGGTATGAACTAGGATTGTGGCCATACAAATGCAATGAAAAGGGAAGCTATGAGAGCAGTGGGTATATCCCCAACTCTCTATCCTACGTCCTCTCTTCTCTTTATACTCTCTTCTTTGGTGACCCCATTTGATCTCATGGGTTTAAACTGTCATTTCTATATTGATGACTTCCAGATCTTTATCTTCAGCATTAGTCCCTTTCTTAAGTTCCAGATCTTCCAGTCACACATATTTGCAACCCAGTGTCATCCAAAACCTCTCTCTTTCTCATCCCACTTATCCTAGCAGTTGCCACATTTTGTCATTTCTACCTCCATTCCTCTTGCATCTGTCCCCTTCTCTCCACTCACAAAGTCACTACCCTAGTTTCAACACTCATTACCTCAACTGCAGTAGAAATTTCTTCTCCCAGTGGTCTCTCCCCATTCTAATACACAGCTGCCAAAGTGATTTTTCTTAAAAACACAAATCTGAATGTCACTACTCAATAAATTTCAGCAGCTTCCTATTAGTTCAAGCATTAACTATAAACTGCTCTATCTGGCATTTAAAACCTTCTCTAGCCTGGCCTCAACCTACTTTCCAGCCATATTATATATTACTCCCCTTTGAATACACTCCATTCCAAATTGGTCTTTTTTGTTTTTCTGTTCTCTTAGAATCCCTGGTTTCCTTTAAGGATCTACTTAAACAATACTTTTTTTTATATGAAGCCTTTTCTGATCCTCCTAGCTTCTAGTGCAGCTAAATTACTTTATACATAATACAGTATAAACCTATATGTGTACATATTATCCCTTTAGCTGGACTGTAAGTGATCTGAGAGCAGAGATTTTCATATTTTTCACTGTGCACCAAGTGCCAAGGAAAATGTACACTGTCTAGGACGTGACAGGCACTTAATAAATGCATTTTGAGTGGCTGATTGATTTATATAATGGGCAGGACTTGTCAATGGACTGGAGATGGGGAATGAAGTAAAGAGAAAAATCAAAGATGATTTCAAGGTTACAAACATGTGAAATTACAATCAAATGGAAGAAATGGTTAGCAAGTTCTCCAAAGAAAGGCAAATTAAAGAGTTAGTAAAGTTTGTTTTATCATGTGTCCATCAACAAGAAATAGTTTATGAAACATTTAGCTATCCCACCTAGAAGCGCTCCAAATGAACATAAGCTAAATGGCCATCAGGAAAATAATTAATTACAGCTTATGCATCAATATGCATTGCAGAGCTTGAAGAAATAAAGAAATTCCACAAAAACTTAGAAGGAGAAGGGATATCAAAAACCATCAAAGTCCAACCATCTCATTTTTCAGTTGAGAAAATGGAGGCTTAAGGAGGTACTACCTGCATAGATAGTAAGTATCTGAAGAGGATTTGAACTCAGGTACAATGATCCAGGAAAATTGTTCTTTGAACTGTACCATACTGGCAGAATCAGCCACGGAAAGATAGGGAGCCCTCAAAACATGACATTCTAAGATCATGAAGAGAAACAATTCTGACCACAAGAACAAAGTTGAGTTGCTTAAGAGATTATGCAGATATATGGGGAATTTGTTAGTTATGTTCAGTT
>NW_020954610.1:9172013-9257870 GCF_900497805.2 Vombatus ursinus | reverse complement strand
TTCTAATCTTGCTAGTGTTTTCTCTGCAAAGAAATGATCTTGGGACTGGAAAGGACAAAACAAAAATTGAAAATTGGGATTTGAAACCTAAAATAATCATGGAGATAGTAAGAGAACACTTAGCTGTTCTTGAGATGTTCAAGTTTGGGTTTACTTGGCCCAAATTATATCCTAATGATAAGGCCCTCCAAATTACATTATTTTATTTTAATGAAAGGTAGCATGGCTAAAGTTGGCTTGAAAATCAGGAAGATCTCAGCTCAAGTCCTATCCTTTGTACACATTGGCTATGTGACCTGCGGTTGTTACTTCTCAGTGTCCCAGGCAATTTTCTAAATCTATAAATTTCACATTTGTTCTTGATCTATACTGGTAAAGGAAATTTCCTACTCAGAATTATCTATACCAAAGAAATCATAGGACTAGGTCATTCATACACACACACACACACACACACTCACACATTCAATTATTTCAATATAAAGATGCGTATAGGGTAAAATGCTCCTTCTACCCGTCTCCTGCCCCATGTTGGGAAGATATGTCTCAAGATCAGGATACAATAATAGGCCAAAGGCCTGTGGACTACCCAAAAATCTCATGCTTATGTATCATCAATACTTTTTTTCTTTAAGAGACTAGGAAGACAATGGACACAGTGAGTACCAAACAATAACATAAAAAATGAATCTGACTCTTAGATAGAAAATGACTAGTTACCGACATAGAAGTTACTTCCAAATCAACACCCTTTGCACAGTCAGCTCATCAACTTGTTAGGGAAAAAATAAATTCAAAATAAAATTAGAAGAGAATAAGGATAAGAGGCAATGGTAGAGAATTAAACTAACATGAACATAACTTATTTAAACAAGCTATTGACATAAAAATAGGAAACAGATAAAGGAACAGATATTGACACAAACTATTTCCTACAGAAGTTTAATCAATGTAAAACAACTGTCATAAAGAGGGAGACAAAAGTTCCTAGAAACTGCCTCGACTAGCAAACACTTGATCTTTTTGCCAAATGGGGGGAAGGAGGAGTGAGGGAGAAACATCTGTTTAGAATAGAAATTCATTTGCAAAACCTTACAGAAGAGAATGACAGAAGATTATGAGCAGTAAATCTAAACTTATAAGAGAGTGAGAAGTGTTAGAGGGAAAAAACAAATTTGTAGAATGCTTGGATTGATGCCCAATTATGCCAAATCATCCCAAGAGCATTTAAAGTTGAAACTGGAAGACAACAAACAAGCGAACAGTGAAAAACAGCTGTCAACATTTCTATAACAAACTATTTTCTTCATCAGTGACAGCTGAACCATCACATTCAGATTCATCAGAGTTCCTGCTGTGCTGCCTGAAGATATAGAAAAGGCACTAAAGAAAAAGAAAAGAATAGCAGCTGGACCAGATCAA
This sequence comes from Vombatus ursinus, assembly GCF_900497805.2. Lineage (NCBI taxonomy): Eukaryota > Metazoa > Chordata > Mammalia > Diprotodontia > Vombatidae > Vombatus > Vombatus ursinus. The sequence goes on along the minus strand of NW_020954610.1, from coordinate 9,256,448 downwards.
GTACATAGAGAAGAAATTCATCCTGGAGGCAACAGAATTTTAAGGGTATTGAAGAAATCAGTTTCAAGATATCTGAAGAGGGAAAAAAACACCCAAGCAATTGGGGGGGAAATCACAGATGGTATCACTATCAAAAAAGACTATTGAAGGGACATCAATAACTATGGAAACATATGCCTGTTTTCTCACCTCTACAAAAGCTTTATCAGAATAATCCATATATGTATCAAGGGCACCATGGAAGAAAATATGAAAAGGGAACAGACAGGCTTTCAAAAAAATGATATTGTTTAATAGGACATATCTTTATAACCACATAATTGACTCAAAGTTGGAGAGAGCACAAGATCCCACTTTTTATTTTTTGTCGATAACAAAAGAGCCTACGATGAATCAAAGGTTCTCCCCCTAACAAGGTGTCTCCCATGTGTACGTTAAGATCAGATAACAGCAGAGACAATTCTGTACAACAAACATGTGAGTGTTAATAAGAAAGAAAAAAGACAAGGGGTAGAACTAGGAAGACATACTCTCCAAAAATGTTTTCTACTTTCATGGAAGACATTCAGCACGGAGTCCAAGTGAAAGAGGTGCTCCCCATAAATGGTGTGGTCCTCCAGATGCTCCTGTTTGTAAATGATATTGTCCTTTTTTTCATCAAGCACCAAAACATTTCAGAGCCTTTTAAGTGAGATTAATAACCACTTCCAAGAATTTAGACGAACAAATCCATGTAGGAAAAAAAAAGTAAAAGAATGTCTCTTGTCTAATCTATGATAAGCCCTTAAATGGAGAGCCCATCAAGCAGGTTCATTAGCACATGTTATCTTAGACAGGTACCGCAAATGGATAATGGTATAGGCACAAAATTATATAGAAAGAAGAGGGAAGGCTTCACTGTCTTTGGAAAACTGTCCAGCACTTTCAAAGGTCTTAAAGGACCAAAGGTCCCTTAACCAGAAAATCCAACTTTTAAGTGCTATGAAAAATGTTGGCTGTTAGTAACACTAATACTATTCCAGTGATTCTACATAGTTATAAATAATGGAATACTATAATCTCTGAAGAATAAAAATTACAGTGCACACAAATGGCAATGGGGAAAGATGTATGGTGGACATAATTATTATGAATTACAACCCATGTATAGAACATGCATAAAACGTATTACTTAAGTAATATTTATGAAACTATTAAAGAAGACAGGCAAGTCATGTAGAGAGAATGAGAGAAAAATTGACAATCCATATACTGGATTGGTCTTACTGTGTTAAGAGACCTAGAGGAAGGCCCACAGCTCCTTCACTGACTTTATTTTGAAGAATTTATATGTGAACATAGGTGAAAGCGAGTTCCATGAAATGAAAGAAAGCATGAATAGATTTCCATCTTTATCACTGGGGGGAGCACCTATAATAATGAGATCACAGGTCCAATAAAATATTATAATATAGATATTTTCTTGAACTTTGTAAAGCATTTTCTTCATAGTAATCCTATAAGGCAGGTAACACAGTCACTTTTATCCCCGCTTTACAAACTGATCAACTGAATCACAGAGTTTAAATGTATCAGTTTGATCAGTGTAGATAGTAAAATAGTACCTATGGACTTTGATGGTGTTCTTTCTCCTTCTACTTTAGAACCCCAGAATATTTGGAGTTGATCCCCTTATTTAAAAACACACGCTAGGGAATAACACATGTCTATTAAGTCTTGCTACTGAGAGAGTCTGAGAAGGGTTGTTCACTTGGGTTTTGGAGTTCTGAGCTGTAATAGGGCTAAAACCAATCCAGTGCCCACACCAAATACATAACTAATGTGGTTATGGTGACTCTGGGAGCAAAGGGTCACCAGCCTGCCTAAGGAGGGGCAAATGGAGAAGGTTAAAGTTTCCGTACTGATTAGCTTTGGGACTGGGCTTATGAGTGGCCACTGCACTTCCAGTCTGGATGAGATAGGGAAAATTAGTCTCAAAACCAAAATAAAACAATAACAACAAAAAACATACAACTTGAATTCATATTGCGGTATTTCAGAGTTAAAGTTTAAAAGATACATGCAAATCTAATATATTGCTAGATCTACCATGTGGAAAACATGTGGTTACTTGATACCACTCTTCTACTTCGACGTGACAGTCAGTAGCACAGTAAATATCTTTTTTTTAATAACATGTGGTTTTCTCTTGGTAGTAAAGAGATTGCAAAAATTACCAATGATGACTTGCTCACTAGGAGTAACATAAAAGATATTATCAAAGCGATACATGAGGTGGTACAGTAGGTGGGACAGTCATGTAAAAAGACTGATATACAATAGTCTGAATACCCCAATGGTAAAGCCAAAAGACTTGGAGGAAAGCCTCATATTGGATAGAATTCCGATGAAAGATTTTACATGAGACCATAGGGTGGTTTGTGATGGACAGCATTGTAAAGAGTATTCACATTAATGGGGTGACAAAATGTTTAAATGTGGAAGTGGTTTTCTCATCAAACATACATATTCAACTTATCCATAAGACTATAAATAATTGAATAAAGGTAAAACATATTCTTGGTATATTACAAAATCAGAATCACTGGAGTCATATTGATTTTATAGATAGTTCTCTTTAAGACCTATCAGTTGTAGATTTGCCTCTAGGTTGTTGGATGAAAGAAAACAGCCTTTAAAGGCTACTATTATTCCAGAGTATGTTTTCCCACTTGTTTAAATGAGGCATGGCTGATAATCCTATATACATTTTCTATCATAAGACTGAATTAACTACTTCCTATTACCCATAGGGACAAGTGAAGGAGAGTACTCTTTGAACTGGGTAAAAGCCACATGGTGACGTAGGTTAGGGTAGGTAACGATTCTAAAATAAATTCCACATCCACTACGAGGCCAAATGTGTCATTTGAAAGGCATACTCTTTCTGAATCTGGAGCATAGTTCCTTTCTGTAAGAGAAAACAATTTTGACATACTATACACTTTTAAGTCTCATTAAATGAGACTTACAGTCCTAGATGAGATATACAGTCCTAGCAAGGCATAGGGCAATAAATCAAAGCCAGTGTCGGATAGAAAAGGTTCCTGCAGGGGACAGAGTTTATAACAACAACAAAAATAATAATATTAATAGTAAGTACTTATACAGCACTTTAAGTTTAGCAAAGTACTTTAAAAATATTATCTCATTTTATCCTCTTTAACCCTGGGAAATAGATGTTATTTTTATCCCCATTTTACAGAGGTGGAAAAAGAGGCTGAGGGAAATTAAGTGCCTTGCCCAGGGTCATACAGCTGGTCAGTATGAGGCTGGCTTAGACCTCAAGTTTTCCTAACTCCATGTTCAGCACTCTAACTAACCATTGTGCCACCTACTTGCCTCATAATATAAACAGTTTATATAAATATAAATAATATAAGCAAATATGGGAAAACCAAATTATTGGCTAGAATGCTCTGGGAAGAAGAAGTAGGAGGAACATGCTATTACTCTCATCATCACATTAAAAACATTTAGGTAAAATTAACATTGTCAACAAATACAAGGATGATAGATTTGTCAGAAATGCTTTAGTTCAGTTTAATTCGACAGAAGGGAGCAAGTGAGTGACTGAGCCAGCTTGGACCAGTTCACGAGAGCCCATTATTAAAATTTCAGTGTGAGCATTTTCACCTTAGAAATTGGCAACCTCTACAAATCAATCATCACTAAATGACATCATTTATTGTTTTGTGATTGCCTAGACTTAAGAAAGTGTTAACAATACAAAATAACTGCCCCCTCCCCCCAGGTAGTTAAACATTTACAACCATACTCCATATTGCTCTATAAACACTGCTTGAACTCAGCAGGAGTACAGCAGAAGGCTCAGAGAATGAAGTCATCATGAGACTGGAGACCTGACTGTAGGCTAATAATAACAATAACAACTGACATTTATATAGTGCTTTAAGGTTTGCAAAGTACTTCACATCCAGTATCACATTTGACTGTTACCTAGTTGAATCTTGTAGGTCACAGAAAAAAGTAAGTGGCATAACTGTGATTAGAACCCAGGTCTTGGGGGCAGCTAGGTGGTGCAGTGGATACAGTACCAGTCCTGAAGTCAGGAGGACCTGAGTTCAAATCTGGCCTCAGACCAAACACTTTAACACTTAACTAGCTGTGTGACCCTGGGCAAGTCACTTAACCCCAATTGCCTTTAAAAAAAAAAAAAAAAAAGAACCCAGGTCTTTTGATTTCCAGTTTAGCACTCACTTTTTTTGTGTGACCTATGGGGCCAACTGAGCAAAATTCCAATTCTAAGATTCTATGACCTATAATCTTCGGAAAGTAACTTTCCCCTCAATGGGGCTGTTTCTTTGTCTTTGAAAAATAAAGGTGGGACCAGGATACCTCTTTTCCGATGCTCAAATTCTATGAGTCAAGGTATTTATTATGCTCATACTATATGACTAACTGGCCAAAGCACGGGAAGGGGAGTAGTTGAAGACCCCACCATGTTGTCATCCCCCATGCCCACAGTGAACCTCTAATTAATTCAACTCATTCGGAAGTAATTTCTACTATGAGAAGCCATTTCATGATGCCTCTGTTGATCTTCCTCATATTATAATGTATATACTTATTACAAAAGAATAAAAGAAACAGTCCCTGCCTAGAAGATCTCCAGTCTCGGCAAAGAAATAAGACATATACACATTGAAAAGGCAAGGCAGTATATGATGGCATACTAGAATGAGTCACACCGATTGTTAGTATTTTATAGGAGTTCTGAAGAAGAAAAAACCAAAGTGGGGTAGGTTGGTTGAAGATGGCTTCATGGAAAAGATGAGCCATCAGATTGGCCCCAAAAGATGTGAGGATGTATAAGATTTGACCAAGGGGAGAAGATGATAAGAAAGAATTCCAGGCAAGAGAAAAGCATTGCTCAGAGGCTCAAAAATAAGTAGAATAGGTATGTTCTGTTAGACTGATTTGTGTTGATACTGATGACAAGTCACTTCCCTACTTTATGAATCTTCAATGACTCCCCTTGGCATTTAAAATTCTTCTGGCCCAGCCTACCTTTTCCAGGCTTTTTGAAATATAACTTCTCTTCAGGTCCTTTACATTCTAGCCAAACTGCCCTACTTCTTTACAAACATGGCATCTCCCTCATTCTACCCTGCATCTGTTGCTCTGCCTGGTTTGAAATCCACAGTACAAGATATCCTTTCCAGGTTAAGTTCATTATCTCTATTTTCATCACCAGGCTACTACCACCTCCCTCAGTCTCCCCTTCCCACACTGCTTGGAAGACTGAAGAGAGGAAAGTACCAAACTCCTCCTAATGCCTTCTTTTACAGAAGGTAGAAACTGGACTGCTGGGACTCAGCCCACTTTGCATCTGCTATTCTCTCTGGTTTCAACTCCCTGAACAAGATGCCCCTGTACTGGGAACCTCTTGATGTCCTCCCCTCTTTATTGCCTCCTTTTGTGTACTGCCTTCCCCATTAGACTGTAAGCTCTTCGAGGGCAAGGGCTGTTTTTCTTTTTATTAATTGTATCCCCAATGATTTTCACTGTACCTGGCACATAGTAAGTGCTTAAATTTTTATTGGATTGGATCAGATCTTGTACCATGGCTGTCATCTGCCATGCTCAGAGAGAATTCCTTCTTGACTTCTCCTCTGTCCTAACTTCTTTCAAAGTTTACCTCATGTGTTAGTTCCTACGGGAAGCCTTTTCCTTATCTCTCAGTTAATCTTCCTCACATTATAATGAGCAGGCAATCCTCAACATTTCCACGTTTAACTTTGATGACTTAGTAACCTCCACTTCTGTGTTGGCAACCATGCATATTTGTGGCTATGTGCAGTAGAGAAAAAAAATGAAAGGTGCCATGTGCAAGTTTATATCTGCAAAAAGAAGGAAAGTATTCATAAAAGTATTTGTGAATCCAGTACTAAGTACTTAGTACTTAAGTACTAAGGTAACCTCTTAAGTGCATGGTAAAGGAATTGAAAAAAATGGAAAATCGGCTAAGTTTGTGGGTAAATGAGATGGTGGTCACCCCAAATGTCCCCCTTTCCCTCTTGCTGGGGCTCCTCCGGACAGCATCCCTGCCTCCCCCACTAACCACTCCAGCTTGAATCAAGGAGCAGCATAGAACGGGGCAACCTGGCCCACTGTTGGGCCTGGGCAGTATTTCCAAGCACTAACCAGGTTTGCAGACTCACCTTGAGGCATGTGTTTTTCATGGGGAACAGTTCAATCACTGAACAGAAAGATTAGTGATAGCAGATTGCTTTTTTCACTTTTTTACTTTGGGGTTCTTCTGATATTCCCACCCCTCTGCTCCTCTCCCTGTCCTATCCTGCTTTGCATCTCTTCTCCCCTGCATTTGTGGCTTATTTCATGATTACGGTGTTAGTAAAAGTACATATTATTAAAATTAATATTTTGTTATAAAGAAGTACATACAGAAAAGTGTATTTTCAGAAATCTCTAGCAAAAGGTTCCTGCAACCACCAAAAACTATTTCCCATAGTGTTTTGAGATAATGTTACCTTGGCAAAAGTTGGGGATAGACTTTATATACTTATCTGTTTATGCATTATACCTACCTGATGGAATCTATGTTCCTTGAAAGCAGGGTCTATTATGCATTTTGTCTCTGTGTCCCTAGAGTATAGCACAGTGCCTTGCATTAGATGGACTGGGTTGGATTCCACTGGATGTTTATGATTTGGGTTGAATTTCAATGTGGCAGCAACTGACCCCCTTCTCAATTATGAGCCCATAGTTTAGTGACTAAACCCTACCCCAAACTTGTAAGGAAAATGGTATGTGAAAAACTTTCACCACTATTGCCATCAAACAAGTCAAAACCAAGTCATTTTTATTGCAAAATCCAGTTTAGCTATAGTTTTGCTGCTAGGGATAATTTCATTTAACTATGTAAAAATAGTTAATCTTTTTACAGCACTTCAAAGTTTGCAAAGTGCTCATATGTTTATTAATTTGATTCTCAAACAAACCAGAAAGGTAAATATTAAGATTGTCTCCATTTTACAGATAAGGAAACTGAGGCTAAGAGAGATTAAGTGACTTGTCCAGAGTCATAGAGAAAATATCTCATGCCACATTTGAACTCAAGTCTTCCTGACTCCAAATCCCATGCCTTATCTGCTGTGCCATCTACCTCCTTCACTTTAATTAACTATGATTAACAATAATTTTCATGTAAATAAGAGCTCTGATATAATTCTTTCAAAATCTTTTAAAAGTATGACAAAATAGGTGTATATGTTTTTCTTAAAAAACATACAGTCTTTTCCAAAAAGGCGCATTAGCATAGGAAAATAAACTAGGCTCTACTATACACAGGACCATAGATTTAGAGCAAGAAGCGACCTCTGAGAGGCTATCTTTTATAGTTGAGAAACTGAGGCCCAATGAGCATTAGTGACCTGCCCAAGAACACAAAGGTGGTAAGCATAAGGGGTAGAATTTGTATCCAGTCCTCTCATTCCAGAAGCAGTGCCCAACACATAGCAGGCATTATATGGAGGCAGTCCACTCTGACTACTGACTTCCTGGCTTCCTTTAAGTCCTAACTAAAATCTCAATGTCTATAGTAAGACTTCCCTAACCCCTTTTAATTCCAGTGCCTAACTTCCTTATTATCCTGTATATAGATCGCTTTGTACATATCTGTTTGCATGTTGTTTTCTGTATTAGATTGTAAACTCCTTGAGGGCAGGGACTGCCTTTTGCCTCTTTTTTGTATCTCCAGCACTTCTGATGCCTGGCATAAAGTAGGAACTTAATAAATGTTCACTGATTGTTAAGTACTTATTCCCTTCCCTTTCCTCTTTTCACTGTAGTACACTGCTTTCCATAGTCAAATATGAAATGGTAATGGCAATAAGAAATTATAAGTAATTATACCGAATTAAGTAATTAGTGAAAAAAGTGTTAACTTTAAAAAATTATATGAATCTAGCACATCTAGGCAAAGGAAGTTCTACTTCACTGGCACTTCCTTATACTACCTAAATCAAAGATCCAGTCTAAAAATCAAATTACACCTACATCCATAATAAAAGAAAAATAGCTCATTGTCAGAGTACAAAATGCAAACCTTTCACAAGTGTTTTTTTTCTCATTTTAGTTTAAAGATGATAGCATAAGAAAAGGCAAAACAGATGTGTATTTCAAATAAGTGTTAACACATTTTAAAAATTGAATTCCTTTTCATTTTAAATGACAGTGAAATTTGACCTTAACGATTTAATCTGAAGAGTACTAGCTTTAAGAATGCTTTGGAAGCAGGTGGCTGCTTCCAAAGGGCACACAGTGGGCAAAAGCAAACAACCACTGAAGACATTAGGAAATTGTAAATGGAGTAACGTCATGTTTACATGATTTTGTCCTTCTGAAATGCAATTACATCTTAGATGGCTGGATGTTTTCCACAGCCTCTTCAGGAAAAGAAACAAAGAACATATAAGATTCCTACCTATTAGATACTAACAGAATGGGGGGTTAAGAGAGCAGGTTTCCAAGTAGCCTGAATGCTATATAGATACCTATATAGAGATAGCTATATAGATAGATCACCAAGATCAAAGTTTTGTTGTCATTGTGAATTTTTGAAAAATTCATGTTTTCTTTCTTTTTAAAAAAATTCTTAATTTTCTTAGGTTTTTATATCACCTTTACTCCCCTAGTCAGCAAAGAATCAAAAAAAGCACGTCAGCAAAACTGGGCAACATATTCCTGATATATTTTCTTTGAATAAAACAGATGAAATTTAAAGCAAAATATATTCTCTGAAAACAATTAAGTAAAATAAAACAAAGACTGAAAGTGATTGTACATGCACCCAGACCCATTTATGTCCTATTTGTTAAGAGAAAGAAAGGCTGTGTGCTTTAACTTTAATAATACAATACCAAAGCCAACCCTATTACACCAAGCACAATATTTGTTGTTCCTTAATGTTGTTTTCATTTCCATATTGTAGTCAATGTGTACATATTTTTATTATGGCTTTGCTTTCTTCACTTTACATCATACAAATCTTCCCATATTTCTTTGAATTATTCATAGAAGTCATTTTTTATGGTATAACAATAGTCTATTGCTTTCATATGCCACAGTTTATTTAGCTCTTCCCAAAATGTCAAGCACATAATTGGTTTCCAATTTTTTTTGTCACTGTGAATAATCCCCCTATGAATATTTTTGTACACATAGGTCTTATCTTCTGGTCAATGACTTCTTAGGGCATACATAGTATGCCTAATAGTAGGATCAATAAGTAAAAGGACAGGAATGTAACTGAACTTTTGTTGTGCAATTCCATATTGCTTTACAATACAGCAGGACCAATGAACACTTCCACCAGCCTCATCAACTCTGATCCTTTTCATCCCGTACTCCAAATCCAGTGTCCTACTCTGAGGATCCTCTCCTCGCTACACATTTGAGGTAACTGGTCCCAGGGCGTTAAATGACTTGTCCACAGTTAGTAATTGGTAGGTTTAAGATTTAAACCTAGTTCCTCTGATGCCAGTGCTTGCAGTCCTTACACTATATCAATAGTTTTAATCTGCATTTCTTTGTTGTTGTTGTTATTGTTGTTGTTGTTGTTGTGTGTCTGAGTGTGATTTGAACACTTTCAAATAGGTGTTGAACTTCTGAATTTCTTCTTTTGAAAGCTGTCAGTTCATATTGTTTGACCACTTACCTACTGGGGAACTAGTTCTTATATCTTTTAAACATAAAGATGTCATGCTTTTGTCAGAGATGTTTAATGTAAACATCTTTTCAGTCTGTAGCTCATGGAAAGAACTGGAAGAGCTTTTGTTTATTGGAAGAAGTGGGAATGAGGTGGGATAGTTATATTCATCACAGAGTAGAGACACCACACAAGCTAGGAATGATGAGAGAGCTCAACACAAATCTTTTGAGATCTCAGCATCTTTTTTAATTGTGAGAGGTGTGGCGTGGGGTTTAGGGCATACCCAGGTGCAAGTCCTAGACTTAAGAGACATGGTTAGCGACAAAAAGTCACTCTCTGGCTAAAGCCCCTGACAATACGGGGTACATTTGCCCTAAGCATCTTAGCTAGACAGCCTTGACATTTTCCTTCTCTTTACCTTACTTTTTGTAGCAGGCACAGCTCTGTTGTAAGAAAAGTTGAGAGACCATGGCTTGTGTGGGTAAAGCAGGGATTAATGGCTTGAGGTTGGAATAGGCATCCTCTTTATTGGAAAATGACAGTGATTGTAGAGGACACAGCTCCAAGCAGAGGAGTTACAATGACTATTGCAGTGTCTTCAAATGAGATACTTCTGGGTACAGAAACTAGGGGTGACCATGTTGAGCTTTAAGCAGAGTTATAACTGCCAAATCTGGTTTACCCTCCATCCTGCGTGGCCATTTGACTCAACTCACACACAAATGAATCTAATTCAATTTCTGCATGAAGACCTCCCAGGATTAGAAACCCATCAGATCTCCAAGCAAGCCACTAAACTTTTGGACAGCTCTAATTGGTAGGAAGTTTTTTTCCTAACATTGGCCTCTTTTCAACTTCTAGACATTGTTCCTGGTTCTTCCCTCTGTGGTCAAACAGAAAGAGTGTAATCTGTCCTCCATAAAACAGCCCTTCACATATTTGAATACAGCTATCATGCTCTCTCTGAGTCTTCTTTCTCCCAGGCTATACATACCCAGTTCCTTCAGCCATTTTTCTTAAGTCATGAACCCCAAGGCTTTCACCATACTGGTTGCCCTGCTCTGGATGTTCTCTAGTTTATAAATGTCCTTCTTAGACTGTGCTGCCTCAAACTTAACATAGTACTCCAAATAAAACCTGAAACAGGCAGATTACAGTGAGATTATCACCTCTCTATTTCTAGAAGCCACACCTTTCCTAATGTTACCCAAAATGATATGAGCTTTTTTTGGCTGGCACATCACACTGCTGACTCGTAATAAGTGTACAATCCACTAAAACCGTTAGATTCTTGTCAGAATAGCTGCAGTCTATCCATGTCTCCCTCTGTTTTGTATTTGGGGAGTTGATTTTTTGTACCCACATACAAGACTTTACATTTATCCCTACTGAATTTCATCTTTGTAGATTTAGCCTAATGTTTCTTTACATCAGACAGATATTCCTTTATTTCATTTATTATAAACTCAGGATGCTTACAGAAGATTTAGTTTCACTTCTGGTTGTCTTATTATTTGTTGTATTCTTTTTACCTCTTCTGGAGTTCTCTAATAATTTCCTTTTGTCCCCAAAATATCTTTTGATATGGAAATAGTTTTTTTTTCCTGCTTATTTATCTCTTCAGTCATTTGTTTCCTCTTTCTTTAAGGTCATTTTTTCATAAAGTTTTTTTTCCTTTTTTCTCCTTTTTTTTTTGGTGGTTGTCCTTTTGCTTTATTTGGCACATTCATTGCTATTTTGAGATGATGAAGAGCAGCTAAGCTTAATCATGATCTCTCACTGTCAGTTGGCTGGACCTTTCATGAGTTATCTTTAACCTATCTGTGTTCAGATTCAATTTTATCCCTCCTTGTTAAAACATACATATACGTATGTGTATATACACAAATGTATGTACTTACATATGTATACATGTTTTATATGTACCTACACATTGTAAACATGTATGTGTGCTTACATATAGTGAACATATGTGTGTATGTCACCCGGCTGAAATATTTTAGATGTTAAATAATGTTCATGATTAATAGTAGATAGTAAAAGGTTCCCAATCTTTTCTCTATCAAGAGCCACTGACCTTCAAAAAATTAAAGTCATAAGTTAAAATTAATTTAATTATCTGTATATGTGTGCTTACAGAGAGAACAATACATACAATAAAGCACATACTATGTGGCAGGCAATGTGCTAGGGACTGAAAATACAAAGAAATATTTCAACCAATTATTTTTTACAGTTAAGAATCAGGAATTTAATGTTAGTCCATAAGTATGACAGTAGAAAAAATACTTTGTTTCCATATTATGTGCAGTTAGACAGAAGACCAAGTATAGGAGAAGCACCCCCAGATGAGAGAAAACAGGATGGGGAGTGGCCTTGAACCATGTTATTTTTAGCCAATAAAAAAGCTTGAGCACCTACTGTGCACAAAGCACTGTGCTAGGTGCTGTGGAAAATACAAAGATGAATGACATCATTCTTTCTGTTGAGATGTGCATGGTCTATTAGAGAGAGAAGGGTAGGAAGCACACTAACAACTGTAACCCAAGGCAGAATGGGAAAGAACAATAAGAGGTTTAGCAAGAAATGTTCAGAATGAGGTCTCCTGGTGAGGTAGAACAAGTGCTAAATTTAGAATTCGAGGAGGAGGACTTGGGTTTAAGTCCTGATTCAGCCCCCTAATATCTGCTGTGGATAACTCATTTAATCTCTTTAAGCTTCAGATATGTAAAAAGAGGGGGTTGGGCTAGACTTTGAAAGTCTACCTATTCTAAGTCGCTAACCCTATAATTGAAAGAAGTAAACCCAGCCTGGAAAAAAGGACATGAAGAGAGGCATAATAGGTATCTTCAACAATTTCAAAAGTTGTCATATGGAAGAGGGATTAGATTTATACTCTATAGCTTCAGTGGGCTAGGATTAGAAGTTACGAAAAAGTCAAAATTTGGCTCCATCAAAGAAGAACATCAAAGAGGCTTTCCATAAGGAGGTGACACCCGATTTGAACCTTAAAGGAAGCTAAGGATTCTGAGAAGCAGGGGTGAGGAAGCAATCTATGACAAGCACTTGGGATGACCTGTGAAAAGATATGGAGACAGGAGTTGAAATTCCATTGTTGTTGTTGTTGTTTAAAGAACTCAGTAATGTGGAAATAGTCCAATATGTGCCACACATCAGATGGCTTTAAATACCAATTGAAGGCTCTATCTTTTATCTTCAAGTTGATAGGGAGCCGCTGAAATTTTATGAGCAGAGGAATAGCCCAGTTAGTTAGACATTTTAAGGAAAGGCAACTTGCCTGAGTAAGATTACATTCACAGTTGTACAGAGGACAGAGAGGGGAAAGACATAGAGCAGGGAGAGCAGTTACTAAAGCAATTGTCCAGGTATGAAAAATGACCTGAAGTAGGCTTGTGTCAACGTAAGTAGAGAAAATAAGATAGAAAGGAAATATATTATGGAGGCAAACTGATAAGGCTGCATTAAAGCATAGGCTTTATATATATATATATATATATATATGTATATATGTATATATGTATATATGTGTGTGTGTGTGTGTGTGTGTGTGTGTGTATATATATATATATGGAGCATAAAGGCTCCATAGGTTTGAGGGGCACTTGGGCTATGGACATCATCTATTAATCCCGCTCTTTGAATTCCCTGTTAGATCTCTACCAAATTTAAAGAATCCTTTCTGTCTTGGAAATAGCTTTTCTGCTTTTATTATCAAATTTCAAAATTAAATGCCTGAAATACATATTTTCCCATAGGATTTTAAATCCTTCAATTTCCTACTACAATGAAAGTATCATTTCCATGCAAAAGTTGATTGTGTTAATTTTGTTTTCTAAGGAATTAGTTTCAGTTCATTCCTTAGAAACTGAAAATAATTATTTGAAACCAGCTTTAATTTCTCTGTTTCATGTCTTAAAATTTTTTTTTGGTTCAATTGTATCCTCATGGGAATTTCCTTCTCACTTAAATTATAAACAAACAAACAAACAAACACATTGAGACTAAATATGTATACCTATAGCTTATGCCACTGGTTCTCATCTGCCCTTAGGAGCTACACAGAATGTTTAATTCCTCTTCTATGTGACAGGAATAGGGAGGGATTGAACTAGGATTTCTTTGGTATAAAGAACTCCACAGTGAAGATACTTCACTATCTACTACTGCAAGTGACAGCTTCTCAGCAATTTGCAGAGTTGGACTGTTGTCTCCCACGTCTCTGAGAGATTAAATTAGTTGCCCATGGTCCAGGTGTGTGCTGGTAATTGATTAATAAGCAGCTTTCCAACATACTTCTGTTTAATCTATGTTGCTAATATTTTCCTCATCACTTTCTTAAGCTTATAGACAATGAACAAAATAAATCAAACCCAGATTTGTAGCATTTGCTAGTTTCCAAGGTGAAAGTGCTCACACTGAAAATCTAACAACTTGATGAGTTAGAGCTGACTCCACCAGCCCTGTCAGAGGGTCATACAATCAGCATGTGTCTGAGACCAAACTTGATCCCAGATCTTCCTCAATTAGAGGCTTTTAATCTACTACGCCAAGATGTTTCTCTCCTGATGATAGCCAATCAAATGTTTAGGCAATGATTATGCACCCCTTCTTAGACTTATTTTTCTAATGTGAGAAAAATCCTCTCATTTGAAAATGGAGTTCTACTCTTGGGAAAAACAGTTGGAAGTCAGGGGGATTTGGGGAGAAACTATTGGGTCAGTCTAGCACAAATGGTTGCTTTCTGTTCAGCAGACAAATTCTTGAATTATACCAGAACAGAAATAGCCTCATGAAAATAGGTATTACTCTTAAGATGGCTCATAAAACTTTGTTAGACATGAGAATCACAAGATCATATCCTTCACTGGGTTTATCCCACATGAAGAATTTATTGCTTCCACCATAATCCATTCAAAAGCAAATGCAGACGATAGGTCTCAAGATTATAGTCCACACAGGCTTTGATTCTAATTTAAATTGTTTTCATTTTCAAAATCATTCATCTGATTTGGATGACAACATTATATAGCAGAAAACATACTAAAGTTGAAGGTAGAAAACTCAGGGAAATAAATGAACTTCTTTAGGCCTCAGCTTATTCATCTGTAAAATAGGGATAATAATACTTGTAATACTGTGGTTCTGCGAGCATTATTATGTTGACAAAAGTTTGCTGCTTTTGATTTGGGAGAAACAGATAAATCTGACCTCAGCCTTGCAGAGGTTCCAAACAAAGGGTTTTTGAAAAAAGCAAGCTCTTCAGGGGAAACGCAACCCCTTTTCCCCACCTCCTCACACTCAGAATAATTCCATAGGGCTGTATAAGAGAATTTCAGCCATCATCACTTGGGAGCTGACCATTTCATCTCCAGTGTCCTAATAGTCTTACTAAATAGAACTTGAAAGACATGAGCAGAGGAGTCAACTGAAATGTTCTTGGTCATTTAAAATATTAGGTTGAAGAAAAGAGGTACATCCATATTACCCTATTGAAAAAAAACTAATGAAATCATAGGATTATAGGTTGGAACGTGAGTGGTCGTTTAAGTCCAACCCCCTCATTTTACTGATTTAGAAGTGTTTAAATTATTTGTTCAAGGTTACACAGGTAATAAGTAGCAGAGTCAGGATTTAAACACAGGCCCCCAGATTCCTGATCATGTACTCTTTCCACTGCACCCTTCATTTTCTCTGTGTTAGGTATACGGGTATGATGGCAGGGTTATGAGAGAATAAGGTATCCCATTCCACACCAAAGAAAGCTTTAAAAACTAACAAAACTGTGTAATTTCCCATGGATTCTACCTGATTTTCAAAAGGAATCATACTTAGATGACAACTTCCATTTACACAGAGCTGTGATATAGGTGATATTTTCATCTCCATTTTATGGATGTTCATTGAAACTGAAGCTCAGAGAGGTCCAACTGACTTGACCATGGTCACATAGCTATTGGATCAGCAGCAGGATTTGAATTCAAATCTCTCCTGACTCAAAGTCTAATGCTCTTTCTAAAACGAAAAGAAGTGATGCTGGAAATAACTGTTAAAGGTATTTGGACCAGTGTTGATAATTTGTGTTTTTAAAGCTTATGCCATTCTTTGTCTTTGTGCACCATTTTTGTGTACCTCTGTATAAACTTCAGATGACAGACTTCTCCCTACCTGAGGGTAATTTCCCATCCCCTTCTTCATAAACACATCCCCAAAGAATAATTGATCTAACATTCTTTGTAGGGTTTTATTTTCCCCCATGCTAGGCTTATTAACTTCTGGCCTGCATCTGTGGGTAATCTAAACTCTGGGTGCCTGGGTGACATGAACTACTGCTATTGGAAATTATAATATGCGTATTTGTGTACAGAAGGAAGAAATGATTGCTCTATGAGGTTTGAAAATGGCCTCATACTGTCCAGAACATGGCATACAGTCATTATTATAATAAGGGGTTATCATGTTAACATTTACTTAGACATGCAAATGGAACTGCATTTGCCATGCAGTTACCAAATTTCCTCATTTTATAAGGCATCAACTTCCCTTCCCCCAATAAATTTTAACAAAACATAGAATGAAAGGGTAAGATTTAGAATTGTTGCTCGAGAAGAAATAACTCCTTTTTAATGATATTCTGGGCTGCTAATCTCTGAATTATTTTGCTAGCTGGGGGAGAAATGTAACATTCCTTCTTTCACTTGTCCTTAAGCTATATACCTTTTTGAAAGGTTTTCATGTAATCTCTATATATAGCTACCACTTCCTTTGTCAGCTGAGCTATAGTCCATCTGTCTGATAACATTCTGATCTTCACCTTAACCAGCCTATAGAAACTGCTTTGCAAGAGGCAGATAACCTTTCACTAACCTCTCTGATGCCTGTTCAATGCCCTCCAGCACTTGCCGGAGTGTACTTGACAGCATAAGATTACCACTTTCTTTCTTTTTCTAGGTTTTGTAGACATTGCTTGGATATAACTTAAGTATCTTAGAATTCTTTGTACTTGGTGTCTTTGAAAGTGAACCTCTCTAGTCCAGGGGCTTACTGTGCTATATTAGCTTGAATTCTCTTGCTTGAAACAAGAGAGAAAATTAATCTTTTTTGACCACAGGATTAAAAGTGGAGGACTGAGAAATGTGATAGGGAAAAAAGAAGTGATGGGCTGGTCACTAAATAAAACAACATTTACACAAAAGAAGAAAAAAAAATCCAAGATCATATTGGGGAAAATAACAAGACCCTGAATACATGCTTCTCTTTTAATTTTAGAATCCTTTTGACATATAAAGAGGCTATAGCAGGGTAAGTATTAAAATGATGGAAAACCGAACTTGGTAAGGAAGGAAAAATTCAAGGAATGAAGCCTACCTAGGGGCTGCTAAAAAGCAAAGACAGACATGGAATTAGGTTTAAAAACTCTTTTTCAGTTCAACTAGAAAAATTAATAAATAATATTTCTCTTGTCTAAAAGCTCTTTCCAGAGGCTCCCCATTCCCACCCCAAAAGGTGGGTAATAGGTCAAGGACAAAAAGCTTTTCTTAAGTTACTTAATTAAGGGTGGAAGCTAAACTTTATAAATAAAGAACAGCTCAGTCTAGTTAAGAATATTGCCTTCCTACTTCCTAAATGATTGGGCAGTCCCTTTTACCAATCCCTGAGGCTATGGCTGGAGAAGGAAATGGCAAACCACTCTAGTATCTTTGCCAAGAAAACCCCAAATGGGGTCATGAGGGTAGGACATGACTGAAAGGACTGAAAAACAACAAGAAGCTATGGCACTATGACCCACCCTTCTGTATTCAGAAAGGATCGCTAATATCTTGGGATAGAGTCCCTTTTCAATCCTAGAAGAGAGAGCTCAAAGAAGGAATTAAATGGTGAATATTGCTATGCATATAGTTTGAAAGGTTAACCCCAACTATATTTCAACATATAACCTCTTCCATGATCAAAAAGACTATAAATGTAACCTCAAATCATCTGGAGGGAGCCATGTCTTGAGGGTATGGATGGGTGGACTATGCCAGTTTCTCTCTCTAACCTAGAAATGGATTAGATTCAGATTAATGTCAAATTAAATTGCTCCTGGCAGATTTGTACCTAAAAGGCAGAATATGAATATTATTTTTCTTTGACAGAAGAAACAGACCAACCCAGGTCAGCCACAAGGAGAACTAGGATAATTTTAAGCCAAGGAATCATATCTGATAACATTTTAATCTTCACTCCAACCAGGCTATAGAAACTGTCTCTCAGTAGAAAGATAACTTTTCATTAGCCTCTTTTATTTAGGAGGTCACTGATAGTGAACTTCTCCACCTAGACAGAATATCTCAGGGAGGAAAAGATTAACAACTATATATTTTTCAGAATTCTAGGGCTCAGCTCAAGTACTAGGTATTCTTTGAAACCTACTCTGAACATTCTGGCTCACGATGATCTTCCTACTACATGGTCTGTTATAGCCCCTACTAATTGTGACTTAGTCATATACTGTCTTACATTTATCTCTAGTTCTCTCCACCCCACCACCCCCAACCAGGATAATAATACTATGGAGCTTGAACCCATGTGTACAACCCATGTGGAGACTCCATCATAGTACATGTGCCTGAATCGCCCAAGCAACTTCTGGGTCACGTGTGGCTCAGCACTAAAGGACTTGGTGTTTTGATATGAGGTAACAAACCTGGGTGGTTTCTTGGTTCTCCATTCCCCTCAAGCCTAACCCCCATGACAGTGGCAGGGAGGTAAAAAAAAAAAAAAAGAGACAACTTTTGGCTGGTTCTTGTTCTTTAATTCCTCTGTATGGGAATATGCTTTCTCTCAAAACAATTCCCATTAGGGCACACCCTCTCCCACACCCTTATAGCATGATGCCAGCAAGGACACAGTTATATCTATTTTGAGCTTCCTCCTCTGAGCATAAGTGATTTAAAAATGATCCTGAGATAGACATGACATGTTATGTCCATGTCCATGTAAGCCTTGGAGTTCAAGAGGATGGGAGATCCTTGGTCCTCAGTCAGTGTTGGCTGCACGACAGCAGGTGCCCCATCTACATCTAAAATACTTCTTGTAGGCAATGACTACGAGCCAGAGGATAAGCTCAACACCTGAACTGGCTTGCCAAAAGGAATGGCTTTCTTTTGTACACATGACACTCAGGATAGTGCCTGGCATATAGAAAATGCTCTATAAATGCTTGTTGACACAGAAGAAAAACAAAATACAGAAGGGGAGATAGAACAATTTTATTACTACCTTATTAAACACGTCTTTGAAAACTGTCTATAACAATAAGTTCACACATTCTTATACAATCCTCCTCCCTGTTCTTTATATATTGAAAAGTATGTCTACAAGTTCAGTTTAAGAATATCTAAAGAAAAAGTAAATAAAATGATTTTTGCAAAAAAAAAATGCTTGTTGACTAACTTGAGAAAACTAGAATTTTTTGAATAGTCCATCTGTGACGTGATTTAATGAGAAGATTTTGTTCCCTCATGACCTGGATCGAATTATTTAGATAATACAGCATCAAGGTGAAATAGTAAATGACTATATAGCAGCCTTAAGTCTCAATTTCCTGGTATAGTACTATCATCATTATTATTAATTCTTAAGTTTTTATTTTTTCAGTCACTATGCAGTTGTCCTTTGTATTAATCATTTCTTTTTGTTTAGAGGAAATAAATAAATAGCTGTCCTATACCTGGTCTACACTATACACTGAGTACCTCCCTGCTTCTCCCCCTTTTGGGGAGACCACAGACATGTACCCAAACCTAAACTTTAAGTAACTTTCCCAGAGTTCTAGCAGGGGGTGAAGATGGAGAAGTGTAAATGTGCCAAAAAGTACAAGAAAATGAGTCAGGCCCTTTTGAGGTGGGGGGAATCAGCTTCCCCAAGGACTACACCTGTTCTACATGCATAAGCCTAAGGCTAGGAGGGGCCTCTTAGTGGTGAGGGAATATACAAAATCTCCACATTCCCTGGGCCTGGCAACAATTCTTATTGTTAAAGTAATATCATCTGTATAGGACTTAAAAGGTCATCTAGTACACACACATACACACACACACACACACACACACACACACACACACACCAGAAGGGTTAAGTGATTTGCCCAACCAACGTAGTATCAAGCAGGTTTCAAATGCAGCATTCTTTTGTTGGCATTGTGCTGTCTTTCACATATGTATGTCTTTCCTTCCCAATTAAATTGTAAACTACTTCTGGTCAGAAACTATCTAATCCTTGCTTTTTGTTTTTTTTAACCTACAATGCTAGCACTTACATAGGTAAACACTTTCTCAGATTATCAATATCCTTCCTACAGTCTGTCACCCACAACTAAACACAGTTCCAGATGTAATCTGACCAGAGCAGAGGATAGAAAGACTGTCTTTCTTCTTAATGTAGCCCTAAATTCACATTAGCTTTTGATTCATGTGATTATATTGCTTATTTGTGTACATGTTGCATCCTCCTAGTAGAAGGTAAGCTCCTTGAGGGCAAGGGTTATTTTTTGTCACACAATGCTTTGGACGTAGTAGCCAACCAATAAATGTTTGTTGAATTGGATTGAGTTTTAAGTGGATTTTCAGTCAGACTGATACAACTAGAGTTTAAAACTTGGTCATAAATGCCATCTGGAAACACTAAAAACAATAAAAATTATTAACTTTTTTTTCGGTGTAGCTATAGATACACAAACATTTGTAGCTATGAGACCCTAGAGTCAGAAATAAGTCCATTTTCTTTCAGAGTATCTACTTACCTGATGGTACATATTAGCAGCTCATCCATTTAAGTACCAGTACTTGGCATGGAAATTGCTATTCCTACCAACCTACTCAACACATGATGCCTTTCCTGTTCTCCAACCTTACCCTCAATCCTTTGGAGGCATAAATAGCTCTGAGTTAAGTGAGATAGGTCATCATATCCTGGGATTCACCACAGTGGCACAGTTCAGTCTACTATGAGAACTCAAGATTATGTCATCAAAACACAAATTATATCTATGTTCCTTGACCTGTCTGGATGGGTCTGTGACTAAGTTGCATTCCCTCTGGAAGGGAAAGGAATAAGCATTTACATAGTGTCTATTCTGTGCCAAGCACTGTGCTTAGTGCTTTACAAATATCATCTCATCTGATCCTCACAAAATCCACAAGGTAGGTGTTCTTATTAATTATCCCCACTTTACACTTAAGGAAACTCAGGCAAACAGTGGTTAAGTGAATTGCCCAGAGTCACACGGCTAGTAAGAGTCTGAGGCCAGATATGAACTCAGGTCCTCCTGACTCCAGGCACAGGACTGTGTCCCCTGGGCCACCTTACTGCCTCTAGAGTCAGTGGATATGGATTCAAATCCTACCTTTGAAACTTACTACCTGTGTGATACTTGGCAAATTGTTTAACCTCCCTGAGCCTCAGTTTTCTCAACTGTAAAATGATGATGTAAAATGACTGGCTTATGAGATCCCTTCTTGCTCTGAATTAGGGGTTCTCAACTTGGGGTCCATGAGGTTGTTGTAAAAAAATATATTTTGATGACTGTCCAGTTCAGTCGTTTTTTCAGTCCAACTCTTTATGATCCCATTTGGGATTTTCTCGGCAAAGATACTGGAGTGATTTGCCATTTCCTTCTCATTTTACAGATGAGGAATCTGAGGCAAATAGGGTCAATGCCCAGAGTCACACAGCTAGTAAGTGTCTCAGGCTAGATTTGAACTCAGGAAGAAAGTCTTCCTGACTTTGGGCCCAACACTCTACTCACTGCGCCACCTAATTGCCCTTTCGATGACTGTACTCTAATATAATTGACTTCCTTGGTAATCTTATATATTCTATTTTATGCATTTAAAAACATGATTCTGAGAAGGGGTCAATAGGCTTCACAGACTGTCTGACACAGAAAAGGCAGATGAAGCCTGGATTTAGATCAATGACCTTATCATCCTGGGATAACAGATTTTCCTGTTGGGGGAGCTGCATGTTGAGTCTCTGCATCCCAGGTTCTGCTGTTTAATAGTACTGACTGACCCTCACTCTGAGATGCATACTCTAACAACTGCAGAAGGACAGGTGGAGAAAAGTTGTATCATTTGCAACAACTCCACTCTAATAATGGCTAACATTTATAATTGTTTTAAGGCTGAATAAGTGCTTTCCACATATTATCTCACTTGAGCCTCACAACAACCTTACAAAGAAGCTGTTCTTATAATCTCAATTTTACAAATAATGAAACTGAGGCTGACAGGGGTTCACTGATTTTCATGGAGTCACACAGCTAGTGAATGTCTGAAGAAGGATTCCAAATCAGGTTTTCCTGACTCCTAGTCCAGTACTCTTTCTGCCTCTCCATAAGTAACTATCACTGCTTTAGTCAACATTAGAAGAAAGAGGAAGATAAGAAAATAAACCCACAAAAAAAAATCAACCTCATTTCCATATAGCAATAACAAAATACAGGAGGAAATAATAGAAAGAAAAGTCCTATTCAAAATAACTCTAAAAGGCATAAATTATCCGGGAGTCAATCTACCAAGGCACCCTCAAGACCTATATAAGCATAATTACAGAATAGAAAAGAGAAGGGGAAAAAATAGAAATGCTACCCTGGAAAGGGAGCCAGGGAGTAATTTTTGAAGTTTTGCTAAATAATTATATGTTGGGTTTAAATCCTAAAGGTTTAACTTTTCTAACACTCAGTGCTATAATAGTTCTTTCTCCAGTAGTCAGAAAAACTAGGTTCTAGTTCTAGTCTTGCCACTACCTGTGAGACCTGGGGCAATTTGAATCCATTAAATTCCAGAAATGTTTGGTAAGCATTTCTTATATGCAAGGCAAGTCACAGCCCCTCTGAGCCTCACTTTCCTCACTGGTGAAATTTTACTCTAAGCCAGTGGTGGCAAACTCAAATAGAAACAGATCCCTAAGGGCCACATATTGATTTAGAAAACCACAAACTAACATTATCTATGTTGCATTTTTATTTATTTGGCTAAACATTTCCCAATTATATTTTGATCTGGTTCAGGCTGCCCTGGGGAGTTTTATTGTGGGCCACAGCAAGTTTGACAGCTATGGTGTAGGTGACAGGGATTGGATTTGTGATTTCATTGGCATAGGGAGCTCAACAAACTCAGATTAGGACCTTCTCTGCAAGTAGACCAATTGTTTTAGGAAGTTGCCTAGAGCAGGTCACCCATCTAGTCAGCTAGTGGGACTTGTACTCAGGTGTTTCTGGTTTCAAAACCAGCTCCATTCACTACATTGTGCTCTCATCTAATTAGATTAGATCAGGAGTGGGGAACCTTCAGCCTTAAGGCCACATGTCACCCTCTAGGTCCTCAAGTGCGGCCCTTTGACTGAATCCAGACTTTACAGAACAAATTATAGCATTGAGGATTTGTTCTGTGAAGTCTGGATTCAGTCAAAGGGCCACACTTGAGGACTTAGAGGGCTTTTACTGAGGATTTGTTCTGTGAAGTTTGGAGTCAGTCAAAGGGCCACCTTTGAGGGCTTAGAGGGCCATACATGGCCTTGAGGCCACAGGTTTCCCACCCCTGGATTAGATATTCCTTCCAGATTTAAGATTTTTGGATTCCTTCCTTTTGTTCTAACAATCAATTAATCCATCAAACAATCAATAAGTATATATTAAGTTCCTACTACACACAAGCCACTGTGCCAGGCACTGGAAACATATGCAAAGTATACAAAGTTTTCTTGTGGGTAGTGGTAGCTAGAGAGGATCAGGAAAAATATCTTGCAGGAGCTGGCCCTTGAAGTAAGCTCTGTGTGTGTGTGTGTGTGTGTGTGTGTGTGTGTGTGTGTGTGTGTTTTTCGGCTAGGCAATGGACTTAAGTGACTTGCCCAGGATCACACAGCTAGTAAGTGTCAAGTGTCTGAGGTCAGATTTGAACTCAGGTCCTCCTGACTCCAGGATCAGTGTCTTTGAAGTAAGCTTTGAAGGAAGGTAGGTATTCTAAGGAGCAGAGATGCACAGGGGAATGGCCTATGCAAAGGCAAAGAGACTAGAGATCTAATGTCACATAAAGTGAACCAAGAGGCCAATTGGACTGAAGTAGAAAAGAAGCTAAACTAGAATAATGCATAAAAAGCCTAGAAAGATGGGCTGGAGTCAGACCATGAAGGGCTTTAAATGACAAGTAGAAGGATTAATAATTATCTGAAAGGCAATTCAGGGTAACCACAGGTCATACCTATGCTTTAGGACTAACACTTTGGCAGCACATCTATAGGGTATGGATTAGAGGCCCAAGAATCTGGAACCTGGGACATGAATCAGGAGGTTATTGTAGGAGTCTGGGTGAGAGGAATGAGGGTCTGAACTAAGGTGGTGGCCTCACAAGGGTAAAAAAAGTAAATGTAGGCAAGAGCTACTGAGGAAGTAGAATTGAAAACACTTGGGAAATGACTGTGTATATGAGCTGAGGGCAAGTAAAGAGCTGAAGATGATTCTGAGGTTGTAAAGCAAAATGAATGACTAGAAAGTTGATGAAACAATGAACAGTCTTCAGTAAAAGTGGCTTGAGGACAAGAACTGTGTTGTTTTTTTCCCCCTCTAACCTTCCCCCCACCCATTTCTCCCTTGTCTAAGCATGCTTTGAATACACAGTGGGTTTGCAATTAATGATGATTGCTGAAGGAAAACCACTTCTGATCATTTGCCCAGTGAGGAAACTGCACCATATTAGTTATGTATAGTGCACAGCATTCATGTCCACTGATGCAACATAAAATCCTCCCTTTTTATGTGTTTGAAAATTAGTTCTGGTATTATAATGATCCACCACTAAGAAGTGGGAAAATTGTTAATTAGCATCACATTTTAAAACAGTCAGTTAAATATAGTATGATGGAAAACTACTAGTGACTGTTCTGAGAAGACACCCACTTTCAATGTGTCACTCTGCCACTCTATTAGTATTCAGTCCTATGGCCTGAGGCAGCTGGCAGCTGCTGGAGCAGTGGATAGAGCACTGGGCCTGGTGTTCGAAGACCTGCTTTCAAATCTGTTCTCATTTACTAATTGTGCGACCTTGGGGAAGTCACTTAACTTCTGTTTGCCTCAGTTTCCTCAACTACAACATAAAGATAACAACAGTACCTCCCATGCAGGACTGTTGTGAGGACCAAATTAAATAATATTTGTAAAGAACTTAGCACGGTACCTGGCTCATAGGAGGTACTTAATAAATGCTTCTTTTTTTTCTCTCTCTCTTCCTTTCCCTCTCTATGGCTGGAAACACTAAGCATAATACTCTCAACACTGCTATGTCTAGAATAAATGCCTATTTCATATGAGGAAACACTCATTTTATGTGTAAAGTTACTACCAAGTTATTGTACCTACCCTTCCTGAGTATTATTCTTTCCAGAAAAGGTGTGTATGGAGATGAATGGAACAATGTCATGAAATACACACAGTCACACTTTAAAGAATTTTTTTTTAACAATTTGGTTGGCCTAACTTCAGCTCCCTAAGAGTGCCTCATATGACTTAAACTAATTGTTCGTTATTGCCCTCCTAAGCTTGTGTCACCTAAATTCATTAGCTAGCTACTATAATCCCCTATTGGCTCAGTGTCACATGATACCATGACCTGAGGTGCCTCATTTCTGGGTAATTCTGAGGATACAGCACATTTAGGTCAAAGACATCTTTTTAAGAAATTTAAATGGATCCCACATCTCTTGCAACAGTTAGAGCACATTTATTGACTCTTATGCTGCTTTTCATTTCTCCAATATGGGACACAGAAATAGGAAGTGAACTCAATAGTTTGTAAAAAGAAATGTCTCATTGCCATTCACATGCTCTATGTAGTATCTATTCACAATTGGGCATATGACTCAATTTACTCCAAAGCACCCCATTTTGATTTTATTAGATGGCAAATAGTTAACTGGGGGGAAAAATAATAAGGGTAACAAAGGGAGGCCTAGATCAATCTGATAATCACCTAGAGTATTGCTTCCTACCTTTTCCAAGGAATGAAATCAGCAGCACATTTGCTACCATGAAGGCTATGATAATTGACTCCCTGTGGCTCTACGAGGTTGCCAAGGTGAAGCTACTTAACCCAACTGCCACTTGCTGCCCCCCATATGCCTCTAAATCTGTACCAATATCTCCAGTGTTCCTATCCCACTGTAGTCTACTGGAAATCCTTTTTCATTATTAACAAATAGCCTTTTTCATATTGGCCCTGTGCCTTCCCCCATTACTTTGTATACATTTTAACATTTAATTATATAGGTATATGTTGTCCTCTCCCCATTCTAATGGAATGTAAGCTTCTTGACACCAGCAATTATTTGTCTTTTCTTTTTATTATAGCACAGTAGCTGGAGCATAGTAACTGTTTAACATGCTCGTTGAATTGTGACAAATTAAATCTAAAATCATTTCTCTTCTTTATTAAAATGGTTTAAAGTGTGCTAATTATGATATAATAGTTAAGAATGAGAACAAAACAATTTTGAATCAAAATTATTGCATGTTTTTTTACTTGAATCCACATCTCCTACATCAAAAATCTTGCCACAATTATTCACACCACCACTAGGTTTGTAAACCATGATGGTTTACAAAGTAACACATTTCCTGCACTGTAAATATAGAGAACAAATGATACTGTGTTAAGTTTGCACACTTTGAGGTGGGAATAAATTGACGTGCACAGCTGGCAGCTGATTTGTACCAATACTTGGGGTTGAAGTCTGTGACAACAATATGTTTGGAAAGGAGAGAAAATATTGTCAACAAAGATAACACCAATATGTTTTTCCAAAGTAGACTGTAAGTTCATGAAAACTATTTACCTACATGGGAGATCATAGCTTTAGAGGTGGTAGGGACCTTAAAGGGAACCTCATCCAACTCCCTAATTTTAGAGATGAAGAAACTACAGGCCAGTCTTGTTTAGGGTCACGCAGGCATTAAGAGGCAGAGAGCAAGCTTAAACCCAGGTCTTATACTTGTTTAATGTCAACTAAACCTATATTTCTCACTCATTTCTGCCTACATCCATTACTAGAATTTATGGGATATTCAATCAGTCATTCAGTTACCAGGTATTTATTAAGTGCTTACTGTGTGCCAGGCACTGTGATCTGGTTCCCCCTAAGAGTGGAGTTGTTCTTTGTATGCCCATCTTTCTAAACTTCTGTTATCATTGTCGTTTCAGTTGTGTACAACTTTCTATGACCCCTTTTGAGGTTTTCTTGGCAAAGATAACTGCAGTGGTTATCTATCCATTATTACCTATCCATTTCCTTCTCTAGTTCATTTTACAGATGAGGAACTGAGGCAAACAGAGTTAAGTGACTTGCCCAGGGTCACACAGCTAGTAAGTGCCTGAGGCTGAATTTGAACTTGGGTCTTCTCAACTCCAGGTCTGGTAGCCTATTCACTGAGCCACCTAGCTGTCCCTTTCTGAAGTAGCTAATCACATATCCTAACTTCTCAGTGACTAAAAATATATCTGTCATAAAGATTTATAAAATCTGGACTACGGTATTAAAGAGAAGAAAACCAAGGTGATCTGAACTGGGAGAGTCCACACTGGCCTGACCCTTCTCTAAACCTCAAACAGCATTTATCATCTATACCCCCCAATTTAGCATTTAATTATAGACTGTCTTACATTGTTCTCTAATTAACATGTATTAGTTTTGTTTTGTCAATTAGACTGGACTCCTCGAGGGCAGAGACTGTAAGCCTTAGACTTCTTTATATCTTTCCAGCGCTTGAACGAAGCGAGTACGAGCCATGGTTTCCCTCTTGGGTTCCCTTAACTGTATATTTACGTGTATACTTTAGATATGTTTAACCCTAAATGCCTCACAAAAAAAAGTTAAAAAAAAGAGAGAAAATTATTCAGCAAGATGAGACCCTATCATGTTACATTAATTATAGCACACCAGGGGGCTTGATAAATTTTTTTTTACTAATTTCCAGGTCATCTTGTTTATTCCTTAGCCCCTGAAATTAATGCCACCCATAGAAGGACAATAACTTTCCTAATCTGCAAATTACTCTAAATTCATATTTTTAGTAGCTCATATTATAAGAAAAATATAGAATTCTGGTACAGTACATCTCAACTTTATAAAGGCTCCCTTTAAAAAGAAGAGACTTCCTCTTTAGCCAGCAAGTCTAGCATACCAGACGAGGTTTCTCAAAAATGGTATATTCCAACTGCTTCACATTAATCACATGGTTATTACCATCAAGGTTACATTCTCATGGAAGTTGATTATACATGTAGGTGAATTTGACTCAATAGTTAAATCCTTACAGTTAGATCAAATTAAAAGCCTAGAGAGGAGGACAATGCATTGTGTTTTGTTTCTCATAAAAAAGCATTGATTAATCTGTCATAGTATATTTGGAATTGGGGATCCAGGTATTAATTAAATAGAAGCAGTTTTGGAAACAGCATTCCATATTCCTCATATTATTAAAACACAAAACAATAAATAATATTAGAACAATAGTAATGACATGACCATTGTGTATTTGTAGTTGCTGGAATAGTGGGAAATAGGTGGATATGTTTTCCATAGCCCTTAAGATATTTAACAGGAGAGCTTTTATAGAGGGACCATGGTTAACACATTTTGGAATACTTTGCCTTTTCTCCCCAGTAGCTTAAATCCATTAAAAAAAAAATCTGTGGCTATTAGGAGGCTAATTGGGACACATGATATTAACTGTTAGTAGATGAGATAGTTTGCCTTTTAATTCATATATCTAAAGCCTGAGATATTCAGATGATAAGATCTTTTAAGCTAAGTACAACTTGGCTTTGTAGGTTAGGATTTTGGTAAAGAATCATTTAAAAATTAGAAAATTATTCCTTCAAGACTCCATGGTAATATATATGTACTTAGCACACATATACACACACACATATTTATATATATACATATAATTATATTCATGATATTAACTTAAATGGGTATAGTGATGATAATAATAATAGTAGTTAAGCCTTTAGATGCTTTAAGGCTTATAAAGCACTTTGCAAATATTATCTCATTTTATTCCCACAACAACCCTGGGAGGTAGGTGCTATTATTATTCTCACTTTATAGATGAGGAAACTGAGGTAGAAAAAGGTTAAGTGACTTGCCCAGGGTCCCAAAGCTAGCAAGCATCTGAGGCTGGATTTGAACTCATGTCTTCCTGACTCCAGGTCCAATACTCTATCTACCGAGCTACCTAGTTGCTGTAATTTATGCATGTTTTAATTGAAGGCTTCAGAGCACTATATTCTAGGCCAGATCTGATGTAATTCTGCAAATACCGCTTATTTGAGCAAGAATTACACATCCACCTTGGAAGATAAAATTGTGACCATATCCTTTTTTTTTTATTGTGGTAGGCATTTTTGGCTTATGGCATGACATAAAGGAAAGAGCCAGTTGTAAACATCTGAAAGCTAGCAGCATTCTGATAACTAGAAAGGATTGTCAAATATTTTAATCTTCTGTCTGCTTCCCAAACACCTTTAAATTCAGGTTCTTATTTTCTCCCTTCTACTTTTCCTCTTCCCTCTCACCTTCCACCCAGTCTGAGTTTGAGCTTATTCTTTCTCTCTCTCTCTTGACAAGAGGGATAGAAATAATAAAGCTCTGCTTAAGAGTAAATAGTAAGGACATGGACAATGTGGAATTTTATTTTGCTTGACTATTATAAGTATATTATAGTATTAAGTATATTCATATATAACTAAGTATATTACATGTATAACAAATACATATTATAAGTATTTTTAATGGGAATAGGTGGGGAGATAAAATTATTAATTATTAAAAGTAATTAATAAATTCACACTCAACCCAGGGTTCTCTTGGAGATGTAGTTTATTTTTTTAAGGGTGGGCTGTAGTTATTTAATGTTTACTAAGTACTGAATATTACATCAGGCAAAATGACAAATCATAAACCTTTCATCCTCTTTGCTTACAACTAATGTGTCATGGCATATACCACAAAGAGCGCACCTATTGCCCTTACTTTTAATTTTTTTATACACTAACACTTTGTTTATCTGGAATTTTTAGGAAATGAACTCTTCCACCCTTGCCTCCACATCGATGTTTTGTGAAGCAATAGGATTTAAAAATTGTCCATCTTCCTCCTCTTAATAGTTTCCAAACATCTATGTACTCTAAACTGGTGAGACCCTTTGCTGCTTTGTCTTTCTAGGTAGCAAGGAGATCAATGTCTGTTGATTAGGACAGTTTCTGGGCCTTTTTTGGCCTTCTCACTCAGGTGACTATTGTGCATCAAAAAAACTTCTCTAAAGACCAGTAATAGAATCAATGCCTTTTTCCTTCCATTTTCCATTTTTCTAAGTTAAAAATATTAGACTAGTTAGCATTGCTGTAGCCACATATAATGTGTTCTTCTCAGTTTTATCCTTTCTTCTAATTTGTTATTGATTTAGACCTTTGCTCTTACCATTCGATTATCTGCCTGAACGCAGACTCTGATTCTGGATACCAGTAACCAGTTCTCTCCTATCTGTAAAATTACAGTTGGTTCATTTTGTGTGTGTTTGTGTGTGTGTGTGTAACAGAGAGAGACAGAGAGATAGGATGTTTAATATATTACATATTTAAAACCTTTTGACCTCTTTTGAAGAAAAATAATAGATAGTCATGAAATTTCTAAGTAATCCATAAAAGCATTGGGTTTCCTTTAATCCTTGATCCTGAAATGCATTTTTTTTTTGCTCTTAGTCCCTATGCCAACCTTCCCATTGAATGCTGAAGATATATAACATATCTAGATTTTATCAAAGCATTTGACACTGTTTCTAATGCTATCTTTTGTGGAAAAGAGGGAGAGGTGTTGGGTGACTGATGGATTTGAAGCTTGCTTAACAGAGACATCCAAACGGATCAATATGGAGGGAGATCTTTAGTGAAGAGTCCCTAGGATCTGTCCACCTCCCCTTGTAGCCTTCTAACTGGAAGATTCCATAGTCCTTGCCCTTCCCCCTCCCCCTTTCATTGGTGAGTTCCTCCTGGAGCCTCCATTTTGAGAAGGTACCCTGACCAGCCATCTTTCACTCCTTTTGCAGCTTCATTCCTGACATTCTGGATTTTACCACCATGTAACCACCACATGTCCCCTTGCTTCTCAGCCCCTTTTTATGTGTTGTATTTCTCCATTAGAATATATACTCCTTGGGGTCAGAGACCGTCTTTCTTCTTTACTTGTATCTGTATTCTCAGTTCCTGGCACAAGGTAAGTGCTTCTAGCTCCTATTGACAATTGCTTTGCGACTTGACTTGTCCTTGGTCCTGTAATGTTTAACATTTTTATGCCCAAGTGGCATGGATGATTTAAATGAGACAAGAGTGGGAAAGATAGTTACCTACATGAAAGAGTCAGAACCCAAACATTTTTCAACAAGTAGAAAGATGTACTAAGTACTAGGTAAAAAGTAAGATAACATTTTTCAGGTATAAATATAAAGTTCCTTACTGGGATTGAAAAATATATGTCACAAGTAAATGAAGAAATATGGGTAGGAAAAAGTGTATGTGAAAATCAGAAGACAGCAAACACAATACAAATCTACAGTGTGAATTAGGATAAGTGAAATTAATATACATATATATATATAAACAGTTTGTAAATTTGAAAATGCAGAAATGTCCGTAATTATATAGCAAGCAAAAAAGCTCATGTAAAAAACTGAGTTGAGGGACATATTGTCCAAGACAAGAGTTGTAATATTCCCACTATACGCTGCCTTGATCAGATCTCAACTGATTGACATGTTTAAGCATTTCCAGAGAAGGAAAACTAGGATGATGAAAGGACAGGAGATCATGCCATTCTAGACTTCTTTCATGTCAGCCCTATTTATGTACTCTGTTCCACTGAAACTGGGCTGAATATTCTCCGAACTTGACATTCTATCTCCTTCTCCTATGCACTTGTTCATGACATTCCCTACACTTGGAATGTATTTCCTTCTAATTGCCACCTCTCTGAATCCTTATCTTTTTTCAAGGGTCAGCTCAGGTATCATTACTTTCCCTCATGCACTCTTTGTTCCAGTAAAACTGGCCTACTTTCTATTCCTGGGATATAGCATTCTATCTTCCTCCAGGATGTCTTACACAGGCTGTCCTCAATGCCTGAAATGCTTTCCCTCCTTGTCACTATCTCCTGCTACCTCTTAAGCTCTTTTTTCAAGGCTCAGCTCTGGTGCTACCTCTTTCCAAAGGCCTCTCCTAAGTTCCCCAGATGTTACCTCCTCCATGTTACTTTGTATTTTACATACACATATATGTATACATACATATATACACATACATATATATTACGTGATACAAATCTCAGAATAATGTACTTAAATGCACAAAACAAAATACATAGAATTATACAAGAAACCAATTATGTTGAAATAGTTATCAAAATATACGTATTTTTAAAGTTCAGATCCAAATTAAGAACCTCTGGTATAGGGAAGCTCCTTGCCAAAATGAATGAAGAGGCAGTAGGTTTCCTCATGCAACCAAAGGAAAAAGAAACAGTAACCTTATTCTCTAAAATTCTATAGCAACGTTGGCCCCCTTTCTCTGTCATCCTCAAGTTGTCTTTTGTTCTTGAAGAGGACCATGACATCAGGGAGGTGATGCCACAACATGCAAGTGAACTGGGTTGAAGTAAGGGAGGGCTGTGCAAAGTCATCAACTTCAGTTTCTCCTCCAGAGCCACCTGAATCCACTGGCAAGATATAGATCAGGATGACTGGAGAAGGCCCTGGATGCAGTGGGAGTCCTTGGTCTTTTTAAGCTAAGGTCTTTAACAGGTTTCAGTTTGACTGAGGCAAAGCCCATTCAGTGATTAAGGCTAGGTAAGAAATGAGGCAGAGAATGGCCTTTTGTACCTAGTTAAAAAAAAAAAAATCAGAGAGGGGAAAACTCTCAGGGTTTCTGGCCAAAACAGAAACACGTAGTCATTCCAATATCTTCATGGTGAAAGAAGAGGGTCCTTTTCTATTTTTATCCATTTCATGGATAAAATCTATTTTATCTATTTCATAGTAACTAAATAAATAAATAAATAAATAAATGGATCACTTAGAAGTAAATCTCAGGGTGATGAGTCCTGCCATACTTAACTAGACTGACAAGGAAGATAATTCAAACTCTTAACAGGGAGAAGATACTGTTAAAAAGAAAGAATGGAGAGAATAAGAATTGATGATGCCTGGAGGCTTGATAAAGGCTAAAAAAGCCTGATCTTCATGGTATCTTTGAATAATTACTAATACAATCTGATGATTCAAATATTCAGGGTAAGAATTTACTAATTGGGGAAATGCAGATTCCAGTAGTTTCACTTTAAAGAAAATGATAAGAAATTCAAAGTCAAGACATGATGACCACTAATACAGCTAGGAAGCCGTAACTGGTTGTAAGAGATTAAATTGGGGAGGTCAGGTATAGAATATAAACTTTGGAATATCAAGGAATCTCATCCTGCATCTTTCACTCCTTCTCTCTCTTTCTCTGCCTGTATTGCCCCTACAGATCATGGCTCAACTTGAATCTGAAAGTCTTTATTCCATTCTATTCAATGAAACAGACTCTTTGCACAGACATATTGAGACTATGCCAAATATATGAAAGTAGAGGGAATATTATAACTGGAAAAGTGGGCTATTTTTTCCCCTTTCAAATGTTTACCATGCAACTTCCTGTCTATCTGATAGGTATGTGTATGCTATTCAAGCTGCAATATCCTTAGAAAAGGAAGTGTCATCCTTTACACTGTGTATTTGTTATGATTTTTTTTTTTACTTTAAAAAAAAAAAGCAACTGAGCCCTGGAAACACCCTGTATCAAGACTGTTAAGAGGAACTGTTAAGTGTTTGAAAATGATTTTTGAGATATCTGGAATTCTTATCTAGAAATTTTTGGAAGCCCAGAGGTTTCTGAATAGCATATGTGAAATATGAAGGGAAAGAAATATCCCATTTATTGCGACTTGACTTGTCCCTGGTCCTGTAATGTTTAACATTTCTATGCCGAAGTGGCATGGATGACTTAAATGAGACAAGAGTGGGAAGGATAGTTACCTACATGAAAGAGTCAGAACCCAAACATTTTTCAACAAGTAGAATGATGCACTAAGTACTAGGTAAAAAGTAAGATAAAATTTTTCAGGTATAAATATAAAGTTCCTCACTGGGATTGAAAAGAAAGTCCCATTTATCTCTAGTTAGAGGGTTAAAGTAGATGACCTCAGAGTTCCTTTCCAAATCTAAAAACCATGATCCTATGACCTACATATTACTTTTTAACAAAATTATAGGAAATTAGCAAACTAAAGGTTACCTTCTGCAACTCCCTACCCCTCTTCCTGCACACATAACTTCCCTGTACACCCTACAAACCTGGCAGAATGTGAGGAAATCTATTTTCATTAAATTTTTATAAATTAATGGCTATGGGAAAGACCAAAATTCCAAACAATTTTCCAAATTGTTTTAGTACACTGGAATCTTATTTTCTTGAAATTTTTTATTTAGCCATCTTTTGGGGCTTAAAATTCTAAAATCTATTTGTTTTATAGATTTAATCATTATAAAATTGTATCTGCATTTCATTCTTCTCAATACCAGTCATACTCATGATATAAGCCTTTTAAGCCTTTTTGTATCATGACAATAAATTTGTGTACCCTAGTTCTTTCTGCATTGGGTGAGGAGTGGGGCAGGTTGCCTTATTTTTTCCCTGACATCTCAAGGAGTAGAATATCGCCACTGAATCCCAACCTCAATGATGGAGACCCTATCACTTGCAGCAAGATCTTCTACCCAAATGCCCACCTTTCACCTCTTGCTAGATTCCTTTTCTCCTATTCAAATCTCCTCCTACTGTGAATATGGGGGGTGAGGTGGGGTGGAGGGGGGTTGTTTCTTCTGAATTGCTCAAATCACTTGGTAGGTGAGTCGTTTTCTAGGTGCCAATCACTGCGGTTTGGTCCATCTTGACCCTCATCGAAATTCTGGGGCTATCAACTGGAACCAGCACCTTGGTTTGGGTATTTTGGAGGAAATAAGATGCAGAATTTTTAAGTTATAAAGCCCAAATATGAACTTTGCACCTTGAGACTCAAGAGGCACATATAACATTCCCAGCAAAGTTCCCTTCCTATTTCTCAGACAATGACTTCTAAAGTTCTAATATTATAACTATCAAATTCCTTCTAGAACAGCCAGGGATTGCCAGATGGCCTACATATTCAAAAGAGCTCTAATCAATAGGTGGCTGGCTATCTTTAGCCTCCAAATAGAAAGAGCATAATCTTTCTAGGTAGCACAAACAAAGCCAAAAGAATATTGCTCAGCTTACTCCTATGAATTATTGGGAACCTAGACAGGTGGCTAGGTGTCACAGTGGATAGAGTGCCAGGCCTAAAGTCAGGAAGACTCAGCTTCCTGAGTTCAAATCTGGCCTCAGACACTTACTAGCTGTATGACCCTAGGCAAGTCACTTAATCCTGTATGCCTCAGTTTCCTCATCTGTAAAATGAGCTAGAGAAGGAAATGGGAAACCACTCCAGTATCTTTGCTAAGAAAACCCCAAATGGGATCATGAGGAGTCAGACAAGACTGAAATGACTGAACAATTACAAGACACATGACTAGAGAGAATCAGAAGCCCATATAGTAATTAAAATGAAGGGTAAAATTGGGGTCGATCTGCACAGGCCAGCAACAACATCATGTAAGATCCAGAGCTCTGCCCCTAATAAGAATAGTAATGAAAAATGCCTTCTTTAACTCCTCTATATTCTTTTTCCAATATCGATGATAGTCCATTTTGTTCGCTTTTCTTCTCTTCCTTTCTCCCTCTCTCCATCCCTTCCCTATTTCTCTTATGAGCTTGCTGAGTAGGCCATTGTTTTCTTTTCTTTGTAAGGAACCAAACACGGAACTCTTTCCTAATGAAGAAACAGTTTCACTACAATTTGTTCCCCACCCCCAACTCCAGGAATTTGGACGTTCCTTTCTGCAGTTGGTTAGAAAGCGGTACTGGTTTTCCATTTTTGAAAATGCTACATTTCCTCTTTCTTTTGTCATTCTCAATGTATTGGGCACTCAATAAACATTTATTGAATTTTGTAGGTTGCTGATTTTCTAGGTAATAGTTCTGAACCACCTGAAATCCCCAGGGTCCACTTAGGACTCTGCCAGTACACTAAAGGTCCTACTTAATCCTAGGAGTCTGAAAAAGTTAATATTCCTCCAAAAGGGCACTGTCTTCTTCTCCAAAGAATACATGAATCTATTTTAATCATCTCCGTTATTCACAGAATACACCAGACAGCAGAATGATGGTCTCATCTGAAGTGAGGTTCAGGCAATGCCAGGATGGGTATTAGCTTCCCTGTTAGCAATGGTACATTCTCTCTTCTCCTGCTCTTCAGTGAACTGAAAGGAGAGCAGGGGGGTCAGTGGGGAAGAGGAGTATAATGGTTAGAGACATCCATCTGGGGTATGTAGATGATACAATGTATAGTCATTGCTGAGTCTAGCAGAGTACCGGCTTAGAGTCACGAAGACCTGAATTCAAATCATGTCTTGGACGTGGCCTAGCTAAGTGATCCCAGGAAAGTCATTTAACTTCTCCCAACCTCAGTTTCCTCATCTGTAAAAGGGAGGAGAGTTGAATTTAATGGCCTTTGAGACCCTTAATAGCTCTACATCTAAATGCAGATAGCCTAAGCTGAGCTAGGGGTCTAGCATGGTATGCTGGCCTACGTGCCTTAGGATGACATCCTCTGGCACATGGACTCAAGGTTCCTAGTCCCTATTACACACTCACAACTCCACCAACATTTATTCACACACAGTTAAAGTATGCCAGTCTCACCACAAAAGAATGAAATAAAAAGTTCAGTATTCCTTAACCCCCCCCGACTCCAAACCCCCATGGGAGATTTTATTGACCTATAAAAATCTCTTTACACACAACATATATTAGAAAACCTTTTCTTAACAGCTTTATGGTGAGAGACCAGCATTAAAAACATACCCAGGAAGCATTTAAATACAAAATTATCCAGAACTTCCTCCTGAAATCAAATTTTGCACTGACATTTCTAGCAAGGGCAAATGGTAGGGGGAAAAAAAAGCTTTCAGCATCTATTTAAAACAGCATGGCCACAGAGGAATGATTGGCAACTGAACAATCATCTTTCTGCAATTTTCCCACAATAAATTGGGCAAAATCACTGCAATTTTGAACAAATATTCCTTCTGGGGAATCTTTCTCTAAGTTAATATTATGTTTTATTTTAATGCTCATTTTCCTCTTACCTCCAACTTGGTTACCTCTCTGTAATTTTTACTGAAATGAGGGCTAAGGTATCCCCACCTTTCATTTGTTTCTGAACTCCAAGGATGGGGCCTATCCATATGGCAAGTAGCTAAAACACACATGCACAATTAAGTAGCTGAATTTAGACTGATGTGAATAATACCACTTTTATTTCAGCGAATATATGATAGGAAGGGCCAATGACTTATTCACTGCTTGTAGTACATGGAATGGGGCACCATACTTTGAACTTTGTGTTCAAACTTAAAGATTAAGGAAAACTTTCAAAGTTCACTTCAAAGGGAAAAAAAGTTGAGGCATATAATAACACAAGGAATAAGTGCATTGTAAGTACATCTTTGGAGTGAGTTCCCTTGTCCTGCCCCCCACCCCCAGTTTTCTTCTGAGGAATTTGTCCCTGTGGTTTCTTGGTAATTTAAAGGGTATTCTATTTGGTGTTTTAAGCTTGGGAGTGCCCTCTACTGCCCAAACGAGACCTTTAGCTGCATTTGCTGGGAAACTTTATAAGATATTGGGAGAATTATTAAGCAGGAGAATGGCTTCTCTACCCATCTGGAGTGGTATATCCTAGGGATAATCTCATGATTGGTTGGCCAGGGAGCTTCCTGTTAGAAAATCAGATCGCCCCAGGGGAAGTACTGTTCTACCAAAAACTACATCAATCTTGAAATCCAAGACTGTGTTTCCCACATGGAGAAAATATTTCAAAAATAATTGTATTGCTGTATGGAATGAAATTTCTCAAAATTTAGCTTTAGTTTTTATCTAAGCCTCATTCAGTTTGACAAGGAAGCATTCACATTGCCCTTCAGTTCTTCCCCAAGTATTATAAATCTTCCAAGCCTTATGGTAATATGGGCAATTCACTCTGATAACCCTGCTCTCATGGAAGTGAGGAAAGTAAGCATTCAACCTGCTGTGTGAAGTTCCTCTTTCCAGCTTGAGCTAGACAACAATAGATTTCACAACCAATATTCCTTGGCTAAGAAAATGGGGCAGGTTTATATCAACACAAGTTTCAACATGCCATTGGATGGAACTGATGTTTGGGGATAAGAATAAATACCTTAAGACTAAGCAGCCATATGCTAGTTTAACCTGGGATCTGAGGTAGGGATCTGTAGATGAAAGCTGATGCTAAGGGGCTCTCCTGATGTCTGAAAGGGCAAGTAATAGGTACTTGGACACCTCCTACATTTCATGAAGGAGCCTTGGCTGGCTCCGACATTCAGATGGACCTTGGGGTAGCTGCCCTTTCTGCAAGGCCTCTCCAGTGATTCTGAACGATGGTTCAAGTGCTTCTAGACCAAAACAAGCACTGTCCACAATCCTGATCAGAACTGTAGGAAGATTTATTACCAGTCTGGTCCTAAAGTAGATACCTCTTTGCCTTCAATGTCCAGAAATGCATCAAATCTCTTAGGATAGTCTTGATTTTCATGTGGCTAATGCAAAGGGAGGCAGCCCAATGGCATAGTGGATGGAGTACTTGGCCTGGAGTCAGAAAGACCTGAGTTCAAATCTAGCCTCAGATACTTCCTAGCTGTGTGACCCTGGGCAAGTCACTTAACCATGTTTGCCTCAGTTTCCTCATCTGTAAAATGAGCCGGAGAAGGAAATGACAAATCACTCTAGTATTTTTACAAAGAAAACCCCAAATGGGGTCATGAAGAGTCAGACGTGACTGAACAACAATAACCCAACAACAATAAACAACAAATACAAAGGGAATAGAAGGCTGTGGTGCTTCTAGGATACTGGCCAGAATCCTCAATAGAATAGCATCAAGTATCAGTGAACCCAATTACCTGAAAAAAATTTTACATGTCAGTAAACTTTCATTTTTAAGTCCACCACCTCTGAAAAATATTACTTCTGTCTAGGAACAAGACTTAGGTCAAATTATAAAGCAGCAAAGGAAGTGTGAGGGTCTCTTGTTTCTCTGCTCGTCTTCCCTATATAGTTTAATGACCTGGATTATTCCTCTTATAAAAATCTGTTCTCAGAAAACACCTGAAAGTTTCATTTGCATTCAGATCTAAAAGCCTGAAAAGGCTTGGTATATGTTATCCCTGTCAAGGCTATTTGCATTTTGACAAAACTCACAGCTTACTGAAGGAATGAATCTTTGCCCAACTTGGGGCAATAGCTAGCCAGGGGGAGATATGGTTTGTTCAAAGAAATACTAGTACTAAAAGTCATCAGAACCAGCCCTGACTTCATGGACTAATGATGAACCACATTGTACCCCTCTCTTCTGAGCAGAGAGGTAGCAGTGTTGGTGCAGAATGAGATAGACATTGTGAGCACCTATCAATGGGTTGGTATATTTTTCTTAACAGTAGAGTTCTCTGCTACAAGGAAAGCTTCCATAGGGGGAAGCTGCTGGAAAGTTACAGAGACATAGAATATAAAAATCTCAGTGTACTTGAGATCTGAGAGGAAAATTAGTTTTTTGTTTCATTTTGGTTTTTGGAAAATTTGTTGTTTTTTTGTTTTGTTTCGTTTGAGTTCTTAGTTTCCTTTATTTTTTTCTCCCTAAAAAAGAGTTTCATGTATTTTAGTTCTTTTTGGAGTGATTAATAAAGGCGCATTAACTGCCAGAAGCAATTGTTGGACCTAAAAGTGACTTGGAATATGGGATACTAATTTGGGACTGGGTTCTTTCTCCCTAACCTTAAAAATCTTTCATGGCACAATCTTCAATTTGTTATTTAATTATAAGCTTCAGGTAGACAATGGAAATTTCATATATATGTAATCCATCTGGCCTGAGTAAAGGAAATAGGTTAAATTAGTAATGCATGCTAGAAAAACTAGAAAATACATTAAGTTCATTTGAGGACATTATTTAATAAGCAGTTTCATCTGAGTCAGGTTCATATCCTCACACGAACCTAAAAATCCATTATAAGTGAAATAACTCCAACCTCACCACATTATTATAGGGATCAAGAACTGAATGGAACAAGAATTTGTAAGCCATGGTGATATTCACTTTAGCTGTCTTGGCACAGATTGAAAAGTATATAATGCATGATAAAGATCTCTGTGAGACACCATTAGGAGGTAATCTTGAAGTCTTTCAATGAGATTTTAACCCAATTAGAATTTTGAGACACAGCCCAATAGCAATGGAAATCTTTGTACAACCCCATTTGGTGGATGATTCTACTTTCCAGGCACAGTGGTGTAGAAAGGATAAGGAGGTGAGAAAAAAGGAATCAAAATGGGGAAACCTATTACTCTCCCTTTAGTATGACCATCATTGAAGAATGTATAAATCACATAATAGTAATAGTTATTTTACTGGAGTACTTCACTGGCATTTCTCCTGAAATTCTATGGCTATCGTGTCTTTGGGGAAAGTGCAAGAAAGCCAAAAACACTGAAAGCAAAAAGTCATGCAATTGCATACTCAGAATTGGAAGGGCCCTTGGAGGACACTTATTCCAACAAGTACCTGAATAGCAATCCCTTTCATAAGTGTATATCCAGCTTCCTTTTGAAGACTTTCAGGAATGAGAAACCCCTACCTCCAGAAGTAGCCGATTCTATTTGGAAACAGCTATAATCATTGGAAAATTTCCCCTTATTTTAGCTGAAATCTACCCCTCTACAGCTTCTACTCCTAATTTTTGTCCTCTGGGGTCAAGTAGAGGAACTCTATTTTTCCTTTTTTTGTAAGAAGGGGAAAGGTAGAGAGTGACCTTCCACCAATATCCATAAGATCTCATATTCAGGATAAACAACTGTAAGTAACTTCAATCACTCTTCATGAGATATTTTCTCCAGTCCTCTCTCTATCCTTCTTGCCTCTAAAATGCTTTCACAAGTAATCTCATTAAACTTTGGTTACTTAATCTTTCCAGGCCTCAGTTTCCTAATCTGAAAAAAAAAGACAGGACTAGCAGATGAAATCAATGAATGAATGGGAAAAAAACATTTATTAAGCCCTATGTGCCAAACACGATATCAAGTTCTGGGTATACAGTTATAAAAGAAGAGACATTCCCTACTTGCAAGGAGTTTGTATTCTAATAGGAGGAGATAGCACATATGGCAGATTGGTGACCAGAAAGGAGAATTCTGGTTTGGAAAGTTATAAGAGTTACAGGATGTCGAGTAGAACCATAGCTGAGTAGGTTGACACAACTTTTCCAGTGACCATATCAGTACTGGTTTGAATACTGTTCTAGGACTGGAAGGAGGAAAGGAAGAAAGTACCAAGAGGAAAATGATAGGAGTAAAGTGAAAAAGGGCTAGTTGCTGCCTAGATATGGTGGGCTAAGTAAGGCATTTATAAATCAGAAGAGGGGGAGGCCCTGAGGGTGGGAGTTCCAGAGCTGAAAGGGTTAAGTTGTCTAGGAGCATGGTCTCTGGTTCAGTATGGAGAATTTTAAACAGACACACACACAGACACAGACACAGACACAGACACAGACACAGACACACACACACACACACACACACTCACTGCAAAGGGAAGAGAGAAAAAGAGGCAGTTAAGAGGGGTAGATGTTGACCAAGAAGGAGGAAATAGGTGTGATGAGATCTTTAAGTAGGTGGGAAGGGGTTGAGTCAAAGGTTTTGAAGATCAAGACTGAACAGGAGAGCTCCTCCCTCAAAACAAGAAGAAATCTGAGGTGGGGCAAAATCAGTGTGGAGAATTCAGCAGAGGCAGAGATAGTTAAAAGAATTCATGCCTGGGAGTTCTTCCTTGGGTCTCCATTAACCCAGCACCACAAATTTATAGCTAGAAGGGACTTTCAAGACTCTTTAGATCAAATCTCTCTCATTTTACAGATGAGAATACTGATGCCTAGAGAGATAAAGTCAATCGGTCAGTCAACAAGCACTATTAAACACTTACTAGGAAATAATTTGACAGAAGTCACATAGTCATTAATTTAAGTGGAATTTGAACCTAGGACCCCTAATAGCAGTCAATGATCTCTCCACTGTCCCACATTAAAAAATGAGTATTCCAAAATGATGGGTAAGATGAAGTAAATGTCTTGTTCAACTCAACCGATGAATATGGCTCTCCTCAGAGCTGCTATTTTCCCTCTAATTGGCCAAGCTACCATTAAAGAATAGAATCCTTTGACCAGTGCTAAAAAGAAGAGCTGAGCTGCTATCTAAGTGTCTCCAAATGGAGTGATCATGGGGTTTTAGGTTTTCCTAACTAGGATTATCTTCCTCTGAACACACCATTCTAAAAACCCAGTCCATATTGACCTCTGGTGTTTGCCTGGCCCAGAAGGCAGTGTGGCCAGTTTTGCCTAGTTTCATCCCTTATTTGTTCAAGAAAACTCTGCATATATTTTGGCAAATAAACTGCAAAAAAACGGAAGCGTTAATTATTAGCAAGCGAACACTCAGTAATAATATAAACAACGAAATGCCTTTTCTGTGCTACTTATTCAATGGGCTTTCCTGTTGCTTGTGCCACGAAAAACACGATGGGAATGAACAGGAGGAGATGGAAGAGGAAATGACTTCTTTAAAGACTTCGTCCTGTGGGCAGAGTGTTGGCTTATGATTTGCTAGAATAGGATATCAAAAAGGAAGGGTGGGTAGTTTAAGTTTTAAGGAGACAAAAAAAAAGCTAGAGAAACTTTGAAGCTGTTAACTATTGTTTAAGGTGGATATTTAAGCTAATGCTTCACTGAATAAGCCCCCACACTTCCCCCTTTCCCATATTTTTTTTTTTGGCTTAGGAGTAGATGAGTGGAAAGATTGAACCAGAACCAGGGATTTTTTAACCTTTTTGTGTATCATGAATTCCTTGGGGAGTCTGGCAAAGCCTACGAACCACAATTCGGAATGTTTTGAAATGCATAAAATAAATACCAAGTACTATAAAGAAAACCAATGACACTGAAATATGGTTATCAAAATATTAAAAAAGAAAAGAAATGAAAGTTCATAGACAGCAGGGTTAGGAACCTCTGCTTTAAAAGGTTAAAGAATTGTGGGCCATTGATCACAAATACCTCTGAACCTAACTCATTATCAGAACTAATGACTCCGTAAGAGTTTCTGTGGTCTACATACAAATCCATGTTCAGTTGAGGCAAT
The DNA here is from genome assembly GCF_900497805.2 of Vombatus ursinus. Lineage (NCBI taxonomy): Eukaryota > Metazoa > Chordata > Mammalia > Diprotodontia > Vombatidae > Vombatus > Vombatus ursinus. The sequence continues at coordinate 9,213,176 of NW_020954610.1, read as the reverse complement.
GGGGCCACATGGATGACACAGTGAATTATGAAATCAGAAGTCACTTGTATCTTTTTCCCCCTTAAGTTGGAACTTAAATACCAAATAAAATGAGCATTTCCATATAAAAGTAGAATAGGAGAAGACTGTAGGTGAAAGTGAGAATCTCTATTACATATAGCTTGCTTTTCCTTTTAAATGTATCTCTGTGCACTCACACACATACATATATTCTACCTATACATACACACATACATATATTATATATAATGTGATAATAATATAATAATGATATGATACATATTTTAAAAACACATAATATATGTAAAAATTCTTCATGAGATGTTCAACACTGTCCTTTCAAAGCTTCTCTGTATTTCCTTCTGGGCTTCCTTCGATTCCTTGCAGTACATTGTTTTAAAAAAAAATTAGAAATTATCAGCTTCAGTGCCAGCTTTGCTACATATTCTATGACTTTAGAGAAATCATTTAAAAGCTCCATATCCTTCAGTTTCTCTGTCTGTGACAGTGGAGATGTTACTGGCTTGCCTCTGCTATGTGAATGAGTAAAAGGATCATAGATTCAGAGGTGGTAAAAACCTTGAAGGTCTTCTGGATCATTTTTTCAAATAAGGAAACTGAGGCCTGGAAAGATTAAGTAACCAAAGTTTAATGAGATTACACATGAAAGCATTTTAGAAGATGGGTACAATATAAAACCATACCCTTAGATTTATATAGTATATATACTCACAAAGCCTGTCCTACAGCATCACCATATTCAACCTCTTCCTCTCAGAATTTGAGAATTAAATATAAATTGAGAAAGGACTAGGAAAACATAATTCTTTTGATATGCCAAGCATTAAAGTACTAAATGACCTTCTTTTAAAGGGCAGTTCCCAGTTCCTTGGCCAATCCCATCTTTGTATGCTACTCTATCCAAATGACCATCATTGATCATCAAGGCATTTTGCTGGAGTCTAACAGCGCAGCTCTATTAACAAGCCTCCCATTGCTGGCATCTTTGAGGCAGTACTTAAAACCTAAAGTTGGCTCAACTCCTCGGCTGACTGCTGGGATTCAGATTTTAAGCCAAAGTATAGAAAGTCTGGCAGCTTTCTACCTCTTCCAGACTTAGCTTGGCTGGGGTAATACCGGAACAATTGGTCTCATTGCCCTCTGAGATGACAATTAATTAGTGGGAACAAGGAACAGTCTATCTGGGGAACCCAGTCTTTGCCCATCTGAGGGCTGTGGCATTGGCATCTCAGCCAAAGCCAAAACATCACACATCCTAAGACATGCTGGAGATACCTGTTGGCCTCCCTTTAGGCTATGCTGGAAGGGAATTGAAAATGGAAGATCTTTCCCATGGTCTTTCACTTGAAAATAAAACAACAACTAATAAAATAAGAATTCCAGCGCACAGTGTATTGTTAAGAAGAACATCCCAGAAAGGTAGTTCTGGGCAAAATAGGGAAAATGTGGCAAAGATTTCCCAGAGAGTTACTACACAATACAATATGAAGAAAGACCTATAGTGAGTTGGATAGTAGCCCCATTGAGGAAAATTGGAACTACTCTGGCAATATCCACAACTGCCAGCATGTGTTATTAGGCACCAGCTTAAAAAGTATATTACTCAACACGGTGTGAAGGAGAACATATGAGTCATCCCGTTCTCTTCCTAGCCTATAAGCCAGCAAAGGACATCAATTACTTACTCAGAGCAGAGAGTGATTACTCCTAAGGCCCTCACAGAAAAGAGAATAATACCTCACTGGAGAGAATGCTGAATTGAATAGAACTTAATTACAATACCAGCATCCCAAGATTTTGAAAAAATTTAAAAATAAGGAATTTTCCTTTAAGGTTGGGGGGAAAAAAAATCTAACAAGTTGTCCATGGCTATGGATAAAGAGTTTCAAACTCTCTTTATTCCCTCAACATATCTGAAAATAAAAATAGTAATTTTTGAGGTATCAACACCACCTATTTTTTTCTACACAAAAGCTTCTGACCTCTGGGATCTCTACTAGCTGTCAGGAAGTTAACACATAAGTGCAGGTTGTACATGACTGTTTCCTTATGCACGCAATTACATCAATATTATTATGATTACAGGGTACATAGTATGGTATTAGGATAAGATCCAGGGGAAATTCAATGGTATTTGGATGCAGTATATATTTGCATATAACACATTTAGTAGGGGTGAAAGGTGGATCTGGGCCAGTTAATTCATCAGTGTGAGGAACACCTAATGTGAAACTCCCCTATTCCAACCAATGTGATACACATGGAGGTTACCTATAATTTAAAGTCTTGGATAGTTGAATGGGGGCACTGGTGACTTGCCCATGGATCAAGCAGAGATTCCAAAACCAATGCTTTATCCTTCTCTTACAATGCAATGCATATCACAGAGTACATTACATATCCTAAGATATAAAGATTACATTTTGACATAAATGCAGTGGCATGGTGGGTAGAGGGCTAACCTGGAAGTCAAGAAGACCTGGGTTTAAGTCCCACTTCTGACACATAGTAGCTTAATTACCCTGAGCAAGACACTTAACCTCACTCGAAGACTATAAATTGCAGAACAGATACAGATCTGCATGGGCAGAAGAAGTTTTCTTATCAGAAATACCCTATACAAATGAAATCACAGGGTTGTCCAAAAAATAAATGTACATGTGTACATTTAATAGGAAGAAAAGTATGTATCAAAAATATTTTTGCTTGACTTTTATTAAATTCAACAGTTCCCACAATGAGGCATTGTTCTCCTTTCTGTGTAGACCTCAGGAGTAATCATTCTCTCCTATGATTAAGGAAGTAAAAGAATGCAGACAGGTTACCTAGCTTACATGAACTTTGACAAGTCATATATTAAGCAGCCCAGATTTCCAGATCCTGAGGCCTGAGCATCTCCCTATACACCATAATATCCCTACTTCAGGACATAGTATCTTACAACTTGCTTCAGAGAAATGATTTTTCCATCCATCCATCCATCCATCCACACACACACACACACACACACACACACTCCTCTTATTCCTTCTATTCAAAGACGATGCTTTTGATAGCATTATTTGGGTGTATGAGTGTGGGTGAGGAAACCAGTGCATGGTGCATGACTCCAATCCTTCCCATGCTGAGGACTTTACATTCTGTGCTGTTTAGTAACTGGTCACTTTTTTTGAGACTGTGAGGCTCTGAACTTTTTTATCAGAAACTATGAAATGCTTTGTTCAAAGAACTGCACCTTTACAAACCAGGTTCATACAGTAGTTTAAGGCGTACAAGGTACTTTCCCCATAGACTTGTGAGGTGGCTAAGAATCTTCTAACTTAGTTTCCTATCTACCTCCACCACCGTGGAACAGTGATGAGTAGGTAGATAGGAACTTATCCCATATAAGTTTCCTATGTCTCCACCTTATGCTCCCACACCCATCCAGCTTACTATAAGAACTCTATGACTCTCTAATCTATCACTTCTCAGTCTGAGACAAAGTGCCAGCCTAAAACCAAGCTGGTATTTCCAGGGAGGTAATTATTTTGGCTCAAAAGGCTTTCTCTTCTAGCTCTGGGCTAGAATAAACAAAGGTTCTGTTTTTTATCAACTAAGTGCTTAAATAAACAGAGTAGATGCCAATGTCAATAAGATATAGAAAGCAAGATTTTACTGAAGATGATCCGCAATGTAGATCATCAGCAGGCAGAGAGTTAAGAACTGATGCTTTTCCAAAAAAAGGGGGGGGGAGGGGGAGAATTGATTGAAGTTCTATATGATCTTGGATAAGTAGCTTAATCTCTGTATATTTCAGTTTCCTCATCTGTAATGGGAGGGGGGACGTTTAATAATAGCACCTACCTCCCAGGGTATTGTAAAGATCAAATGAAATAACAATTGTAAAGTGCTCAGCACAGTGCCTGGCATATAAGTGCTACATAAATGTTAGCTAGGTGGCACAGGGGATAGAGCTTGGAATCAAGAAGACTCATCTTCCTGAGTTCAAATCTGACCTCAGACACTTCACTAACTGTGTGTCCCTAGGTAAGTCACTTAACCCTGTTTGCTTCAGATTCCTGTAAAATGTAAAATGAGTTGGAAAAGGAAATGGCAAACCACTTCAGTATCTTTGTTAAGAAAACCTCAAATGGAGTCACAAAGTTGGACATGACTGAAACCACTCAACAACAACAAATTTATTAGTATTATATTATCACTGTTGTTATTGTTATTGTTAAATGAGTATCCAGAAAAAGAGGTGAAAAGCCTTGTGATGCCAGGATACTGAGAGGATCTTCTATGGAGGCATGGCTTCTAGTTATTACTTAGTGTCTGCTTGCTGCAACAATAATAATAATAATAATAATAATAATAATGATAATAACCAGTAATAATAATCATTCACATTTCTATCAGGCTTTATGATTTGTAAAAAAATTTCCTCAAATAATCCTATGAGGTAAAAAGCATTATTATCTCTTTCATTTATGGAGAAACTGAGGTTCTGAGAATCTAAGTGACTTGGCCCATCATCATTCACAGTGGGACTTGGGAATGGATGGGGAAAAGGGCTGAGTAGGGGTTTTTGAGAAGTCATGTCTTATAAAACAATGGAAATGCTTACTTGGAAAGGGATTATGTAATAATCATAATAATTAGCAGCAAAAAATATTGCAAATAAAAATTCACCTAATTCTGCTCCCTTGAGTAAGGTTAAGTATACACCTAGCTCCTTGATAAGATGCAGAGACAAAACATTGCTCTAAATTCCATCAATGATTCATTAATAATTCATTAATTCTCATAATATCACTTGGCCACTCTAGCTACATGGGGAAGCCCCTGCTCTGCTTGAATTTTCTGCCCATAGAAACATGGGCTCCAGTGGCAATGCTGTGATGAGGGAGGGAAGACCAGCCAAAGGATGCTGAGGCAGAATCTCCATAGCAACACATAACCCAGCTCTGCCCTTCCTGACCTTGTGAGATGCCCCATAATTGGACTTTGATGCTCCAGAAAAACAACTGCAGAAAGGACATTCAAAGCACTGCTTCATTCCTAGCCAAGGTTAAAAAAAAAAAGTTGGATTTCCCTCTCACTTGGGGCAAGAATTAGGACCCCCACACTATCTTTTTTGTCCACTGACCCTTGTCATTCTCCTTTATATATCATTCCCTCTTCAATGAGTCAATTTGTACCATAACTATTTGTACTTTTTGATTTACTATTCTGAAAGTACTCCAGTAATTTCAAGTGTATGCGCTGTCTCCCCCACTTAATTGCAAACTCCTTGAGAGCAGGGACTCAGGTGACCATTTATTTTGTAAATGCTTCTAATACAATGCTTTTGCACACTGGGGCTCAATGATTATTGATGACTGACAAGGCAACCATCACATTGTAACTTATGCAGTTTTTTAAAAATAATTATATACCTTTCTTTAGAGAGTTGAAAGTGTTTTGCATAAATTTCATATTAGTTCTCATAATAGCTGCATGATAGAGAAAATCTAATTGTATTTTCATTTAAAGAAAAAGAAACCGAGACAAAGACAGAATCAAAGAATATCAAATCTATACCCAAACAGGAATTGTTTTCTACTGCATCCCTGGAGAAGTGGTCATTTTGCCTCCTTTTGAAGCCTTCTAGTGAAGGAGAAAGGAGTAATTGTGAATACAACCTATCACAGTTTGGATAGATCTTTAATTAAGAAGATGTTTAAAAAAACCCATCAAACCTAAATTTTCTTCCTTTCAACTTCTGTTCATCACTCCTAGTTCTACCCTCTAGAGTAAAATTAAAAATATATATATATTAAGTGCCTACTACATGCTAGACACTGTGCTAAGTGCTGGGAATTCAAAGAGGCAAAACGATGCTGTTCTCAAGGAATTCACAGACCAATGGAGGAAGACAATATGCATATAACTATGCTTAAACAGATTACATATCAGACAAATGGAGATGATGTCAGAAGGAGGGCACTAGCATTAAGGGGACTGAGAAAGACTTCGTGAAGTGGGACTTTAGCTGGGACTGGACAGACATCTACAGATGAAATCAGAAGTCTGGTATTTAAAAAAAAAATTGCAGGCTACTAATATTGTTTAGCTTTTTTGGTTGTCATTCCAAACCATGTTCTCTTGCAATTCACTAAAACTGCCAAAGACTTTTTATATTATATGCACCCTTTTTCAGTTGGTAGAGGTACACTGCTAAACATTTACTCTCCAGGATGGGTCTACAGATATCCAAATGAAAAGCAGATCAAGTACTTTCAGATGTCCCATATATTGTTTTCCTTTTACTAGAAGAATCAACTTGATATTTTAAGAAGAGAAAAACAGGATCAAAGCAAGTACAAGAAGGGAAGAAGCAAAACAATTTGCTGTAAACATTTTAAAAGAAATTGCACTTTGACTTCTTACTACATAACTCATTAGAGAATTGAGGAAGTCTGATGGTCAATAAGCAAGAGGTAGGCCAGCTAAGTGGCATAGTGGATAGAACATCAGCCTTGGAGTTGGAAAGACCTGATTTCAAATCTGGCCTCAGGCACTTACTAGGTGTGTGACCCTGGGCAAGTCACTTAAGTGTTTGTCTCAGTTTCCTCTGTAAAATGAACTGGAGAAGGAAATTGCAAACCACTCCAGTCTGTTTGCCAAGAAAACTCCAAATGGGCTCATGAAGACTCAGACACGACTGAAATGAACAAACAGTAACAAGCAAAAGATATTCCATATTGACTTTTTTCCCATCAGAATTCATCTGCCACCCTGAATCTCTTGAATACACTTAACATGTATAAGTCTTTCTTACAGTAACTTGTGTATGGGTTACAATCAGACTGTAAGCTAGCTCTGTGAGAGTAAGGGTATGCCTTATCTAAATCTGGTATCTCCTCCAGCCTCGCACACAGTGCTTTGCCCAATAATATGCCCACTCAGTAAGTATAAGTGTTCTAAGTACAGATGTATTCATGAATCTTAACATGAATTCTGTGAGTAAAAAACATTGAACCTGGAGTCAGACAACCTGAGTCTGAATTCAGGTTCATGGGTAGCTGGGTGCCGATGGACAGCTCCACTTATCCTTCCCTACCTCTTGCACTCCCGCTTCCTTTTATTTAGATGTGCCAAACCCCAAAGCCTTTTCTTAAATCTTCATCCTTCATGACCTATCTATGTAGCATTTGATACTGTTGATTACCTTTTCTTCCTGGATATTCTCTCCAGTCTGGCTTTTCTGAGCCTGCCCTCTTTTGTTTCCACTTGTCTGATCACTCCTCAATTTCCTTTGCTAGATCATCATCATTATGCTGGCCTTAAATGGTAGATGTACTTCAAAGCTCTGTCTGAGGCTCTGCCTAGGGCCCTCCTTTCTTCTCTTTCTCTATTTTCTTTCTGTAACCTTCCCATGGATTTGATTATCTTCTCTATACAGGTCACTCTGAAGTCTATGGATCTAGCCCTGTCCTCCCTCCTGAACTTCAGTTACACAATACCACATACCTATTAGACTTTTCTTGTGGGATGTCCTGTAGACATAATAAGCATGTCCAAAACAGTTCTAGACTTCAAAACTCAGATATTGGACAGGAAATATTAAATTATATTTCCTGATAAAACTAGCATTCTTCTTAACTTCCCAATTTCTTTTGAAGGTACCGCTTTTCTTCTAGTCTCCCAGGTCCAAAACTTCAGGACTCTTCACCTCCTCGTTCTCCCTTCCCCACACATCCCAAACTCTTGTCTATTCTACCAACACCTCTTATCCTTCCCTTTCTCTTCACTCACAGAGCCACAACATCAGATCACCTCTTGCCTGGATATGTTGTAATGACCTCTTAATTCACCACCTAGTCTCTAATCTCTCCCTTCTTCCACCCATCCTCAACACAGATACTGAAGGGATAATGCTAATGCAAACATTAAACCCTGTTCAACAAATTCCAATGGCTCTCTATTTCCTCTATGATCAGATACAAGTTCTTGTTTGTCATTTAAAGAACTTTGCAATCTAACTCCAACTTACCATTCCAGCTTCATTATTCATTACTTCCCTTCATACAGTACTACCAAACTGACTTTCTTACTATTTCTCTCACAGAATAATATTCCATCCTCCATTTTCTTGTTTTGTATAGACAAAGTGTCCTGTGTCCCCATTTCCCCATGAATGGGATACATTTCCTACTTAACTGTCTTTTGGAATCTCTAGTTTCCTTGAAAGCTAAGGCCTTTTCTAATGCCTCCCCCTAATGACAGGTGTTACTGTCACTGTTCCCATCCAAGTTACCTTGTAGTCATTTCACGTATTCTTATATACATCTTCTTCCCCACTTAGAGAATTTTAGTTCCTTGAGAGCACGGACTATTCCATATATGGCTTTGTAATCCCTAGTACTTATAACGGTGCCTTAGGAAAATAATAAATTCTTGTTGGCTGATGGATTTCAGGCAGCACTGCATAGTAGTAAAGGCTAGATTTGGAGTCAGGAGAGTCAGAGCTCAAATCTTGTTTCCAACATTTAACTGTATTATCATACTCAAGTCTTTTGATCTCCCTTGGACCTCTGTGTAGGATAGTAAAATCAATAATATTTACTTCACGGTGCTGTTGTGAGGATCAGATGAAATAATGTTATATTAAGTGTTAAATAAGTATTAACTATGATTATTCATTTGAACCTCAATTTCTTTATGTGTAACATAAAGTATTTATTAAGTGCCTACTTTTGCAAGGTACAAAGACAAAAGAAAAAAGAAACAGTGTCTGCCTTCAAGAAGCTTCATTCTATTTAAGAGATATAACATTCAAAGAGATAATGCAATATAATTTGAGGATGAAGAGATCATCGATAACTGGAAGGACCAGGATAGACTTCCTATAGAAAGAAGCACCTGAATTGAGCCTTGAAGGAAGTTTGAGGTCATAGGAGGTAGAGGTAAAGGAGTGCCATTCAGGCATGGAGGACAACCTGTCTGAACTCTTTTCTGACAATGTATTAGTCAGTAAAGTCATGGTAATTCTACCTATAGTGACAATAACTGAGAAACCTAGAAAAAAGTGACTGCCTTAAAAAAAATAGTAACATTCACGACAACAAAGAAACAGAAATAAATGTTAGAATGAAAAATATCAAAGCCCAATAAATCTTCACTCTTTGAAAAATCCCTATATAAAAAACCAAAATGCTATCTTATTGGAAAGGAGCAATTACCTGTACCTATCATGTCCTGTTTCTAAGAAAGTTTCCAATATGACAAAGAATATTTAAATTAATTTTAGAGTTCATTTAGGCAAGGGGTAAAAATTTTCTATAATGTTCTAATGTTCTAAGGATAAACTACTTTGTAATCCAAATTGGGCTAGGGATTGAGATGTCTGGTCCCTACTCAATTCTTTAGAACTGCAGGTGTCTCAGAAGTTTTGTATTTGTAGATACAGTTCTGTACTTCAAAACTCAGAAATTGGACAGGAAATATTAAAAAAAAAAGCAGACAGGAAAAATTCAGCATGTGGAACCTAGAACCTCAAACCTCAAAAAAAAGGATGAATGTCAGTTCTGTATGTGCTTGAGGAATTTATCCATATTTAAATGCTGCAGATTTGGCAGCATTTAGTTCAAACTTATTCTTACACTTTAAATGTGGCCCTGAAGCCAGAAACAAATCAGCAAGATGGTAAATGCTAAAATGTCCTGTTTTCCTTGCCCTGGGCTGCCCTACTCATTCATGCATAAATTTCTGAATGTTTTCTGTAACTTAAGGAGATGAGGAATATTTAAGCCTCTCTCTCTCTCTCTCTCTCTCTCTCTGTCTATGACTATAGCTACTACAATTCCATAAATGTGCATTCCAAAGGGCCTTAATGGATTCTTCAAAGATCTAGTTATCAGTGACCAAAATTAGAGACTAAAATGTCCTCTAAGATGATGGAATCCATCCTGGCTTCCTAGGAAATATAATGTTGATTCTAATCCAACATTTACCACATAACAAGCAAGAAAAATAAAAAAAGAAAAGTGCAAAGAAATTATCTCACTTGTGAGGAATGAAGATTGGTGAGCCTAAATGACTGTCCTTAAAATACATTTTAAAGATTAATATAAGACTTGCTTAGAAAATTGACATGGCACAGTGGAAAAAACAATGGACTCTGAAAATATGGCTTCAGGTTTAGTCTCTGTCCTGATTCTGTGGCTGTACATGAGTCACTAAACCAGTTTGAGCCTTGCTTTCCTCATCTATAACAAAGGGATAATAACACTTGCACTACTGGTATCATAGGTGTGAGATAAGGACTTCATAAACTACTAAGAATTATATGACTGAGGGCTATTATGATTAATCTGAATGTTCCTTTTAACATAGGGTGTTGATGCCTTTATTGAAATGATGTACAATTTCATGGAGTACAGAGTTTTTGCAATCTCTTACCCAAATGGAAAATGAGCACTTCATAGAAAAGTCCTTTTAACCAAGCATGCTACTTTTCTGGTCTATAAAATAAAATAGATGATATTATGTAGTAGGCATAACTATTCCTCTATCCCAGGACAATGTCTGGTACTTGGAACCTAGCACAGTACCTGGAAGACACTAGACCTTAATAAGCTTTGGTCGAATGCATCTTCAGTCATGAGAAGGGTCATTTCTTATTTCAAGGTGATAAAAAAAGGATAGCAAGGTGATTGAATGTACAACTTGGTATTTAGAAGGGAAATAAGAGAAAATTTACACTAAAATATGGGATTTGAGATAAAAGGAAAAAAAGAGGAAAAAATATAAAAAAAGAATTGTGGGAGAAGCTTGTAAAGAAGAAAAAAAATGTAGAGAAAGTATTTCAAAAATGACTTACATGGTTAAAACCAATTAAAATATCATCTGCAAAATGATCATTCTCCTCCAGGAAATGAAGGCATCCTGTTGTACCTTAGCAACTACAGAAAGCACCAAGTTAAGTTTCCAATCACTCATTACTCTTTTGTAAGCAAAGTCTAGATGACCCCGTGTAGGAAGGGGCCTTTTGTGCAACTCTGAGAGTCCCTGATTCCATGATCATTCTTTGCCATGTTTACATATCAATATAGTTTCCTATGTTCAAGAAACTAGTTTAATACATGACATTTTTATCTTTGTGTATTGAAATGAGATACGTCTTTGGAGAAAAATGTCTGAAAGTTGCAACCATAGGAACAATAACAACAACTAATCCTTAGTCAAACATGCAAAAAACAAACAGCTCAAACCCACAGCGAGGTATAAATCTCCATCACTGAAATCTTTTTGTAATGTTGAGTAAAAGCCAAAGGTGGCAACTGATTTCATTTCCCAGTGAAGGTGCGTGGTAAAAGTGGAATAAAATGGTTGCCAAATGAACTTGTTCTGCCATTTGCTAAAATTGCTTTTACTTACTTCATAAGGGAATACATGTTCTAAAACTGTATTTACCATAGAAAAAGATTTTATTTCAGTTTTGACATTGTTGCCCTTTATGCATCCTTTAATTGATGTGTTGTCTACTCTCTTCAAACTAATGGGAAGAGGCATAGGTGTGGATAATCTGGAAATCACTTCCACTTCTCCTTAGCATCTATCCTGGTCCATGTAGTACCTACTTTTAGACACAATAAATCCTAGAGTTGCTCGCCTGTCCTAAGGCAGTCAGCTGTAAGATGAAATTCCGACTGTCCATGTCTTTATTGGGTAAAAACAAAATACAAAAACAACGTTGAATGGGAAGGAGGGGGAGAGTTAGAATCAGGAAGTAAAGTAATGAAATGTGGGTCAGCATTCAACTGAACACGGCAGCAACATGCAAAGTAGTGAAAAGTAGGGCCTGCATATATTTAGATATAAAAATGAAAATTCACTTTTTTTCCTTTTCTTTTTAAATATAGATACAACGTGGAAACATCTCTGTAGGAACTGGGAAGCTATCCAAACTCTCCATCCTGTGACCACCACTCCCTATCCTGCCACGACTCCCTGCAAAGCACCTCCTATTAAGAATAAACAGTTTGGGGCAGCTAGGTGGTAAAGTGGATAGAGCACTGGCCCTGGATTCAAGAGGACCTCAGTTCAAATCTGGCCTCAGACACATAATACTTACTAGCTGTGTGACCCTGGGCAAGTCACTTAACCCCACTGCCTAGCTGAAATAAATAAATAAAAGAATAAATAGTTTTCAGACTGATATAAAATACCAACCTAATTTGAGGAGACTTAAAGCTATCTCCTCTCATCACTTTCCCCGGAGTTGGGAAATAATTAAGAATTTCCGTTTCAAAAATTTCCCTAGTTTAGATGTGTGCACAAAAATTGGGGTAATCCAGGGGCATTCTAGCAATAAAAGTAAGGAACTAAAGAGTAGAAAATCTATAAATAAGATTTGCCAGAGGTAAATCACAAACTTGGCAATCCATGCACAGATAATTTAGAATTGACTGAGTATAAATAATATTGAATGGATTGTGGGTGGCAGATCTAAAATCACTAAACTATTTTCTTCGGGTATGAAGCATTCTGTTGACAATGACCCTATTTTGGTCTTCTTACTGCATGACACCCCCCTCCCTCCCCAATATTCAAAGAAGCATGAACTCAAAAAGCCTTTCAACTTGACTGTGAGACAGAAGGAAAGGCCATAATAAGAGAAATTTATACAAATAAAACCAGCTTGGGGAGATGTTATTTATTATTTAGATGCTCCTGTTTTCCAAGGGATACTTTTTGAAGGACTGATTGATTATTTGGCAGCAGAGTAATTAACAATAAACTAATTAAGCGTCTGATGATTCTGAAGTTTGAAAATTACCTAGTCTCAGCTACTTTCTCCACCTGTTACATAATTACAGGTGGCCCTCTATTAGCTTTGCCCTATAAATTATTCAAATCCCAATTATCCAATTTGCAGATTATCCGATCCCTTTGCTTCTTTTCCTGATGCTTAACTTTTGGCTATTGCACTTTTATATTATCCTTCAGAAACTCCAGTCTATTCATTATTCAAAGCTTGATTATCCAGTCTGCAGATTATCCAGGCTCTCAGCTTCCCTAGCTATCTATCTACCTTGAAATCATAGCACCTCTACTCCATAGTAGCTCTATTCCAGAGGGAATGAAGGGAAATAGAATCAATAGAATAATCTTTTATCAGAATCTCTTTTAAAAATTCTTTTTGAGGGGATGGGGAGAGGGAATTCTATTGAGGGAGGTTGAAATCATTTGTAAAAATCAGAGATGCTGACATCATCTAGTAATCTCTGTAATCTAGTCTATCTCTGCTTCACTTTCTATCAGTCTATTACCATGAAAACCAGAGAGCTAGACATCCTGACAAAATAAACTTCCCTGTCTCAGGAAGAGAAACCACTGAAATGTTGAGAGATTAATTGGTTCAGCCCAGGCCTGGAGACTGAATCAGACTTCCCAAAACCCCAGTCTTTGTGGAGCTTCCTGGGGTGGAGAATGATGATGCTGAATTAGTTTTAATGAACTATTGTGTGTTGAAGGTACTTTCAGGGGAAAATCATCAGACATATTGAAACTGTTCAGGAGAAAAACTTCTATTTTACCAAAGAAGAGGGAGTTCCCTGAATTCTATCTTTTTTTTTTAACGTCTTAGGTTAAAGTCCTTTTTGCTGAATGCTTACCTATGGCTGACCTGCCATGCTAGGATAATCTTTGTTGATGATAGAATTCTATATTGTGCAATTCTGCAGGGAGACATAACTGGACGTGGATCACATAGCTTTGTGCTATCTGTAGTGTACATTTCTCTGAAATACTATTTGTGACTATGTTACATCTCTTATCTAAGTGTTTGTTTATGCGCTGCAGGTCCCAGAGCTGTCATATTTGGCACACCTAGACTTCTAATCCAGAGGAAAATGGAAATCTAGAGTAAACAATGCCTTTGCTGAATCCTAATGCCCAGAAATGAAAAAGAAAGACCTTTAGACATCGTTGAAATGTCTATTTCATTTCCCCCCCTCATGATGAAAAGAATTTTATGGAATAATCACGTTGAAAGAACAATAAAGCATTTTTTCTAGGTTTGTAATAATGGCACAAATTTCACATAGCCCTATGCTTTTTACTTCATACAAATGCCCCAAAGTTATGTTTAACTTCTTTAAACAGAACTGTCAACTCTGTTTGTTCTAGCCTCTGATTTACAAAGAGCCCATGCAGCACGGCAAGGCCCAGAAGCAGGATGGCAGTCGTTTCTATTGCCATCTCTATTTTTCTCCAGAAGTAGGGTGGGTCTGAGTCCTCAGCCTGTTTTCTGAGGAAAGCTACCAGATACTCTCATATCTCCCCACTTATAACAAGTGGATGAAGTCTAAGAATCTAAATTGTAGTAACTTACTTTACTTGAAACTCCTGCTGACTCACAGAATCAAAACATCACAACTACTAGACAGAACAATGGCATTTCAGTTGTTCTCGATTCTGAGAGCCATGGACTCTGGAGTCTGTGGGTAGATTTCAGTGAGTTCTTAAACATAAACTTGGATTCTGGGGAGGGGGAAGGGGAGAGAATGGCATCTTTATTTTCACTAACATCTAACTGAAATTTAGCGTTTTCTTCAGTTACAAATGTAGGCAACAAATATCATTCTTAGATGGGGCACAAGGGACTCACCAGACTTCCAAAGGGATCCATGAGAAAAGATTCCTATCTCTAGCAGAGCTGTACCACAGTATGTAGGTGTGACATCACCACGACAGAGGGTGAGTCACACCTTCTTATACCTTACTCCCTTCCACATACTCTGTGACCAGTGACTCTTGGCCTCTTCTCACCACTCCAAGCATTTCACTAGGAGTGACCAGCTGTCACCCCTGCCTGGAATGCTCTCCCCTTCTAATACTCTGTGATTCTGCACTTACTACAATGTCTGGCACATAATAGAGGTTTAATAAATGTTGATTGATTGATAGATTATTTCAGTGACTTTGGGACTCTCACAAAACACGCCATTTTCCAACTCTAGGAATTTCACCGGCTGTCCCCCCGCCATCCTTATCCATCCTCATTTCTACCTCCTGGCTACCTTGGCTTCCTTTAAGTCTCAGCTAAAATTCCACTTTCTGTAAGAAGCCTTTCCCCCGAATACCAGTGCCTTCCTTCTGAGATTATTTTCAATTAATATATGTACATATATATACATATATATGCATTATATATACATATGTGTACATAGAGAGAGGGCGAGAAAGAAAAAGACAGAGGAAGAGGGACAGAGAGAGAGAGAAGGAGACAGACAGAGACAGAGACAGAGACTTAGTTTACACATAGTTGTTGGCAAGTTGCCTCCCCATTAGACTGTGAGCTCCTTGAGGACAGAAACTGTTTTTGCCTTTATTTGTATCACCATTGTTTGGCACAGTGCCTGGCCTATGCTTAATATATACTTAATAAATCCTTGTTGACTTTACCCCAACGTCACCAATGGCCTAACTTCTTGGGGGTAGGGGAGACAGGCAGGGAAGTTCATAGATAAAATTATGAACTTGGAGAAGGTTATTTTAAAACCCTTTAAATATCATTTTAAGTTCCTTTGCTCTTCCATTGCAAGAAGACCCTTATATACCACGCAGTCAGCCAAGGTCTTTCCATTGTGCCCTGCCATTTTATATCTACCTTGTTTTGCTCTTCCCGTTCTTGCTATGAAAATGTATTTGGTTTGTGCCTAATTCTCTCCCTCTGGACCTTTGACTCACTTTCTAAAATGACCACAAAAATCTGCTAAACAGAAGCTAATATTTTAATGACTGTCTCTTACAGGTTGTATATTTATGGATTTTAATAGGGACAGAATCCTAGAGACAATGCCTTTATAAAAAGCAAGAATTTTGTTGGTAAGCATTTTGGACACCATGGCCAACAGGCTGTTGGTACTGTAACTAGCAAAACCCAGTAGAACCATGTGGGACAGCTGAATTATGTCACAATTATTTGGGATGGAAAGCCCCAAAACAGAGGAAAATAAAAGATGAGTGGTGAGTATTGCTAGTAGATAAGACTGGTTACAACTCTATCGCCTTTACCAAGACTTGTCTGACCACTTGACAAAGCTAAACCAAATAAGCTTTGAGGGGAATCTGAAAGAAGACTGCTGTTCTATATAGGAAACCCAGCAGGGATGTCCCTTACAGGGCCATTTCTGTGTGATGTACTTATCTGTGAAGAAAGCTACTAATTGGGGGGTGGAGAGGGGCAGGGAGGGAAGGGATAAGCAACTATGGCATGTCTGTATTTTCTCTCTCCCCAAACCTAGACAACTGGTTCCCATTACGGAGTAGAATATTTATTTACTACTAGAAGGGTAAATCTGGGATGACACAGTCATTCAGCAATTTTTGCTCAGAATCTCTGCCTCAATTCCCTAGAAGTATGTTTTACAACCTAATATTCTACACTAACAGTTTAATTTTTGTTGCAGGTGGGTGGAGCCTTGTACCCAAATCAAACTCTAGGCAGTCACTTACTCCAATTATCATTAGAAATTTCCCTTCTTGAAGGTGATATGTTTCTTCCTCATTACACACACACACACACACACACACACACACACACACACACACACACGAGAGAGACAGACAGACAGACAGACAGACAGACAGACAAAGCTAGCTCACCCCACAGATTTCCTTAGGAACAATCCCATTCTTGACAGGTCTCAGTAGAGCCCAGAAAAACGAGAAGGACTGAACTGGGGTGAACACTAAGGTTCGCTTCATATCTTCCATTCTCTGCTTCTACAAGTCTACACTGGTCTCTTTAGGTTTGAATGGTAAGCCTAATTTAGGCAGCAGGAACTTAATTTCTGATAAAGGAAGGCTTATCTCAATTCTTTAATTGAGGTGCTGTATTTTTTTAGGATGGTATTTTAAAGCCTACAGAGGCTGATCCTTTCACTGAACTCAAATCCTCTGACACCATTAACTGTTGTACTTCCTTATCAAAAGTTATTTAGCTGTTTTGGGATGAGGTATCACACTGTATTAATATTTTAATTTGCAAGAAAAAGCAACTCAGTTGTTTGTAAGGTCTTGGGAACCGAAAAATTCTTCACACCAACCATCCAGAGGCCCATAAGAAATGGTGGCAAAACCCCAAAACCATATTTTAAAAAGGTTATCTTAAAATAACAATTTATCAATTAGTCCAAAGCTTGTTTTTACTATTTTACAGACCCAAAGAATCTGAGAGACGGAAGGGACCTCAGTAGCCATCTACTCCAACCCTTACAAAAAAAAATAATTTTAAAATGTAGAATTGAAATAATAACAACTTAAGTAACTGCATTCCTCTGGGTCTCAGTTTCATCATCTGCAAAGTGGGTTGGTTGGATTTGATGATCCTTAAGGTGCTTTTCTGAACTAATATTCTAGAACTCACATACTTGTGGTCCTTGCTAAGTAACTCCACTGATGTAAGTGGCAGCTTGTGTACCTATGACTCTTTTTTTTTTCTTGCTTTGAATAGTCAAAATGTCACTGGAATTTTTAATATGAAAAATGAGTCCCATACATTCATTGGGGGATTTTCTTCCAGTTTGGCCACAATGTAAAGAATAAAATGTGAATAAAATTTGTTTTACAAAAAATAAACACATTTTTAGAATACCTTATCTATGTCCTTCCCATACCCTATCTTTCACTGTTACGTATTTCGGATTAGCATTCAACATCTTTTCTTTAATAAGAGAGGTTATGGTCGATTCTTTGTAGCATAGCAACAAAACATTGGGACTACACAAAACTTTATATTACGACAAGATCCAAGGTTCAAGAAAAAGAGTTCAATACAGGACAACTTCAGCTCTGGCTTGGTTTACAGAATAAGACAGATTTGTATAACAATAATTTTTTTTAAAGGCAAGGCAAGATTTTTAAATGCCCTATCACAGTAACGTAGAAAATTGACTTGAGGCTGGCATAAATGATTTAATACACATTGATGGGTGAGGCATGATGGGTAATGTGAATAGAAAAAGCTGGACCTTAAAAGGGTTTTGTTCCTATCAACTTCAGCATTTTACTATGTGACTTGGCAAAAATTATGTCACTTTCTACACTGAGAAGAAGATAATGTTAAAAACAACAACAACCACACTGAACCCTTAGGAGTGAAATGCACTAAATTAATGCATTGGCATTATTGTATTGGTCTCTGAGGGACAATGATTTAATCCATCCTTTGAATTAGGAAGACCATAGGAAGAATAATTCAATTCTTTTTTTAATGAACAACTTGCTTATTATTTTTTGCAAAATAAGATATTTGTAAAGTGCTTTGCAATCTTTAAAGGGATAGAAAATGCTAGTTATTGTTATTATTAATCACATTTTATATGATATGTAAAAATGGCATGCCCAGAGTCATATAGCTGGTTCACTTCAGTTCAAATTCAATTCAACAAACATTTGTTAAATACATACTCTATGAAAAGCCTTGCTCTAGATGTTGAAGACAGAAGACAAAAAAAGTAAATGGTGCAAACTGCTTGAAAGTAGAGGCTGCTTGATTCATTGCATTTGTACTAGCAAAAGTATCTGGTCCATAACATGTGTATAATCAATGCTAGTTGATTGATTAATTGAAGGACTTTACATTCTAGAGGAATATAACATGAACATAGATTAAGGAGGAGAAACTCTTAACAACTGGGTAAGAGATGGTTTCGTGGAGGAGGTTACACCTGAGATGTCTTAAAAGGGAAAAAAAAAGATTCTTACAAGGTAAGATGAGGAGTAAGGAGGGCATTCCAGGCATGGGGGCCAATTTATACAAGTGTATAGAAGCAAGAGATGGAATTCTAATTAAGAGCAAATAATCCAGTTACCTTAGAACTCAGGCTACTTAAAAGGGGATAATATGAATAAAGGCTAAAAAGGCAGTATTAACTACCAAGTTGAGATGTTGTATTTTATCCCAGAGGTAATAGGGAACAATTTTGATTGGTGAAATAACATGGTCAGACATATGCCTTACGAAGATTATTTTGGCAGTTGTGAGACAAATGTATTGAAAAGAAGGAGAGACTTGAAACAGGAAAACCAATTAGAAAGCTCTTACAATAGTCTAGGAGAGATATAATGAGGACTTGAACTAGAGTAGGGGTTGAGTTGAGAGAAGAGGGTTGATGTTATGAAAGGAGGATGGTCAAAACTTGGCAACTGACTAAGTGTAGAAGCAGAGGCAAGAGTCCAGAATGATTGAGTTCATGAATGTGGATGTCAATCAGTCATTTATCAAGCCCCTATTACATTCCAGGCACTGTGCTAAGCCCTGCAGGTACAAAGACAAGCAAAAGAAAGTCCGTGTTCTCAAGAAGCTTACAGTCTAATGACGTGGGAGTGGGGGACAATATGTAAACGACTGTGTTCAGACGAGCTATATACAGAATAAATTGAAAATAATTGAAAAACAAAATTGGAAAAAATAAATTGAAGGTAAGGCATTAGAATTAAATGGGAGCAGGAAAGGCTTTCTGGAGAAGGTGGGATTTTAACTGGGACTTGAAGGAAGCCAGGGAAAGTAGGAGGCAGTGATGAGGAGAGCATTTAGACATAGAGGACAGCCAATGAAAATGCCCTGAATTGGGAAATAAAAGTGTATTGTTTGAGATACAGCAAGGAGGCCAGTGCCATTGGATCCTATAACATAAAGTAAGGGAGCGTAAAGTATAAGAATACTGGAAGAGTTGGGAGGACAGATGACAAAGAGATTTGAATGCCATACAAGAGATTTTTAAAATTTGATCCTGGAGGTGATTTAGACTCAATGTAGTTTATTGAGAGACAGAGAAGAGGTGACATGGACAGATCTATGCTTTGACAACTAAGTAGAAGATGAATTTGAGTGCAGAAATACTCATGGCAGGGAGACCAACTATCTATGGAAATAGTCCAGTTGTGAGATGATGAAGGGCTATATGTTAGAAATGATAAAATGTGAAATCAATAGATTAGATATGGAGAGTGAAAGAAAGTGGGGAGTCAAGGATGACACCTAGGTTGCAAGCCCAATTAATACAGACGTTAGGAAGAGGGAACAGGGTTTTTTTTGGGGGGGAGGGGGGTTCAGTTTTAGACATGTTGTATTTAAGACGTCTACTGAATATCTAGTTTGAGATGTCCAATAGATAGTTGGAGGGGAGAGACTGAAGATCAGCAGACAAGGTAGGGCTGGATAAGCAGATTTGAGAATTGTCATCAGGGAGATGATAATTGAATTTATGGAAGCTGATGAGATCGTCAAATGAGATAGTATGTAGGGGGAAGAGAAGAGGATGAATCCTGGGGGACAACGGGTGAAAATCCAGCAAAGGAGACTGAGAAGAAGTGGTCAGACAGGTAGAAGGAGAACCAAGGGAGGGAAGAATAATGACAACCTAGGGAAAAGAAAGTAACCGGGAGAAGAGGATGATTGACCATATCAAAGATTACAAAGAGGTCAAGAATGAGCACTGAGAAAAAGACATTAGATTTAGTAATTGAGATATCATTGGTAACTTTAGAGAGAGCAGTTTAACTGGAATGGTGAGATTGGAAGCCAGAATGTAGAGACAACTGAAGAGAGTGAGAAGAATGGAAATAAAGGCACCCATGGATGGCCCCTGAAAGGAGTTTAGCCATAAAAAGGATGAGAAATATGGGATAATAACTTATGGGGAGAGATGGACCCAGTGAGGGTTTTTTTGAGGAGAGGGAATGAGAGAGAGGAGAGGAACTGTAAGAAGTCTTGAAAGACACCCACACTCAGAGGTCAGGTGGGTCAGCACACTGTGACATGCTTGGAGGCAATCTGAGTTGACCTCTACCCCTATGGTTGTTATGAACCAGTATACTAGTGGTACAGACAAGGGTGATTTGAGTTGACTTCTTTCCCCCGTCTCCTCCATTCCAGGATTGTTGTGAGTTAGCACACTGTGGGACAGACCCAAGTCACTGTGGATTAACTTTATCACACATGAATTGGACTGAAACACAGTTATTGGCTCTTTGAACAAAGGTATATAAGAACCATTCAGAGGATTTAAACAGGAGAAGCCTGAGACTTCATGAAACCTCTTGTCAGTTGCTTGCACTTCAGAGCTTTTTTTTTTTATCTTCTGGCATACTGCTTTAATCTGATGGCTACTGAGAAGGTTTGAAGGAATTTCTTTTAGTTGAATCCTCAGGCTCTGGGTGGTTCTGTGTACTAGTTGTGGACCTCCTTCCAAGACAATGATAAACTAGTTAGAGAAGAATGAAATTGGGTGGACAAATAGGTATGGAGAGAACCAGGAGACAACAATGTCCCAAAAGTCCAGAGAGGTGAGCCCAGGAGGAGAGGAAGTAAACAGGTTTGAAAACTGCAAAAGGGCAAAAGAGGATGAAAACTGAAGAAAGGACCATAGATGCTGTAAAGCCAAGATTAGAATCAAATCTCCTGATTCCCTGTCAGATGTTCTTTGCCATATACCAAGATGAATTCTTGTTCCTGCTTTTCAACCCTGAATCAATTTTACTATGTACAACTAGCTATACACAGTGTCCCAAAAGCTTTAGTGCAGCTGGAAACTAGTAGTGCTATTAGTGCAACTTCCAGCTGCATTAAGACTTTTGGGACACCTTGGAGGTATATGTTTCTTCTCACAGAATATCTCAACAACAAGAATTGTTCATTTTTGTCTTTGCATCTCCAGTGTATGGAACAGAGTAGGCCTTTAAATGCTTACTGAATGATTAAATTGATATAACTGCTGAAAATAAAGGCTAAAGTCACATTCTATAACTGTCTTTTCTATAGGAAATCAGTAAGACTATATAATATCTGTTTTCCTTGGGATATTTTGCTAAAGATGTATTTATTTAGGAGAATGCAGCAGAATCAAATGGAACCAGCACATTTCTGTCTATCACACAACCCTCTACAATACATTTGTTGTTGTTCAGTCATTTCAGTCATATCTGACTCCTCCTAACCCCATTTGGGGTTCTCTTGGCAAACATGCTGAAGTGGTTTGCCATTTCCTTTTCCAACTCAATCTACAGATGAGAAAACTGAGGCAAATAGAGTTAAGTGACTTGCCCAGGGTCACACAGCCAGTAAGTGTCTGGGGCTGAATTTGAACTCAGGTCTTCCTGACTCTAGGCCCAGAGCTGTAACTGCTGTGCCTGTACCTGTAATACATGTATACCTTCAAATGGTGGGAACCCAGAAATGTTGGTATTGCTGCTCTCATGCCATTATTAAGACAACCTTAGGTGAACCATGTTCAG
Source organism: Vombatus ursinus (assembly GCF_900497805.2). Taxonomy (NCBI): domain Eukaryota; kingdom Metazoa; phylum Chordata; class Mammalia; order Diprotodontia; family Vombatidae; genus Vombatus; species Vombatus ursinus. The sequence goes on along the minus strand of NW_020954610.1, from coordinate 9,190,880 downwards.
TGTTTTTCTATGAGTCAAAGCTGGATGCAGTCATGGTCACTTTCTTAAGCTAAAAGTTGGCTCCTTGAGCCACAGTGCTTGAGTCCAACTTGTCATTCCATCTTGCTAAAAGAATGTTAGTCCCAGTCTCTTCTCACTGTAAGTTGGCCAAAGGAGCAAGAATCATGACAACCTCAGGCTTCATTGAATTATTCACAAAGCTGTAAATTTATTATGCTTGATGTGACAAAATACTCTAACGACAAAATAACCAGCTTATAAGAAGTTTAATCTTGTAATATTTATTCTGGCATGTTCTATTTTCTGTGCTTCCTTTCCTTTCTAAAATGGTTACTGACTGAGCATACTACTCCAAGCACAGCCTTTGTACTAAATCACCTGAAAATAAGAGCATCCGAGACAACCCTGACCTATTAAAAGCATAATTTTAATTTTAAAAAATGGCTTTATTAAGCACCTACTAAGTGCCAGACACTGCACTTCCTGGTCCAGTATAACTTAATAAGAGAGTCAAATATGCTGGAGTAGAAACCAGGGAAGGGCAATTTGGTCTGGAAAATCACCGGGAGGGCAAGTGGAACCATAGACCAGTGAACTGACACTCCCTGTTCAAAGGCAAAGAAGGTGTTGATTGGATTACAGTTCTCAGAGCCAGAGGGACAATGTACAAAATGATCTTTGTGTGGAAGCATGGTCCCAGGAAGTTCAGAACAAAGTGGCTTAGCTCTTACCTAGCATGGGCTCTGAAAATCCAGCTTGGTTCTCTAGTTCTAAATCCTATAATTTTTTTTGATCCTATGATTTAAATAATCTCACGGCACAGACATAATCCTAATATGTAATGGACACAAAGTACAAAAGATGAATTTTAAAATAATCTACAATTGATTTATCCACTTGGTCAATTGATGATCAGTGTAGATGCCTGCTTACATGTAACAATGTCATTTAACTGAAACATGAACACACACACACACACACACACATACATACACACACACACACACACACACACGCAAGCTTGGCAAATAAGCGAACTTTTCTGCATCACAGACCAAGACCTACTCAATGCTGACATACACTGATTAGTGGAAACTTTAGTTTTAATAGAGAAGTAACTTGCTCATTAGTATCCTCCAAAATGATCTTACTCAAATGATCCTAAATTATTCAGAAAACAACAACAAAACCATAATTACTAGATGTCGAAGGAAACAAATTGTACTATGTGGCTCAGCTCATATATCTATGTCTTCATTTGCAATCATCTCCATCTTGCTTGGATTTGCCAGCATTTGTTAATATTTGATTATAATACTGAATGTTAAAAACGAAATTAGTCACTGATTTTAATTGAAAAGTAAAATTTCAGTTTTTTGAGGAGAAAATATAATTTGTGGGGAACACTTAACAATGATGTTTCCTCTCTCCTACTTAAGTTTCTAGTCATTTTTCTTTGGCAATGGGAATAAAACACAATTCAAAACACTTGGTAAAAAAAAACAAAACAACAAAAGACAGTAAGGTATAGTAAAATCTGGACTTTGCATATATGAGAGACCTGGGTTTGAATACCGCCACTAATATATACTAATTGTGTGAGGTGGGCAAATTTACCCACTGAAAAGTGGGGATAATGATACTTCTATTACTTCCAGGATCAAATGAAACTTTACATATATTTACGTGCTTTGCAAATCTTAATGCATTATAGCAACATCAGCTATTACTATTATCTCTGCATTTCTTTAACAGCAATATTCTCTTAGTGGTGCTATATGATTCCAAACCATAGAACACCATCATCTTCTAAGGATCAAAGTTACAAATAACTGAAAGGGCAACAGAGGAATACATGGTGACCTTGTGCAGGCTGTAAGCACACAACCAATCTGACTTTCACTCAAGGAGTGAAGAAAAATACATTAGCAAGGACATATTTGACTGGAAAATGATGTATACAATAAGAGAGAGGAGACAACCAGCCTGAGTGGTACACTGCTATCCTAAAGATACTCCAAGCAAGAGAATATAAGCTACTCAAGGACAGAGAATATTCTTTCTCTCTCTCTCTGTCTCTCTCTCTGTCTCTGTCTGTCTCTCTGTCTCTGTCTCTCTGTCTCATCCTTAGTACTGAGCATAGATTCTGGCACTTAACAGATGCTTAATAAACTTTTTAAATTGAATGAATATTAAAAGAACAAGAAGAAGGCTTCCAATAGACTGGAAGATTTGTGGGGAATCATACAAGGTGAAAAGGCATGAAGGGGTTGGGTTCTGTATCAGCAGAGAGGGTAGCCATACAAATGAGATCATGGATCCCACAAAGTACTAAAGTTCAATCTTGTCGTCCATCCCCTTAGAAATGTTCCTTCAGAGAGACTATTAAATCTCCCTAAATCTTAACCTGGAACAGCTAGATGGCTCAGTGGATAAAGTACCAGGCCTGGAATCTAGAAGACTCATCTTCCTGAGTTCAAATCTGGCCTCAGGCATTTACCAGCTGTATAATCCTGGGCAAGCAACTTAATCCTATCTGCCTCAGTTTTCTCATCTGTAAAGCGAGCTAGAGAAGGAAATGGCAAATCACTCCAGTGTCTTTGCAAAGAAAAGACCAAAATGGGGTCACATAGAGTTGGACATGACTAAAACAAACGAATAACAACAAATCTTAACATACCATCACCGCTACTACTACTGTGTAACTGTTGCACTATCTTTAGGAACCCAGAACAACAGTAACTATTTTAATGTACTGTTCCAATGAACCAAGTTAAATTCAGTGCTGGGTAGAGAAATCTTGAAAATACAAAGACTGGCTGGAATTTCTCCACTTCCCACAGCTGAGCTCTCTATGGACAAGATTGAATTCAACAAAGAGATCTAGGACCTCTTACTGAAACTTCAGACTTTTCTCATCTTTTTTTTTTAAAACATTTTTAAAGTTGTGTCCTCCTTGTATGGAGGTCTGATGACCGTCTTTCCCATTGCTCCTTCCTCTCACCATGGAGTCAAGTTCTTCTCTTGCCATTTTCAAACTTCATGGTCAAGGCTACTCTAAACATCTTTGCCATTACACACATTGCAAGTCTAAAGCTGTTGGAACAGTCAATTGCATAATTTTTAAAATTTAAAATACAGAGCCATACATGCCTCTCCCTCCAGACTATACTATCAAGGTTCTTTGTCTTCTCACCCTGGAACTTCCTTTAGTGCCTAGGGGTTTCTTACTTTGGAATATCCCTCCATCAAGCTGGTCCCCTTTTCCAATTAGTGAGTTCCTTAAGGGGGTCTCCATTTTGGGGATAGGCCCAGGCTGGCCATGTTTCCTTCCCATCTAGGCAATGCTTCTGACTCTCTGGACCTTGCCCCTATGCCCCTTTGCAAATATCTTCTCTCCTTCCTGCTCCCCACCTTGACTTCTCAGCTCCTTTTAATGTGTTGTCTTCTCCCATTAGAATGTAAGCTCCATGAGGCCAAGGACTGTCTTTTTGCTTGTATTTAATAAATGCACACTAATGCACTATTGGGGGAGTTGTGAACTGATCCAACCATTCTGGAGAGAAATTTGGAACTATGCCCAAAGGGTTATGAAACTGTGCATACCCTTTGACCTAGCAATACCACTACTAGATTTTTATCCCAAGGAGATAAAAAAAATGGAGAAAGGACCTATTTGTACAAAAATATTTATAGCAGCTCTTTTTGTAGTGGCAAAGAATTGGAAATTGAGGGGATGATCATCAGTTAAGGAATGACTGAACAAGTTGTGCTATATGATTGTATGATTGGAATACTACTGTGTTAGAAGAAAATGATGAGCAGGCTGATTTCAGAAAAACCTGGAAAGACTTACATGAACTAATACAAAGTGAAGTGAGTAGACCCAGGAGACACTGTACATAGTAACAGCAATACTGTATGATGATCAACTGTGAATGACTTAGCTATTCTCGGCAATACAATGATCGAAGACAATTCAAAAGGACTCGTGATGAAAAATACTATCGACCTCCAGAGAAAAACACTGAGAATGCAGATCAAAGCATACTATTTTTCACTTTGTTTTTTTCCTCCATGTTTTCTTTTCTTTTGGGTCTGTGTCTTCTTTCGCAACATGACTAATATGGTAATAAGTTTGCATGACTGAACCATCAAATTGTTTACCATTTCAGGAAGGGGGTAGGTGAGAGAGGGAAGGAAAAAATTTGGAACTCAAAAATTTTTAAAAATGAATGTTAAAAATTGTCTTTCTATGCAATTGGGGGAAAAATAAAAAAATATTGATAGATAGATAGATAGATAGATAGATAGATAGATAGATAGATAGATAGATGGATATGCACCTCATAGCAGACTATAAGACAAAGTATAATCACTATTACCTTTCCTGGCATAGGCCACCACCACCACAGTCCTAGCATTGTGCTGCTCCTCTCCTGGGGCCATTTATCAGAATGTCCATGAATATCTTTTATTTGTCCCCACAAGCCTTCTGGGGTTGGGATAGCGGTGATCATCAACTATGCCACAGATGAACAAATAGAACTGTCTCAGTTCTCCAAAACCAAAATAACTTTAGACAGATCCTCTGCGTGTCAGAACCCTTCCTCCAAGAAATGAATTTGGACCAAATGTAAGAGAACTCCTGATTTGGGAACTGGCAGAAAGGTAGAGGTAATCTTTTATCATTTCCTCTCTCCCTCTACCTTCTGATCCTCTGCAACCTCTTCTTTGTCCTCACCATGAATTCTAATTCCTTTATCCCTAAATTTCTTTCCCAGACCATCACCCTTGTATTGGTGATGGGGATACCATCCTCCTTACCCCATCTCTACCTCTTGGTGAATCAGTTCAACTTTAAGTTATCCTGTACACTCTTACCTCTTTGTCCTGTTGCCAATCTCTAACCCTGACTCCTTCCATCTGTCTCCTTAGCACCTATTTACACACTATTGAGCAGAGCTAGAGAAAATCACAAATCCATGCTCACTGGGTCCCCTTCAAGTATATGTTGTATAATTTCAACAAGGCCCTCACTGCTGCAAAGCTATCCTTTTACCATCTTCCTAATTTATCTAAGGTTTTTCTGAAATCAGCCTGCTCATCATTTTCTTATAGCACAGCAGCATTCCATTACAATCATATAGCACAACTTGTTCAGTCATTCCTCAACTGATGGTCATCCCCTCAATTTCTAATTCTTTGCCCCTACAAAAATAGTTGCTATAAATATTTTTGTACATATAGGCCCTTTCCCCACTTTTTTTGATCTCCTACCCAGTCACTCCAGTGGCTATTTCAAGACTTTTCATCTCTTTTCAAGTTTCCCATGGCCCCCTCCTTATACCTTCTCAACTAAAGCATAGCTCACTTTCACAATAAATAAATAAAAATTAAGGGTATTTGCTGAGGCCTCCTTCTCCTTATCTCATATAATTCAGGCACTTTCCCCCACTATCTTCTCCTTCACCCCTGTCTTACAAGAAAAGGTAGCCTTATGCTCATCAAGGCCAATCCCTCTACATGCACCCTCCGTCCTATCCCATCCTGCCTTCTCTAGCAGATTGTTCCCATTATTATCTCTACTTTCTAATATTCAACTTCTCCACATCTACTACTAGCTCCCTTTCTGCTGTCTACAAACATAACGTCCTATATCTCTCCTCCTCTTCTCAACTAAACTCCTTGAGAAAGCCATTTACAACAGATATCTCCACTTACTGCCCTCTAGTTTCTTTTATTTATTTATTTATTTATGTTTTAGGCTATTGGGGTTAAGTGACTGCCCAGGGTCACACAGCTAGGAATGCACTCTAGTTTCTAAACCCTCTACCATCTGGCTTCTGACCTCACAATTCAAGAGAAATGCTCTCTTCAAAAATACCAATGCTCTTTTAATGACTAAATCTAATGGTTTTCTGCTTGTCTTTGCTCTGTTGAACACCTCTTCTTGGAGATGCTCTCCTTTCTAGGTTTTTGTAACTTTGCTTTCTCCTGGTTCTCCTCCTACCTGTCTGACTGCTCCTTCTCAGTCTCCTTTGCTAAATCTCAAGGTCATTCCCACTAACTATGTGAGAGAGAGAGAGAGAGAGAGAGAGAGAGAGAGAGAGAGAGAGAGAGAGTGTGAGAGAGAGCTTAATACTATGCCTTGTTCTTTTAAAAGTAGAGATTGGTAAATAAAACTGACACTTTCACTTGACAACAAAAGAGTAAACATACGCATAAGGATAGGATAGGTGCTATATTTGTGAATTCATTGGTACAGGAAAATTCTGGGTAAGGAATCTCTCCCTCTATGGATGCAAATCTGCAACTTCTTGGTACCTGATAGTCTTAGAGAGTAGCCTGGCGCATTGAGAAGTTAAGTGACTTGCCCATGGTTACACACCTAGGATGTGTCAGGTGTGACTTGAACCCAGATTTTTCTGCTTTTCAGGCCTGCTCTTATCCACATGGCCTCTCAAAACATAAGCATATTAAAAAAAATCAATGAACCAACTCAACAGGCATCAGTTAATATACTTTCCAAAGAGGACAATAGCCCACAATTAGGTTGACAATAGAAAAGTCAGCCCAGGTCATTCAACTATTCTGCTAGTCATTTTATGAGTAAGCTTCCCATATGACATCCATGGGGCCCTCTGAATAGGCAATGACTTTTTTTTTCTGTTTCTAATTTTATTTATTTTATTTTTAATTTATGAAATTAAATAAACATTTCCATAATGTAGTATAAAAAAGATGATTGCACATGAAACTGCAAATCTGTTATATACAACTTGCTACTCCTTTTAAATAGATAATAAAGTTATCATGTAACTTTTTTCTTTTTTTCTTCCCCACTCCCCACCCTAGCTGCCCTAGAATGTTACATACAGTAACAACAATACTGTTTTAAGAACAACCATGAGCAACCAAGTCATTTTGACTTCTGTAAATACCCAAATTAACTACAAAGGACCTATGAAAGAAGATTCTATCTGCATCCAGGGAAACAACTGATAAATATATGTATAGAATGATTTTACACACACACACACACACACACACACACACTCACTTGTGTCTAATGACAATCACTTTTCAATGCCAATAAGGAACAACAGGAACACAGTTCAGATGAGATCAGTCAACTTTCTCGTAGTAATTAGATGCAGCATCATATTAACCATAGTAATAAAAGCAAAATGTTAGGGGCAGCTAGGTGGTACAGTGGATAGAGCACCAGCCCTGGAATCAGAAGGACCTGAGTTCAAATCCAGCCTCAGACACTTGACACTTACTGGCTGTGTGACCCCGGCAAGTCACTTAACCCCAATTGCCTCACAAAAAAATAAATAAATAAAAGCAAAATGTTACCCCTTTGACCAAGAAAAGAATGAGCCAATCTTTTCAAAGTGTGATGGCAAAATAGGCAACAATAACTATCAAGCACAAAATGGTCTTACACACCATGGTGCCACCATCCAAAACTGAAACGTGAATAAAAGCGCCCACATCCTACTCAATCTCTCCTCTTTGACTCACTGGCTACTGTATTCAGCATGACTTTTACTTTAAGGAAGAAATTAGAAGATACTGGCTGAAAATGGAGAGGAAAAGTAGGAAGAAAAGAAAGAGAAAGAAGTAATATTCCTATCTTCAACAGAAATGCCTTTAACCTGACTTTAAATAAAAGAACATCACACGAATTAAAAGGGGGAAAATATGCATAGTAAAACTGGAAAGGGACTTTAGAAGAAACATTGAATCTAATCCTCTCATTTAGTAGATGAGGAAACTGAGTCAGAGATAGATTAAGTGACTTGCTCAGTTTCATACAGCTAGTAAACATCTGAGACACAATGCAAACCCAGGTCTTCTGGAATCAAACTCCATTGTTCTACCCAGCATGGCACAGTGCTGCAGAAAATCAATTTAAACAGATTTTTCAAACCTATTAGAGACTAAATACAATATTTGTAAGAAATCCTTTTAACTAAACATAACTTATATGCACTGGCCAAAGAATTCACATGCTGGGAGATTTCTGTGATTGACCATTTTTAATACTAAGACTCTCAAGGATGCTTAGCATGATCTACAAATGAATCATTAGCAGTAAAGTTGCTCAGTAACATTTTTTATGCAGTGATTAAAGCCCTTAAAATTCTGCCAGACCTAATGTCTCTAGAAAATATCCTTTGCTAGCTGTTCAAAGAATCTCCAATCTTCCAAAATTTGTTTGTCTTCCCCACTCCGTTTCCCAGAGTGGACTGTTCCTATTGTTGCATGTTTATTGTTAAAGACGTCATTTAGTGCCTTCAACACTATTCCTCATTGTCTCAGTAATGGAAATCCTGGTACCAATATGAGAACTGAGAATTAGCAAAGAGGCTTTGAAAAGTAGCTATTTTCAAAGAGGACTTAAAATTTACATTCACCTTGACAACTGACAACACATAATTAATTCAATTTTCAACCAATTCTGCACATGAGATATGCAGCTTGGTACGGTGGTTAGAGGACTAAATCTGGAATCCGGAAGCTCCAGGTCCAAATCCCATCTCAAACACTTAACAGATGTGCAACCACAGGAAAGTCACTTAACGCATAAGACCTAGTTTCTTCTTCTGCAAAATGAGAATAATAAAACCTGTAGGATGATAACTTACAGGGTTATTGCAAGGCTCAAATGAGATAAATAATGCAAAGAGCTTTACAAATCTTTAAACGCTATATAAATGCCAGTTGTTATTATTATTACATTTGGAGGGGAACTGCTTCATTTCAATTCAACTTTTCAAATTAGGGGAGTATATCCACCTCTGCTTGGGTTGAATACATTAAGTTCAAAGAGCTACAATAGCCAGTGTTCTTTCTCCTTCAATTATTTGTGGGTGGGATGGTCACAATATGGCAGGGGAGAAAGTGATTCAGGGCAGAGAGGTAATCATCTTTTGCAGCTCAGAACATTCCATGGTTTTAATCTAAGATTATCACGATCTCATTACACACTTTTAAATAATAAAACCAGACTTAAGTCGTACATGAGGCTCTATTACTGATATTCATGATCAGCAGTTACCCATTTCCACTGAGGAAAGAAAGATTCAGGAATGGATCTAAATGCAGGAAAAGAAATTTAGACCAAGACATTCCTTTTATGCAACTAGCCCACCTTCTTCAACTTGGCCTTTCCAAATTCTACTCATCAATCAAACTCCAACACAAGTTCCATTTTTCCTGTCTCTAAATACCTGCTTCACTTCTAGGACCTCAGTAATTCAATTTAGTTCAGCTGGTTTTTATTAAGCCCCTAGTATGTACCACGTATTTTATTAGCCCCTGAGGATTTTTTTTTTCAATTCACTACAGAGTCCTAACTATCAAAGAATTTATTGTCCATAGTGGTATCTGCGTGTTCTTTAACTACTGTGTGGCTGTTATTTAAATTTAAAATTCTCTTTTTGGTGTTCAAAAAGCCCTTCATCCCCCGGACCCCTCCTGTCTTTCCAGTCTTCTTACAACTTACTCATTCCCTCCTAATTAAGATCCAGTGACACTGGCCTCTTTGCTCTTCCCCAAAAAAGGACATCCCATTTCCCAACTCCATCTATTCTCACTGGCCTTCCCTCATGCCTGGAACTCTCTCTTTCCTCATCTCCATCTCCGTCTCCTGGACTTAGCCTCCCTCAAATCTCAGCTAAAACTCCACCTTCTTTCTACAAGACACCTTTTCAATTTCTTCTTTAATGTTAGTGTCTTCCCTCTATCGATTATCTCCAATTTATCCTATATATACTTATATATGTATATGTGTGTGTGTATATGTGTGTATATATATATGTATACATATACACACACACACACACACACACACACACACAGAGCTGTTTACATATTGTCTCCCTTCCTCTCCCCCTCTAGTAGACTGTGAATTCTTGAGAATAGGGATTGGTTTTTTAGGGTTTTTTATTTTTTATTTCTTGGTCTTTCACTTTTCATAATCTTGGAGTTGGAAGGGGCTCCAGAAGCAATCTGACCTAACGCATACCTGACAAAAAATTTCCTCCACAACACATCCAACAAATGGTTACATACCGTGCCTATCCAGCCTTTGCTTAATGACCTCCAGACAGAGGAGAGAGAGGGAGAAAGATAGACAGAGAGAGACAGAGACAGAGAGACACAGCGACAGACAGAGAGAGAAACTCTTCTGAAATAGCTCATGACCCTTCTGGATAGCTCTATTAGAACTTTCATTCTTAAATCAGGTTTAAGTCTGCCTCTTTGAAACTTTCTCTGATTGTTCCTCATTCTGCCTTTTGGGATCAAACATGATAAATCTGATGAGACCTCTTCCAAATGACAGCCCTTTAAATACTTCAAGGGGAAGTAAAGAAGAAGCTTTTGGATCTATGCATAGGGGAAGAGTTTGTGACCCCAAAAATACGTTAGAAATGAGCATACAAGATAAAGAGGACTGTTTTGGGCATATAAGTTTAAAAGTTCTTGCAGAAACAAATCTAATGTAATTAAAGTTAAATAGGAAAAAAATGTAGCTAGGAAAAAATCTTTGTAATAAGTTTTCCTAATTAAGTTTTGATATCCAAGATATATAAGGAACTGATTTAAATTTATAAAAACAAAACTAAGAGTCATTCCCAATAGAGAAATAGTTAAAGTATATGAACAGGCCATTCTCAAAGGAAAATATCCAAGCTATTAACAACCACGTGGAAAAATGCTTTATTTCGCTAATAATTGAGAAATGCAAATTAAAGCAACTTTGAGGTCCCACCTCACATGTATTAGACTTTCAAAGAAGACAAAAAAGGAAAACGACAAATGTTGGAGTGGTTATGGGAAAACAGGCCCTGTTGGTAGAACTGTGAATTGGTCCAGCCATTCTGCAAAACAATTTTGAGCTATGCCCAGAAAGTTACCAAACAATGCGTATGTACCTTTACATATTGTCTCCCTTCCTCTCCCCCTCTAGTAGACTGTGAATCCTTGAGAACAGGGATTGGTGTTTTAGGGTTTTTTATTTTTTGGTCTTTCACTTTTCATAATCTTGCAGTTGGAAGTAATCTGGCCTAACACATGCCTGAAGTATACCGCTATGAGGCCTATACACCGAAGAGATAAAGAGGAGGGTCTGTATATCTACAATAATATCTTAACTGTCGATGGAAGTCAAAAATTAGTATCTAGAAATAAAAATTTTAAAAATCCAGATGTGCGTGACCAGAGCAGAGTTCAGTAGTACTTCTAACTCCCTATGCTTAGACACTAATTCTTTTTTAATGTAGCTTAAGGAAATATTAGCTATTTTTTTTTCACTTGTGAGCTTATACTGAGTTTGCAGTTCACTACTTGCTGACAGATTGACTAACTGATTTATCAATACTAGGCAGAGTACCCTAGCCATATTCAGAGGAATTACCAAAAGTAATTGTCCAACTTTCCTGTCTAGAAAGTCTTCTGAAAAAACTTAGATGACTACAAATTTTGAATATTTAAAGCTCAGTAAAGAGAAAGGAAAGGCATTGAATGTGATCCCTTCTAGTCTTCTGATTCTCTGATTTTAAAGATTTCATAATTTAGTTTAAAAATGGGGAATAAAGTCTCCCCTCCCCCCAGAACCTTTTTGGTTGGCAGGAATTTAAATAGCATTTGAGGGCAAGAATCTGATACTGTTCAATGCATCTTTAAAACAGAAAAATGTGAAAATCCTTGTCCTCTATGTAGAATGCATCTTTGGAGATTATATATCATCTTTTTCTTTTAAAAGCAACAAAAACAGTTTAAAAAACTTGTAGTAAACCCAGATCATGTGAGGAGTCACATTTGTTCGCTGCTATGCACAACAAGTATCTTCAGTGAATTATTACTACAATGTACTATAATAGAGGATTGTAACTTTGACAGAGATGCTAAAAAAAAAAGCTTTTTTTTTTCTTTGACAACATTCAAATCACTCTTGTTTAAGGTCAATTAGCTTAATACCAGTTCAGATTCAAATAACTAGTTAACATCTTGAAGATTCCATGTTCAACCATTATTGTAGTGCCTCTTCATTACGAGTTTATTTTTCCCCAACATGTCTGTGAAAGAAAGCTTAGCTGACTGGGAACTAACTTGAAAGTGCACTCCAAAGTCATTTTTTTTTGTTCCACAAACTAGTTGCCCCTATGGATGAAAGTGTATAAATGGATAAACAACTTACTTTTTTTCTCCCCACAAACACAGGTAATGACTGTGGCTTGCCTGGCTTACTTGAAGACTCACCTCAAAGCCCACTTTATGCAAAAGGTCATCCTGATCCTCCCCACTGCCAGTGAATGTCTTCTTCCTGAGATTACCTCCCCTTTACCTGGTATTATATCTTGTATTTAGAATTGTTTGTTAGCCCCTTGTGGGCAAGGACTGTGTTTTTACCATCCTATATCCCCGGTGCTTAGCACAGTGCCTGATGCATTGTTGTTGGGTCATTTAAGTCACGTCTGACTCTCTGTGATCCCATTTGGGGTTTTCATGGCAAAGATACTGAAGTGGTTTGCCATTTCTTTCTTCAATTCATTTTACAGATAAGGAACTGAGGCAAACAGGCTTAAGTGACTTGCTCAGAGTCACATAGCTAAGTAAGTGTCTGATGCTGGATCTGAACTCAGGTCCTCATGACTCCAAGGCCAGTGCTCTATCCGCTGGTCCACATGGCTGTCCTAACTGGCATACAGTAAATGTTTTATAGATGCTTGATGATACAGGTTTAAATAGAAACATTTAGTTTTTTTTTAATCCAAAATATCATCACTTTAGAGGTGAAAAGGTCTTGAATGCCACACTATCTTTATAAATGAGGAACAGAAACCTAGAGAGGATTTTCCCAACATCATGTAGATAATGAGTATAAAAAAAAAAGTTGGAATTTGAAATGAAGTCTTCTTGACTTCAGATCCAGCACTCTCTCCATAGTAGCATACTTCATTTATTAAGTACCTGTTATGGTAAAGGGATTATATTCGTCATCAGGAAGACAAAAACACGATGAAAAATAATACTGGCCCTTGAGAAGCTTATAGTCTCTTCTAAGGATACAACATGTGTACAGAGACGTACATAAATGATCACTTGAGAAGACAATTTACAAGCATTAACAATTTATGAGCAAATCAGTTGAGGATTAATATTTTTCAGTCCTGGCCTTATTCAGTCAGTCTGCATGGTTTGCTTGGGTTCATCTAGTTTCTATTCATAGGGCTCTAATTTGCAGCTGGATTTCAAAGAGTCAAGCCAACTGAATTCTACAATCCCCGCCTGGTTAGTTTGTGCATAAATTTACATTTTTCTTCAATGTACAATGAAGAACTCAGTAATTCATTTAGTGCCCAGGAGTGCCCCCAGAGCACATTAAGGAAGACTGAAGAATCGATTATCACCAAGGGGAAAGGTGATAAGAAATTACCTTATAATTGGTGGGATTTAGAAACAATTCATCAGTCAGCCCTTCTAATAAACAAGGAGATGTGACAAAAATGCTGTGACTCTGAGAGAAAAGAGCTGTGAGACAGCCAAAGTGTCAGGGCCCCAGGCAAAAGCTCTCATTGCAGGGACTGAGACTTGGGAAATAAATGCACCGAGAATTAGGAGATTCTCTATCTCTCTAGGCCTCAAGGACAGACACAGTAGTGCTTCATAATTCAGACTCCAGGGACCCTTGATCCCAAAGGAATTAAAATACCATTATCTTCCTTACTTTATTCTTCCGAATCTCCCTCACATCCCTCCACCCGTTCCCTGACTACCCAAAAAGTCTTTTTTAAGACAGACCATTTTAAAGTTGTACTGCCTAGGAAGTCCACTTCCTTTCTCTTGTGATGGTGTGTGGAAATGGACATGGCTGTTACCTTTCTCCTGATCTTTAGTTGTTATGGCAAATGGCCCAAAATACAAATGTTCTATTTAATCTGGGCACCCTGTTCAGAGTCAATGCAACTAAAGCCAGACCCTGGGGACAAAAGCACAAAGGTGGAAGGGACTGTAGAAATTTCTACATTATCCACAGCACCACAAGTTTATGTGAAAGGAAATCCTTTGTAACCACAGTTACAAAATGAAACCGCCTCAATTTTAGAGCAGTCATTTTTACCAAGATTATGAATTTATTCCTACTTTGATAGGTATTTTAAACAAGAGGACAAGCTGCTGGGGGCAGGAGAGATGATCCTCCTTGGTTTTCATTTAAGTACGGTTTAGGTGGGTCTGTCCCAATGACTAAATCACACGAGAGCCAACAAGAAGTCCACCTCAAAGACGCAACTACAAAGTTCAATTCAAGGACTGAGGATGTAACAATTGTGAGGGAAATGAGAGGAAACAATTTTTATTCAGAGACATGTGACCTGGAGCTGCATTTGGCAGAAATTAGATGGTCAAAGGAATTTGATGTGCCAAGAAGATCGAACTACCGGTACAACAGAGTAGGTAGGCTACAGAGAATCCAGGAAGAAGCAAAACACTAAAGTGTCAAATAGAAGATGTGAGCTTCTCATCCAACTATCCATGAATTCTGGTGTCTGGGGGTCAGTTGGCCTTTCCTCGTTTTTAGGGGCATGGGTGTCAGCTCTACGTAACTGCAGGTGCAAAGAAAGGGGAAGGAAAGGAGTCACCATTTTCTGACTCATTTAAATGATCTCTAACCCTGTGAACTTGGAAAAATAAGCCAGAAGCAAGGTGGTATTTGTGCAGATAAAAACAAAAAGAATAAACCCAAAAGTGATTTTTTATGAAAAATACTTAAATACTAACTACTTTAACTTTTGTAGCATTTATTCATTATACATAAATATAATATATATATGTAGCATTTATACGTATATATACACAACATATTCTCATGGAAGAAGAAAAATCTCAGGCACATTTGAGAATCTACCTCTGCTCCCAAGGTGTGCTGGAGACCCAAATTGGAACAGAAGGTGACATAAGCACTGGTAAAGGGAGGTACAGGAAATTTACTGGGCATTCCCTCCATTAATGAAATCAGAAATCTAATCAAAAGCAAAAAAAAAAATTACAGAATCACAAAAAGGACTTGAACAAGAAAAAAACATTCAACCTCTTCCCATTTTACAGATAAGGAAACTGAGGCCCAGAGCAACGACATTGCTTCGTTAAAGTCAAATCATAAATGGCATAACCAGGACCTGAACCCAGATCTTCTGAATCCTTTGACTCCAAGCAATGTATGTTTTTAGTCTGTCATAAATTGTTTTGTAAAAGCTACAACTTGGCTCTAAAATAGAAACATTTGGGTTTGTAGCTTTAGAGATGATTTGCATTTAGGAGGAGAAAGTACCTAATAACAAAAATAAAATGTTTGAGTGATTGGGCTAGCTCAGTAATTGGGAACATGAGAGGGACCTTTTCATCTGTAGGCCACCACTTGAGTAATCAAAAGCAATTAACTGTCATAAATTATCAGCTCATCAGTTAGCCAAAGAAGTCTTAACAAACATGCTTTCAGTCAATCATGTCTCTTGGTCAGACAGAGGAGAGAAGTGAGCATAAATACTATATTGGTGGCCTTAGGACAGCCTCTGTCATGTAAGATTCCATCAGCTTTCAGACCATCTGGACAACTCATCCTGATGATTTCTCATTGGTTGAGTTAGTGGAAAGGAATCCAAGAAAGGGAAAAGAGGCTTCTAGGATAAGGTAAAGAATCCTGACTCCATCTCATTAGAGGGGAAAAAAAAGGGTTACTTCCTTCATTTGCATGATGTTTTGAATTCCTCCTTCTGCACCTTCATGAAATGGGAGGGGTTTTTGTTTGGTTGGTTTTTTTGGGGGGGTCTCAGCAATCTCATTCCTTTTTCCTTTTCTATACGAACTTTCTCCTCCAGTCAAACTAATCTGCTCTTCCCTGAAAGGAACATTTCCAATCTTGTCTCAGTACCTTTGCTCCTGCCATTCCATCACAGAAAAAGGCCCATGGCCCTTAACTTCTCCAAAATACAACATAAAACTTACATTCTCCAGTAACTTTCTCTTAGTGGACACCTTATCTTTCCCCCTATTCTTGCCTTTCATGTCTCTTCTAATATGGCTTATGGTACTCGCATGATCAATTTGTGCCATTTTAATTTTTCCCTATCGATTTTGGGGATCAAAAATTTTAGATTTGTGTGCTTTGAGTCTTCTACTTCATCATACTTGCTGAAGGCAACAGCTAGACTTTTCTTTTGCAATAAAGAGTACTGCAAAAAAATAGACACAATACATGGTATTGACAATGGTTCAGTGCTTGGCATAATGCATAGAAGGTTGGACTTAGCCCTGGTTTTAAAACCTGCCTCTGCATTTACAAGTTAAGTGTCCATGGGCAAGTCATTTAATTTGTCTGAACCTCAATTTCCTCAACTATAAAATGAGAGGCTAGCTTAGTTGGCCTCTTGGGATCCTCCCAGCTCTAGATCTGTGATCACATGAATTTAAATTCCTACTACTGTTTGCACAGGAGATATCTGATAAACAGCTGTTGGCAGAACGAACAAACTAATTTCAGACTGTAGATGAAATTGCTATTTCTTCCTTTTCTGATTTTACGACGGATCTTCCCATGAGAATCTGTCCCATACAAACATCATGCTTTATTGTCTTTGGTATTTATTCAGAATTATTTGATTCCATATTTTAACAATGATATATGTCTGAATAAAAGATATTTTACTTTTTTAAAGACCCTCTTGGTTTTTATCGAGTCATTCTTAAATAATATAGAAAGGAACAAAAAATACTCCCTTTCATCAAAGGCAAAATCACAAACAATAATATCAAATTGTTTCATACAATGGGGAGATATCCTAGAGGAATAGCAAATAACTGAAGTACAAAACCATACAAATCTCACAACCAAAGAACACAGTACACCTATTATAAGGTAAACTATACTTGAAAGATATTTGAACATTTGACCACTTTCATTAGCCCATGGAAAAAGAGTGGCAACCATCCATGGAATTCCACCTCTGCTGAAGCCTCTAAGTTTCCCAGGTATGTCACTCTAGATGTCAGCAATTCCCCAAAGCCTTGCCCCTGGAAGTTCTGCCAAGTCAACTGTCATAATGAAAAGTGCCTCGACCTGCCAGAAAAAGGTAGTCTTACCTGGCTGCTATGTCAGAGAGAACTGATATCTAACCAGAAATATCACTTCTCTCCCTGATAGAAAAAATCAGTGTAAAGTAATCACTTAAATCAGAATACATTATGACAATTGTAAGGGTAACATCCATTCTTCTACTGAATTCTGTAAAGACCTTCAGTCCTCTTCTGAAATCATTGATCCACATAGATTTGTCATATGTAGAAAGAGAACTTTTCACCCTACATACCAACTTATAATAATTACACTAGGACATTCTTCTAAGATCCAAGAAAATTCAAAGGGCATAATATTGGTTTCTACTATGGACCAAAAAGACTGGTTTGATTATTGCTAAGAGTCTACGAACATCTAAAGTCAAATTCATCACTTCTTTCCTTCGGGCAGCAATGGTCACAGGGGTGGGGAATCTACAGCCTTGGGGCCACATGTTACCCTCTAGGTCCTCAAGACTGGCTCTTTGATTGAATCTAAACTTCACAGAACAATTCTTCTTGCACTTGAGGAACTAGAGGGCCACACACGGCCTCGAGACCACAGGTTCCCCATCCCTGGCTCACATCTTGTTTAGTCACCCTGGGTCATGTCAAATAATCTCAAGCAAAGCCAAAAAAAAATGTTATTTATTTATCTGTTTTGTTAAGATGTTCTTCAAGGCTATATTATACTCGGACCTAATGCTGAGAAAAAGATTCTTCATCCTTATCTCTACCCCCCAACCCCTTACCCTTGACTCATGTTCTTTTACTCACTGAATGAAAGTGTCTCTAGATGTGTTTTTTTCTGAAAAGACACCAAGTTTTTTTTCTCTTCACAAGCTGACCATTCCGTATGTTATATTAAAGTAACTAATCACGATAGCAGATGGTTGTAGTTAAGACTGTCAATCAGAATTTGAATTTTTAGTCCCATTTCTACCTTCATAGTTTCTGTTTAATTTTATGTAATAGACTATTTTTCAACGTCAATTAAGCTGGAAATTATACAGGAGTTGTCAATGAGCAGAATTTGCACTTAGATCCCAGAATTAGTTGAAAAAAGTACAAAGACACAATTAATAAGCATTTATTAAGCACCTACTATGTGTCAAGTACTAGGCAAAACATTGTAGATAGATACAGACAAAAGTACTCCAGTGATTGCCAATCATCATAAATCTAAGGAAGACTGTATTAACTGTAGAGTTGCATATTAGATATGGTCATTTGAAATACAAGGCTAAGCTTCCCTGACTGCATCTTCGGGTAATTGTCAAAAAAGAAAATAAAAATAAGTTGTACTACAGTAGTTATTAGAATTTACTATTTGGTAATCTTCTAAGTTTGATAGTTAATAGCAAGATTTTATTCTTCCCCCTCCAGTTTTTGTCTTACAAAAAGACATGGCTTTATAGTAATTGAGAACTATGACTTTGACATCTAAGTCCCATTGTGAAAAGACCTGACGAGTCAAGCTACTTAGGGATGGATTCTCTGGACCATTTCTCCTATTCCTTGCCTGACAAAGTACTACCTCCCTTATCTCTGCTACCTTCCAGCTCCCCTTTATCTATTGTCATCTCTGTTAGAATATTAACTCCTTGAAGGAACGGAATGAATTAATTGCTCCTATTTATACAAGCCAGTGCTTGGCACAGTGGCTGGCACATAGCACTTAATAAGTTATCTATCTATCTATCTATCTATCTATCTATCTATCTATCTATCTATCTATCT
>NW_020954610.1:9168798-9172003 GCF_900497805.2 Vombatus ursinus | reverse complement strand
TCTATCTATCTATCTATCTATCTATCTATCTATCTATCTATCTATCTGTCTCTGTCTGTCCGTCTGTCTATCTATCTACCTACCTACCTACCTACCACCAATATTATCAGAGAAAGATTCCACTGATGCTTTAATAAATGAGAAGCAATTCTTCCCAGAACATTCAAAAGAACTAATAGCCAAAAAACTAAGGTAATGGGTGGCTGTCAGTACTGGAAATAAAACCATGAAAATCCTCAAGGCTTTTGATGGCAGCAACCAGATTCATTCATTAGAGGGGGGGAATATTCTTTCAATTGAGATTTGTAGGTGATTTCTTTAGCCCTTGCATACTTTATGTTCCTGTGGGGGAGGAAAATATTCCTCCCCTGCAGTCTGTCTGCAAGGCAAACTGCTTTTAAAACTGTTAGGAACCAGCTGTCACTCATCACTCTGCTGGCCATTTTACTCAACTCTGTCTCTGTTCTGAAATATTTCAGAGGAAGAGAAAAGGGAAATTGTTACAAAGCTGAAGGACTGCTTAGCTGAAGAAGGAAGAAAATTCTACTATTCTGAACTAAGGCACAGGGGAAAAGAAATTAAAGAAACAAGCCACAGAAATAGCCAAATTTCCAGCAATAGTGGGGGATCAAGGTTCTATTTGGATATGATGAGGGCACATGCTAAAAGAGAGGTTTTTTCCAGGTGGTCCATTCTTATTACTATTTCCTTTAATCATATTATCTTTTGAAGTTCATCCCTCCCATAAAGGCAGAAGTAGAATGTAGTTAACTTAGAGTTATGATGATACTGACATTTCAGTCACCCCTATGTTTTCCTCACCAATCTACACCCTAAAATTCCAGTAGAAATGTATGCACTACAAAAGCTAAAATTCTTCTTGTAAGAGAGATGTGGCCATACTGGAAATTATACTCTGAGGAGGTCAGAGAGAGAAAGATCTGATAGACAAAAAGATTCATAGTAGTGCTTTGTTTTGTTTTTTTTTGTTACAGAATTGAAAAAAAATGGAAATAAAGTAGGTATCTATCAACTGAAGAATGCCTGAACAAATTGTCGTGTATAAATGGAACAGAATATTACTGTTATAAAAAACAACAAATGTGAGGAATTCAGAAAAACATGGGAGGACTGTACAAACTGGTAAAAAGAATCAAGAAAACAACATACACAATGACTATAACATAAATCAAAAGAATACTAACATGAAGGTTAACAATAGATAACTGTACTGCTCAAACCTGAGTTCAGAAAGAGACAAAGAAATGCATCTCCCTTCTTTCTGGGGAGAGGTGGTGGGTTACGAGTGCAAAATGTTGTATATGCTGTAAGACCTGGTTACTGGGTAGGTGGGTTTTTTACTTTAACCATTTTTCTTCATTATAGGGGAAGACTTATTGAGGATGAAAGAGGTTAAAAGGGAGGTGAGTGAGGAATGATATCCAGAAGTGACTGTGATATGAAAAGCAGAAGGCATCAATATGATGTTAATTCTTAAAAAGAATGTGATGGAGCCAGAGCCACTAAGGAAGAGTTAGTTATTAAACTCTGACTATGTGCCAGGCACTGTGCTAATTACTAGGAATACAAAGACAAAAATAAAACAATTCCAAGGAATTGTTCTATTAGGACGACATAGGAAATGAAATACAAAGTATATACAAAGTAATCTCCAGAAGGAAGGACATAAGCATTTATACAGTACCTACTATATGGCAAACACTTTACAAATCTTTAATTTGATCCCCACAACAATCCTGGGAGGTAGGGCTATTATTATTCCCATTTTACAGTTGAGGAAACTGAGGCAAACAGAGGTTAAGTGACTAGGTCACTTAGCTAGGAAGTGTCTGAGGCTGAATTTGAATTCAGGTCTTTCTGACTCCAGGCCCTGCACTCTAAACATCACACCATCTAACTGCCTTAAAGTACTAGGAAAAGTGCTAGCCAGTGGGTCAAGATAAGGTTACTATAGAACAGGGCTTCTTAACCTCTTTTGTGTCATAGATTCCTTTGGCCTTATGGTGAAGCCTATGTATCCCACCTCAGAATATTTTAAAATTCATAAAAATACATAAGATGACAAAGAAAACCAATTATAATGAAATGAAGTTATAAAAAAAAGTTCAACCCATTCTGAATTACGAAATTCTAGAAAGTGGCACTCAAGTTGAACTTGAGTCTATAAGACAGAAATGAATAGTACACTCCAAGTATAGGAGATAACCTGGGCAAAGGCATGGAGTTGAGAAATAAAATTTCATACACAAGGTCAGCAAGATGACTACTTTGGGTGGAGTGTGTGAAGACAAGTTCAATTAAGCCTGGAAAGACAGACAGGCTAGAGACAGATTCTGAAGAGCTTTAAAAGTCAGAGGAGTTTGTATTTTAACTGAGGCAAGAGAGAACCTATGATATTTTTGAGCGGAGGAATGACATGGTCAAACCAGTGCTTTAGGAATAAATTGTGTAGTTGTTTGGAGGATGAATTGGAGACTGCAGCCTGTTGCAATAGGACAGGTCAGAAGCTGCAGCAATGAAACTGATAAGAAGCCTTAGCAGCTGACTGTATGAGAGGACAAAGGAGAAAGGAAAAGTGGAGATGTCTCAGAGCATGCAAATCTGGGTGACTGGACAGATGGTGGTGCCTTCAACAGAAATAAGGAAGTTAAGAAGATGGGAGGGTTGTGGGGGAAAAGATACCGAGTTCTGTTTTGGACAGAACTGAATCTGAGATGTGTTTGGGATCACACTACTGGCGCAGTGTGAAAAGACCTGCTCCCTGGCCAAATCTTCTTGTGAACTGATAGCAAAGGGGAATGTATCATCAACCTCTCTGCCACTTTATATGCTGTCACTCCGTACTTGTACAAAATGACTGTGTAACCTCCTAAAAAAAACAAGAGCTTTTCACTGCCTTAATACTGTTATATATTCCCAGGATAGATCACCAGACAAAGTGAGAGAGAGACAGAGACAGAGACAGAGAGAGAGGGAGAGAGAGGGAGACAGAGAGACAGAGAGAGAGAGAAAGAGAGACAAAGAGAGACAAAGAGAGAGAGGGAGGGAGAGACAGAGAGAGACAGAGAGAGAGAGAGAGAAACAGAGAGGATTTCAATACTATACAGAAATAATTCTCATTTTTGATAGGGGAGGGAGGGGCAAGTATTTTCAAATTGTGGCTATTTACCAAAAATGTGTACAT
>NW_020954610.1:9035281-9168788 GCF_900497805.2 Vombatus ursinus | reverse complement strand
TACTTGCCCAATTAATCACTCAATACTTTTATCTAACAATATCTAAAGCCCCTTGTGGAGACAGAGAGGCAGCCAGATGTAGTCGCTAGAGAGTTGATCTTGAAGCTTGGAAGACTTGGGTTCAAGTCGCCCCTCTGAAACATACTGGCTGTATGAGCCTGGGTAAGTCATTCAACCTCTAAGTGCAACTCTCTAAGATTATAAATTGCTGAGAAGATGCTGACCTGAATTGGCAGAGATATCATGCATCTGTACAGATCCTATCCTATGATCCTATTAAGGATGGGGAAAGGGAGGAGACCAGTGATTTCTTTGGTGTAGGGAGTTTCCAGTGAGGAACTTCCTTTGCCAATTCAGGTTAGCATCTTCTCTCTGTGGAGTCTAGAGTATTATGAAGAAAGACTACATCTAGAGATCTACATCCAGAGAAAGAACTGACAAATAGAAGTATGTATATTATGATTTCACACACACACACACACACACACACACACACACACATACACTTGTGTCTATGACAGTCATCTCCAGGGCAGGGTAAGGGGGAGAAAAAAAGGGAAAAAAAAGAAAAAGAAAAAATAAAGTTACATGATAATTTTTATTATATATTTAAAATGAATAGAAAGTTGTACATAACATTTGCAGCTTCATGTACAATCATCTTTTTTTTCATTCTACACTATTATGTAAATGCTTGCCTTATTTCCTAAATTAAAAATAAAATAAAAATATTTTTTAAAATAGAAGTTAAATGACTTGTCCAGGGTCATACAACATATATATATATATATATATATATATATATATATATATATATGTCAGGGGTAGGACTTGAACCCAAATCTTCCAGGCTCCAAGGTCATCTCTCTTTGCATTATGATATACTACCTCTCTACAATCCTAATCATAACTTATTAACTAATATCCTTAGCATATTAACCTTTCAGTGGATCCCTGATCTCTTTCACATGGCTTTTCAATAGTGCAGACTGCAACTCATTCATCATCCTGTGGGACTCTTATCCATATTCTCCTGTAAATCTCTTAGCATTCTGGGAGATCTTTTGGCTCTGTTGACATCACAAGGGTAACAATGTAGCCCATGCTGTCTGTCCACCTATTATCTCTCATTTTCAATGTGATCAGCTCAACATAGTTTCCCATCATAAAGCTCTTTGACACTGTCCTCTACATAATTTCAAGCACATAATTCATCATTTGTAAAGTGCTAAGTGTATTTATTCCTAGAATGTATTTCTCCATTGCCCACAATTTTCATTTCTTTGAAATTGTTTTTCCTTGATTTTAAAACCATGTTACATCAGTGGGAGGAACCCTGGTGATAAAAAGGTAGGGAGTACTTCAGGAGAAGTTTGGGATCATTTAAAGATCTATACAGTCATGGGCATAGAGGTGCATGCCTGTATTGACTGCAACTGGGGATGGCTGAGGCTGGTGGATGGCTTGAGTTTGGGAGTTTTGAGCTGAATTAATCTACGTGCCAGATGCTATGCTAAACACTAGGGGTAAAGGAGTCAAAAGACAGTTTCTGCCCTCAAGGAATTCATAATTTAATGGAAGTAGCTTAAGCGGGTCGTGGCCAAGCAGGTATCTGCACTGAGTCTGACCCTTACATGGTGAACCTTCAGGAGCAGAGGACTACCAGACTGCCTAAAGAGGGGCAAAATAGCACAGGTCAAGAAAATTGTACAGTATGAAGTTTCCACGCAGCTAGGTGGGACAATGGCTAGAGCAATGACCTGGAGTCAGGAAGATCAAAGTTCAAATCTAGCCTCAGACACTTCCTACCTTTGTGACCCTAAGCAAGTCTCTTAACCCCTATTTGCCTCAGTTCCTCATCTGTAAAATGGGCACACATTGGAGAAGGAAATGGCAAACTACTCCAGCATCTTTACCAAGAAAACCCCATGGACGAGTAGTTGGATGTGACTGAAAACACAACAATACTTTCTATATTGAATCAGCATTAGTATCAGGTCCATAGGTGGCTACTGTATCTCCAACCTAGGTGAGATAACAAGACTTTTTTGTACAATTTCCCAAATGCAACATAAGCTGCTCTTCTCACTCAATTCTAGTCTTAGCTCAGTATGTGTACATTTTGCTTTGTAGTATGTGTACACACACATATATACACACAGAAATATACACACACATACACACAAAAATATATACATACTTATGTACATATGTTGATAGATAGACATATAGACATATAGTGACAGAACAGTTATATGGGCTGTCCCATCAAACTACTTATCACAGGTTAGAAAATAAACATTCTTTATCTCCCTTCCTTCTTTGCAGAGCAGTGTAAGAGAGGGGAACATTGCATATACTGTCAAACTGTATATGCTGGTTAGTTTTGCCAAACAGCTTTTTTTTTCTCTTTCTTCTTTGTTTTGGAATGGCCTTCTGGGAAGGGAAGCAGGGAGAAATCTATTCAGAAATCAAGGTGATCTAAAAGAGAAGATATCAATAAAAATAAAATGGGCATTTTTCATCTACTTGATTTTTATCCTGTGTGGAGAACTAAGCTAAAAAAATGGAAAATGAAAGTGTACTGGACAAAGGGAAATATCTATTAAGATAATAATGATTGCAAACCTTAAAACCCTGTCCTGTATAAATGTTAGCAAAGATCTTTTCCCCTTTATATAGTCATATATATGTGTGTGTATATATATGTGTGTGTGTGTATAAACACATACGTGTACATGTTTGTATATATAAATATATACACATACATTCACACAAATATAATTTTATTTGATCCTCACAACAATTCAATGATGCTGGTGCTGTAATTTTCCCCATTTTATAGATGAAGAGATTGAGGTTCCAAAAGTTTAAGTTTCTTTCTTGCTCAAGATCACACAGCTAGTAAATGTCTAAGATAGGATTCAAACTCAGGTCTTTCTGACTCCAAGTTCAGCACACTCCCCATTATGACATCTAGTTTTCTATATAACCAATTAATTTCTCCATCATTGGTAGTGGAACCACAACATTTGAACTCTAAGATCACATTCTCCCATATGGTTCATGAGGAAGTAGAAATGTCATTAAGCAAAACAAAGACAGGAAGGGTAGCTAGACCAGACCATGTACACGCAGAGCACATCTGTACCGGCAGTGGCATAGTTTTGAAAGAAATGAAGGATCACATCTCAGGATATCTAGAAAAGGCAAAGTTCCAAACAATGGGGGCAAAAATCGTGGGTATTATATATTATCCAAAAGGGTGTACTGAGAAATTATCAATAATTACCAATGAATATGTATTTACTTTCTAATCTGGGCAAAATCTTCATGAGAAGAAATAACATATATCAAAGGCACTGTTTAAAATATGAGAAGGAAAACAGAAAAAATCTTCCATAGCAGAAAAAGACTTTTAGGGTCATATGAATGAAATTAGAGGTAAAGAGAATTCAAGATTCTGCTGTGCTTATTTGTTGACTTTTTTTTTTAAGCATTTGCTCTGGTAAAATGCTGCCTTAAAGGCTTCCTTCTATCCTTGTACCTTAAAGAACTTAATCCACCATCCACAGTTAATTCTTGCTTGCATTCCTCACTATCCCACCTCTGACCAAATCAGCACATGGGAAGGGCATTAAAATACACAAAGGCAAAACTCCCAGCTAGTCAGTTCCTCTAATAAGTGAGCTTCCTGAATGCTATGCAGCCCCACCCTACAAACACATCAAGTTCAACTGTACCACAGAGAGATTATATTCTTATGACTGTGCTGCCAAGTATGATCCCATCGCATGAAAAATGCAAAGAAAAACCAAGCACGTGGTAAAAAGAGAATGAAGGGGAAAACAAATAAAACCATAAGGAACAAGCTGGAGGTCTGAGACTGCTTTGCCAAAAGCTGAGTTGCATATTTAAGGTGCATGAATTTTAACAGAACATGTTCTTTCTTTCCTGGTGTGTATGGGCAAGGAAGGGGAGAATGGGGGGGGAGAAAAAAAATTAAAGAAGAAAATGGGCTGTTCTCTCTCCCTCTCTAGCACAAATCTCTTCATGGCTAATAGCATTCTATTAACAGAACTCTAGGGGACAGAGAAAGTAGGAAATCAGCTTCCTACTTCTGCACCAGCAATATTTGACTTAAAAAAATTTTCAGTTCCCAAAGGCCATCAATCCTCCGTCTTTGTAATATCAAAAGTACTCTTCTTCAAAATGAAAGTCACTGCCTCACCAGGGGTGGGAAATAACTATTTAAAAATTGCTAAAAGTGACTGAGTACAAAAACTGAAATTTATGACTCATTCTTTTCTTTGGTATTGCTGTTTTTAAAAAAATAAAAGGATATGGCTTTACTAACCTTAAAAAAAAGGAGGAAAAATGTACCCAAAAGGGTAATATTATCATTTTACCAGGAGGTCTTTTTGTGAATTCATTAAGTGTTGATCCTAAAGGAACCATAAAAAGTCTCACCTTAAAATTCAAACCTTTATTAAAACACTATATACTGTCCCAAACATTTAAAAAGAAAGTAAATGTAATTTTTCTTTCTTAAGATTAAATTTATTGTAAAAACCTATCTGAAAAGGTATCTCCATCAAGTTCATGAATTGAGCTGGCTGCTGTGAAACTATACTTCAAAAGAAAAGTTACATAGTAAATTATGTCTAATGTTCTCACTATTTTGCCTTGTGAAGAAATGATTTTTTTTAAAAGTTGATAAAGTATTACATTGCTTATGAGTACACTCACCAAGCATATGGAATCCAGGTGTACTGAACTCATAAAAAGAGATGACCTTTTTAGTGCCTATTTAAAAACAAAAACAAAACTTTTGAGAGGAGGGTGGGTTGCAGAAGAAAAGGGAAGAGGAAATTTTCATGTTCATGTCACCTGATACTAGGAAGAAAAATATGAGATGGAATGAACTTTGAAAGAAAAACTGTCTGTGGTTGTTGGGGGAAAAAAAGAGACTATGTAACATGTTACTGCCTTGGAAACATTAGATCTTCTATGCCAGTTTTTGCCCACTGGATCCTTCCTTAAGCCAAGCTCCAACAGACTTCGCTAGAAAGCAATTGGTTTCTTTTCTCCCTCCTCCCCCTCCCCCACTAGAAAAAAAAAGCTGACTGGAAAAGTTGAATGGGTACCTCCCACGTGTGTGGAAGAGCTGAGAGAGAGCTCCAATTGATCGCATAACAAATAGATGAATCATAATGAATCCAACATACTCTGACAGACAAGCTTATGCTGCTAAAAAACTGCATGTGGGTTAACTGCCTACTCTGCAAGCACTGAGGTGTCTGAAAGCAATCAGTCTTTTAGCTCAGAGCCTAAGCTTTTCAACTAAAAAGGGGGGCTAAATTGTTTTTACCTTTAAAAAAAAAAGCAAGTTTTCTGTGTCTGCAAGAGACTGTCTATATTTAAATGTATCACAGGGTTGTGCTGGTAAATGTTTAACAACTGGCTCTCCAAAAAGAAAAAGAAAAAATACACCATTTAATCTGCATTATTAACATTCTCTCTACTACTTTCTGAAGTCTAGACAGTCAGCCTAACAATAAATCAAGCCCTGGTTTGTATTGTGTGCCAATTTTCCCAGCATGAAAGCTCACACTGAAAATTTAACAATCGGCTCTCAGGAACTGACTCCAGCCTACTCCTGAATGTGTCTCTATTCCCTATTTGTCTGATCAATCACTTCCTAGCTCCATTTGTTCCATAGACATTTGACATTTGTAACTGAAAAGATGACTTTTAGCTCCATATGTGTCTCTTGTGTCATATGGACCAAGGTAGACATGTTACTAAATGGGACAAGTTCTCCCAGGTCTTTTCAGAACAGCAACAGTGAGGAGAAAGTAGGGAAATTTGAACCTGATATATTATTGAGCTATATGGAGTAGGTACAGTCCAGAGTTCTAGAGAACTCCACTTTCACCATCTGCAGAGATAAAGTGGAATGTTTACACTACTGTCTTATAACCTAGGGCACATACTTAAAACCCTGGAACCTGCTTTTTAATTCCTGAGGACTTCTTCTGTCTTTCTATTTCTAGTTTATGACATTAATTTCTCCCAATAAATAGAGGCAGTCCAATATCCTCTAAAAATAATTTGTCCATCCAAATATACCGGGTAATTCAGCAGCTTCCCATCTTTTAATATTACTATCCTAAGCAAAACTTGCTTTTAAAGAGGCATCGAGGTGGTTTAGTCACAGACATTAGAACTAATAAAAGTGACCAACACACAGTAGGCACTCAGTAAACATTTGCTAAAGGAATAAAGGTCCATCAAATTGCTTGGCTGGTAACTCCCAACTCCCCAAGTTAAACCCAATCCTTATAATTAAACATTAAGTATCTTCTGTTCTCTGACAAGTCTATTTCCAAGCCAATATTCCAGATTCGTAATGGTGGTCCAATCAAAGTCAATTGGCTGGTATTAATTCTCTGAGTAGAATTCTCTTGGTAAGTTATCAAATAATGGTGGTGCCACAGATAGGGTGCTGGACTTAGAGACAGGAAGACCTGAGCTCAAATCAAGCCACAAACCACAGTTTAGAGATTTGGATAACATAAACCAATGATAAGCAGTCCCTGGCAGATTTAGGCTGGGGTGAGGAAAATCCCAGTTCCATTCATCGGTGGAGTAGTTCTGTAGCTCGCTACAGTTTGGGTGCTAATGCTAAGCTACATGTACAATGCTAAGCTACACGTACACATCCTTATGCACCCAATCTGAGATTCCTATGCTTCCCTAAAACCACTCCAACCAGTGTTGCAACCACCAATTGTCCAGAAAACCAAAGGAGGGCAAGGGCACGAAAAGAGGGAGGAGGAGAGAAGGGAGAGGGATGTTATATTAAAAAAAAAAAAAAAGAATCATCAGCATGGAGTGTTGAATCAAGAAGACTTTACAAAGGGTTTCCCCCCCCAACTAGTGCCCTTGATCTCCCCTCATTAAGAATAACCCTTTATAAGTTTATGCCACATCAAATCATACCTTAGTATTTATACACTTTTGATACCAGTTGACAGCTCTCTCCTCCTCCTCCCATTTTACTTAGCCAAGATGCACCTATTTAATTTTAGAAATACTTTCTCGTAAGTTAATCACTCCAGTACTTGAATCAGTGTCGTTATATCCTTCTATGAACCCTTTCCAGCTTCTTCCCTTCCTCCTGCAAATGAGATGCTTACACCAAGTTTCCCATTCCAAGCAATTTCAGTACCTTTAGGGGGGAAAAAAGTAATTATTACCCCTACAATCCTTCACATTGGTCATTTTGGTGCCCATGCTACATTGGAACTTTCTATATGATTTGCTCTCTATGATCCTCCACATTTCTCTTTCTTCTCTATTATCTGTGTTTCTAATGATTCTCCCCTACCCGCAGATGTATTAGATTAGCTTGCATGCCTTCATCAAGTTAAATCACATTTTCTTTCCTAATCAAAGTGTTCCTAATCACTGAGTCTAGTTTTCCTTCTTTTGTTGCTTCTCCCCTAAAACAACTTGTGGTTACTGTCATTCATAAATTTTGAATGAAGTAATATATGTAAAGTCCTTTGCACAAAGCACTATGTCAATGTTAGTTATTATTGTCGTTGTTGTTAACAGGGATAGGAGTAACCTTTACAAAGGCATGGCGATGGGAGATGAATGAGGAATGAGCTATTCCCAACTCAACTTTTCATTTGCTCCTTGTCTTTGCACAAGACACTGAAGGAAGTAGCATTGTCATTGCATGTCCCCAGTAAGAGAATGCCACTGCTCTGTCAGGCCCAACTAGAACATGGAATTCTGAGTGCAAGAAGCCAGCTTATTATGCCTACATGTGGCATCAGAAGTTTCCCAGAAACCTCTCGAGCTGTTCAGGTTATGTCCCTGGGGAGGATGCTCTGAACAATTAGCAGCTTCTTCCCAGATGCTTACTCCACCCCTGAAAACAGCAGCCACAGAAATATCAGATGGAGAAAACATGTTGCCAAAGAGTATTACCATGGCAATAAAGGTTCAAATAAAATTTTACTGAAGAGGCATAATCAGAATACTCCTTTTTCATTTTTCAAGAAGCTGGCACCACAATGGATAAAAAATATTTGTCCAGAGATTTTTCAATGGGTAATCTCCTCATTCAAAAGAATAATATAATATAAAGATAATAGCTTCCTTTCTCCATTTGCCTCCTTAAGAATTCCCTTACCTATCTTATTAGTTATTATTTCATAGTCTCCTTGACTTCCTACTATATAAAAACCACTTTCCAAATTAAAATGAACAATAAGCATTTCTTCTGAAAATATTGTCATTTTTTTCCTTTTTATTTTCACAATGACCTTTGAACCAAAATTTTTAACCCTCCAACATGCCGTTTATATAAACTATTTTACCTAAACACTGGCAAATCATATCACATTATCTTTTATATGTATGTTGTTATCCTTATCCTTTCTTCCCAAGTTAAAATTCTCTTTGTTCCTGTAGGTTCCTTCCCCTATACAAAAGTTTTAAATGGTTGTTTTATTTTAAATTTTTATTCTAAGAAAAGATTTCAAAAAGTATTAGAGTATCAACTTTTATTTTAAATGAGGTTGTTTTATTTTAAAGTTTTGGTAGGCATTTTAGTTGTAGGTGGTGTTCTTAAGTGAATTGTGCAAAAAAAAAAATCATGTCTATCCCCTTGGTTCTGTCTTGATGGATAGAGGATATATCCCCTTCACATTTTGAAATTTCAAGGGCCCTAACAGTTACTCTAGAATACATAAATCTCACCCCATGCTCTGGAGTAGAGAAGTAGATGAAGAAAGGTAGTTATCCCTTCTATTTCTTATTAGGCTACATGGGGGGCAATAGTGGAGCCTCACAGATAGTGTTTGGAAAGGCCTATTTCAGTATTCTTGACTTAACATCCCCAAGGTAATAGGATAAAATGCACTTCTGGGTGACATCTCATGTACTTTACTGGTTTTGTTTACAGGCCCTACTGAAACTCTCTTTCCCGTATGCCTTTCCCTTTTTGCCTAGCACACTTTAGACTCTGGGCAATTGATTCATGGGGACAAGTCGCTTCTTTGAAGTGGAAGAGAGCTTTGAAGCCAGGTCATCACCCCAGGCATGAACCAAGATGAGAAATACACCTTTAATTACTCATTTCACCAAACACTATCTTTTTCATAGGCTAAAATTCTTAAAAAGGCTACATTAAGAAAACTCTTCTCCTTCCCTTCCCCCAACAAGAAATGAGGTAATCGTTAATGGGTAGCACTACATGTCTTATTAGTTTGCATGCTCTTCTCTATCACTTTTCCTTTTTTCATTGGCTCTTGGGACTGAAGAATATTTAAATCAGCCTTTAGAACAGGTTCCAAAACTTATTAGGTACACCAAATACTATCTAGCCCATAAGATTTGTATGCTGTTCCCCTGATCATCCCTATCATCCATAACTAACCTTCCCTCCCTCATTTTACTGCTTCACATTTCACAGGAGAATTATTTGTCTGAGTGCAGCAACAGCAAACATTAAGGGAACAGAAAGAGGAGGAAAGTTACATTTCCTTACTTGTAGAATTGCTGTCTGATTTCCATTGGGTACACTCTTATTTCTTTTTAAGTTCTGGCTATATGGAGCAATGCTAGTTTTCAGGGCTAGTTCAAGGCAACATGGATGACACAGGCATATAGGTATTGTAGGATAAACAACAGACATGAAATCTAAAAGTCTGGGTTCAAATCAGGATGCTACTTACTTATTCAAATCACTTATGCTTTTGGGACATTGGTTCCTTTTTGAATGTAGAATGAAAGGCTTGAACCCTACGACCTTTAAGGCTCCTTCCAGCAATAAATTCAATGAGTTCCAAGGGCTCGAAACAGGGGCAACGTCATAATCACAGTAAATAACACGGTGTTGTGAAGATTGTTTAACAGTGACCGTTTTGTTAACAAATGAAGCTAAAGAATATTATTATAGGATGGGTGAATGTGGCCAAAGAAGTCATCCATGCTGCTGCTTGACTCTTCTAAACTTAGCTAGGGTTTAGACAGCAGACACACATATTAGTTCTTTGGGCAGTTCCTTAGGAGTACACATATTAGAATTTTGTACTATTACTGAAATTGGAGTCAAACACATTATTGAATTTCTAAATGGCAGATCCTCTAATTGAGTGGTTCTTTCTACAACCTCTGTTTTAAGAAAGGCATCCAGGCTAACCATGTCTTGATTTCTCTCTAGGCTGTATTCCTGACTTTCCCAGACTTTCTTTTCAGGGTCCCCATGCAAGGTTTCCCCACCTCTCCCTTTTCAGCTTCCTTCTATTTGTTATTTCCCACGCTTAGAATATAAGCTCCTTAAGGGCAGAGACTGTCTTTCTCTCTGCTTGCATTTATACACAGCCTGGCACAAAGTAAACACTTAATAAATCCTTGTTGACTGCTTGTTGAGTTGTCTGATTTAGGTACATTTGTAGAGATGAATTCACAAGTAGATTAAAAACTTTTCTATATAAACTCCATTTAGAAACCAGTTGATGCAGTTAAAAAGCAAAAATTTTTAAAACTTTCTTTAATGGAACACGAAAAATTAAGGACATATTTAAAAGACCTAATGGTGTGAACAATGAATATAGACCAACTTCCTAACAAGAACTTCTAAATAAGCCTTTTTGTAGAATCAATTCCCAATTATCCAAAGAAAATGGCAGTTAAGCGTAGATGAGGAACAATCATAATAAATGATGAAAGGAAGACAAAGCTATTCAACTCTTGTTTTTCTACTGTTTTCTCTATCAAGGACAATGGGCTCTAGACTAGAAAGGGGACTGGACCTAGGATTTCAGTACAATAGCTAACTCCCAAATTGACACTTTGGGGGTCAGGGATGGGGGGCAACAGAGTATTGCCTCAAGTACTGAGAGGTTAAGCTACTTGCCCAGACTTCAACAACTAGTATATGTTAGAGTTGGAATTTGAATTCAGGTCTTCGGGACTGTAACGCTATCTCTCTCTCTACTACCCCATGCTGCCTTTTGTTTAGACTGAAAAAATAAGGAGAAATGGAAAACAAGGAAACAAGTAAGAAGAAAGTAGAAGAATACTCATCTGCCCTTAAGGAGTTAATGTTACAAGACCCAGATGAACTATATCACAAGATGCTGAAAAAATCAATTAATGTTGTTGTGGTGGTGGTTGTTGTTTTTAATAGTCAAAGAGTGTTGGAGACAAAATCAAATTTACAGAACATTTGGCATGAGACCCAATTAAGCCAGACCTTCCCAAGAGCATTTAAAGATGAAATTTAAAGGGCAAAAAAATGTGGAATACTTATCTGTAACTTGGAGTCTTAGAGAGTGACCTGAGGCACTGGGACATTGCCAAGGGTCTTGCAGCTATCAGAGGCTGGACTGGAACCCAGATCCCCTGGACTCCAAAACCAGCCCTCTCTGCATTACACAATACTGATTCTCATTCAATTACATGCTGATTTAATTTAGAGGGCATTAGCACATTCTCTGATTACTATTTCTAACCCCTTATCCTGGGCAAAAGGTGCTGGCACACAAGGGATAATTGTCTTCCTGGTAGTATTTTTACTTATGCTCATCATTAGCATTTCGTGGCAAGATGATTGTCTTCCATGGATGCACGTTAAAATCAGTTCTGGCAACTCTTCTATTTACCTCTCCAAGAAGAACTTGTAAGTTGCCACTTCATTCCATCTTTTTGTTTCATTTACAGCAAGAATGTCAATAATAATGGGTCTCAGTTCTTCCAGAATTATATCAACTCATGGGTCACTGGACAGATATCTCAAATGTATCTTGAGTTGCTTTTCAGTCACGTCCAACTTTCTGTGACCCCATTTGGGGTTTTCTTGGCAGAGACACTAGAGTGGTTTGTCATTTCCTTCTCTAGATCATTTTACAGATGAGGAAATTGAGTGACTTGCCCAGGGTCACAAAGCTAGTAAATGTCTGCGGCTGGATTGAACTCAGGAAGAGCCGTCTTTCTGACTCCCAGGCCCAGTGCTCTATCCACTGCACCACCTAGCTGCCCCCATAGTTAATATCACTTAGAGAGTGACCCATAGTTAAGCGTACTCATAGTTAATATCAATGGTGAGTCTAAAACTATATGTGATTCTTAGCACCCTTAGACCCCTTTTTTGCCACTGTCACCACTGGTACAGAATGGGAGGTAAGGGGAAAGGGATAAGGATTTATATAGCATCTACTATGTCCCAGGCACTGTGCTAGGCACTTTACAAATAACATATTTGATCCTTACAATAATCCTACAAGGTAAATGCTATTATTATTGGCATTTTACAACTGAGGAAACTGAAGCAAGGGAAGGTGAAGTGACTTGCCTAGAGTCACATAGCTAGTAAGTGTCTGAGGTCAAATTTGAACTCAGGGCTTCCTGACCCCAGCCCCAGAACTCTATCCATTGCACCACCTAGCTGCAGATGAGGAGGGGACTTGTTTATACTGGATTGTAGGCTATTTTCTATTTTAAAAAATATTCATGGGTTGCCATAGCCCACCAGTAATGATCTTCTCATTCATCTAGGCGGGGCCTTAGAGAGTAAACATAATATGTCACCAGGTTCATATGCAGAAGCTATATCTTGTTAGGAGCTTCTCAGGCTTGCATTCTGCTGCTATAGATTTTGAGAATCCAGGTTCACCTCCATGTCACTATAAACCATTAGAGTAGAACTTTTAAAGAAAGTTATTTCCCTAAAACATAAACAGTGGCTTCAGAGAGATATAAAAGTGGCAGTGGAGAGAATACTTACCTTGGAGTCAAGAAGATCTGAGTTCAAGTCCGACAGTTAAGAAGAATATCAGAGAAAAGGCCACAGTGCTAGGGACAAGCCTAGGGAACAACTCTTTACGATATTTAATGTACATGTGAGATACAGAAAAAGGACAAACTTGAGAGGCAGCATGGGTTAGGAGAGATCCAAGTTTGAATTCTGCTTCTGAACCTACCTAAGTAACCACAAGTCAGTCACTTTCCTTCTCTAAAGTTACTTTTTCATCTGTATAAACGGAGATAATAATAACTGTTATAACCACCTCACAGGGTAGTTGTGAGGGTCAACTCAGATAGTATATGTAAAGCACTTTCTTAAGGCACAATATAAATTTCACCCAATTAGAATGAGTTTGCGATTAATTGACATCCTTTTGTCAATATTTCTAAGAAAACTTTTTTCTACATGAGTTCTTAGGCACAAGGATAAGATCTGGAGGGCTTGAAATGTGTATGAGTAGAAGGAATACTTACACAGATGAAATCATGGAAACATCAAAGAGTCAAAAATGTTTTTTTTTTCTTTTTCCTTTACATGCATTTTCTGTCAACACATTTTAAGGAAATAGGAGAATAGGCAAATAGAGGAAAACTAAACAATGTTCAAGTCAACTGTGCATTTAGTTTTTAAAAGAGGGCTAGTATACAGGTTGGATGAGGGAGGGCATAGTAAGTGATATTCTCTAATGAGCACTTTTCAACACCAGCAAGCTTTTCTCCATTGTGACTTTACATCCTCAGCAATATTGACCACACATAAGAAATGTACTATGTGGGTGATCCTTCCCCCCAACCTCTTAAAAAGTTTTATATTTAATATTTTCAAAGGAAAACAATTGTAATAAAAAACCACATATAGCACACCATGCCAGAAGCTCTGCTGTGTTTTACAGGAGTTATTTATCTACATTACCATAATTATCCACATCTGTTATTACAATGGTGCTTAATTAGGATGGAAGACATACTGAGATCCTATTTTAGGGAGTGGTGGAAGCTTGGCTAATACATCCCTATGTCCCATTAAAAATGAGATACTATAGCAGAACCTGGCTAATTCTCTCTAATAAAAAAATCACCTACTGGGGGCTATCACATTTGGAAAATTATCAATATAACAGATGGTTGTGATACCAAAATAGATAAACAGATGGATAGACAGATAGACAGTTGTTAGATACACAGACATATAGACAGTCAGATAGATAGATAGATAGACAGATAGATAGATAGACAGACAGATGGACCAATTTGCAGCATCAGAATATGTTCAGCTCATACACTTTGTTAAGCGCAGCTTTGTTTTTAATTATTTATGATGATACTCCATTGAATGTTTTGTAAGACTAATGAAGCCTTGGGAACATGAAACCTCAGCTATTAAGTCTTTACTGAGACTAAGCTGAAACCACCAGAGCTGCATTGGGTTTCTCTTTCTTTAGTGAAAATCATCATGTCTGCATGGAAATCAACAAAGTGAGACCTTGTCAGATCGGAGCAGAAAATCCAATTTGGGCCCTGAACTAGCAGGGGCAAAATGTCCCTGAAATGTTTTCATTTTCTATCATATCATCGCATGTTCCTACTTTTTTGCTTCTATTCATGTTATCTTTATCATTGTGTCCTGTCTGATAAGTGAATGATTTTTTTGGGTTGTGGTTCTGAGTGTTGATTAGGCTTGACAGTTGGCTCACAGGCATTACTTCCTGAGAGAATTTTGCCCAGGATTTTCATTAAGGCTTCCTGTTCTTTCCACTGCTGGTGTATTTTATGCAAATTAAAATACCCCCCAAAAGTTGCCTGTGGATGAAGTGATCCAATTCTAGCATCCGTGTTGTTGGATGCTACAAAAGCCTGCCAAGAGCTAATGATGGGCAAAATATATAATGGAAAAAATGAATCATCTTAGAATTTGTCTTTTTTTTCCTACTCCCAGTATTACTCCACATTTATTTATTCATATCCATTCTTATTTAAGTAATAACAATGGTCAAAGCAATGACCCAGGGATACAAGTTTATACTGGTTCAGAAAGAAATGACATAAGGGCTATAAAACTGCGCATACCCATTGATCCAGTAATACCACTACTAAGTCTGTATCTCAAAGAGATCACAAAAAAGAGAAGAGGGTCCACATATAAAAATATTTACAGCAGCTCTTTTTGTGGTGGCAAAGAATTGAAAATTGAGGGGATACCCATCAATTGGGGAATGGCTGAGCAAGTTGTGGTATATGGATGTAATGGAGTAATATTGTGCTATAAGAAATGATGGGCAGGTGAATTTCAGAAAAAAATACCTGGGAAGACTTACATGAACTGATGCTGAGTGAAGTGAACAGAACCAGGAGAGTATTATACACAGTAACAGCAACATTGTGTGATGGTCAAGTATGACAGACTTCGCTCTTCTCAGAAATACAATGATCCAAGACAATTCCAAAAGACTAGTAATGAAAAATGGTAACCACATCCAGAGAAAGAACTATGGAGTCTGAATGCATATTGAAGCATACTATTTTCCTTTTTTTTCCTTTTTGTTTTTCCCTTTTGTCCTAATTCTTCTTTCACAATAGAACTGACGTGGAGATATGTTTAACATGATTGTACGTGCATAACCAATATCACGTTGCTTGCTGTCTTGGGGAGGAAGAAGGGCAAGGAGGGAGGGAGGGAAAAAAATTTGATATTCAAAATCTTATAAAAATGAATACTGAAAACTATTGTTACATGTAATTGGAAAAATAAAATACTATTAAATGAGAAAAAAAAAGAAAGAAATGACAGAGATCCCTTCTTTACCTGGTGAATTCTTACTTGTTCTCAAAACTAAAAATTTACATCCTCCATGAAATTTTCCTTGACTCCTACTTGGTAACAATCTTTCCCCTCAAATATTTCATAGCACTCATCATACTCCAAACACTCTAATGCACTTACAATGTTTATTACAGTTAACTGTGTTTGTGTCTTATCCCTCTATTAGACTGTAAGTTTCATGAAGGTAAACTAATCGGATTAAAGGCTTTGGGGATACAAAAACAAAAACAATGAAATAGTCTCTGCTCTCAGGGAACTTAATCTCTACTGGGGGTAATATGACATGAACATAAATAGTTATAATACAATGTAGGAAGAGATAGGGACAAAGGTGAGATCAAAAGTACATTAGGAATATTAGAAGAGTGAAAATACATTTTCAGTTGGGGACATCAAGGAAAGATGGAGGAGATGGCACCTAAGCTGAGCCTTGAAAAAAAGGTAAAGACTCTGAAAGGCTAAGAGAAGTACATTGTAGGCATTGGAGTGGAGGAAAAGAGCATAGCCTAGTGAATGAAGGAATGGAGGCGAGAGGTAGCATGTTGAATTTGGGGAATAGCTAGGAATCCAGTTTGGATGAAATACAGAGGCTATTAAGTACAGTAATGTGAAAAAATCATGGAAAAGTAGGTTGAAGCCAAGCTGAGGAGTCTGTATTTTATCCCAGAGATAATAGTCACTGAAAGTTTTTAAGCACTAAAGTAACATGGCCAGATATAGACCCTAAGGTAAGATTATTTTGACAGCCCTGGAAAGGATGGACTGAAGAAAGAAGGGACTGTGAAAGCTGGTAAGATTGAAAGGGAATTTTAATAACCCAAGGGAGAGGCAAGGAGAACTTAACCTTGAGTGATGGGTATGTGGACAGCAGGGGAAAGAGACAAGGGATTCTGTCAATTCAGGTAAGAAAGGTGAGACGTGGGGCAGCTAGATGGCACAGTGGATGGAGCACCAGCCCCGGAGTTAGGAGGACCTGAGTTCAAATTTGACCTCAGACACTTAGTAGCTGTGTGACCCTGGGCAAGTTGTTTAACCCCAATTGCCTCAAACAGACAAACAAACAAACAAACAAACAAAGGTGAGACAGAAAAGGGTCAAAGATAATTCAGTGGTTTTTAACCTGGTGACTGGGAGCCTGGAAAACATAGAACAAAACAGAAGACTCTTCCAGAATTAGCTTTCATATTAAGCCCCAGTTGTTGAAAATGTTTCAACTTAACACCATTACCAAATAGCTTCCTTTCACACTGCCCTTTGCATTGGCTCCAATCCTTTCCCACACAGTAAATGCCTGTATCTCTTATTTGCTGGTCTCACCCCAAGTCTCAACAAGCCTGATATGAAATGTTCTGTGCTGGCTACTGCTTCAGTAATTGTTTGACCCTGGTACCACCCATACTGCTGACTCACATGGTATCGAAACAATACATTGCACAGGAAATTTGGCAGGAAGACCACAGAGGGTTATGAGTATCTAAAGATGGTCACACTGGGGACTCTACCATGACAAATCAACTTAGCAATGTTTAACACTGAGCATAAGGAAAGTAAAAAGACAGTGGGAGGTGGGGAAAGGAAACAAAAAGGAATAGAAAAACTGAACTTGTAAAAATGGGCAATTAACTAGATGTCTATTATGATGCTACTTTCATTGCTAATTGTACCACTGGGTAGAGAAATAAAGCACTTTTCCCTCTGATCTCTCATGATGCTTTGTACTTTTCCTGTGTACTTCTTTTCTATTAAAATAATGATACAAACTTGTGAAAACTGGGCCTTTAAACCAGAAAGGAAGTAGAACACACAAATAGACCGTAACAATCACAGACTTAGCTCTGGAAGGAGCCATTGAAGTTACCTAGCTCAACTTCTGTGATTTACAAGTAAGGAAACTGAGGCTCACCAAGATGAGTTAACTTTCCCAGGGACACACAAGACAGTGAGTGGCAAAAACATAATTTGGACTCCGGTTCTATGATTTTAAATCCAGTGCTCTTTCCACCAGACTGTAACATGCTGCCTGTTTAAATACCCAGCAGTATAGAGCCTGTCTAATAAGGGCTTCTACCAATTCCTATGTTTAGGCTCATTAGATATAATCATTACTAGAGAGGATTCAAAGACAGCTGCAATGCATTCACCATACACCGGAGTACCCATCTTCCTTTGTCTCTGTATAAACTAATATCTAATATCTGTGGCTCACCTAGAACTTGTCAGTTGTCTATGCTGAACCATAAATCTCCTATTTGGCTGTGCATGTTCTCTGGATCAGGCTAAAGTCGGGGTTCAGGATGACAGCAGGGCCAGCATATCTTGTACCCTTCTTATGTGACTATGTCCATCTATTTGCATATTATACAATTAATTCTGTTGAACTTGTTTGAATTGGTGAAGAATCATTTTTCTTGTGGCTACCATGAAGGAAGTCATGTTTGTACAACCATGGTGAGCTGGAAGTGAGACCACAGAAAATTTGATTATCTTGGTTTGCCACAGCCCACCCTTAATGTCAAAGAAGTAATGAAGGATCCCTGTAGGATCCCTACCATGGAGCATTCACTACAGAGATAAGATGAGATGAACCAAGCCAACTCTGTTTGACAGCTCTCACTCAGTTAACTTACCCCATACAAACGCAGCCTTAGAATTTCCGTTTTATGGATTCTGCAAGTTCATCCTCGGCCCACCCATGGTGCCCACACACACATAGTTTGTTAGTGGATAAAGAGGAAGAAGAAATAAAATGCTGCTGTCACCAAACACCAGAGAGCTCTCTGTGTAGATTACTTTGGAACTTTTGGGTGGCAATGAGGCACAGCTGTCCAGGAGGGAAAAGGAGTTTTGCTCGGCAGGAAGATGTGCTGACTAGCAAAAGCCAAATCCAAAGAGGTCAGATAATGCCAGGAGGTATAAGAAGATGCTGAGACACAGAGAATAGGGGGAGGGGGTTTTAAGGAAACAAGGATACAGATTAGGAGTTAAGGAACAAATGGTAGGAGGATGTCAGATTCTAGGCAAGGGAGCCAAGGAATAGATGTGGGGCATCTATAAGCCAAGCAAAGGCTTTATGTGAAAGGAGCTACAAAGATACTTCATGCCTTGAGTCAGTAATGCTCTCAGACTGTGAGTCATCCCCAAAGGGAAGGCCTCTAAGTATAACATGTTTGTGTATATAAACACACACATACATGTATATATGTATGTACATAGAAGCATTCACATATTACATATGTGTGTGTGTCTGTGTGAGTGTAATCCTATGTTGTTGTTGCAAGCAGGGTTAAGTAACTTGTCCAGGGTCACAGAGGTAGTAAGTGTCTGTAGCCAAATTTGATTTTCCTGCCTCCAGGCCCAGCACTCTATCTACTGAGCCACCTACCTGCCCAAGTGGGGTATGCTCTATGTTACATATAGTACATAATATCTGTTCAGTCTTTTTCAGTTGTGTCCAACTTTTCATGACCCATTTGGGGTTTTTCTTGGCAAAGATACTGGAGTGGCTTACCATTTCCTTCTCCAATTCATTTTTTTTTAACAGATGAGGAACTGAGGCAAACTGGATTAAGTGATTTGCCTAGGGTCACATAGCTAGTAAGAGTCTGAGGCTGGATTTGAATTCGTGCAGATGAGTCTTCCTGATTCCAAGTCCAGTGCTGTATCTACTGC
Source organism: Vombatus ursinus (assembly GCF_900497805.2). Taxonomy (NCBI): domain Eukaryota; kingdom Metazoa; phylum Chordata; class Mammalia; order Diprotodontia; family Vombatidae; genus Vombatus; species Vombatus ursinus. The sequence continues at coordinate 9,149,470 of NW_020954610.1, read as the reverse complement.
ACCACCTAGCTGCCGCAATACATAGTTTATTACTTGGCTATTATAATATATTACTATATTATATAGTATATGGCATTATATATTTTATAGCATATTACTTCTCTATTGCCATAGGCTTCCCTGTGTATGAAAATAAACTTTTACAGAAGAGTATGTATAGAGAAGCAATTATACTTTTATGGAATATTGATAATATGTAGTATTTCATTGCATTTTTCTTTTATTTATCCTATCATCATATTATGTATATGGATTACTTATCTATCTTAATTTGATGTATCTGTATATTTTCCTATCATCAGGTAACTGTTTATAAACCTTGTGAAGATCACTGTATGATTAAAAAAATATACCTTTAAGTCTGTTCACTTTGAGTATTAGTTGAATATAGTATATTACTTGACTATTCTAACAATTATCATATTGTATAATATATTATTTGGCCATCATAATATTATTTGATTAGTATATTATAATAGACAGTGTATTACTTGGCCGTATTCTGTTCAGGATGTTCATCAACGCCATGGATAAAGTTAAGAGACAGCATACTTATTAAACTTGTAGATGGCAGAAAGCAGAGGTGAGTACAGAGAAGGACAACTAGGATAATGAGATGATGGAAGCCATGTCACATAAAGAGAAACTCAGAATGTTTTAGTCTGAAGAAAAGCATACTTCCAAGAGACATGGTTGCTACCTTTGCATTTTTAAGCTCATAGGAACATAGATTTAGCACATAAACTGGGGTTTATGAACTTGTGTTGTTAATATTTTGATAATTCTTTTAATATAATTGGTTTCCTTGGTAATATTATGCATTTTATTTTATGCACTTATAAACATTATTCTGAAAAGGGGTCCATACTCGTCACCAGAATGCCGGAACCAAGACACAAAAAATATTAGGTATCCCTAGTCTACAGCTAGAAGCTACCATAGAATTCAAAGCCCTCATTTTAAAGATGAGTAAAGCCTATGGAAGTTAAACAATATGCCGAAGGCCACACAGGGAATAAATGTCAAAGGTCAGGTTAGAGACCAGGTCCTCTCGCAACAAAGTCTTACCTTCCAAGAACTATCACATTTAAGAGGGATTTGGTTTATTCTACTTAGTACCATAGAAAAGAATTAATAGATTGACATTGGCAAGAATCCGGATTTTGGTTTAATGTGAGAAAAAAAAAATTGCCTAACAATGAGAGCTGTCCGAAAATGAAATGGCTTGCCTCATTAACTCCTGATCGTGGTTGTTCAACTTAGAGTCTTGTTAAGGACATAGTTGTGTTGAAGTAAGATTTATGATGGAGCCACAATGCTTTCCAAGGCACAGGCCCCTCTCTCAGGGCAAAAACATTTCCATGCAGCCAAACCCTTCACAAAGAGAACTCTCCCCAAGGCTCCTACCAGCTTCTCCAAGATCAGTGGCATAACTACATTGAATATCTTGCAGCACCAGAGACTGAATCAATACTTTTCAAGATGGAAGGAATTTATACTTCAGATAAAGGTTGAACCAAAAAACCCCTGAGGTCCATTCTAACCCTAAAATTCTTTGACTCCATTACCTCAGTCTATGGTACAGACAATTAAAATCATCTAGTTGGAATGTGGAAGTGAGAGTATGGAGAACAGGACAGTTCCAGACATTGTTCTTTCTAACTAATAATTTTCTCATCAAAAGCAATGAGGCCATCCAACAACATCTTGGAAAATATCATTTAACTTATGTGATATACATAAGGTCTGCTTAACCAACATCATTTCACAGTAGGATAAAACATGAATAGGATAAAACAGTAGGATAAAATGAATCCTACCATAACATCACAGATTCTTACCATGTCATTCTTACCCCTTATTTATGACATCATTGCTACATAATTCAGTGCTTAAAGTTTGACAAACATTTTGTGGCACCAATAAACAATGTTATATACTGTACATCTAAAAATTAATACACCTTGTTTTTATGATACATGTTTAAATTACAAGAGGAAATAGGCAGTTTTGAGGTAAGGCATCATTTTTCTAGTTTTTAGCTCCAGTGATAACCTCATAATGTCTAGAGAATTCAAGGAAGGCTTCAGCACTTTAAGTGGACCCCTTGTGGAAAATTTCTGGGAGAACATGGACAAGAGCCACATTGAATGGCCAGATTTAGATGGGTTGTGATTTGCATAGTTGGAGAGAATATTCACATTGATAAGATCACAGATCCGTTGAAGTTTGGGGGCACAAGTGACCAGTACTGCATAATTTTCAGCAACTGAGCTGGGTGTCCTCATACATAAATACAGGGCTAATGTCTCCCAGGCATTTATGAGGAAAGTGATTAGTACAGCACATACAGGTCAAATTATTTTCATATAAACAGCATTCTGGAAATAAAGAATGGCAGTCCTGATAGGGTTAGAAGCCTTTTGTTTTCTGATATATATTCTATGTAGCTCAAGAGGGTGATATGTTCTGGAAATTTAGGCATTCCAATAAGCCTAGAAAAATTCATCAGATGATCCAAGAGACAGTCAAACCTTTTAGGCAGCTAGGGTGGGCACTTTCCTGAAACAAGCTCAGAGAAGAATAATGATACATTCTGCTTCTATTGGGGTTGAAAAAACAGTCTCTCACAACACTTTGGCACAGTCCTGTTTTGAGTTTAGGTGATTGTGTAGGGTATAGAGAAACTAATCAATTTCCAGACTTGTAATTCTGGTGGTGTAGTGGGTGAAAACTAATGCTCGCTTATGTTTTATAGAAACACAAAAGTCATACAAGATAATTAGAGCTTGGGATAAGGCTTGCATTATTGGGCTGGACCCTAATTAAAAATCAGCTAGGGGAAAATCTGCACACAACTATTTATCTGCTTTTACTAACCCCCAATATATCCAAAAGATGTGACAGATTTAATGGGTTTTTTCCTCCCCTGCCTTTCACTTAAATCATTCAGCACTACATCTGTAATAGGCTCTGCCTGTATGCAACTGGATTCTCTGCAGATGCCTTTTGAACTAGAAAGTGTCGCACATGCAGTACATGCACAGAGATTGATGAAATACAAAAGATAATATAGTACGGACTAATTAAATTGAATTTGAAGAATATTTTTAATCCCTGAGTATTAACACAGTGCTCTCTCCTAGATCTAAACAAAAATAATTCCCAACAATGATTTTATGCCGGCTTAAATGCTGTAAATTTTTTACTTTTTCTACTTTTTAAATTCAAGGAAATGATGTTCCTCATTTCAAGCTTTTAATACATTCTCTAAGGAAGGAAATTGGACAAGTGACTAAAGATGCCTTGAGCTCTTAAGAGTCTCAATTCTTAAATAATGGAAGAAGTGGACTAGTAATACATAAAGCACTATGATATTACTATTGCTCCTGCATAATGATTTAATCCAGGGTTAGTCCTCATAGCTCTAAGGAAAGTTCTCTTATGACCTAAAAGAATCCTAAGTTCATATTCCAGCACTTCTTTAAAGGGAACACAGAGCCTCTATACTAGTTTATACTTGTCAACATACTCAATGAAATACATGCAGAGGGAGGGCCACTGGGCACAGATCTACTTATTCTTACTTGCAAGCTGTTGATGCAGTTGGAGTGATTACTAATTGAACCCTACGGGGATGAAAGGTATTAAATGTCTAGTTAACAATCCATAGAATCCTGTTTAAGATGAACCTTGAAAGAACATTGCACACTTTGTTCTGCCACATTTCTCCAATATGTAGGCACTTCCTTAAGTAGAGAAGAGCCAACGAATAGTTGGTTAACCAAGATGATTAAATCATCTCAACTTAGAACTACAGCTAACAGAGACATCTCCAATCTGGATCGTAAATATGGGCTTCATTTCATCCCATGTTAAAATAAAATTATCTTCATGAAGGTTAGATAATTATATAATTGATAGATAATTAATGTTCCCAGGGGATCAAAGAAGATAGCATTCATTCTTAGATCAAGGAGAATGGAGAGATCATAATCAATAAACCTAATCTAGCCACTTTCAAAATATGCTACCCAAAATTCCAAAGTTCTCCCCAAATATATGCAGAAATAAATCTTGTGAATGACTATTTCTTGATAGATAATTAGTGTTCTCAGGGAATTAAAGAAGATAAATACTCCTGAGATCAAAGTGTTTTGAAAGATTGTGATCAGTAAACCTAATCTAACCACGTTCAAAATACACCAACCAAAATTCAAAACTCATTCTCTCCCCATCCACCCATCACCACGTAGAATACATATTAGAGTTGGAAGAGACCTCTGAGGCCATCTAGATATCATTTATAAATGAGGAATTTGAGTCCCAAAAGGGGACTTGTCTAAGATCACATAAGTAGTAAATGATAGAGTCAGGCCTGACTCCAGGTTTTGTGACTATATCTAACATGCTTTCCACTGGACCACAACTGCTATAGTTTACATTCAAATATTTTTTTAACTGAACTACAATTTCTTCTATTACCATGATCTACGGTTAAATTGTATATTGGGATTATAACAACATAAATCACTTTATTTGTATTTTCTAGACCTCAGAACCAGTGGCAGACAAAATGAATTGTGGTAGGTAGGCTGTGGTTAATGATCAAGAATTCTCTCCTTATTTTCTCCAGTAGAAAATAGCTTATAGAGGTTGTCTCTAAAGTCTTAGTGCAGTTTTAAGCTATTAAAGCTATCCATACTATAGCTTTTTTGTTTCTTCTTTTAAAATTTCTTTTATTTCTTTTTATTTTTTTAAATTAATTTATTATGAATTATCAACAATCACTTCCATAAGCTTTTGAGTTTTAAATTTTTCTCCCCCTCCTTCCCCACTTCCCTTCTCAAGATGGCACACAATCTGATATAGGCTATACATATACATTCCTATTAAACATATTTTCACATTAGTGACGTTGTAAGTAAGAATTAGAACCAATAGGAGGAACCACCAGAAAGAGGAAACAAAACACAACAGAAATAAAAAATAGCAAAGAGTATGCTTTGATCTGCATTCAAACTCCATAGTTCTTTCTTCTTTGTGGATAGTATTTTCCATCATGAGGCCTTTGGAGATGTCTTAGATGCTTGTATTGCTGAGAAGGGTTAAGTCTATCAATATTAGTCATCACACAACGTGGTTGTTATTGTTTACAACAGTCTCCTGGTTCTGCACACTTCACTCAGCATCAGACCATACAAGCCTTTCAATGTTTTTCTGGAGTCTGCCTGTTCATCATTTCTTATAGCACAATAGTATTCCATTACATTCATATGTATGCTCATATGCTCATATGAGCATACATATACATTCATATGCTCATATGAGCATCCCCTCAATTTCCAATTCTTTGCCACCACAAAAAGAGCTGCTATAAATATTTTTGTACACGTGGGTCCTTTTTCCATTTGGATGATCTCTCTGGGATATATCCCTAGAAGTGCTATTGCTGGGTCAAAGGGTATGCACATTTTTATAGCCCTTTGGGCATAGTTCCAAATTGCTCTCCAAGATGTTTGGATCATTTTCACAACTCCACCAACAATGCATTAGTGTTCCAATTTTCCCACATCTTCCCTAACATTTATCATTTTCCTGTTTTGTCATGTTGGCCAATCTGATAGGTGTGATGTGGTACCTCAGAGCTGTTTTGATTTGCATTTCTCTAATCAATAGTGATTTAGAGCATTTTTTCATATAACTATAGATGGCTTTAATTTCTTCATTTGAGAACTGCCTGTTCATATCCTTTGACCATTTATCAATTGGGGAATGACTTGTATTCTTAATGACGCCCTTATCAGAGAGACTGGTTGTAAAAATTCTTTCCCAATTTTCTACTTTCCTTCTAATCTTGGTTGTATTGCCTTTGTTTGTACAAAAACTTTTCAATTTAATGTAATCAAAGTTATCCATTTTGCTTTTCGTAATGTTCTCTATCTCCTGTTTGGTCATGAATTCTTCTGTTCTCCATAAATCTGGTAGGTAAACTGTTCCTTGCTCTCCCAGTTTACTTACAGTATCTATGGCTTTTTTTGTTGAGAGATACATGTACATCATAATTACTCTGATACTTGATAGATTGGAAAACACTAGAACCAATTAGCTTTAATATAAACTGGGGGGGGGGAACTAATAGAGAAAAGAGAAATAAGTAGACAAAGGGGCAGAAGATATAGTACTCTACTCTCTGCAGTATACAGTTTATTACTTTCTCACATACTTGAGACAGACAGCAAATTGACAAGGAGTTAGGCTTTAAACAAAAGGAACAGCCTGGATTCCTTATGGGAAACTGCAGAACTCCTGTAATGACTCCAAACTTCTCCTTAAAATGAAGGCCCAACTTTAAAAAAAAAATCAATATTCTACCACATGACTGCAACTCATGGAACACTATCGTCTCTTACAAATTAATATTGAACATCACCCGAAAGGTCAATGGAGAGGAATATGGTGGGTATGAACAGGCTGTAATAGAAAACATAAAAGAAACTATAAAGAATAGTAAAGGATATAAATTATATAAAGAATAGGAAAGGATGTTATCAAAGAAGAAATGCAGGATAGGAAAAGGAAATGGGCTGGTAATGTGGCAAAAGCAAGGTCTAATTATTAGATGTCCCATGTCCTACACTGGTGTCCTCATTGAGTTAAATTAATACAGCACACTGAATAGACCCTTTGGGTAAACTTATGGAGGACATAGACAACAGTTACACAAGATGGACACACATAAATGGATTACAATCTGTAACACATCAGAGAACATCTTCGTTAGAGATCTTAAAACATTTGTTAGCATCAAGTGTAAGTTTCTTCCCAGATTATTTCAAGTGTGCACATTTTGAATCACCACTAGGATTGTAAAATCTTTGTGGATAGAGATTACGTCTTATATACTTTTTAAAATACTCCAATCATAGCTCATGCTAGGCACACAGTAAATGTTCACTGAACAGTTGCTGACTGAATCATTTTAAAACAAAAGAGATGGGAAAGAGGACAGAAGAAGTCACTCTAGGAAAAAGGTAAGGGGAAAGGTAAGACAGTAGAAGGATGAATATATGGAGCTTAAAAGTTAAACTAAAGAAGCCATAATGCTATAAAGATAATCATAAAAATGGAGAAGGGATTATAAATTATGTATTAAAGATGCTACACTGCATGAAATTTTTGTTGACCAACTGTCTTGAAGGAGAGACAAGCTCCTTCTCTACCTTCTCTAATAGATAACCTTTAAACTGAGACATTAAACAGATGTTAACCTTATGGCAGAAATACTTGTAGCACAAAAGGTGTGAGTGACCTTTGTGGGGGTCAAGGTGGAGGAAGAGATCATATTCATTCATTCCATTCATTTGTTCATTCAATAAGCATTTTATATTAAGTATACGCTCTATGAAAAGGACTGTGCTTATCACTGGAGATTCAAAGACACTTCTTTTGCTTTGCCTTGAGCCCACAGACAAAAACCGAGGAGATACACTCTACTTAATAGCCTAACATTTCCCTACTTGTAAGCACTTTGGACACAAGATACTAAAAAACAAAACAAAACAAAACAAAACAAAACACAAAACCACATTTAATGCTGGGCTCCTAACAGGTCTTCTTACCTCAAGCTTCTCTGCTTTCCAATCCATACTCCACACACTTGCTAAAGAGACATTCCTGAAGTCTAACCATGTCATTCCCCTACTCAATAAACTCGAATGGCTTTCTACATCTCTAGAATCAAATATAAGTTCTTAGGTTTAGCTTTTAAAGTCCTTTACAACTTGGCTCCAACTTATCTTTTCAATCTTATTATACATGGTTTCCCTTACTGCACCATATGACCCAGCCAAACTGGCCTTCATACTGTTCCTCATACATCACACTCTATCTCCCATCTCTACTTTTTTGCACTGGCTTTCCCCCACTCCTGGAATGTACTCTCTCCTCACCTCCATCTCTCATAATCTCGTTTTCCTCAAAATTTTGCTCAAGCAGCATCTTCTGTATGAAGCCTTTCCTGAACCCCCAGTTGTTAGTGTACTCCCCATCCCCCCAAATTATCTTGAAATTATCTCTGTCTGTCTATCTATCTATCTATCTATCTGAACACTTATATACATGTTGGTTTCCCCAATGGAATGGAAGCTCCTAGATGTCAGGAATGGCTTCATTTTTGTGTTTGTGCTTGTACGCCCAGTACCTAACATAGTACCTGTCACGCAGTAGGCACTTAAGAAATGCTTGTTCTTAATAACTTAATTAGTGTCAGTAATGGCAATAATTCATGGGTTCATTGCTTTAAAAAACTCTGTTGTTTATCTTCTGCTATCAGGAACTAATAATTCACACACAGCCACACACTACTTACATCAAATAGTCAACATGCTTTTCTTAAGCATCTACTATGAGCTAAGCACTGGGAACATAAAGAAAGACAAAAGCCAGTCCCTTCTCTCAAGGAGCTCATAGTCTAACTAGGGACATAACATACAAACAACTATGTAAATACAAATAAGATATTTACAGAGTAGATTGTAGATAAACCATAGAAGGAAGGCACTAGCATTGAGGGGGATGGGGAAAGACTTCTTGTAGAAGATGGTGGTTTAGCTGAGACTTGAATAAAGCTAAGGAAGTTAGGAAGCAGAGATGAGAAAGGAGAGAATTCCAGGCATGAAGGACACCCAATGAAAAGGCACAGTCCAGAGATGCAATGGTACTCAGCAAAGGAGGACTGTGTCAATAGGTCAAAATAGTATGTGAAGGAAAGTAAGGTGTAAGAAGACTGTCAAGGTAAGAGGGGCCAAGTTTTGAAGGGATCTGATTGCCAGAGAATTTTCTATTTGCTCCTAGAGGCAATAATAGGAAGCTACCAGGGTTTACCAAATAGGAGGGTAACATACTCAGATTTTGGAAAGAACATTCAGATAACTGGGAGGAGGATGGATTGGAGTGGGGAAAAGATCTGAGGCAGGGAGGCCAATCTGAAAGTACCTAAATAATCCAGGTGTGATGGGATGAGAACCTGTACCATGTTGGTGGCACTGTCATAGGAGAGAAGAGGACATACATAAGAGATGTTGCCAACAGGATCTGGCAAAATATTGGATATATCACTAATTCAAGTCTGAAATCTAAAAGATACAAGGAATTGACACAAATATGTAATACCACTAGCCATTCCCAAATAGACAAGTAGTCAAAAGATAAAAACAAAGAGCTTTCATAAGAACCATTACAAATTTAAACAACATATGAAAATATGATCCAATTGCTAAGAGTAAGAGAAATGCAAATAAAAACAATTTTTCAGTTTTGCCCCAAGCAAACTAACAAAGATGACCAAAGTCTGGAACATTATTGACAATGTTGAAAGTGCTGTAAAAGACAGTCTTGTTAATGAACCCTTGATAGAACTGCAAATGGGCTGAATCAATCTGGAATTCAATAGGGAATTATACAACAAAAGTGATTAAACTGTCCATATCATTCCACCCAGAGAGACCTCGTTTCTGGGCACATACCAACAAGGAAGTCAAAGTCAGAGACAAAGGTATGATAACATGCCAAAATATTCACAGTAGCACTCTGAGATAGTAAAGAGCTAGAAACAAAGTGGGTGCCCATCAATTGGGGAAATGGCTGAAAAACTACGGTATATACATACATACATACATATATACATACACATGTGTGTGAATATCACTATACACCACAAATATCAGGAACAATTGTATGAACTGATGCAGAGTAAACCAAGAACAAACACAATGACTACAACTATGTTACTGAAAAAGAAGTTTAACTCTGAAAACTCTTGAAAAACCAATGAAGGTCCCAGAGAAATAACAATGAAAGATGGCACTCTCCCATAATGGCAGAGAGATGGGGGATTACTAGACCAGAAAGTTATTTGCAATGTTGAAGTAATGTTATTGTATCAGATGTTTTTGGTTATCTTTTTCTTTGGACAAGGGTGAGAAACAAACTCATATAATAGACAAAAGACATCAATAAAACAATTAAAAAACAAACAAAAAAAACTACAGCAATTAAAATAAAATATTTTAAGAATGCCTCTAAGGGAAAAAAAAGGGGCAAGTTCCCTGCAAGGTCACATATTTCTTGACCATTGGCTTCTTCCATGACTACATCCAATCAGCACCTCTTCCCCAATACATTAGGGATTTACAGAAAAGAACAATGGGAACTCCCTTTTTGAGCTTGTGTACCTTTTTTCAGTACAGCACGTTGCTCTAATTTCTGAACTTAGTGACTTCCCTCAGATTATTTCCAATTTATCCTGTCTATGTACTTGTTTGTACATAATTGCTTTCATGTTGTCTCCCCCATTGGACTTTGAGGGCAGGTATTGGCTTTTGTTGTTGTTATTTTTCCCTTTCTTTGTATTCTCATTGCTTAGCATAGTGCCTTGCACTTATTAGGTGCTTAATAAATGCTCTCTGATGTGTCTTGGTTTGCTATAGGAGGCTTCTCCTTCAATCTCACTAGTTATAGTTACACGAGCTGGGAAAACTATCCCCAGGATACATACACACACACACACACACACCCCAAAGCCTTAGCTCTGACACTTGCTAGCTGTGTGACCACAAGCATCATAAGTCTCCCTTCACCTCTCTAAGCCTTGAGATTCTCATCTATATAACTGGAAACAATATCGCTTATATTTCCTGTCTCACAAGACTCACAAATGAAAGAAGCACTGTGTAAAACTCTAAGTATTATATACATGTGAGTTATGATTTCTCACATTCTAGCTCTCTTGGTGTTGTCATACTAGCTACCATATGTCTTTAATTCACCCTTATAATGTACTGACCCAAAATATTCAAATTAAACACACAGACACATACTCAAAATCTCCAAATTACAAAGGAATAACATAGCAATGATAAAAACAGACTCCACAGACAATCAAACACATCAGTTATATAGATATAATTCTCACTTCTCTCTCTCGACTGTGATGGCAATCTGTCTAAGGAGACCAAAATAAAGAATATTTTCTAGCCTTCACTGATCAAGTCAGGCAATCTTTTAAATATGTCAGACTTATTATGTGATCAAAATATCATTTATAGCCAAAAGACATGTTTTGTCTAATACATAGCACCTATAATTATCATTAGCCTTAAGCTCAGTCAACATTCTATATTATATTTTTTTAAACATCCTACATGGCCACCACCATGCCAGTTCTCTTATATAGCTCCTAAAACTGGAGAGGGTGGTTTCTGACTTTAATACTTCATTGGTCCCTGCTAAAGGCTAACTCTTCTGAGTACTTTGAAAATAACTGTACACACTAGATCAGTCATTATACTATAGAACATTATACTATAGAACTTGTGAAATAATAGATTATAGAATATCAGAACTAGATGTCTCCTTACAGGTTAGTTCATCTCATCCTCCTCCTTGTTTTACAAAGGAAGAAACTGACCCAAAAAACGTTTCACAGCCACAGGATGACTTGCCTAGGGTCATACAGGTCAGTACATGGAACCAGGATCTGAATTCTCATTGTTTGACCCCGTCCAGTGTTTTTTCCACTATAGCACACTACCTTCACAACAGAAGGGAAAAAATCTGTTTCTGACTGAACTAGGGAAGAGAATTTATGGCACAGTGCCCTAATAGATGAAAGGCAGAGAATAAATACATGCCATGAGAGAACTCCATATTCTGTGCCATAGCTATCCCCTAAAGCTAACAAGTAGGGCCCCCTCCCCTACCTTGCCACCACTCCCACCGACTTCCAATTCTCCATGGAGAAGAAAGAAAAGAAGGTAAAACAATCTTAATTCAAGTCAAAAATATCATTGCTGTTCACTGTGCTGGAAGGTGGGGATGCATGAAAAGAAGGCAAGACAGGAAGTATGGAAAGGGAGGGCATCCTGGGGAAAGAACCTTTTCCCACATGGGCTGGAAAAGGCATGCTAGAGTACACAAAACTCAATTTTAGACTAAACCTGGAGTAGATATTTTGCATTTCCAGCTGTATTGTTGTTATCTTAAGGATCTATGTATTCTATGTATTCTATGTAGACTATGTATTCTATGTAGACTATGTATTCTAGCCTCCCACCTGTGGCACCTATTATAATGCTCTGAAGACAGTAAGCACTCAAGAAAAGTTGTCAACTGACTAATAATGTATCAGAACGGCAAAAAATAAAAAATGAATAACAGGAGATTAAAGGGTAGGCCAGAGTCTAAATAATCCACAAAGATAATCTCCTAAATAATTGGAAAATGACAATAAAATCACTGTTCTCTCCCCAGAGAAAAAGGTATCTATTGTCTGTCAAAGTCTTCTTTACATCTCAAAACCGTTACAGTTTTTACCACAAAGGAAGTGTGCATTATGCAAGGAGACAGCATACTTACCAGTCTAATAATACTCTGCATATCAGCAAAGTTGGTAGGCTTTTTGGCATATGTCAGTAATGTCAACTCCTGTAAGTTACTTAGAAAAATTAAACAATGTACACAATTAAACAATGCATATAAGTCTAGATTTATTATTAAAAAGTAATAAGAATAATATATTTAAAGCCTTCTTAGCAAATGAATATTGGAAATTAAAGTCAGGAAGATATAATGTACACTGTGTTTATGTAAGTGGAGTTTTACATACATCATGTAATTAGACTTTTAAAGTCTCTAATGAAGAAATTTTTATGACTGCAATATGGTATGTGACAAAGAAAATAATTTTTTATTCTTTAAAAGCATATCAATTTGCTGATAAGTACTTTTTTTAAACCTATATCTGCAACTGTTATATGTGGGTAAAATGTGTAAGAATGTGTTAAGAAATATAATTTAAAAGCATATTTATGTAGCAGGTATGTACGTGTGTATGTGTGTGTGTGTGTGTGAGTGTGGAGGTAAAGTGAGGCAAGAGTATAATTCTTACAAAAACAAGGACTTTATACCATCCATGAATTCCTCATAATATATGTTAGTGATAGAAAGAAAAGGCAAGGGCAACAGTAAAATGATGAACAGGAAAGGAAAAAGGTAGGCAACTCCTTGTATTCCAAAAGGGTTTCTTGGACTTCCTTCTGTACATCATTCTCTCAGCTTTAATTAAGTTCAATTTTTCTCACTAATTAGAAACAAAGGCATCATTTCAAAAATTTTTTTAAAAAGGTCCAGTTGAAATCCGGCCTCAGACACTTAACACTTACTAGTTGTGTGACCCTGGGCAAGTCACTTAACCCTAATTGCCTCACAAAAAAGCAAAAATAAGAAATAAAAAAAGGTCCATAATTCAGAGCTAAAAGAGTGAGATTGTTTGTTTGTTTGTTAATGCTGTCCTAGGAGTTAATCGGGAACATTCAAGTCATCAGCTTTCCACCTTCCTACTGAAATAGGCTAAAGTAGGCCTGTGTATCTCTTATGTTGCTAGGATTAGTTTAAAATGAGTCCCTTGCAGCCCTGTTCTCTGTTTGGATGGCTCTGTTACTAAAGTCCATTGTCAAAAATCTCCCAGATGTGTTTATGTGGCATGTCTCCCCTTATGACTGTGAGGTTTTCCAGAAAAAGCCCCAGAATTTTTGTGTGGTTTTGTGTGTGTGTGTGTGTGTGTGTGTGTGTGCGCGTGTGTGTATCTTTCTTCTCGCTGAGAACAGAATCAAATCTGACAGAGGTCAGAGGATCAAACATTTAGAGCTGGAAGGATCTAAGAGGTCACCTAATCTAACCTCCTCATTTTATAGATGAGGAAATAGAGGTCACAGAGAGATTAAATAATTTCCCAAGATTACATAGGCAGCAAAAAGGCTGTCATATTTTAAACCCCAAATCTTTGACTCTGAATCCAATATTCTTTGCATGGTACTACATTATCTTTTTAGTCACTTATTGACTGGCATTGAGGTAAGTTTGTTGTTATGAAGACATTTTTCAGATTCTAGGTATTATTAAACTGTTTTCTGGATGATTTAGCAGGGTTTTAATCTGGCCTATAATCAAACTTAATGGTGTCAAATTATGCTGAATCATCCTCACAGTATCATTTCGAATTTCTAGTTTCAAGTCATTGATTCATTCAACGCAAACTTATTAAGGGCCTACTATATGCCAGGGTCTGTGCTGGTTGCTCTGGAATCAGGAACAGAAACTCAACCATTCCAACCCTCAAAGAAGTTACACTCTATTGGTGAGAACAACATGTACACACATAAGTAAATGCATAATATATGCAAAGTAAATACAAAGTAATTTGGGAAGGTAGGGAATTAAGAGGTGGAGGTAAAGAGGGAGTGCATGAGAATGGGCATGAGAAACAAAGGTGTCAAATAGAATGCTGAGTATGAGGAACAGAGAGGTCAGTTTGACTGGAAAATAGAGTCAAGGGGAATGATATCTAATAAACCTCTTAAAGTAGACTGGGGCCAGATTGTGATTTTACATGCCCTCAAAAAGCATTTTTGTACAAATTCTCATCCTAAAAGCAATAGGGACAGCTCCTTTAGCAGGAGAGTAAAATGGTGTAGCGGCTAGACTCTAGCCTGTACTTTAGAAAGTGGGAGAAATTGTAGGGGGATTCACCATCATAACTACTGGTTATAGTCCTCACTACTAGACTCTTCCTCCTGACCCAAAAAAAAAATGCCCTTAACATTACTTAGTATGGTGGTGTAAGACCTCTTGTACCCCCTTGTTCCTGGCCTGCCCTCTACTCATCACATTTCTCTGAAAATAAGAACCACAATTAAAATACTGTAACTTACACAAATCTTCACATGGAATAAAGCATAGTTTTCTTGTTGTTTTCTTTCCTTTCAATTTCTTTTACAAATATTTACTGTATTTCACAAACATCTATTTATTAGAAAATTGTAGTTTTTTCTTTTGTAATTGTTTCAATAGCATCTATCACCGATCATGAGTATTCCATTGGAAACTACTTGACAAGGTAAAGATGAGAAAACTTATCAGCCAACCTTCTAGATCCATAATGGAATTCAACACTGTGATGTCTTTCTCTGTGATGGAAGAAGAATAAACAAGGAGGAATCCCAATTCAACTCAAGAAACATTCATTAACCCCCATTCTGTTCCTCTGAAACACCATAGACAAATCTTATGCTTACGTTTTATGCCAAAGCAATTGTTTGCCCCAAAGCGTACATATAATCATCCAGACACATTATTCTCAAGAACAGCCATCACACATAGCTGAGGTCTGGGATCTAAGCCTTTCCTGATTCGTGGTCAGAGGAGCTGTGTGAAAAACCAAGCAAAGGTTTCAGACAACTGCTATCCAGGCACATTTGCGTCCATAGTCGGGGGGGGGGGGGGGCAGTGGAATATGTCATGCCATCAATTGAAATATCAAACAACCAAATACAGGATGGAGAAACCTGAGTTTCCAATGCCATGACCTCACCTAGTATGGTTAGATAAGTGAACCAATGCATGATGCAAGTGGGGTCAACACTACTACTTCTATTTCTGTTCAGAGCACTTAGCATTATAAAGAAGAAAACTCATTTCCATAGTCCCAGCTTAGCCTTCCACTTTACAAATACATACTGTTATTCTTGATAGAATACAAGCTTATTCAGTTGAGAGCCTACTTCACTTTTCTTTGTATCCCCTCCAGTGGCTAACCCAGTGACTGGGGTATGAATAATAAATATTTAATATGAATAATAATAATTCATAATTAAATTAATAATTTAATAAGTATTGATTGGTTGATCAAAAGAAATGCCTATAAAATGCAGATGGATTAATATTGTTACAACTGAGAAAATTACTTAAAAATTAGTCTTAGATTCTTATGTCTCATAAGCCTCCATGGTCTAATAATAATAGTTCAGCAACATCTTCATATTATATAGCACTCATCTTTAAATGTACATAATACATATTATTATCATTATTATTATTGTTATCATTTTTCTTCAACTTTAAGCAGTGTGGTTAAACTGAAGATAGGTATGTTAGACATGAACTTTCCAAAGAGAGCCAAAAAAAGAACTCAGAGGTCGTCTCATTCTCTAGTTGATGGGGAGGGTATCTTTAAAAGGAAAGTAGACTTACTATGACATATATACTCTGAAGATAGTAGTTACAGGCAGAAGTCAATGAGCAGTCATCTCACATATGCAGCATGAAAGGGATGGCTGGTCTTCATCAACCTTATCAGCTACACTCAAATATATGCATAGCAACACCATTAGCAATGCCCTTTCTAATGCAAAGAACAACAAATATGAAAACACAGATAGGCTGATGCTTAAAACATCTATTTGACTCTGTGATTCCACTGAAATGAGATGATTACCTTTACCCCAAAAGAAATAGAAAAAATGAAATTTCATGCCATAGAGTGGTACTGCTCTACATTCAGAAATCCCAGTGTTGTGGTGGTAGTTATTTTCTGGGAAAATAATAGAAACAGTCCTTGGAATCTCCTTTAATGATAAAGCCCTCACACAAAGGGTTTTTAATCCTCTGTACCAGTGGTGTCAAACTCAAATAGAATCAATGAACCACATACTGACATATGAAATGAAAAATTACTATTACCTATTTTGGATCATATTTTTATTTATTTTATTAAACATTTCTCAATTATATTTTAATCTGATTTGGGATACTACTGCTTTAGACAACAGACTTTCACAAAGTTGGAAAGCAAAAACAAAGAAGAAATAAAAATTTGGATAACCTTGTGCAGTTCTTCTAATACTCTAATGACTATGAAGATCACAGAGAAGAAAAGTCCTCTGAAACCAAGTCCTCTAATGCAGAGTTCTGGAGTTGACAGAAAATGAATGCATATTTTATAAAATTTAATAACTTATTAGAGCCCCATTTCACTCAGTCCATCTCTCACTGATGGCATTGGGAGTTCCATGTGAGGCATGAAGAAGGAATATGGCCCTAAGTCTAAGCGATTACAAAACCATGAAGCAGCTCCCTGACCATTCCTAAATGAGGTAACCAGTAATAAAAATGCCATATTAGTAAACCAAGAAAAATTAAAGTGTTATTCTTGAGCTCTGTGAGTAACATAGCCACCTTAAGGAGAAAAGAAAGTTAGGCCATAGGGAGAGAGGGAAGATGTTTGAAATAAACATAACAATGTTAGCAATTAGACATTGCCTTCTGCAACCTGCTCACTAGGAAAGGAAAATATGAAAGCCCATCCGTTCCTCTCTTTCCCTGGGGACATTAATGCAATGCAATGAACTCAGGGGGCCATGGCCCAGATACCTAACACTTAAAGCTCATTTTTCATCATCTACACTCTAGGAACTAAGTGTTGATACAAGTTTATCGGGGGTACATGAAATGGGACTTAAGATTTTAGGATCACAGAGCTGGAGCCAGAAGGGGCCTCAGAAATCATTTAATACAACACCCTCATTTTTCATTTGCAGAAACTGGGCCCAGGGAAGTTAAAAGTTCAAGCTCAAAGGGTAATTTGAACCTGGGCTCCAAAACCAGAACTAACTCCAAAGCTAAAAGCTCTTTCCACTGTACCATGTTACCTTAGGATATTCATTCTTGCCATTAAAAGCAGGAGATAATATTGTGTTTCTGTTTTATTTTTACACAGCTTCCATGTACACAATACTAGTGAAAAACAGCAACAGAGAAGCTGGGGATAACCAGTGGGTAAGAAATGAGAGTCAAAGAGAAAAAGATCTGAATCTTGTTACAGGTTTGGGGAGAAGCAGTCCTGAATGCTCTAGGAAGCAATACTGATCAGACGATGAATCTAGCTGCATACTGGAGAGAGAATGGGAATGATATACCCATGTCAAGGTCAGAGTTTATATACCATCCAGAAGGCCATTCAGGAAGCTCTAAGAAGCTAGGTGGTACAGTGGATAGCGTGCTGAACCTGGAATCAGCAAGATCTTAGCCTGAATCTGGCCTCAGACACTTACTAGTTATGTGATCTTTGGCAAATTACTTTATTTCAATTTGCCTCAGTTTCCTCATATGTTAAATGGAGATAATAATAGCACCTACTTCCTTGGATTATTATGAAGATTAAATGAGAGCATGTTTGTAAAGTGTTTTGCAAATCTTAAAGTGCTACATAACTACTATGGTTTATTATTATTATTATTATTATTATTTTAAACAAGAATTTTTCTTCTAAGATTTGCAGAAGTAGACAATGGAAAGTTTACAACCATAAAAGTAAAAGGTGACTCTGGAATAAGGACAAAAATGACAAAAAAAATGTGTGTGTGTGTGTGTTTTAAGCCATTTGTTAAATATAATATCAAATATTTTAAAGAAAAGTAAGACATGGATGAGAAAAGTCTCTGTGGAGTAAAGGTTGGGGACTTATAATCACTAAATGTTTAAATAATTTTAATTTCATCCTAAATGAAGATTACATAGTTTTTCTAAAATATCCAAAAGCAAGTCAAAGTGAAAAACCTTTGAATTACAGCCATAATTACAGCATCAATAATCTCTTGTCTATAGTTCTTCAATCACAGAACAAGAAAATTAAATGAACTTGAAATTAATGTAATCCATACTTTCTATCCCTGAGAACAACCTTAAAGTATTTTACGTGACAACAAGGTTGCCTGTTTTTAAAGACTGGAAGACAGGAAGATTTCACAACCTGTCTATGTATTAATCCTGTCACTTTCAGTAAAGTTTTCAATAAGTCCTAACCTAAGTTTAGCATGGAACTAACCTAAATCTCTCATGCTTAAGTTTTGGTGCTGTGGGGCAACTACGTGGCATAGTGGATAGAACACCAGCCCTGAAGTCAGGAGGACCTGAGTTCAAATCTGGCCTCAGACCAAATACTTGACACTTACTAGCTGTGTGACCCTGGGCAAGTCACTTAACCCCAATTGCCCCAACAAAAAAAGTTTTGCTGCCGACTTTCTTGTGGTTTTCTCAGGGAACATGGAGAACTATAGGTCATTATTCTCTTTTGATGTGAATTTCTATTTATTATACTTACTTGAAATTCTAGGTTAATTAATCCCACTATTAGCCCTAGTAAGTGAGCATTTTTTTGGTTCTTTCTTCAATTCCTTCTAAACTCTCCTTTCCCCTATTGAGAAGTAAAGATCCAAAATGGGAGTGTTCTAACAAAGATTTAACTGATATTGAAATGACAGTAGTGATAATAATCAATAGCAATAGCATTTATATAGTGTATCAAGGTTTGCAAAGGGCTTAATATACACGATATCATTTTAACGGAGCAGTAGCTTCCACTTTTAGTAGCCTAAGGTCATCTTACTTTCCAAAACTGATTGTGCACCTCCCTTAGCAAAGTCACATAAATAATAGGAGAGGATGGGGTTGGGGGAGAGACAGAGACAGAGACAGAGAAAAAGATGGAAGGAGGACAAGCAAGGGAAAGAGAAAGGGAGTCACTGATAGAAAGGCAACTATTTAAGCTTGATTTACTAAGTTACAGATGGATTCAGTTGGTGGATGGCACTCCCATACTCACAGTACACTAATATGTACTGACATATTATATTTTATTCTTTCTGGATTTCAAAGGACTAAGGATTATGTCCCTGTCATTCCTCCTAAAGCATATCCAGGATTCACAGTTTGAAGAAAATACGAGCTACTACTTTAAAAAAAAAAAAACAACTACCCAGATATCCTCACCCTTGACAAGAATATTAAACTTAATCAACAAATATTTATTGAGCTTACTTAGTAGAGCTGCTTTCATTATATCCATTATGGAGGGTAGATGTATAAAAAATTGAGTCTTTGGTATTTTTTTAAAATGAGAAAATATACTGATTGATAATAACATTATTATGGTAATTTATTGCATAGAGTTCAAAAGCATGAAGAATTACTAGCTTAAGTTCTCTGAAATGTACTAGGGACTGTTCTGTCTAGTTTTTTCCTTGTGCATAGAATAACAGTTTTAGGCACTCCGTGGTTTGTCAGAAATACTGGTAGCTTGAACATATGTTTCTATGTCGTCCTCTTCTACCAAAAAGGACCTAGAGAAAGCAAGAGAATTGAGATGTGCTGGCAATGTCTCTTCCAAAAGTAACTATCAGAAGCATAACAGGTGCTTCAAAGGGAAACTCAGGTATCAGACATGAATTTTTCCTCCTCTAGGATGAAGTGCAAATCAAGTCTCAGTCTAGGTGCTTAAGAAGTTGGGGTTTATAAGGACTTTTGTGTCAAAGTGTAAAACCTAGTACAGCATAAAAAAAAAAAAGCTTAGCTTTTGAAAATGGAGTTGACAACAGCTTTCTGGGATATGTATGGATTAGTTGAGTTCCTGGAGAAGAAGGCATCTACATTACTAGTTTAAAAAATAATAATATTATTATATTTTTTCTTTCCTGGACTGGCAAAGTGGACCAAGACCTTTTCATACTTGTCACTAAGGCTATGTGCTGTGGGGGATACCTGTCCTCAAGGATTATTCCCCTGAGCAATCCTATTGGGGGCAAGGAAACATATGCATGTGAAAAAATAACAGTAAAAGGTAATTTACTGTATCATACGAGTGACACCAACAACAAATACGCTAGGAGTGCAGAGATTCAAATCCATAAGATTATCTTTCCAAAGTTGTTTTTAAAATGACAGATCCACAGTCATGTTGATTGCTTCAGGTATTTTATGTCTCTCTTTTTATTAAGAGCCAACTCAAGTGGGGCAAAGTCAGTGAGGCAAGAATAAGTCAGAAGAATATACGAGGAAAGGACAGGCTACCATAAAATGTCCTAACTATGGATATTTCCTTTTGAAAAAATAACCTGAACCAAACAAAGTCCAGCGTCATGTACATAGGGAAAGAGGAACAAGCATTTATTAAGTGCCTACTATGTGATACTTCGTGTAGCAGGCACTGGGGTAGTGCTTTGTAAATATATCATTTGATGGTCAACCCATTGGGGTTCTTATTGTCTCTTATGGTTTGGGATAAAATGGGGGTTTTATTTTTATTTTATTTTACCCCCATAAAGGAGGATAGTATTGTCCTCATTTTTTCAACTGAGGAAGCTGAAGCAAATAGAAGTTAAGTGACTTGCCCAGGGTCACACGGCTAGTGAGTGTATGAGCCAATATTTGAACTTGGGTCTTCCTGACTCCAGGCCCAGTTCTCTATCCATTATATATCCACTTTGTCCCCTAGTTACCTTTTGTGCCACCTAGTTGCCTAGTAGGCACTTAATAAATGTTCGTTGACTGGATTTGGCTAAGTGCATAATACTTAACCACTTTTATCGATAGCTCTTGATCCTGCGGTTAGTAAAGGAAAATGTTAAGTAAGAATTAGAAGTAAGTTCAAACTCAAGACAAATAAAGCAACCAAGTTCTGGGGAATAAAGGAAGTGAGAGAGAGGAACACAGATCTGTTACTTTCCTTAAAAAATTCAAATCCTTTAGATTTCATGTATTTCATAACTTTGTAGGGCAATCTCAGATATATAATTTGACACAAAGTTGGGGAAGAACAGGCCTTTACTTCTGACAATATTTGAAAATTCATTAGTACCCAGTCAAGGACTTATGCTAGAATGTAGCATAAATACAGCCTACGTTACATTCCACAGCTACCATTACCTTTGTTTCCTCTGGCTCCCTGTGGCCAATTTCATATTCAAGCAGAAACAAAAGCAACACCAATATTTTGGCATGGTATATTCACAACTCAAAAGTCACTTTGCAACAAACATAAATACTAATGTCTTGATGTCTTTTTAAACAGTTATTTCAACATACAAGCTAAGACATTTTTGCAAAAAGTCATTTGCCTTTGAACCCAGAGCAAATATGGTGGTACAGCAATAAAAAACCGAATTCAACAAGTAAACAGTAGAGTTTATTAAGTACCTACTATGTACAAGACACTGCTGAAAAACTTTATTTATGTTACGATTTTTTTATTACATGCTAACTAGAATGGAGTGGTTTTTTTTGTTGTTTGTAAAGATGGTCCCACTCAGTTATAGTTGTCAACAATTAATTGCATTAAAAGACATATGAAACTATCAAAATATTAAGAAACCATTGTATCATCTCTATATAGATAACATATATATGCATCTCCATGTATTTCTATATGTATATACAAACATTTACACAATATATACACATATATCCATATACACATATAGGTATATAGATATCCCTAATCTCTCTCCTGGACTCCAGTTATGCATCATAAACAACCTGCTGGACACATATTCTTGGATGTCCCAAAGTTTTTTCAAATTTAACATGTCTACATGTGAACTAATTATCTTTCCCATCAAAATCAATCTTTCCCATCAAAATCAATCTCTCCTCCAAACTTCCCTTTTTGATTGGAAGACCACAACCTCCCAGTCACCTAGGTTCTTCACCACATAATCATTCCTGCCTCTTCCTTTTCCCTCACCCCTATATCCAAGCACTTGCCAAGTCTTGTGAATTCCTCAGCCAAACCATCTTCAGTATCTACTCCTGTCTCTTCACTCACATACACTCAATCCCACTTCAGACTCTCACCAACTAAGAGCATTTTGTACTACTCTAAGAGCTTCTTAATTGGTGTCCTCTTCCTCGACTCTCTCCATTCTCCAAAACACCGTGTCACCCTCCAAGTGCAAATATTTCCTAAAGATGCCCATTGCCTTTAGGATATGACATAGACCTCATTCGGTCAGACCAGGCATTTAAGGCTTTCTGCCATCTAGCTGCCACCAATCTTTTCAAGATTATTTCAAACTCTATTTTCCAGCCAGACTATAATATTAACTATTCCTTAAACTTGAGTGTCCAACTTTCTGAATTTGCACAATCTGTCCCCGTACCTGAAATACAATGACTTCCCTTCTTCATCCCATTCTCTCAGAATCTTTTTTTTCCCCTTCAAGGTTCAGCTCAGGTAGTCCCTCCTTTATGAAGCCTTCCCTGATTTCTCTACTTGTTAAATCTTCTCTCCTTCCTTAATTTTCTTAATATCACACTTATCAGAGTTTAGGTTTCATTTTTGTCTATATCCTCAGCTCTTGGAATAATGCCATTGCATATAGACTGGTATTTAGTAAAAGTTTTTTTAAATGAATTTTTATTCAGCTCAGATATTATTAATTTTTTGGCATGTGTATGGTTAGTCTCTCAACTAGATTACAAACTCCTTAAAGGTAGGCCAAGCTTCTTTATATCTCCCAAAGTATCTAGCACAGTGCTAGGGACACAGTAAGCTCAATAAAAATTTCCTAAATTAAATTAAACAGGTCAACAAATTTGAGCCTACAGGCCTGGCATTCAGCTATTTATAAACTTCATTAAGATTGTATTAGTCTTATTCTCAGTTTTGAAAAACAAAAAGTCTTTCATTAAGTTCCTACTCTGATGCCTGATGATGGCACGATTTCCCTGGACTCCTGAAGCTATGCCCCCCAAATTCATGCTCTGGTAGGTCTACCAAGCTAGAGAGGATTTGGTTGAGCATGGGCCTAAGGATAGATCACAAGTTTGTCATTCAAGGAACTTTAACTAAACTTAGCAACTTAGCTAAATCCAGACAGGCTTATTACCAGGAGATTGGCCACCAAGTGATTAAATTTTTGGCAACAACTTTTTATTAAGACAGTGTGAGGTTGTGATCTGCAGACATGTGTAGATTAAATAAGGAACACAAAATACATATGGACATTGTAGGGCATCATAATAGCAGTAATCATATCCTGAGTGACGAGGGTACTTCCACAGGCAGGAGTTAAACAACTTAAGGAATGGGAAATCATTATATACGTGGTCAAGTCACAAAGTAGTTTGGAACATGGTCCGTACCTAGATGTTTAAAAATTTTAACAATAGATGATTATGCCTTTCTTGGCAAATGCTACAGCCAGATGAATTTTTATATAAGAGTTGGGAAACAGAAACTCTTAGTGCTCCCAAGAAACTCTCCAAGATGCAAAACAGTTGCCACTCTGAATTAGCCAGAGATCTCCCCACATCAGTGAAATTATAGGTCCATACCAAAATAATAATAAATATGATAAATATCATTGATCTTTATCTCTGGGACCAAATGCCTCAAATTCCTAGAATTATCTGTAAAACATTAGATTTATGAGAACAAGGCAAATTACAGCTAAAGTAGCTGACACCAAGGACTCATATCTTCCTAACAACTTTGTTTGTTTATATAGGCTTACCTGAATCGTCTCTCAATTAGTCAGAATATAACTTAATCACACCAACCAGTTCTCCAATCATCCTGAATAAATGGGAGTGCTTATTAATAATCAAAGAAGAAACCTTTCAAGATTGTCTCAACTGTTACTGAACAAAAAATAAAAATCTATCGCAGCAGTATAAGACGAGGCAGAAACTCCACAGAGAATCTAGATTTGACAACTAGAAAATCCATTCTTAAGTTTTAAATGTCTGATGCCCAGAAAACTTGGTAGCCTACTCTAGCCTGCTATAATGGCCCAAATACTCAGCATCCTTGACTACCTTCTTTGGCATACCCAGTCAAACAAACAAATAGTAATGAGCATCACAAAATTATGACTTTTAAAATACTGGAGGAATCTTCAGCTCTTGTTTTCTTCCCTGAGAGTTTTGTTGTTGTCGCTGTTGTTGTTTAATGAGCAAGGTTATCTTGGAATGAACTCTGTATTCCTATAAGGCTTGGTAAGAGTAGTCACACTTCATTAAGCTTACATGGGAGGATGTTGGTGTATGAGAATATAACCAGTTAATAGAAAAAGAAAAGGGGAAAATCTTGATTTTCTATTGTTTAAATGTGAAATGCCTTTTGAGTGGTAATTTAAGCTCAAAGTAGATGGAATTTCATTATTTTGCCTATAATTCTGCTTTCAGGATTGAATCACAAATGCTACTGCATACCAGGGGATTACACCTTCATATATCTTTCATTTTCCCTGACTGAATAGAGTTCATAGAATCACAGAACCACAGAGGTCATATAATTGAATAGAAATCAAAGGAAGTTTAATCCTTAACTTTAGATTACCATGCATTCTTATTTCTTTCCAGAATTTAATGCTGTGATTAAAGATGCTCAAACACCTCTCAAGTTACAGAATATATCCTATTAATCAGAGGTGATTCATTCTCTGTGGCTTATTGTAGGTGGTCAGCTCCTGCCAAGCATAAAACTACCAAGGAATCAATTCAAAGATGGTCTCTGATGTCAATATAGAATTACTCTATACCATAGAGTACCTGAACTTTCACTAGCAGAAACCATTCTATTTTCTTAATTTAGAGAGAAGACAGATGCCTCAAAGGCATAGA
This sequence comes from Vombatus ursinus, assembly GCF_900497805.2. Lineage (NCBI taxonomy): Eukaryota > Metazoa > Chordata > Mammalia > Diprotodontia > Vombatidae > Vombatus > Vombatus ursinus. The sequence goes on along the minus strand of NW_020954610.1, from coordinate 9,124,174 downwards.
TGCCTCTATCACCCTGGGCGGATCTTATCTATTTTGCTGCCCTAGGTAGATGCTGAATTGTGCTGCCTTGATTTCATTTTCAAATCTAGACATATGTACACACAAACTACCTCCCTTATTCCCAAACCTGAAATGAAGATGATCAAGATAAGGCATTTGCAAGAGCAACAAACCCCATAGTGAAATTCAAATGTCTGTATGAGCTTGTATTAAGCCCCTACTATTTTTCAAGGCACTATGCTAGGTGTTCGTTATTGTTGAGTAGCTTCAGTCATGTCTCTCAGTGATCCTATTTGAGGTTTTCTTGGCAGAGATACTAGAGTAGTTTGCCATTTCCTTCTTCATTTTATAGATGAAGAACTGAGGCAAATAGGGTTGAGTGAATTGCCCAGGGTCATACTGCTAGTAAGTGTCTGAGGCCATATTTGAACTCAGGTTCTCCAGACTCCAGGGCTGGTGTTCTATACACTGTGCCATCTAGCTGTTAGGTGCTGGAGATTTTGGGGGGGAGGTCTGAACTGCTGGTATCTTTGATGTAGGGAACTTCTAGTAAGGAAAATTCCAGCCAAGAAATTAGTTCGACAAGTTGCTATTAAAGTTTTAGTCTCAGAGAGTTTCCTCGAGTCCTTAACCTGCGTGGTTAAGTGATTTGCCCAGGATCATGTGGCCAGTACATTTAAGAGAAAGGATTGAACCCAGATCTTCCTAACCCATATTGCCTCTAGGCAGTAGAAAAATGAAGACAAGAAAAAAGAAAGAAAGAAAGAAAAGAAGAAAAAAGAAAGAAAAAGCAGTTCTTGACCTCAAGGAACTTAACATTCTCCTGGGAGTAGCATGACAGGTACATAGATAAGTATGATGCAAGGTAGACGGGAAAGGGGGTCAGAAAGAGGGCAAAGTGCCAAAGGAAAATCTGAATTATGATACCTTCCGTGCCCTCTGTGACTGCCACTTTGTACGGATTCACATGCATCATCCTCCATTCAACTGCCATTAGATATCACCACATCTTTAAGTTTTCGTCCTAAAATTCCTCACAGTCTGATCTAATCATGGTCCTTTCTCTACTTCTTTCTAAACAGAGTTCTGTTCCTTAATAAACATACTACTAGATACCTGCAATGTTTATTTGTTATTGTTTAAAAATAAAAAACTCAAAAATGTGTATTTCTTGCCTAACCATTCCTAGTATTAGTTTAGAAGGTGCTACTGACTTTCACAAGTGTTATCTACCTGAGGGTGTCACGTTTGAAGGACGACACATAAATCTGGGCAAAAACAAATGACAAACTGGACTGTTTGAAAGAAAATTGAGGCTGCAAACCTCAGAAAGGCCAATCAGGAAGTTTAAAATTAAACCAGACACAATGGCCCTAAGATGCTTTCCTTTCTTTGTAAATGAAGCATATAGTGTGTGAGCTAAGACAGCACAGTCAGCTTCTCTTTGAAGTTTCCTGGCTTCAGTCATTTTGTGTCACAATTTCAAATTGGTTAAATCTTACTTTGGAGTTCAGGTTTATACAAGCTGGAAGCCAACCAACTTCATGTCCATTTAATATGCCACAGCAAAAAACACCTTTAAAAGAAACAAGCCTACCACATTTACAATAATACGTTAGCATCTGGCTTTCCTGATGACACTGGAATATTAATAAATAACCATGCTATTAAAGTACATCTCCTACAAGTAACTGACTGTTCACTGGACATCTTTTTGGGGAGGGCCAAAAAAACTCTCTATATTTCGGAAGCTTTTAAAGGACCATTGGCAATGCAGTAGTGTTTTTATCATAGGAAGTGTAAAAAAAATTAGCAAAGCTTACCTTATTGTGTTCATACTTGTATGGGATTTTGAGTGTGTCCATGGCTCTGATCATAGCCTGCATCGCTGTAAATATGTTCTGATACACCAGTTTTGTGAATCCTCTTTTGTCTTCATCGGAATAACCTGATCCATGGATGATTCTCATCTGCTTGATGAATGTGCTTTTGCCGCTCTCTCCTGTACCTGAAAGACAGGCAATAACAATGGCTCATCTAACTAAAACGCTCAGGCACAGTTCTTCTGATGTAAAGAAATCCAATCGGGCTGAAAATTGTGGTATTGATCTGAGGCCACATTGCATGAATTGTGCGTAGAGGGCTGGTCTTGCCTTTAAGAAGACCCAGGCTCAAGTCCTGCTTCTGACACTGACTGTGACCATGGACAAGTAACCTAAACTTCCAATGCCGTGGGGCAACAATCTGAGTTTGCAAATCAGAGAAGTTGCCAATTTGTATTGGAGGAAGGAGTTCCCTACAACAACTAAATCTTACATTGGAACCCCTCTCTTAACAAAATAATAACAACAAAATCCTGCAGGCAACAAAGACTTAAGGTCAAATCAAAATTAGGTCAGAGAAGGGAAACCTCTAATGGAGATGGAAATAGTACTAAAGGGGGCCTTTGAGAAGTTACCTCCCCAAGCAAGTGTTTGTCCAAGAACTATACCAAATGCTCTCCTTTGGAGTAAAGCATCATAAACTGTTTTTTAGACTAAGTTTTAGTCATGCTTTTTGTTTTTTTATAACACAGTAATTTTCAGATATACCCTCCTCTGACACTGACCCCTCCATTATAAACAAAAAAAACAGTTATGCAAAAAATACTTGTCCCCTAAACCCGGAATGTCCTCCCTCCTTCCTCCTACTTCTTAGAATCCATTAGCTTCCTTTAAAACTCAGCTCAAATGTATGACCCCCTACATGATTCTCTGCTGCTAATGCCTTCACCACTAAATCATTTTATATTTACTTGGCATGTTTTGTATTTACTTATGTATGCGTTATTTCCCCAAATAGAGGGTAAACTCCTTGAGGGCAGCCACTTTCTTTTTCTTTTCTTTTTTCTTTCTTTCGTTCTTTTTTTCAGGGAGGTCTGTCTCTCCAAAACTTTTGTACAATGTCTGGCACAGAGTAAGCAAGCACTTACAAATTCTTGCTGACTGAATAAACAATGACCACGTCTGATGTCACAACATTATGAATGATGGTAGATTTTCGACATTCATTTAGCGATCGGTTAAAGCAGTATTTCGTAAAGGATGTACCCTAGCTTGAGCTTCACTAGATGTGCCAACATGCCTCCCCATACTCAGGGACTTCCAGATTACTCCCAGTCCAGGAACCAACCCACTCCACCTCCAGCTGTGGTTTGCTGCTGGCTCTTCCTTATTTGGTGTTAGGAAGGTCAAATAGTAGCTCTATCCATGAAAGCACAAAGTCCTTCATTGAGAGTCGTGAGAAGTAAAAAAAGAATAGGTAAGGAAGTGGAAGATGAAGAGAGGCAGAGGAAGAAAGGAGAAGCAATACAAAGGGGCCAGTAATTGGTCTCAAAGATGGACTGTCCAAAACCCTTCTTTTGTTGACAACTTAAAAGTTCAGTGTGCCTCAGTTCCTCATGGCAAAAAAAAAAAATCCTGTGCAGTCAGAAAAAAAGTTTGATAACCATTGTTAGCACCATCAATGCCATTTTTAAAATAACAAAGTAAAAAATGGCTTTTCCCCACAAAATGAAATTTTAACAAGCCTTCCTTCCCATGAAAATTATGAAAATCACTTGAAAAAATCTGGGCTATTTGGGTAGAATTTGGATTTGGAACCTCTCCTAACATCCTCATCTCAGTCCACTCATGAATTCCTAGATTCTAAAAGATTATTCCAGCAGAAATGTGCAAGTCCTACCAAATCAGAAAAGAGAGGAACATATGAAGAACAAAAAGAAACTTGAACAAGAAGAGATGGGGGAGGAAGGCAGTCAGGGAATGCTTCACGGAAGAGGTGGAACCTGAATTGGTTCTTAAAGGAACAAAGAACCTTGAACAGAAGATGAGGATCTATTTCACGCATGAGAGATGGTGTGAGCAAAGGCAGATGGGTCAAAGGATCATAAATGCAGTGCCAGAGGGTATCCCGAAAGTCATCTGCTTCCACCCCCTCATATTACAGAGGAGAAAATTCAGGCATGTGGAGATTTAATCATGCCTAAAGTCACACAGGTATTACCAATTACCCCTTTGGGATGGGTTTTGAACCTAGGTCATCTACCTCCAGAGGCAATGCTCTTGAATGAAGATTCATTCTTAATTCCTAAACATCTCACCATAACTCAATATATCCTTTGGATATAGTAAGCCAGATTATATCTCTTAAAGTTCCTCCACATAGATCTACCTATGGGAGATTGATCCCAAGGATATGAGAAGGTAGCTTCATTACAAAGGTGAGAGACTACGGACATGGAACACCGCATTTAATTAAATTAATTTATCTTTTTCAATATGTTGGTTAGTTTTATCGAATGTCTTATTCCTCCACCCCCCCCCATTTAAAAAATTCTTTGTTATAAGGAGTGCTCTGGGAGGTAAAAGGGGAGGGAGAAGGGAAAAGATACATTGGGGAAGGAAGGTGATGTAAAAACAAAAGATACCAATAAAATTTACTATTTAAAAAAACATTCATGGAAAGAGGCACTGGAGGGACTCGGGAATTATTATAAGGAACTGAAAACATTGTCCTTCTTGGTCCTGATCTCATTCCCTCATAGGGACTGATATTATTAGAGACTTCCTCTCCACACGACCCTCCTGATCATCTCTGTTATCTGTGGAGGTGACTTCTGTCTCCATACGCTTGTGGCTTGCCATGATTGGCTACAGAATCAGGCCTTTATCACCATGTAACTCAATCAAGTGAAGGCTGCTGCCACTGAGAGTGAGGAGATGCCACTGTCACCAATGCTACTATCCTGGTCTTTGCACTAGCCACAGCCCTAACCACAGTCCCCACAGGCATTGGTCTGGAAGCCTCCTCACCCCCAGGCACTCCTTACAATGGGATGGATGACATTACCATCATCACCACTTTGTGTCACCACATAATCCAGGCTGGGAAGATGGAAAGCCACTGAGAAAAGGGGAGGTGGCACCACCATTTTGATCTCGTCTATAGCCCTGGCCCTCACTGTCATTGTTCCCCTTACACCACATTTCATCTCCCATCTCCATGCCTCTGCATAGGCTGTCCCTTGTGCCTGGAACATGCTTCCTGCTCATATCCACCTTTTAGAATCCCTAGTTCCATCAAGCCTCAGCTCAAATATACTACCTTGCAAGTGCCTTCCTTGATGCCTCCAGTTATGAGCACTCTCCCTATCACTAAAATTACCTTATATTTCCTTTGAATATAAGCTCTATTTCCTTATCTGTGTACATGTTGCCCCCTCCCCAAACTGTTGAGGGACTGATTATTTTTATTTTCATATTAGTATCACTAGCCCCTAGCAGAATGCTTTACTTGATACACAGTAGGTAATATATGCTTATTGAATTTAACTGAAATTAAGTTAAGACTGAATTTCAGTCACAGAGAATGAAGCAGCTCTTCCTTTTCTGAGGCTCATCTCTTCACTTGTGTCATTGACACTAGCCATTTCCAGACCTCTCCAGGATCTCATTCCATCAAACACTTCCTGTTTCTCACCTCCAACCTTTCTTACCTAGCTATTCTTTCCCTACAATTTACAAGTATTCTCAGTTCTCCTCTAATCTTGACAAAAACCTTCACTTAAGATGTCATTCTTTCAAGTTCTATATCACTATCTCCCCCCGCCATTTTTACTACTGAGCATCTAGACTTGCTGCCTCTAATTTACCATGGCTCACTTCTTAAATCCTTACACAATCTCTCTTTGACCCCACTACTCAAATAAAACTGCTTTCACAAAAAATACCAACAATATCAATGGCTAAGACCACCAGCCTTTTCTAAACCATCTTCCTTGACCATTCTGAAGTTTTTAGCGCTGTTGTCTAACCATTTTCCTAGATATTTTCTCCTCCCTTGGCTCCTGCAGCACTGGTTTTTCCTGCTTCTTTTCCTACCCATGTTAATATTCCTTCTCAATCATCATCCATCTCCTAACCAACAAGAAATGAGTAGCACCCAAGGTTCCATCTCGTACCCTCTTCTATTCTCTCTTTATACTCTTTTCCTTTGTGATCTCATAAGCTCCCATATTTCAATGATCATCTCTATGCATGGGACTCTCAAATCTACATATCCATTCCTGATGCCTCTCCTGAACTACAAATTTCCCTCTTCAATCCATACTTAGTAAAGCTTCCAAAATAATCTTATAAGATATAGGTTTGATTTCATCATTCCATTGTCCCCATTGTAAATTTAAAGTTCCACAAAGAAAGGTAATATTTCATTTTGTCTTTGTACCCACAGCACCTAGCACACAACAGACAAATTAACACGTCTGATGAAAGATTGAATGTATTATAATATCCTCACAGTATACCATACAGCCCAAATTCCTGCTGTTGTAAACCATGGAAATTAGAAGGCAGCACAGTGTAGTCCCAGGTTGAGATTCAGGAAAACCTGGATTCAAATCTCTCCTTACTTAGCTCTATCACCATCTGTGTGCCTCAGACTCCTTATCTGTAAGATAAGGAGAATCACAGGACTCACGACACTTATCTCGAAGGATTACTGTGATGTTCAAATCAGATTATTAATATTAAATGTTTTGAAAACCTGAAAGAATTATACAAATGCCAGTGACAAATATAGGGCAGAACCTCAAGAGGAAGGGCATCTCATTCATGATACATTTTAATATATTGCATTATATTCAAATAACCCCAGAAATACATCTGGGCATTTTCCCATATCTTTGATACTTTGAGTGATCTATGATATCACCAGGGTAGATTATCCCACCCTTGGTAGAGATCACAACCCATCTATGTCTTTTAATTCCGGGCAATCCTTGCCCACATCCTCCCACAAATCCTCAACAGAAGGTCTATTCATTGTTCCAGAAGTCTTCATTGAGGGTTTTTTAATATCTCTTGGACATTAATACAAGAGTCAGTCAACTAATATATATTATGCATCTATTATGTGCCAGGCACTGTGCTAAGGGGAACTTTATAATACTTCACTACATCAGTGTCATAAAATGTCACTGATATGGGGGCTCCCTTCAGTGGTATAGACCGCCATATTGTCTTGTTCTATATGACTTATGATTCTTGTTCATGTCCCCCATAAAGGTTGAATAAGAGGGTCTACCCAATGGTGTGGGTACTTTCCTCTAGTTCTTTTAACATTGAATGGCTACTATTGCAACATTCAGGCATCTGTTATCCTTTATTCTGGCTACATAAGTGCTCCATCTCCTGATTCTAAGTATTTTCAGTAGCCGTTCCCCATGCCTGGAATTCTTTCTCTCTTCATTTCCACCTCCTCTTGGCTTTTCTGCTTCCTTCAATTCTCAGATAAAATTCCATCTTCTACAAGAAGCCCTTCTCAATCCCTCTTAATTCTAGAGTGCCTTCCTTCTGTTTATTATTTCCAATTTATACTGTATGTAGTTTGTCCATAGTAGTTTGCATGCTGTCTCATCCATTAGACTTTGAACTCCTTGAGAGAAAGGACTGTCTTTTGCCTTTTTGGTAGCCCTAGAACTCAGCACAGTTCTTGAGATAGAGTAGATGCTTAATAAATGTTTAATTATTAACTTACCAACCGGTCCAACTCCTTTTCTCATCACTTATTTCCCAGAAGACAACCTTGATGCTATTTCTTTTGTGTGTGTGTGTGTGTGTGTGTGTGTTTGCTTTTTTTTTTTTGGTGAGGCAATCAGGGTTAAGTGACTTGCCCAGGGTCACACAGCTAGTAAGTGACAAGTGTCTGAGGCCGAATTTGAACTTAGGTCCTCCTGACTCCAAGGCTGGAGCTCTATCCACTGTGCCACCTAGCTGCCCCGATGCTATTTCTTGCATGCAAATTACCCTGGTAAAATGTTACAACTTCTGATTCAATAGAGATTGTTGTGTTCTTGTAGGCAAGTCACATTACCAGGAAATTGGTATCATTAAAAAGTGTGGTTTTCTGTCAGGAAAAAGCCTGGGGTCATTGAGAATGTCATTTAATTTCCCAAATGCAATCCATCCTCCTTTTTTTTTTTTAATTTCCATTCAATTCTGTCCAGCTCATTATCCATCTCCAATGTGTAAGAGGTATCAGCTGATGGATTGGCTCAATATACTGTCCATCTAATTTCATATCCTACTATAAATAATAGGTATTTTAAAACTATTTAGTTTTTTCTATTTAGATTGTTACATTTAACTCTTTTAATCTGGTTATGGATTTCACTGAAGAAAGTCCTTTGGTATGTGGTCCTTGATGCAATCAGCAAATGTCATCCTCAAACTGTAATTGGACCTCTTCACTACCTCTAGGAAATCCCTCTTCCATTTGGATTCTGAGCATTACATCCTCGATGACAGTTACAAACATAATTAACAATCACATGCTTGATGTAAACAATCAGGTTTTAATGAGCATTATCTATTCTCTCCCTTTTTGGGAAGAGAAACTCTAATCAAATCACCAAACAAAAAACTTTTATAAAATCTGTTTCTGGATTGGTTTTCAAAGTTATGGAAGATCTAAGCTGGCTTGTTTGCTTTCTCAATTTTATTTTTCTCACTTTTTAACTTTCCTCAAGATTTAAGGAACAACAAATGACTTTGTTTCCCCAAACAACGTGAAAAAGTGAAAATGCCTATTGAGATATTAAACACAGAGGAGGAAACAGAAAATGCAGGATCACTTTATGACCCCTGTTCTCTTAACTGTTATTTCCTCTCTTCACCTCTCTCACATTTTAAAGAAGGGGTGGAGAGGGGAAGAGAAGTAAAGGGAGGGGGAGGAAGAACCAAAAGTTATGACCAAAGCATTTGTCCTAATTTCAGTTTTATCTTTTGGGTGGCTGGATTTCATTACTATCTTTATAAACAAAAACTAATAAGTCAAGTAAGTATTAAGACTTTTCAGAAGTCCCCTTAAGTGATTGCAGATGTTTCAACAAACACAATACTTGTACAAAAAAGGAAAAGGAAAGATGGCTATTAGTTTGTTAGTTTCCCTTTGCTATATTCAATTATTTTTTACATTTTTTTTTCTATTACTATTCCTCTGGGGATTTCAGAGTGCCTTGAAAAAAATTATTCAACTATACAATGTGAACATGACCATCTCCATCTTGTATGTGGATCTAACTATATTCTGACAGAGTTAGAGGCAGACAATATATAAAATCATATTTTAGTTTCATAATTCCAACACAATTTGGAACAAAATGGAAGAATGCACAGATTTTTCCGTAATTCTAGTTTCAACTTCCACATATCTTATGGGACGCCACATTCAAGACAAGTATTTTTAAAATGTTGAGGAACTGAGATATAGAAATAAGCCTGTGAAATGGGCTGTTCTTCATATCTGAGATCCAGTTTATGAAAACTAACAAAAAAGCATTTTCACTTCCCCTGTTCCATTTGAACACTGTACTTGGAATCAGAAAAGCCCTGGGTTTGAATCCTGCCTGCAATACTTACCAGCTGTGTGGCCATGGGTAAGTCATCTAACTTCTCTGAGTCTGAGAGCTGACTTTTACGTACACAAAATCTATAAAATGGGGATGACAATGGGATTCTCATGAGGTTAAAAAAAAAAGATAATGTGTGTCTGGTGCTGTGTAAACCCTGAAATACTATATAAAAATCAGCTATTAATACTGTTGTTATCATAGTCCCCTTACCCCATTTTCTTTAAACATATATAGGAGGGCATTCAAATCATCTTCCTTAAACAGTTTCTAGAGCTTGATGTTCTTCAATACTATTAAAAGAATCAATCAGCACATCCAAATCATGGTAAGATTCTGTCACAATGAGAACCAAAGTAATTCTAATAGACTGTCATCAATGGTGTGGTAGAAGATGGGGAAATGGATGATTACCTCTCCTCCCTGTATTATTTGAGCAATGTTTGAGTACCACGCCATTCAACAAAATAACAGTAATAGGCAAAATGGAATTTTTCTTGGCTCCTGTTACATTTAAATCATATTAATTGGGATATAAAATCAAGGATGGGGAGAAGGGATAGGGGATAAAAGGGAGAAAGGGCCAGGAAAATAAGTATAGGTAGGAAGGAAGGGAGAGAAAAAAGGAAGAAAAGAAGGAAAAAAGGAAAGAAAGAAGGAAAGAAACAAGTCTTACAGAGATTGAATATGATGCGCTTGCTCTTCCTGTTCATGAAAATCTGTGTCTAGTCATTGGAGGGACTGAGTAATACAATGTGAAAGACCTGCCTGCAACACATACTGGTCATATGACAATTGACAAATCAGTGCCTAAGGATATTCTATGAGTCTATAAACATTAGTAAAGGGAGTTCCCACACAAATAAAATCACAAGTCCAGAACAAGATAAACAAAATCTTCTATTAGTATGTGCTTATATTCCCTCTACTTAGTGGTAGATGGTAGTGGAGAATTCTGTCCATCCTCCTCTCTATCTCCTGGCTTCTTTCAAGTCTCAGCTAAAATCCTATCTTCTGCAATAAGCCTTTTTTTGATTCTCCTTAATACTAGTGCTTTCCCTCTGCGATTATCTCCAATTGATCCTGTATATACTTTGTTTGTATTGATCCTGTATATATTTTGTTTGTACATAGTTATTTGTGGGTCGCCTCCCTCATTAGGCTGTGAGCTCCTTGAGGGCAGGGACTATTTTTGCCTTTCTTTGTGTCCCCACTGCTTAGCACAAATGTCTTTCAAATAATACTAGTGAGAAGGACAACCATCCGATTGTTGACTTGACTTGGTAAAAAAGATTAGATAAGATCTAATTTTCAAGAATCTGGGCACCCTAGTGACCTTTAAAAAACAACAACAATAACAACTCTTTCAAGGCTTGTGTGATTTGCCTTAAGATTTTAAGAAAATTAAAAAGATGTTCTTTCTCTTCCTCCCACTCCCTCCCTCTTCCTCCTGTTTTGTTGATTGTCTAGACTTAAGAAAATAATGGAGAAAATGTTAATAATGTGGATTATATGTAAAAGTATATCGGGGTGTTTTCAGAGAGTTGATTGTTAAACATTTACCAGCACAGCCCTGCCTGCACTGTCCACTTTCATTGTCTCTCTGAGGCATGTGTACATAAGAGTCAGCTCTATGGGTTGTTCATGTTCCTGTGCATCAGAGTTTGGACAATAAGTTCATGCACTTAGTTTTTCATTTGAGGATAGTTCAGACGAACACATCTTGGAAAACTCTACAAGGTACTCGAGTTTGATGCAAGCAGCACAACATCATTTGGAATCAAGAACATCTGGAGGACCTCACCCTCTAAGGAATTCTTCCATTTAGACTCTGTGCTAGATAACCTGACATTAAAATCTTCAGGAACGCTTGTAGTTATAGAGCATCTATCATAATGTGGACCCTAAAAAGAGAACAAATTTGTATACACATGATGTCAGGATAACAAATGATTGAGTGATATCCACTCTTCAGCTAAATCACTTGTTTCATTTATGTCAATCCAATTGAATTGTTGTTTCTATCAGTGAATCAAAAATGCCAAGCAAGCAAAAAAATTCAGCTCCCTTTTATTTGCTAACCAATATTTTCTACCATGGAGACAAATATGTCCAACTTATAAAATTGGTAAGTTAGGTTCAATGTATCTCTTTCCTCTGTTGAATAGTACAATTTTCTCATTTCATTTTTATAATCTGTTCATGGTGACTGTAAGATATTATTTAGCACTACATGAGAAGCAGCGCTTCCTATGTCAGATAAAACCAATTATGTTTCCTCAGCTGCCATACAAAGTTTAATGAGACTTCCATTATGCTTTATCCCCGAAAGAAAGAAAGTAGAACTTTCCACTAGTAGCAAGCTTTGCAGTTCAGGTTACATCTAATCTGTCAAAGCAAAGGGCAATGAAAGGCACCAATAACTCTAGTGTCTCAAAGGGAATATTAAACTAATGTTTCCCATGCCTTTGATAAAATGAAATAGATCAAACTAATTTACATAAAATGGAGAAAGAAACACACCTAGTTTTCAAAGTTGCACATTTCTGCCATAAAATTGCCTAATAACTTTAAAAGGCAAAGTAAACACACACTCGGGGAAAGTCCCATAAAAACTAATGCTTCCTTTCAGGCAAATTTCTTTGGAAAGTAAGGCAAATAACTTTCCCCTGGGAAATCATACATATCTTCAAGTTCTGAGGTTTAACACCTCTGCCTTCTCTAATTCAACCCTAATTGAAGCACCTAGTAATAATGCTACACAATAATCACTTCATCAGGAGAGAAGCTTTATCTAAAGCATATAACTGCTTTGGAAAGAGGCTGGATTCTTTGTTTTTCTCTTCCACTCTTCCTCCCAGGACAAAGCAGTAAAATCTATACCAACCCCCTTATTCTAGGCAACATCATGTAATGAAAAAAAGGGACTGGATGCAGAAGACCTAGGTTATAATCCTGACATGATAACTTTTTGCCTCTCATTTTGGGAAAGTCGCTCAATTTCCCAGTGCTTTTCTTTCCTCATCTGTATAATGGGGACAATGATGCATCATCCCCTATCTACTTGAAGGAGTTGTTGTGAAGATCAGGTGAGAAAATATATGTGAAAACTCTTGGAAAGCTTTAAAATTCTACACAAACATAGTTTATTATTCATCATCTTTCCATTAAAACAAAATATCAGCTTTAAAAATGGAGCTAGTTTGGAGATTTTATCATTTGATGCTATTACATTACTGTGAAGAATACTGATGTTGTTAATATCCCCTATTTCCAGAAGGAAAAAAAAAGCATCCCAAGACACAATCATAGAAGCATCAAGCAGTAATAGACCTCAAAAGCTAGTTTAGTTTTCAAGCCCCCTGGAAGTACTGCAACAAACTGCATGTCAGAATAAAAATAGATTAGGAACAAAACCTAACAGGATTATAAATCAGGTACCAAACTGTAAGGCCGTTAAGTTTATTCCACTGGACAAAGATAGCAAAACTGTAGTGTGAAATCTTAGTAACTCCAAAGCCCAAGTCAGGGACTACTTCTAGTTTTCCCATAAAGATATATGCTGTATAAAGCACAACAGGAAATTTTAATCAAGAATTTTCTTCCCCACTCCAATAAACCTTTAAAGAATCTTTAAAGAATCCACAAAATTTATGCACAAGTCCACAGATCACATGGTTTCAATATTCTATCTGCTTTTCTTTTTCTCTAAGCAGTCTCCCTTCTCTGCATTATCCTACAAAAAAAGAGTTACCATTCTGTGTTTGGGACATCACAGTATGCAACCATGGAAATAACTTTGATGTCACCATTTCGGCATCCAAATTGCCATATTGGGTTAGATGGAAGGAACTAGGTTTTGACATGGCATACAAGGATCAACTGAAAGAATCAGTGGTTTTTAGACTGGAGAAGACTAAGGGTGACCAAATAGCTGTCATCAGTGTTTGAAGGACTGTCACATGAGAAAGGGACTGGATGAGTGGCCAAGTGGCACAGTGAATCGAATCTCAGACCCAGACTCAGGGTGACCTGATTTCAAATATTACTTTAGACACGTATTGGCTGTGTAATCCTGGCTAAGTCATTTCTGCCTCAGTTTCCTAATGTGTAAAATAGGAATCCTAATACCATATACCTCCCAGGGTTGTTGTGAAGATCAAAAAGAGAAAATGCTTCTAAAGTGATTTGCAAACTTTGAAGTACAATGTTAGCATTATTATTATTGGATTTGTTTTGTCCTCAAAAGGCAAAAGTAGATGGCATGGATAGAAGTTACAGAGAAGCAGTTTTGGTTCATACATGAAAAAAGCTTTCTACAACTTTTTTATTTTTATAGCTTATTAAGAGTAGAATAGACTGCCTCGGTAGATACTAAGTTCTCTATCACTGAAAGTATTCAGACAAAGGCTGAAGGACCACTTGACAGAAATACTGTAGATGGGATTCATCCTTAGTTCCAGGCTGCTTTTATATAAAGGGGTTTTAACTTGAGTCTGTTTTGAGAAATTTTGTTTTTAACTTCAATATTTGTATTTCAATATAGCTGGTTTCCTTTGTAATCCCATGTAATTTATATTACCTAATTTAAAAAAAAATTATTCTGAGAAAAGAGGCCCATAGGCTTTCCCAGACTGCCGAAAGGGTTTGTTACACAAAATAAGGTTCCAAACTATTGCCCTAGGTGCTCTCCGAGATCTTTTCCAACTCTTATGAGTGATTGATTCTAACAAGATGAAAAATATCCAAAGAATTGCTAGGTTAAAAAAAAATCTAAAGACAATCATTCCTCCCCTCCCCTCCCCCCATACTTTAAAACTCTGTCTATAGAAGTCAAGTTTGTATTATTTGACCAAACATATAATGGGCTTTGCTTTTTTCCTCCTTACATTCTCTATCATGTTTCCAAATAGAATGGACTGAGCAAGTCAATGATTTATGTTGAGTGATTTTTGTTCCCCCAGCTCAAGTGGTTAACTGATACACAATCACCTCTAGTTCTGTCTCTGCTTCCGCTTTCACAATATTTCTATTAATATTTTTATCTGGCCCAAAACTACTCTAAAATTCTACGCCCTGTCCTTGCCTTGCCTACCATCACATCTGGACTTCAACTTGTCCTGTCTCAGATCTAACTGGTGAGATCAGGTGTAAATTCCTCTTGGTAACAGTTTTAGGCTGAGATAGTAAAAACATAATAGCATTTTAAAGAGGAGTAACACTAATTTGCCTGTTATGCTCTTATTTCCCATGTAAATTCAAGTGCGAGAACAATTCTTTTTTAAATCATATCATAAGCAGGTAGGTACTTAACATATCATTTAAAAGGAATTTATGAAACATTTGTTGCATGTGTACCAGAGGCACAGAAAGATGTACATTAAACAGAAAAAACTATTTCTGTCCTCTAAGAAACAGTCTTTTTTATACCCAAGGATCCTCTGTATTTTTAAGCTGCTACTGAATCCACTTCTTTAATAGATGAATCAGAATAGGATTTTGTTTAAAAATTTTAGTCCTAATCTTATTCCTAGTAAGAAAACTTTCCTTCAGTTTATTTGATTTGAAGCCCTAAGTTCCTCAGTATGCCATCTGTAAAATGGGAATAATGCTTCTTATCCCCTCATTGTCAGGGTTTGGAAGCTGGTGGAATAATGTTTGTAGAGTAGCTTCAGGATAAAAGGGTCTGTGATTTCATCAGCCCTCTCTCCACCAATATAGACCACTATAGCTGACCTCGATGTACATGTATAGAATGTATGCTGTGCACCTGCCCATTCTCTCTGAACATATATAACTTCGGAAGAGAAGTCTTAGTGCATATAAAGACCACAGGGACCTAATCTTGGACAGACAGAGAGGTGAAGTGGTTTACCCAGGGCATACTGCTTCTATTAGAGGCAGAAAACGAATCTAGATTTTCTTCATTGGAAGTCCAATATCCTTACATGATACAATGCTGCCTCTATAATTTTAATTTAATGTAGCATAAGACCAAGAACCAGAAAACATTGATTCTTCTCCTCCCTAGCCATGTGACCTTGAACAAGTCCCTTAACAAGTATCAGTTTTCTTTTCTGTAAAATGAGAACAATATCTGCCTTGCCTAGCTCACAATATAAATGTAAAGATCATATGAAATAAAATGTGAAAGCACTTCACAAATTAAAATACATAATTCAAATGTGTACTTGTAATAAAGTACTTTAATTCAAA
Source organism: Vombatus ursinus (assembly GCF_900497805.2). NCBI lineage: Eukaryota > Metazoa > Chordata > Mammalia > Diprotodontia > Vombatidae > Vombatus > Vombatus ursinus. Next base: position 9,108,507 of record NW_020954610.1, on the reverse strand, counting down.
TAATAATGGTAGTGGTAACAATAATCTCTAAATTTTAAAAGAATGTGAAACCTTTTAGACTTTAAGTATTCTACTCACAATATTTTATCACATTAGGTAGTTCTAAATGAATTTATGAATGAGAATATCATATACATTTCAAATCCAAATTTTAGATCACACACAAAAATTGCATATTGAAAAAAATGGTGGGTGGAAAATTTACAATTGTATTTTCTAAAAGTCTTTTCAAGGACTTGTTAATAACCAAGAAGTATACCCACAGGATAAAAATTGGTTTCTATTAGATTGCCTAAAAGATGACTACAAATCAAGAAGCAGAAAAATAGTCAACAAAGATGGATCCAAAATACCATTTTTCGCATTAGACAAGAGATTATTTTAATCCTGCATGAGTTTTTGATAACTAAAACAATATGTCACCAATAACAAGAAAAGCTCAAACAGAAAAAAGTATGCTCCTAAAGCTGTTTTCCATTGTCATAGGATAGTCTACCCAGAATTCTCCAAATGTTCCTAGCTGAAGATGACATTTTGTTGATTGCATCAAGCCCTATAATATTTTAGGACCCCCTCAATGAGATCTTCAGTCACTCAAGAGATTGACCTAACAAATCACAGAGGAAAAACAAAATGGATAAAGAATGCAAGCATTCAGTAGACAGGGTAGTCACTCAATTAGTCCATCAATGCATATACTGTGTAGGGATAGAGAAAGACAATAAAGATGAATCAGTAATTGGATATGAAGAGGGAAGTAAATTGTACTGGAGAAATGGAACACCCTTTCAATGATCCTAGTAGTCCTCTGACACCAAAAAACAACTTTTTAACATCAATTTTTTCCTAGTGATGTCATTTGACTGCAGATCATAGAATATTCATATTTTAAAAGAATCAACATTGTGATTAACTGAATAGGCAACAGCACAATCCATGGGAATTGGGGGTGGGGGGAGTGGGAGTAAATAAGCTCCAGCATATTACATCAACAATGATTCTTGCATAAAAGTCATTTAAAAAAAAACTGATAACAGTTTCTTCACTGGGAATTCTCCCTATAATTGAAATTATAGGTCCAGTTAAAAGAAAAAAAAATTTAACCCTTAGATTTTTCAATAGATATGTGATCACATTGATTTGACAAATTTTTCCATTAATGGAGATTATTGAATATTGAGGCACAATTCAAATTCAGGTCTTCTATACTAGTGGTATCAAGGGGAGCAAGTCACTTAATTACTCTCAGCTTTGGTTTCCTCATCCATAAAATGGAGATAATAGTAGCATTGAGGAGTAAATGATATTTGTAGAGTGATTTGCAAATATAAGTGTAACTTTTACATTATTATTATTAATTCTTTGGAGACTATAATATGGGTAACCATGGCTTGCAGCCATACTGTATCACTGAAAGAATATTTTATGCAAACTATGCCAAACAAATAGATAAATGGCAAAGAAAGTGAGCCAATCATGGACCAAGAACAGAGCAAGGACATGGACGGCCCAAGTACTATGACAATATCTATGAAATATTAAAAGTCTTAGAGAAAAGCCTCCAAAGTTTGAGCAACTGATTTGTAAAGCCTCCATGGGAGGATATGGACAGAAATTACACAGGATGGGTAGGCATGGGTGGTTGTGATCTTCTCTGGTAAAGGTAGTAAGGTAGCATAGTAGGTAGAGAGTTGGACCTGGAATCAGGACAGATTGCAATTCAAATAGTGCCTCAGTAATTTACCATCTGACCCTGGGCAGGTCACTCACCTCCTCTTAACCTAAGCATACTTCTCTGTAAAATGGGGATAACAATAGTACCTAACTCACAATATTGTGAAGATCAAATGAGATAGCACGTGTGAACCACATTACTAGCTATTATCATTAGAAGGCCATTGTTACTGTTGTGAGTCATTTCAGTTGTGTCCAATTCTTCATGAACCCTTTAGGGTTTTCTTGGCAAAGATACTAGAGTAGTTTGCCATTTCCTTCTCCAGATTATTTACAGATGAGGAAACTGAGGCAAACAGGGGTAAGTGACTTGCCCAGAGTCACATAGCCAATAAGTGTTGGGGCAGATTTGAACTCAGGAAGATAAGTCTTCCTCACTCCAGGTCCTGTACTCTATGCACTGTACCACTTAGCTGCCCCATTATTAGAGAGAGCCCCTACGAATGTCATGAGTGGATAAATTCTCATGCTATTGTGCAGAGCAAAACGTGGGTAAACAAATTTTTCATGAAGCCGAGAAATGCTTTTGCTGTTATTTACTATTTGCTAAAATATTAACAGAAATGAGTTGACTGAAGACATCTCTCTTTCAAGGTTAACGCGTCAGGACTTTTTTTTTTCTGCTATGACTCTTTACTGTGAGCTGACTAAAAATAATTATCTTTTGAAAGAGACTGATAGAGGAGCAGTAAGGGAATTAAACTGCTGTGGCAAGAGAACAAATAATGTTCTAATTAACCCTTCAAAGAAGAAGTGGGCTACATACATAATGCCAGAAGTATCATTCTAACAAATAAAGAGAAGGGGAAAAGTTAGGCATACTGTGATTGATCAGAATGAAAGTACAAAATAATACTTGCTGAAAGAACATGTTATAGAGAAAAGGGGTGACCAATTTTGCTTTCTGTGTTTGGCAGCTGATCGAGCTGAATAGAAGTCCTATTGTCCATGAAACATCTGAAGATCTGAAAACCAGGTCATCTGCATGTCAGGCATTTAGACAGTTAAATATAAAATCCAAATTGGATACAGGTAAAACTTCCCAGAAGCAAAGAGTGGGCACTAAATATTATATGTATTTGTATATGTGTGTGTATGCATGTACACACATATACACATACATGCATGCACATATGTGCATATATACACATACAAACACATACATCACACACACACACACACACACACACACACAGAGTTGGCGCAGTGGATAGTGTGCCTGGCCTGCAGTCAGGAAGAATCATCTTTCTGAGTCCAAATCTGGCATCAGATATTTAACTAGATATGTGACCCTGGACAAGTCATTTAATCCTGTTTGCTTCAGTTTCCTCATCTGTAAAATGAGCTGGAGAAGGGAATGGCAAACCACTCCAGTATCTTTGTCAAGAAAACCCCAAATGAGGTCATGAAGAGTCGGACATGACTGAAAAATGACTAAACAACTGAACACATCCACACATTTGTATATACAAACTCTCTTTACCACTTCTAAGCAAAAATGATGCCTAGGAACATTAAAATCCTACCATGTTACTAATTCTGTGCTAGAGATTTTACCACTGGCATATCTTTTGAACTTAACCATTCTCAAATCATTCACTGACCACACTAGAGAGAAGGGCGTTAGGAAATCATGTCTCTCACTTCCCAAAAAGAACAAGATTTAAGCTGCAGAGTACCAGTAAGAGTGGAACTCTTACCACATATGAAAACACAAGATCATCTTTTTTTATGGCTGTTGTTAAATATATAGAGCACTTAAAAGACAGGGAGATAAACAGAAAGATCCCTACTCTTTAAGGGCTGACTTGCACAGAAGCTCACTGAAGAGAGTTTATTAATTCACATACAGTAGTTGTCGTTTAACATAGAAAAAGGAAAACCTATCTGGAGATATCAAATAATGGCATGAGCTATTTCTTGAGCACTTGAAATGTCAGTGTGTAACTTATTTTTCAATTTAAGCTCTGTTCTTCCAATTTGTTTTGCTTAATCTCCATGTGTTCCCACCATGTTGAAAGGTCTGACAACCAGCAACAAGAATACAAAAGTAGCCCCCATCAAACCTCTTCCCTCCCTTCCTCCCTCTTCCTTCTCAATTACTTCAGACGCATTTTAATGGTTAAATTGAGATATCAGTCTGAATAAAATTTTAATAGAAAAGATTCTTTTTTACACACTCTTCAGGTAAGTGATGCCTGAAAACACTGCTTTCTAACATAACAAAAGGAATGTTGTGTAATTATGACTAAGTTTGGGCTCACAGAAGAAATGAGAAAATGTAACTCTCTCCTTTCTTTGCAGGAGTGGGAGACTATGTCAGTCAACCAGCATTTATTATTAGGATATGCCAGGCACCATGCGAGGTGCTAAGGACACACAAACAAGACAAAAGACAGTTTTCCCAGTCGAAGGGGATTCAAGTACTCAGACATTGCACAAACACTTTCAGATTCAGTTTATGTGTTGGTTAGTTTTGCTGAAGGGCTCCCCCTTCCCTCCCACCTCTCTTTCGGATTCTTTGTTACAAGGGATAGCTCACTGGGGAAGAGAGTGGAAAGGAATATACTATATTCAGAAATTATATAAAAATGCTATCAATACAAATTTAAAATTGTTTAAAAATATTGCTTTCTTTCTGAAAAGAGGATACACTCTTTCCATTGAAGAATGCTACCTAGAAATTTATAACTGTGGGGAGGAAGGCCGGGGGTGGGGAGGAAAGCTCTAGTTTTAGTACTAAATTTGGTCTTGTAAAAGGAGGAACTGTACAAGGCCATATTGATGCTTTTTTATTTTTGGCCTGCTTGCACACGTTATGATTTCCTACCACTTAACTGATAAAAAGGAACTGAAATCAATTACCCTTTTAATTTAGGGCCAGCCTCTTCTCTTGCTCAATGGCCCATGGAATTGGTCCAAGGAGAGAGGAAAAAGAAGAAGGGGGCAACCAATCTAACACCAAAATCTGTTAAGAGTTCTCAAATTTGGTGCAACATCTGAGACTCTATGACCCAAAGAATGCAATGGACCTAAGAAAGGTACTAGCACAGTATTAGCCTTAGGGACTCTTCCTTAACTGATCTGAGTACATGCACACTTCTATACTGATGTGCACAAACACACCCCGTGCTAGGAAAAGGATGTTGGTTGGCAAAAGAGATTTTGGCAGAATGAGAATGATGACAGCAATTGTGTTTATGGGCAAGCTTTTCCCAAAAAAGCTCCACATTCAATGGGAAGGGGGAAATGACTATGCAACAGCATCTAATGAAAGTTGTGCTTCATGCAGGCTGTATAAAGGCTTGAACCAATAAAGAAAATAATTGAGAAGCAAAGGGTGGAATGCATATCATTATAACAAATAACAACAAGAAAAAAAGATGGAAACAATGAATCACTATGCTTTGCAAAGTCAAGTAACATCCTCAATTATAGAATTAATTCCTGGCAGGGGGTTAAACTATCATTATTATAGAATCAGACACTAACTGGCATGCAGATTTTATAGTTTGGGACCCTCACTGTTTCCTAACCTTACAATGGCATCAGAGATATGATTTGTTCAGTGTTGTCTTCTATTTCACAGAATTGTAGAGCTAGAGATGGAAAGGACCTTAAAGTCCATATAATCCAACCTCCTCATTTCACAGATGGGAAAACTAATACCCAAAGGGATTAATTAATTGCTCAAAGTCATACAGGCAGCAAGAAACAAGATTAGGATTTGAACAAAGGTCCTATGACTCAATTCTACTGTCCTTTGCATCAAGGTGTATTTTAAAGCATACCCTCTTACCCAGGTATAAATTCAAAATGGTCCATTAACCTAAACAATGCTATTAATATTATCTTACCATGTCACATTAAATGAGACTGATAATATGACCAAAATTAACAAGCACAAGGTTTTCCGCTCTCAGTAAGTTACTTTTCCCAAAAAAAGGTCTTCCTTGGTCATGTTTCACCTTTAAAAGAAAGGTGTTTACTGAGTATCTAGTATGCATGAAGCTGCAATAAGTGTCTATGGGGAATATGAATATTGCACTCTGTAGAGTGTCCCATTATCCAGAGTTCTAAAGTACTACTTTACTTAGGGAAAGGAAACAAATCTACACCAACTTGTCATCTGGGCATGTTATGCTTTCTCTCATCTTCAGATCACTGACCACTGGCTTGTCACCAAAAGATTAAGTACACAGTGTTCACAAAAGCCTACCTGTGGCCCATTTCAGGCCATGAGTTTGAGGTTTGGAGCACCAACTCAAAGCTCTAATCACCACTAATGCACCACAGGGTGCGTTAGAGATCCTCCACAGACTCCTCGTGATATCAAGAAAAAATTGCTACCAATCAGTTATCAAAAGTGAAATGGGTTGGGGCAGCTAGGTGGTGCAGAGGAGAGAGCACCGGCCCTAGAGTCAGGAGGACCTGAGTTCAAATCTGGCCTCAGACACATAACACTTACTAGCTATGTGACCCTGGGCAAGTCACTTAACCCCATTACCTAGCAAAAAAAAAAAGTGGAATGGGCTATCAAGAGGTGGTGGGTTCCCTCTCCTTTAAATTTGGAGGTCTTGTAGCAGAGGCTGGATAGGCATCTGTTGGCAATGTTACTGTGAATATTTCTTTGGGGGTATGGTTTAGACTAAATGGGTACAGAGGTCCCTCATAGCTGTCACAGAATCAGAATTTTAAGCATTGGGAGGGAACCTCAAGGACACTCAAATTATGTAATTCTGTGACTTGAAAGAGAGGAAGGGTTTTAATAAAAAGAGAAAAAGGAATTATATTTCATAAGGAAAGAAGAGCATGAGCAGAGAGAGGTACAAAGGTGGGAAAACACATGAGATGGTTGGAGAATAGAAAGCAGCTAGGTGTTGAGTCTAAGTGAAATAATGTAGTCGGAAATAAGTCTGAACAGGTGGATTCACAGACTTTTAAACTTGATAAGTCTTCTTCTCCAATACCTCCTCCACACAGCTATCAAAATAATTTCCCTATGTCTTAAGTCTACGTTACTTTCCTGCCTCAAATACTTCCAACAGCTCCCCAGTGTCTCTAGAATAAAATCCGAACTCCTCACACAAGCATTTAAGATAACCCACCTCCCCAGCCTTATTTCACATTATTATTTCCCTTTCATAAATGCTACCATCTGGTCAAACTGGTTTTGTAGTTGTGCGCAGAACTCTTCACTAAATCTCCCTTCTTTTTACTAATGCACCAGTAGTCATCCTACACTCCTGGAAAAATACTCTGTCCTTGTCTCTGCCCGTCAGAATCCTTGTCTCCTTTCAGAGCTTAGCCATGGTTCCACTTCCTCTGTGAATCCTAAACTCTATCACTCCCAGTTGTTAATGTTCTCTCCCTGCTTAAATTACAAGAATTGCAGATTCATATCTCCTTTCCCCAGGTAGGCTGTAACCTCCTTGAAGGCAGAGAGTATTTTGATTTTTGTCTTTGAATCTCTGGAATCTTGTATGAGGCCTCATACCCAGTAGCTACTTATTAAATCTTTGTTGAATTATTATGCTGAATTATTATATTAGAAGGTCATTGTAAGTGTTCTTTGTACTTTGTACTCCCCAGTGCCTAGCACAAAGTGGAAATGTCCATTGGTGGACAAAGTACTTGAACAAAGCAAACTGGAACTGAGGAGAAGGGGTGAAACTGGAGATTCTGATTTGGAAATAATTTGCAAATAGCTGAAAATGAAAACTTGTGAATGGAGCCATTTCTGCCCTTGTGAGGCTAGATATACCTGTAAGGCAGTGAACAAATGAGGACAGGCACTCCCCCCCAGGCCTGACTGCTCACCAGGATTTAAAGGTAGACATCTGTGGCATCAATAGATAATGAGAGGTGTAGACAATAAGGATTCCATTGACTGTTGGAATTTCGGCTGTGACCTTGGCTGTCATTAGCAAATAAGGGAAGCTGACATACTAGTACACTCCCACTTGTCTGATTCTCAAGCACATTCCTGTCTCCAGTTCTTCCCTCCTTGTCCCAGCCTGCAAAGAGAGGAGAGTATGACAGCCGCACGTACTTTGGGCTGCTAAAGCATCCAAGAAAGTTCCTGAAAGAATCCCTTTACTGCAAAGGAGTATGGGACCACATATCAGTTGTTCCCCCTCCTTGACTAATTTCATTATGGTAAATGTCTGAATTGTGAACCTTCTCTATAGAGTGGGTTATCCTTTCACCTGAATGTGAACTAGCTGGCAGCAGCCCAATTTCCCTTCATCAAGTGAAAGCTTAGTAGAGTTGACAGTTATATATGTAACAGGCACCATTCTGGGCTGCTCCATTTCAGTGTTTACTGAGAGGAAAGATACTCTTCCTCAGTCACTAGACTCTGACAGCTAGAAGGATGCCGAGAAACAACATCAAGGAGTACTGTGATGAAGAGGCCTCAGGTTCAGGAGATCTGAGTTCAAATCCAGACACTGACAATGGGCTAGTCATTTAATTCAATTCAATTCAACCAATGTTTTAAGTGTCTGCTATTGTGCAAAGGCCTGTGTCAGGCACCAGGGACCAAGACAAACAGGAAACAGTCCCCATCTTCTAGGATCTTCGATTCTACTGGGATAGGGATTGTATAGAAAGTAATAGAAAGTATTGTCAAAAGGAGGAGAATACTGACAACAGGAAAGAGAACAGGGGAAAGGTCTCACACAAGAGATGGCCCCTGGACTGTCAGCTAAGAGGTGAATATGAGAAATGTACATTCATGACATGGTGAAACACTTGTGGAATGATAGACAGGAATGTCTTAAATAGGAAATTACTAGTAAATTAGTCACAAAGAGTGTGTGTAGGGGAGTAGTGGTGTAATAGATAGAATGCTGGACTTGGAGTTGAAAGATCTGAATTCAAATCCTGTCCCTGACACTTACTAGCTGTGTGCTGTGTCAGAACTGTGATCCAGAATGAGTCACTTAATACCTCTGGGCTTCACTTGTAAAATGGGGGGGTTAGACTTAAAGACTATCCCTGATAGCGCTAACTCTATGACTCTCTCTCTCTCTCTCTCTCTTACATATATGTGTATATATATATACATATATATACTTTTCCCTATTAATTCACCATGCTTCTAATCCATTTTTAGAAAATGTATATTACACTCTAAATAAGGATTCTTATCTTGAATGGGAAAAATTATATCTTTATTTCAATAGAATTGATTTCCTTTCTAATCCTATGAATTTTATTTTATGCATTTAAAAACATAATTCTGAGAAGGAATTCATAGGAATTTATCACACTGCAAAAAGGATCCATGATCAAAAAAAAATATTAAGAACCCATATTATAGAGTAAATCAGACCCCTTCCTTCCCAATACTCCAAGAAATCAACTGCATAAACCACAACAAAAACCCCAACAAGCAGGGGAAAAAAACAATTAGCAAAAGTGTGTATAACCCTTCAGACCTTTGTCATCATGTATATGAACCATAAGTCATTGGTCAAAACTAAAAATCCTCTTTGGAAAAGATTTGGAAAACTACACGTAACTTCAATACTTGAAAGCTCTGGGTTCTTGTTGGTGTGGGCCTCCCTATCCACCAGAATGTCTGGCAAGCCTATCCAATCTTAGCTAGTTTGCTTCATCACTTGGTATGTCCTCAAAGTCCATCTACCTTGACGGGACCTGCCAAACCCTGGGCTCTGCTGGCATAACCTCAGAGAAGCCAGAGTCATTTCTATGCCATGATGAGATACTTGGAGGAGGCTTTCAGAAAAGATTTGGAAGCTAGAGTTCCCACTAGTCTGGAAAGGAAATGCCAACTACTAAACATCCACCCTGAATTAGTAGATTTAATGCATTTAAATGTAAAAGATATTAAACTAAATCACTTGAAGATTCCTTTTATAAGATTTTTAAAAAACTATAATACTATATTATCTATCATCTTCCATAAAATGAACAAGACTTGCCTCGAACCCTGTCACCCTCACCAAGTCTCCCACTGGAATTCAACTGAAAGTCCGCTGACAATAAAAGAATCAAAGTTCTCTAAATGGAGAAAGGGCTGGAGAAGAGAATCAAGGAAAAGGAAGGAGAGAAAAAAATGAAAATATACAGACTTTGGATTAAAAAAAAAACACCTAGGTGCCAATAGCAGCTATCCCAGTGCTCAGCCCTGTTGTTTTCAGGGAAGAGCCTATCAAGTATTATCCTACCCAATGACCTTTTTAGGTCCTCCTTATTAATACAATGAAAATAGGATTTACAGGTCAAATCTTGCTGAGCAATTCTGTCATTTTCAGTCTAGGAGACACTGAGGAAGTCAATGAACCTCAATGAGCCTGGCTTTTTCTCTACAATTGATACTGGCCATTTCTACCTCAGAGCTTGGTTTTTGCAATAGTGGACTGGAGCCAGCTCAGACATATTCTGCTGCTTGTTAAATTTTCAGTATGAGCATTCCCACCCAGGAAATCAAGATTTGATTGATTGTTTTGTTGACTGTCTAGACCAGGGATTGGCAAACTATGGCCTGTGAGGCTCTCTGAGCTAAGAATGGTTTTTACATTTTTAAAACACAATAAAACATTATTTTAAAAAACACAAAATTTAAAAATAGAAAAATCATTCACAAGCCCTAATAAAACAGGCAAGAGACAGATCTGGCCCCTGATAATCCCAGTCTAGACTTAAGAAAGTGATGGAGAAAAAGTTAATGATGCAGATTAAATGTAAAAGTGTTATCTAGCATGTTTTTTTTTAAAAGAGCCAGTTGTAGGGGTGGAGCCAAGATGGCAGAGTGAAAGCAGTGACTTGATTGAGCTCTCCCCCAAACCCCTCCAAATACCTGTAAAAAAATGTCTCTAAACAAATTCTAAAGCAGCAGAACCCACAAAAAGGCAGAGTGAAACAAATTTCCAGCCCAAGACAACCTGGATGGTTGATCTGAAAAGTATATTGCGCCAGGTGGGGAGAAGAGCACAGTGCAGCACGGGCATGCAGGCCACAGCAACCCTGGAGCAGGCCTCAGAGAACTGAATCGCGGGCAGTTGTGGTGGTTTCCAGACTTCTCAACCCCTGAATGCCAAAGACAACTTAGAAGGTCAGTGGAAAAAGTCTGTAACTGAGTGAGAGGTAGAAGCTAGATCTCAACCACTCCTCGCCCCGTGCCTGGGCAGAGGCTGCCTCCTGAGCTTCCAGCCCACCGACTGAGGGGGAAATCCAGTTGCTGATCAGAGGGGGATTGCAGGGATCTCTTTGCCAGTGCTGCGGTAGGAATCTTTTGCTCTGCCCATGCTTGGATCTGGGTCACAGTTCTGAGGGGTGGTCCTGGGGCAAGAAGGAGCACTGGCATGGTGCAGCTTGTTGTGGTGGTGGAGAGGAAACACCTGGCCCCTTATCATACCACCTTGGAAGAACTGAAAATTTACAGGTCCCTAGAAGTACCTCGGAAAACAGTATAAACCCCCTGAAGTGTGGGACAGTACATTCTCCACATTGGAAGCAGACTCTTACCTTAACAAAGAGTTTAAAACTCAAGTAATTGGCTAGAATCATGAATAAGCAGTGCAAAAAGAGTCAGACTATATTATCTCACTTTGGTGACAAAGAAGATCAAAACATACAACCAGAAGAAGACAACAAAGTCAAAGCTCCTACATCCAAAGCCTCCAAGAAAAATATGAACGAGTCCCAGGCCTAGGAAGAGCTCAAAAGGGATTCTGAGAAGCAAGTAAGAGACGTAGAGAAAAAACTGAGAGTGATGCAAGAAAATCATGAAAAACAAGTCAATAGTTTCCCAGGCAGTTGTGAAGTATATAAGAGGCGGGGGGCAGACTGTCCTGCTAGGCAAAGATGCCGTTCTCCAAGAGCTGGGTGTGTCGGAAGACATAAATGCCGCAGCGGCCCTTCCAGAAGTTGTGCCTGTACCAGGAGCTGAAGCTGATCAGCAAGTACAGGTTCCGCAACAAGCGCAAGGTGTGGCGAGTCAAGTTCACGCCGGCCAAGATCCGCAAAGCAGCCCGGGAACTACTCATGCTGGATGAGAAGGCCCCGCGGGGGCTCTTTGAAGGCAATGCCCTGCTGCGGCGTCTGGTGCGTATTGGCGTCCTGGACGAGGGCAAGATGAAGCTGGACTACATCCTGGGTCTGAAGATCAAGGACTTCCTGGAGCGGCGCCTGCAGACGCAGGTCTTCAAGCTGGACCTGGTCAAGTCCATACACCACGTGCGCGTGCTCATCCGCCAGAGGCACATCAGAGTCCAAAAGCAGGTGGTGAACATCCCCTGCGCTCACCCTACAGGGGCAGCCAGGCCGGCAGGGTCAAGAGGAAGAACACCAAGAAGGACCAGGGAGGGGCGGGCACTGGTGATGATGAGGAGGAAAATTAAATGCACTGTCCCTTCCTGCCCCCCCCAAATTGGAATAAAGCTCTTTAACTTGTGAAAAAAAAAGAAAGAAAAACAAGTCAATAGCTTGCTAAAGGAGACCCAAAAAAATACTGAAGAAAATAACACCTTAACGAATAGCCTAACCCAAATGGCAAAAGAGGTCCAAAAAGCCAATGAGGAGAAGAATGCCCTAAAAAGCAAAATTGGACAAATGGAAAATGAAGTCCAAAAGATTACTGAAGAAAATACTTCCTTAAAAATCTGAATAGAACAATTGGAAGCTAGTGACTTTATGAGAAATCAAGACACTGTGAAACAAATCCAAAAAAATGAAAAATTAGAAAACAATGTGAAATATCTCATTGGAAAAACAACTGACCTGGAAAATCAATCCAGGAAAGATAATTTAAAAATTATTGGACTATCTGAAAGCCATGATCAAAAAAAGGGCCTAGACATCATCTTTCAAGAAATGATCAAGGAAAACTGCCCTGATATTTTAGAACCAGAGGACAAAATAGAAATTGAAAGAATCCACCAATCTCCTCCTGAAAGAGATCCCCAAAGAAAAATTCCTAGGAATATTGTAGCCAAATGCCAGAGTTCTCAGGTCAAGGAGGAAATATTACAAGCAGCCAGAAAGAAACAATTCAAGTATTGTGGAAATACAATCAGGATAACACAAGATTTAGCAGCTTCTACATTAAGGGACTGCTAGGCATGGAATATAATATTCCGGAGGGCAAAGGAGATAGGACTACAACCAAGAATCACCTACCCAGCAAAACTGAGTATAATCCTTCAGGGGAAAAAATGGTCATTCAGTGAAATAGAGGACTTTAAAGCATTCTTGATGAAAAGACCAGAGCTGAATTGACTTTCAAATACAAGACTCAAGTGGAACATGAAGACATAAACAGGAAAGAGAAATCATAACAGACTTATTAAGGCTGAACTGTTTACATTCCTGTATGGAAAGATGATATTTGTAACTCATGAGACCTTTGTCAGTATTAGGGTAGTTGGAGGGAAAAAATTATATGCATGTATATATAAATAGATAGATAGATAGATAGATAGAGGGCACAGGGTGAGTTGATCTGGAGAATAAAATTAAGGGGTGAGAGAGAATTATAGTAGGAGAAGAAGAAAAGGAGAGGTACAATGGGGTAAATTTTCTCACAAAAAAACAGAAAAGAAAAGGCTCTTACAGTACAGGGGAAACAGCGGAAGGTGAGAGGGAATGAGTGAATCTTATTCTCATAGGATTTGACTTAAGGAGTGAATAACATACACACTCAATTGGGTATGGAAATCTATCTTACCCTACAGGAAAATGGGGGGGGGGGAGGATTCAAGGGAGTAGGGGGATGATAGAGAGGAGTGCAGATTGAGAAAGTGGGTAATCAGAAACAAATACTTCTGAGGAGGGACAGGGTCAAAAGAAAGAATAGAATAAATGGGGGGGCAGGATAGGATTAAGGGAAATAGTGTTAGTTTTTCACAGCATGTCTACTATGGAAGTGTTTTGCATAACTGCACATGAATAACCTATATTGAGTTACTTGCTTTTTCAATGAAGGTGGGTGGGGAGGGAAGAAGTGAGAAAATTTGGAACCCAAAGTTTTAAAAACACATGTTTAAAAAAAATGCTTTCACATGCAACTGGGAAATAAGAAATACAGGAAATGGGGTACAGAAATCTATCCTGTCCTACAGGAAAATAGAAGGGGAAGGGGATAAGAGAAGGGGAGGAGAGATAGAAGGGAAGGCAGACTAGGGGAAGGGGTATTCAGAATGCATGCCAGCTTGGGATGGGGGGAGGGGTGAGATGGGGTGAAAATTTGGAACTCAAAATCTTGTGGAAGTACATGTTGAAAACTAAAAATAAATAAATTTATTTTTAAAAAATGAAAGAAAGAAAAAAGGGGAAAAAAATAAAAGAGCCGGTTGTTAAATATTTACCAGCACGCCCCTAGATTTAAGAGTAAAAGTTGGGGATGTCTATGAAAGTAGTTGATAACTTTAAATTGTTATGTAAATATAAGTTATTTGTAAATGCCATACCTGGCCATTAGACTTTGTACTTCCTAGGACAATGCAGCCTCAGCCTCACCCTAGTCTTTTTCAGCCTTGTAGCCCAAAACATACCCTTTCCATCCTCCACTGGCTTTCTAACAGTCTTGCTTTTATATAGTATACCAAGGGCTTAGCACAGTGCCTGTCATAGAGTAATTAATAAATGTTTTCTCATTCATGTTATTTTCAACTTATCCCCAAGCACATCAAGCAAAGGATGCAACTCAGTGTAGTAAAATGAAAAGGACATAGACTCTGTAGTCAGGACCTGCGTTCAAATCACACTTCTGATGCTTACTACCTGTATGACCATGGGTAAGCAACTTAATCTCTCTGGTCCTCAGTTTGCTCATCTATAAAATGATAGGGTTGGACTTGATGGTGTCTGAGTTTTAGAAATGTGATCCTATGATCGCTAAAAAGTGAACACACTCTCAAATTAAATGCTGCCTTGAAAATAGGTTATCTCGTAGTTATACGTAGAATATCTGTCATAATAGATCTTCTGCATAGTCCTAAGACCTCAGCTGTCACTTGTTTACAGATGACTCTCAATTCTCTAGCCTCAACCTTCTTCCTGAGTTCCTGTCCACATTTCCAACTGTTTGATGGGCAGCTCCAGCATCCAGGAGAATGTCACTAAATTCAACATGCTAAAAATCACAGTAATCACATTTCTATGGCACCAACCCCACAACTAGCTCTCTCAACCTGCCGTTACTGTTTTTATTAATGTCAAAAAAGCTTCTCGTAGTCACCATGAATCAAAACCTTAAACTAGTCTTTTGCCTCCTACTAGGATGAAACTTTGTTAAAGACGGATACTTTCTTGCTCATTTCTATATCCTCACAGAGCCTTGTAAATAAAGGTACTTGAAAAAAAATTGTTGAATTGAACTAAAAAAAAAAGATACTAAGTGGTCTCTCCTAGATGGTAGAAAAGATCAGAAAGTAAATAGTAATGACTAGAATTGATGTAGTGCTATAAAAGTTTACAGAAGACATTCCTCACAACCCTGTGAGTAGTAAAGATATTATCCCCATTTTTCAGATGAAGGAACATTGAATGTCAGAGAGATAAAGTAGATTGCCCACATAAAGTCACATAATCAGTAAGTAGCAGAACTAGATTCAAACCCAAATCTTTTAGTTAAAGAATTATTGCTCTTTCCATGACCCCATAATGCTTTTTCTATAATAAACCGAAGTCAGATTTTTTTTTAATCCCACCCTGTATTTTTCACCATTGGGTTCTGCTTACTCCCTCTGGGTTTGTTTATCTAGATATTTTTATATATGAAATCTAGGTCAAGGTGCCCTCCAAATGTTTCTCATGTGACTTTTCTTGAAAGCTCAAAATGAGCCTTAAGTTTATTAAGAAAGGAAAAAAAAATGTTCACACTATGGAGCAAGGTTTTTAGCAGCGTTTAATTACCTAGGTTAGGTAAACTGCATATTTAGGGAATAAAATGGAAACTGGATCCCTTTAAGAAAAAAAAATGGCTGCCTTAGGGAATCCATGGATGATCTAATTAAAATTTTGCTCACAATCTAACAAAGTTCATAATAAACTGTGAAATAGAAACAAAAGAAAATTCATAATAATCCATAACCTAGGAGTCATGCTGGATTCCTCACTATTTTTCAACCCTTAGTCCCCCATATCCAAGCTGCTACCAAGACTATAGATTTCGTCTTTTCACTATCTCTTGAATATGCTCCTTTCTCTCCTCTGATACTGCCACTATTTGAATGCAGGCCTTTATCTGACACCTGGATTACTAAAATAGCATTCTGGTGGGTCGGACTGCTGAAGTCTTTCCCCACATCAATCCATTCTCCATTCAGCCATTACAGTGATTTTCCTAAAATGCAGGACCAATCATGTCATTTGCCCCTCTCCCCAGCCTCTCTCCCCCCAATAAATTCCAGTGGCTCCCTATTGCCTCCAGGAGTAAATATAAAATAATCTGTTTGACATTAAAAGCCCTCCCTAACCTAGCTCCCTTCCACCTTTCCAGTCTTCTTATACCTTACTCTACAATACATATTCTTTGATCCAGTGACACTGGCCTCCTGGCTGTTCCACGAATAAGGCACTCCATCTCTTAGCTCCTGGCATTTTTTTCCCTGGTTGTTACCCAGGCCTGGAATACTCTCCTTCCTCAACTCTTTCTATTGAACCTGCCCCAGCTTCATTTAAATCCAAACTAAAATCCCACCTTCTTCAGGAAACCTTCCCTAGCCCCTCTCAATTCCAGAGCCTTCTATCTATTAATTATTTCCTGTTTATCCTGTTTATAGCTTCCTTTGCATATATTTATTTGGACATTATCTTCCTCCATTAGATTGTAAGTTTCTTAAAGGACTGTCTTTTGCCACTTTTTATCCCCCAAGTGCTTAGCACAGCACCTGGTACATAGCAGGTTTATTTATCAATAAATATTTATTTATCAATAAATGTCTATTGATTGATTGATTACTGACTGAATCGAAAGAGGAGCAAAAACCTCACACTAACTGGTGACAACATTGCTTGAGAATCATACCCACTTTCAAAAATTCTCATCATCTCAACAGGAGTCATATCTGAACTGTATCAACAGCACAAAATAACCTGAAACAAGAAGATTTTCTTAAAAGAAAAAAAAATTAGAAGACCTCAGGTAAAGGAAGAGTTACTTTCTAATTAATACAGAGAAGATGATCAGATGAGACAATGGATGAGGAGTCCAATAGATGCACGGAGTACAACAACAATGGCACAATGGATAGAGTACTGAGATTGGAGTCTGGAAGATCTAAGTTCAAATCCTGCCTCCAATATTAGCTGTGTAATCCTGGGCAATTCATGTAATCTCTGTCTGCCTCTATTTCTTCATCTATATAATGTAGATAATAACAGCACCTCACAGGGCTGTTGTGAGGATCAAGCAAGACAGCATAAGCAAAATGCTTTGCAAATCTATATAAATTACATATAAAGATAATGTATTTATATAAATATATTATAAAACATATAAATGATAACAAATCTATTATATATGTATATCATACATAAATAATAATAAATATAAATGCACTATATAAATGCTAGCAATAATGATAATGATGACCATCCTGCTACCCAGAATTACACTAAAGGAGAAGAAAATAATAAAAATGAAATAAAATCACAAAACCTTTCATAAATATTGGTTATTTGTCTAGAAAACTAGAGACTTCTGTAGAATTATAAGGTAACTGAAATGTCTTTAAGGATAATCTACCTAATAAAGAGAGGGGAAAACTTGCACAATATAGCTAAGTATATTCTAAAATCACAACTACCCATTAAAAATTTGGAATATCCATTTTGCTGTAAAAGGCATTGAAAATAAAGAGGGCAAAACACATTTAGGTTGGTAGGTTACTGTTGTTTTCAAAATACTGAATGAAGTGGACATTGTCCTGAGATTTTTAATTAATAATTCACTCTAATGTAAAGGGAAAACCAGAAGGGCATCACCTCCAAAGTATCCATGACTTGCATGTAAAACATCTTTAAAGGTTCCAGGGACCTATGAAGACCACAAAAGAATTATCTAGGCAAGGTCCATGTTGGTCAGAGAAGAGCAATGATGTAATATTGTTCAGATTTTTTGCACCTCAGATTCAGGAGAACCTGTTGGATAATAAGAGATAACTAATATTTTTCATCCATCACCATAAAAATTCAGATATTAAAAGTGGCACTGGGAATTTATAAGTCAGAAAGGCCCACTAATGGTCACCCAAACCAAAAGACATGCACAGGACATTACAGTCTAAAACTGAAAAATGCAAAGACCTAGTACTATACATATTCTAGACACACAAGATTTTGGTAGTTCTATGCTTCTAATGGTATTTTCTCATGGTATTTGTTAAATGACTTGCTGAATAGTTTGATGGTGTCTTGCATAGTCTTTTAATAACAAAAAAAAAATCTCCACTCACTACCTCATACACATAAATTCCATGATTTTTCACAGTTTGAATGCTTATGGAAAGCCCCTAAAGAAAAAAAAATAACCTACCTTTCCTACCAAACAAATTGAATGTCCATAGTAATCGAGGTAATCAATACTACAGAATCAAGAAAATGTCTTGAATTATACAGGAGGGGCACTACTATGGGCATCTTTCCCAAGCCTGGAAGTCAATTCTCTATAATGAAGTACAGGCAGTGTTGAAAATCATTAATATTAAACTGATGAAGCTATTTCATATGTCTTAACTCACATCTCTTTGAAATCTTCAACCCCAATGGAATCCTTATTCCACCTCCAGTATCTTATAACTGAAATCCTCATTTGTTTTTAAAAAAAGATTGAAACTTCACATATAAACCAGTATTACTATTTCTCTCTTCCTGATCTCTATTGTTTTCCCTCTCTCTCCTTTTTTTTTTAATTTTGGGGTCAATGGGGGTTGATTGACTTGCCCAGAGTCACACAGCTAGCTAGTAAGTGTCTGAGGCTGAATTTGAACTCAGGTCCTCCTGACTCCAGGGCCGGTGCTCTACCCACTGCACCACTTAGGTGCCCCCTTTCTCTCCCTTTCTTTTCTCTCTCTTCTTCCTCCCTCCAGAAAAGATCTCCATATCCACTTGACCTAGCTTACCAACCCACTCCAATTTTTAATCCCAGACCTTGAGATCTTCAATCCCAGTACTTTGAGCTGATAAGTTCATTGATATTTCTTGGACTTTATTTCCTGTGTTTTCTTTTCTGTCTACTCTTGGCACTTCCTTTAATTAGGTCATCTTTTTTTTCTGAATTATATTCTGTACTTTTCTTCACATCATACTACTTTTCTAAAATCTTGTTTCTCTCTTGTCAGTCATGAATGCTTTCACTGAGGTTATATCAATTCCTTGACCAGCTCAAAAACCTTTACTGGATTGCCAGTATTTTGCATTCCATAGGACTTAGCAGCTATTTCTTTCCCTATCATGAACCTCTCCCTTCCTACTACTCTCTCCTCATTTCCCACCAGCTACATTACTTTTGGACATCTTTGGAACTCTCCATCATGATTCATCATTAGGAAATCTCATTATGAAGCAAGATAGAATCTGCCTGGTACTCAACATCCCATCCCTCTGCCACTTTGGCTGGACCTTTGACTAGAAGGCAGGGCCATAGGCTCCAGGGTCTCTATCTAAAGCTGGGGCTCAGCACAGCCCCCTCTTGTATGCTGTCTTCTTCCACTAGATTGTAAGTTCCTCAAATGTGAGAGAAATGGTTATTAATAACATCTTTGATTTTTCTTGTATTTGTATCCCCAGCACTTAGCATAGTGCCTGAACATGTAGGAGTTTAATACATTTTTATTGCCTAACTCCCCTCCTTGTATAGGAGGCTTTACTTGATCCCTTGGCTTCTATACTGACTCCTTTACTTGTTTTTGTGTCTTCCTCACAATTTCCTCCTTCCCTAGATAGACTCTTGCTCTCAGTCCAAAAAGATCTTTCTCCTTTAAAGCCTTGATAAGAGGCTAGCTCCTAAAGCAAATATTTTTTTTTTAATTTCATCATAAGAAGCACAGTCATGCACCATTTTCTGTGTTTGTACTCAACCAGGTATCTATTTAACTTCTTGAATGTTTTGTTTTCTTGGTATGTTGAATTGCATTGACAGAGTTGGTATTATATCTATGTATAAAGTTCATATCTCTATCCTGGGGCATTTGTACAAAGTATGCTATAAAATAGTGACTGAATTTTAAACAAACATAGCAGAATTCTACATGTAAATGAATGTTGTCCTTTAAACAAGTGAACTTGGGGAACTTACTTTCAATTATTCTACCAGGTAGCTAAAAGACTGTTAAACTCTTTTTTTTTTCGTCAAAAGTATCTCCTTCTACAGAGGATATCCAAAAAAACATGTCCCAGACTCAGAAGGCATTTTCAAAGTAGAGTTCCAAAAGGGAATATGTATATTTTCTCAAAGTGTTTTCTTTGAAGAGATCAAAACTTACTTGGATGTATAAGTTCTAATAAATAATATTTTTTTAAAAAGCCTCATTACTTCAATGTCAATTTATATCCTGCACCAAGTACCTAGAAGCATCATAGCATGCTAGATATAGAATTAGAAGACCTGGGTTCATATTTCACTTCTGATACTAACTGTGTGGCCACAGACAAATCAAATAACTTCTCTTTTTTTTTTTTTTTTTACAAGTCAGCTTACTGACTTGTAAAATGGGGATCAAAATACAAACAAACACTGCAGCATGTACCTTACAGAGTTGTAGTGAAGCACAGAGCAGATAAGGTCCACCAAACACTTTGTGAACTTGAAAGCACTCTACATATTTACTTGGTTATATACTTTTATGTACTCTGAAAGGTTAACTAAACTGAACTCAGGATTTAACTATCAAATTTAATCAGACTATTGCTATATGTGGTCAAATGTATGCAATTATGCTTTGTTATTCTCATTCTTATTCTCTCTCTCTCTCTCTCTCTCTTCCTCCCTCCCCCCCCATCTCTGTCTACTGGTTTCTTTAGTTTTCTTCAAGTCTCAGCTAAAATTGTACCTTCTGCAAGAAGCCTTTCCTGATCTCCTTTATTGCTAGTACCTTCCCTCAGTGATTATCTCCAAGTTGTCCTGTCCACATCTTGTTTGTACATAGTCATTTGGATGTCATCTCCTTCCACCGTATTGAGATCAGGGACTATGCTTGTATCCCTAGAATTTAGCACAGTACCTTACATATAGCAGGCTCTTAATGTATTCTTGTTGACTTGACTAAGGGGAGACAGGAGACATTTCTTCAAATATCCAGCTTGCCATATGGAAAATGCAGAGAGCTGACTTACTCTTTATTATTTCAGAAGCAGTTGTAGGACTAGTGGGTCATGGAGAAGCAGATTTTACATCAGTATAAGGAGAAATTTCACAAAAAATTGTATCTGTTCAACAAAGAATGGGATGTTTCATAAAGCCTTGAGCTGGAAGAATTCCAACTGCAGAGCCCTAACAGAAACCATCACTCAAGTGCTTCCTGACACACAGGTTTACAGTTCTACAGCTAGATAGGCCTTAGAGATCGCATGTCCAACCTCCTCATTTTACAAATGAAGAAAGTTAGGTCTATAGAGGTTAAGTGACTTACCTATGGTTATACAGATACCAAACAGAACTTGGATTTGAACCCAGGTCTTTGGACACCATATCCTATGCTCCTTCTACTACATGCAGCATATTGTATTCCCAGTAACCAACTAGCAGGGAAAATATAAAGCAAAAGTTTCTAATCAGGGATTTGTGAGTAAATTTCAGGGGTTCCATGAATTTGGATGGAAACAAAAATACACACTTATTTTCACTAACTTCTAAATGAAATTTAGCATTTATGACATTAAATTCAAGACTCATAGTTTCTGGATAATTAGTCATTTTATTAATAATGCCAGCATTTTAATAAAAAGAGGTCAGTGGCACTCTTGAATGTCAAAAACAATCATGGTGGCAGGCTCATGGGTTATATGCCCTTGGGAAGAAGGGTGTTCCTGAGGGTGGCAATCAACTCTGATTGGTTAACAATTAATGAGAAAACAAATATTACAATGAGGTGCTGGGTTTATTCTAATGACCTTTGACTATGTCATTTACTTATAAGTTACCCCCAGCTTTGGGCAATCTATTAAAAGAATTTATTCCCACCCTAACCAGAGTAGAAGGTTGGGTGGGGTCTGACCAAGACTGAGGAGAGTTAATTTAATCTCATTATCAGTAATGTCCTTCAAGAGACTGAACTTTGAAATGGGGAATATGGAAAAAGGGGAACTCTGGATCTCCCCAAATCATTGGTTATTAATAACCATTTCTCTCACATTTCCTTCCATTATGAATGTAAGCAACAATCACAATAGCATTAAACTTAACCAAACTGCCAAAGAGGTTCATCATACATAAAAGGTTAAGAACCCCTTATATAGAGGGACCTCAGGGTCTTCATCTGTAAAATTAAAGAATTGGCCCAGGTGATCTCTAAGGTTCCCGGCAGTTGTAGATCCTCTGATGCTATAATTCCAGCAACAGAAGGGAGATTGGACCTAATAATGACCTTGAGGTTCTCTTCTACATTAACACAACTCTATGAACTGAAAACTGTAGGAAGGAAGGAAGAGGCAGTGGATGAGATTATCCATCAGGTTTAAGAGGTCCTACTGCATCGAGATAAAGTAATCTTATGCTACAAAGTTTCCTAAATCATATTTTCTTCACCATTCCTAATACTTCTACAACATATATCTGATACAAAGTTTATTCACTGATGGGAAGAGAGGGTATATCAATTAAATCTGGGTTGATTATCCATCTGTTAGACCTAGTATCACAGCCCCACCTTTATCACATGTGCAAAAGCTAATCAGAGGCAGTGCCTGCTCATTAAAATAGGCTGCAGGCCCCAGAACCTAGGATATGAGAACTCATAGGCAGTGTGAGCTCATACATATTATCAGTAATTCCTCCTTGTCTGACTCTTTGGCTCCAGCTTCCCAATATCACTTCCTGGATCTCTCTTGTCAGAACACCCTGCCCTCAACCCTTAGTCCCCCCCTCCCACAGATGGATCTCCTTGGCAACATTCAGCTTCCAGAAAGACACAGCCTTAGCTCAAACTATCCTCTATCAACCACTACTCCCAGGGGTCATATATACACCTGTCTGTTATCCCCCTCAAAGGTGGCAACAGGTAGATAAAACTTTAGTGTGTCTAATTTCCTATTTGTTAAGAAGTTTTGGAGGGAGAAGCTTTGTCAGTATTTGCATATTTGATGTATCCATTTTCCAGAAGAAGGATATTTCATACTGAGGATCAGTTAAGGTAGGGAAATGTACCCAGCTTTCATATTTGTATAAGAATTTTATTTCATGCTACACACCTATTAACTATTAAAGGGTTAATAATTAACTGAGTTCTGAAAATCTGAGAAGAGAATAAATTAACTTTGAACAATGTGCTTTTTTCCTATATATTGCCGAGTTCTTCCTGGGCAAGCTGGTAGCTTTATGTTGCAAAGGTGATCATGGTCAAGACACCACAACTCACAATTAAAAGAAGTCCCCATAGAGTTTAGGTACACTTGGGAAAGGTTTTTTTCTCGTGTCTACCTGAATCTTGGACATACCTGACTGATTCTCTCATTCCTGATTATTGGCCCCTGTCCTAATTCTCTGCTTGGTCTCATCTGCATTCTCAGCTGCTCACTCATTTCACCTCAGCCCAGCCTATGTGATGGTATCTGTTCCAGTCCATCTGGCATCCTTGGCTTTTGCTCCTTAGCTCCTGACTCTCCATGTATGGACACAACACTACAATCTGATCCTGATCCATGACTCTAGGCCATCGTGTATTGCTATTAATTCTTTACCTTCTATGGTCTCACTGCAGGCACTTACAGACACTGGACTTGGAGTTGGAAAGACCAGGGTTCAAAACCCACCTCAGACATTTACTAGTTGTGTGCCTCTCTTCTATAAAATAAGTGGTTGAAACAATGGCCTGTAAGGTCCCTTCCAGGTCTAAATCTATGAGCCTGTAACATGCCATGCATGTCTCAAATCAACAGAAAATCAGTCATAAATGAATAATTCTTACATACATTAATCTCACAAACATATTCAAGCTAACAAATACAACATAAATAATTATGGGGAAGAAATTTTTAGAAGAATAATCATACTGCTTTATTTCTACAGTATCTTTTTTCCTAAGGGCTTTCATACCTATTACTTTAGTTTAATATCAGCACTAGGTATTAGTTTCACAAAACATTTTGAGATTAAAACTTCAAAAGGACTTATATAAAAGGCAGTAATGCTGTTTTAGGCTGACGTAGTTAACACTAAGATCATTCCTTAGGCTAAATATTCCACTGGTTAAAATGGCCATTGACTACTCCATCAGGAAATGGAGTCTCCAAACATAGAAAACGTACCATTTGACCATTCTTCACAACAGTTTGGTTAGCTGTTTTTTATTGCTTAATAATTCATAAGTCAATATCTAAGAAGTCTATCAATAAATTATGAACGTTAGCATAATATTACATTTCATGGGAATGACTCATCTCAAAAGACTAGACTGGCAAGACACAATATCAACAATAACAAAAGCTCTCTGAAGTAGAAAGCTTAGAAGGTATTGTATATTCAGTCACAATGATCCCAAAATGAGTAATTATACTCTCCAAGTTATTTTTCCTTAAGCTATAGCAACAATGTAAAATGAATTTTGAAACTATATAAACAACAGAAAAATTTCTTATAGGGATATATACTTATTTCGCTTTTTTATCTGCAGAAAAGGATTTCCATATTTTAAAAGGGCAGAGATTTCATTCATTCATTCATTCGTTCAATAAATATTTATTATGTACTCATTATGTGTAATCCCAGATGTGCCAGACTTCGAATAAGATACAAAATTAGTAAGACATGGTATTAATCCCCATGGACCTTAAAGTCTTGATGTCGGGCAGGAGGTGGGGGCTTATACTAGAAGGTACCAAAGCAGTTTCTTATACTTCTAATTTTCCTTTATGCTATTTATATCTCAAGACCACTACTCCTCCTCCACCTCCTTTTTGAGGTGGTGAAATTTTAATTTAATATCAGGATGACTACATGATTGAGACTATAAGGTAAAGCCTAATTGACTTGTCTTTCACCCTGTAAAATGAAGTCTAAAAGTCCCTTCCCAATCTGACATTCTATGAAGACATTACCATTTGCCAGTCAATGCCTGCACACCCAAGCACATCAGCTGATCTTTTTCATTTCTTAGAGAGAGAAAAAAAAAGTTCATGAATAGACAGTTCATCTGTGAATGTTTTATTAAGCAAAGTAATCCTCTTACAGTATTTAATCTGCCTATGTTTGAAGAGATAATGAACTTTGCTCAGTACTTTACTACAGTCATCAAACCAAAGGGAATAAGTCAACCCAGATGACAGGAGCAGTGACAGTGTAATGGACCACAGCATAACAATTACAAGACACCTTAAACTTGGACAGTACCCTGATCCTTGCCACTGGCATAGAGCTTCACTTGAAACATATTGCTACCCAGTGGATTTCATCTCCCCAAAGAGGAAGAGCACAATTCATTAAAACAAAGTCCTCCTTACATACACTGCTAACTTTGCCTCACGCTGCCTCATAGAGAATTTACTACTCCTTAGTGTTCAAGCCATAGCAATAAACTGAAAATGAGTGATTTGTATGCCACTTAATTAGAAGGTATAAAAGTCATATTTCTATTTTTGTTTGGAAACCACAAAACAGAGGATTTCATTTCCTTATCTCCTTGGACCCCTATCAAGAGATCTTGAAAAGTCTAGCTAGCTTCATCCTTTTTTTGCTGTTGATATCAGGAAATGTTCATGTCATCACCGAGAGAGAGAGACAGCTGGATTTCATTAAAAAGAGAAAGCTTACAACTGGATTTCCATCCACTCAAACACTTTGCCCTTTTTTCTTTATAATTTGTGCAGCTGAACTGTACACAAAGCAATGTTTGGAGGACCCTGGTGTCTTTCAAGTCAATGGGAGCTCATCTCTCTTTCCTTCCATAAAAATATCCAAGAAAAGAAATGATGTGCCAAATACATTATTGTGAGACCAGCTACAGCAACAATATTTGTCATTATTTTTTTTTCCCTGAACTACTCAAGTGCCATGATAGCAAATGCTGAGAAATAGAAGAACAAACATCACTAGCATCATTAGGACTTCATAGATCAGATGCACCCTGACATCATGCTGATTTAGGAGTGTGTAGTACAGAGAGTCAAGCAGAAGAACACTACTTAGCCTATCATCAGCATCACTTCCTGAACTTTCCTGAGGCTTTTTGAATGGTTTCACTTATGGAGGAAGGGGGTATGTGTGATGGTAAGGGAGGATAAATACCCATACAGGTTAACAAAATTTTAGATACTAGAAGCCTTTGACTACAGTTATCTCCTTGTATGCCTAATCATTCCCACCACCCTGGTGAAGGCCCTCATGAACTCATGCCTGAATTATTAGAATAACCTTCTGATTGGTCTCCTTACCTCAAGTCTCTCCCCTCTCTAGTCCATCCTCAATTTACCTATCTAAATGATCTTCCTAAAGTTCACCTCTGCCCACGTCACCCCCTCCCCCACTCCCATTCAATAAACTCCAATGGTTCCCCATCACCATGAGGATCAAATATGGATTTTAAAGCCCTTCATTACCTGCCCCTTTCCTATCTTTCCATTCTTCTTATACCTTATCTCCCTCTATGTCCTCTGCAATCCAGTGACACTGACCTTCTTATTCTTCCATTTCCTAAATCTATGCATTTTTAATGGCTGTCCCCCACTCTTGGAATGCTTCTTCCTTATCACTATTTCCTGGCTTCTTGGCTTCCTTCAAGTCTTAGCTAAAATCCCACCTTCTACAGAAGACTTTCCCAGTCCTCCTTAATGCCAGTTCCTTCTCTTGGAGGTTATCTCCAATTTCCCCTGTATATATTTTTTTCAACATAGTTGTTTGCATATTGTCTCCCCAACTAGACTGTGAGCTCCTTGAAGACAGGGACTGTGTTTGCTTTTCTTTGTATTCCCATAACTTAGCAGTGCCTGACACATAGTAGGAACTTAATAAATGCTTGTTGATGTGTCTTAATCCCCTTGACTGTTAGTGTTTTGAAAACAGGAACTGCATTTTATCTGAAATATACGCCCATGGGTCAGATTCTTAAAATCTAGCCAGTATGAGGGTCACAAATGTTCAGATTCCTTAAGATTCTGGCCAACATGGCAAATCTTTAATAAACCTTGTCTTTGGCTGAAAAAAAAATATGTCCACCATTACATAATAGGATGTTAAAAACAGCTTGAGGGCAGATAGGTAGTGCAGTCGGTAGAGTGCCAGGCGTAGAATTAAGAAGACTCCCCTTGCTGCATTCAAGTCTGGCCTCAGACACTTACTACTATGTGACCCTGGAGAAGTCATTTAACTCTGTTTGCCTCAATTTTCATCTGTAAAATGAGCTGGAAAAGGAAATGGCAAACCACTCCAATATCTTTGCCAAGAAAAGCCCAAATGGGGTCACAAAGTGTCAGACAGGACTAAAATGACTGAACAACAACAATGAATTGGAAAGTGGGAAAATAACAACATACTAGCTTAAATGGTCTAGGAATAGCAATTAGCACTATGAAAGGCCTCCAAAAGAATTTTAGAACAAGAAAAGATATTAAAGATTATATAGTACAACCGTCCCATTTTATACAGATGAGGAAACTGACGCCCAGGGAAGTTAATAATTTGCCAGACACATCCAGCTCACTTTTGAGGCTCCAAATTCTGCTTTCCTTATTATAGGGACTTCTATGAGAAAACTGGCTTAACCAATGAATATTGGCTCCTGTTCTATAATTCAGTCTTAGAGAGTTGTGTACCAAACAAGAAACTTGAATGAAAGCCTTCTCTATCCATGTCCTGCCATGATGTCTCTCCACTGGAAGAGGGGGAGAGGGACAGGGATTAGAATCTAGATTCCTGATTCTCAGATCAGTTAAGTACTCTTTTCACCACCCTGGTTCAGCCTAATATTATTTCAGCAGCCATTCCACAATAACCACCCTAACAAAAACAAATAAATCCCTAGTTGAAAAAGCAATATCCAGAGCTCCAAGTCACATGCTCAATTGTATTATACATTATTTTTGTCCACTGCTTTATTTCTGCTAGATGAGGCTTTGTATTTTCTTCTAACTGTAGTAGGCAAACATAAGATCTCTAGATAAAGGACTTAAAAAAGACACAGAAGCAGGCATTCCAGATGCAAAAGTCAGTATGTTCACTAGTGCTTTGGGGAAGGATCAAACTCTACTGCAGTTGGTTTGTTTGCTTGTTAACAGAAAGCTTTCTGAGACCCATAATAAGACTGTCGGTAAGAAAACAGAAAATAGGGTACAATACTGAAGCTACTCTCTAAATGGGAATGTGACTTCTAATCCTATGTATGATAGTTAAGGGCACTTCGTAAATAACCACGATTAAAATATGGCTTCACAACTAATACTCAAATTGTAAATATTTATATTATATTCATGGAAAGTCTGGGAGATAAAATGATACTGAATCAATTCATGAAACAGAAGTTTAACTAATGAAAATATGAAAAGTTCACTTCAAATTGAATAGACTGTTTAATGAACTTTCCTATATTTCAATCTTTTCAAATACCAACTGAAATCCCATCTTCTATAAGCAGCCTTTCCTGATCCCCCTTAACTTGATGCTAGCACCTTCCCTCTGTGATTATCTCTGTTTATCCTGTGTAGATCTTGTTTGTACAGAGTTGTTTGCATGTTGCCTTCCCCATTAAGCTGTGAGCTCCTTGGGAGCACGGATTGGTTTTTGTTTTTATCTTTCTTTGTATCCCCAGTGTTTAGCACAGCACTCTGCATGTAGTAAGCACTTAATAAATGCTTGTTGGTTGACTGACTGAACAGAACAGGGAAGGGAAGCAAGCATATATTAAGCACCTACTAAGTGTCAGGCACTGTACTAAGCACTTTACAAATGTCTCATTTTATCCTGATTTTATCCTCATAATGATGAGATAGGGCTAAATATATTTCACATTTTTAATCTGAAAAAATCTGATGTTCCTTAAGCCAAGTACTATTGCTGTGCTAAAGCTTAGTTTCTAATATTAGCCCATCAACCTGTGATATCAATACTTTTTTCACTCAGATTTTTATAAAACTCTTGAGTACAAACACTAAACACTTATTAAATGTCTCCTATACCAAAAATGCTGTTGTTTTGACTATTATAAATACACAGATTAAAAATAAAGGACATATGAAGAACAAAGCTATCTGCATCCAGAGAAAGAATTGATAAATAGAAGTATATGTAGAATATTATTATATACACATACTTATTTGTATCTAATGGTAGCTATTTCTAGGGTGGGGGAGGGGTAGAAAAAAAGCAATGTATATGATCATTTTGTTGTATATTTGGAGGTAGGGGGAGAGGGACAGGGACTAGAATCTAGATTCTTGATTCTCAGCTCAGTAAGCACTCTTTTTACCACCTTGGTTCAGTCTAATATTATTTCAGCAGCCATTCCACAATAACCACCCTAACAAGAAAAAATATATCCCTAGCTGAAAAAACAATGTTGTATATTGTAACAAGTTGTCCACGGTAAAGTTGCAGTTTCATATGCAACTATGTTATGGAAATGCTTGTTTTGTTCCATGAATTGTAAATAAAATAAATTTCAAAAAATACATTGTGCCAGGTGCTTATGATACAAAGATGAAAAACAAGGAACTTATAATCTAACGGGTAGGGAAGAGCAGGTATGATGCATACATGTATGCCATAGGATAAAGCATGATAGAAAAAAAAACTGACAAGATATTCTAGGGAAAATTAAGAAGGGAAACACTGCTTTCAGTTAATGTTAGTGGAAGGCTTCATGGAAAAAAATGGCACCTAATCTGGACCTTCAATAAAGAGAAGAATTTCAACAGGTTTACATGAAGATAGTGTGTGGTATAAGCATGGAGGACAGCCTATAAAAATGGCTGAGGGAAAGAGAACACAGTACTCAATCAAGGAAAGTCTAATTTGGTTAGAACATTGAATTTGTGAAAGGGAATAGGAAATAAAAGGCTAGAAAGGTAGTCTACAGTCAGATTTCAAAGGACCTGAAAATTTGTACTTTATCCAATAGGAAATAGGAGTCACTGGAGGTTTTTGAGCAGAGAGAGACATGGTTTGTCCTGTGTATTATGAAGATTATTTTGTCACACTGTGTGAAGGACGGAATAGAAAGGAGAAAAGCCTATGGAGACTAGTTAAGAGGCTTTTCTAACAGTCCAATAAGAGGTGATGAAGACCTGAACTACAGTGGAAACAGTGTGAGTAGGCAAGAAGGAACAAATCACATAAAATGGTCTAACACTTATTGTAATAATACTAAGATGTAAGTGTTTGTGTGTGTTTCCTCAAATTTGGCCTCAGATACTTACATACTGTGTGAACCTGGGCAAGTCACTTAACCTTTGTCTGCCTCATTTTCCTCAACTGTAAAAGGGGATTATAATAACACCTTCCTCACAGAGTTGTTGTGAGTATCAAATGAGATAATATTTATAAAATGCTTAGCACAATACCTGGCTGGCACATAGTAGGTGCTTAATAAATGTCTCGTTTCCTTCCCTTAAGCTTCTTAACACTACTTGGCACATAAAAGGCACTTAATAAATGGTATTTGACTGACTGACTCCCGTTTCATAATCCTACTGAAAATGATTGATATGCTAGTTTTTAAAATGTCACTCACATACAATTAAACCAAATTAGGATTATGGCAAGGGTTGAGTGCAGAGGGGAGTATCCACTCATTGTGACATACATAATACTGTATTTCTTCATTCCCTGATATCTACCAAATGACCTTTCCTTTCATCATTCTACATTTTGTTTTTCTATGTAGAGCTGACATAGCTTTAATGTGGAATCCCTATAATTTAAATATAAAGCTGAAGAAAGTTTGAAGGTACTCGTTAGAAGAAAGAATTCTTGACTGGCCTCTAGAAATGAAAATTCCTTGCAGCCCTGAGCTCAATCATAGTATGCCCTTACTATGACGCTATCCCGCACTGCAAAGATATGATTTCCTTTCTCATGTCACTGGAATGCTGGAAGGTCTGAGAAAATGGTTTGAAGCTCCAGAAGGTTAATATTTTCCTTTTAGTACAAGTTGGATCCCTTTCCTCGAACAAAGAGCCTTTGGTTTCTACTCTTCCAACCCTGAAGCCATGCATCCTGTGAGAGGATCAATTTCTGAGACATCCATTTTAATTATCTTGGGTTGAAGCTGAATGAATACAGAATCTCTTAGCAGCACCCAAATACCTCCATGTTGGTGGAGAATAATCCCCTAACATAATAAAGGGGAAAAAAATGAACACCTGTGAGTTCAAATCCTCCAAAAATAAGGGTTGGGGAAAGGACTTTCCCTCTGAAGGAAACTCTCTGGGGGATTCTGCAGAGGGGAAAATATCTCCTTCAAATGTACATTAGAAAATCACAGTCTGCAGACGCTTTCTCCATAAGCAGGACTCAGGTATATGACTTCATTTAAGTGTATGTGTAGCAATAAGAACACTGGCTCAAGATGCTAGATTCAGTTAAAATAAAGTCAAACAGACTTAGCCTCTTGGTCAAAGAGACTTAGGTCTCTCAGAGCTAGGGTTCTTTACCCTTTCATGTCATGGACACCTTTGGCAGTCTGGTGAAACCTATGGAACCCTCAGAATTGTATTTTTAATGCATAAAATACATTGGATTACAAAAAGTTAATTATGCTGAAATACAGTTATCAAAATTTAAAACAAAAACAAAACAAGTTCATGGAGGCCAGGTTAAGAATCCTTATCTTAGGGGCAGCTAGGTGTCGCAGTGGATAGAGCACTAGCCCTGGAATCAGGAGGACCTGAGTTCAATCCAACCTTAGACACTTGACAGTTACTAACTGTGTGACCCTGGGTAAGTCACTTAACCCCAATTACCTTGCAAAAAAAAAAATCCTTGTCTTAGAGTATGTAACTTTAAACAGACATGAAAGTCATGCAATTAAAAGAATAAATCATCACACACTTTATGCAAATAATTACTATTTTAGTCCTAAGTACATGCATGAGGATATTGAAAGAATAGTGGGTGACAGAGGGGTCCATGAGTATATGTTGAGGAGCTAGCTGTTGGAGTGGATAGATTGCTGAACCTGGAGATCATGAATAGTACTTTCTTAGGTAGGTACAGAGGCAGCTGGTTGGCTCAGTGGATAGAATGGTGGTCTTGGAGTCAGGAAGACCTGAGTTCAAATCCTGCCTCAGACCCTTACTAGCTGTGTGACCCTGGGCAAGTCACTTAACCTCTGTTTGCCTTAATCCACTGGAGAATGGAAGATGGAAAACTAGTTCAGTATCTTTGCCAAGAAAATCCCATCAATAGTATGATCCACGCGGTCACAAAGAGTCACACACAACTGAACTGTACTTACTGCTCTTTGCTTCCTATGACGAAGGGTCATTCTGAGTTATATAGCATAGCTAAGGGATGTGGAGTGGCTAAGACTTGGTTAATCAAACAGTATGGGTAATAAAAATGGATATCTGGTTTTTTTTCCTCTTCCTCTTTGGAAAAAAAAAATATTATAAGAGATGGCTCTCTGGGAGGGTGGGAGAAGGGATAATCTAAATGATATAAAAATCTAGTAAACTATATAAATAAAAATCCATTTTTTAAAAATCTGGCTGATTGCTGATGAAATCAGT
Organism: Vombatus ursinus; assembly: GCF_900497805.2. Lineage (NCBI taxonomy): Eukaryota > Metazoa > Chordata > Mammalia > Diprotodontia > Vombatidae > Vombatus > Vombatus ursinus. The sequence continues at coordinate 9,075,927 of NW_020954610.1, read as the reverse complement.
TTTTTTTTAACTTTTTATTTTTGGTTACAAAAAAAGAACCATAAAATTGTAAATCTTCTTACCTCTTGCTTTTCCCAACAGTGCCAAGCTTTTCCAGGTAAGTTCTGGCAACTACACACTTGGGCTGCAATAATCTTTGCTTTCAAAGATCCTGTAACAAAGAGGCAGCCTAACAGATAGCAGGCCTGCCTCAGAAGCAAGAGGTGTTCACCCTAATTCTGTAACCCTGAAAAAGCTGTTTAACCTCTCAGTGCCTGGGGCACTAAGACAAAAGCTATTTGTTTCTGAGCTATTGAATTGGTAGTTTCCTTCTTGGGAGTTTTCCCTATACCGATGAAATCACAAATCTAATCCCATCCAAAGACAATGGCATTGGGTATAAAGATTCTATAGTTCAGAGAGAAGAAGGAGAGACAAGAATAAAAGGTCTGGAGAGGAGGATGTGTAAGATCTACCTTAAAAACAAACAAACAAAAAACATGGTTCTACAAACATTTCTTATAAATTTGAGACATTAACTATGTAGTTTGCTGATGCAGTTCACGTTCATTTATCCACATGTATTTGCAGCAAAGTGAATCCTGGAAACCTGGTTAAACTACTACCTAGCTGCTGCATTATACTGAACAAGTCACTTCATCTGTCCTTCCTCTGGCCTCCTTTCTGCATTTGTTAAATGAGGTGGTTCTACAAAATAATCTCTCCAAAGTACCTTCCAGCTCTAACAGTCTATGACACCTACTACCACACTTTGTCAATGATCTTATGACCACTATTTAACCTCAAACTGACTTCCTGTCATCCGCCACACACTTGAGCTACCTCCTCCTGTACCTCATGGCCAGTGGAGTTTTGTTTTGTTTAGTTTTGGGTGGGATGAAAGGCAGAGGAGAATGGCTTTGTAATTTATTTGGTATGAGGAACTACCTTTGAGGAAACTCTACCAACAAAGATTGGCATCTAATATGTAAATTAATACTATCCTAAGGCAAACATGATTAGGAAAATAAGTATGCTGCTCCTAAGTGTCTTTTAGATTATAGCTTTTTGGTATTACTCATCTACCCATTGGTATATGATCCATAACTGAAGAATTGAGAAGACCAGGTAACTATTCCAAATTATCTTTGGGAGATGACGGGACTAACAGTAAAATTGTAGAGGTGCCAGGAAAACATAGGGTGAGTACCCAATGAGAAAACTCCCTATCCAAAGCAGATTACCATCAATCAGCACTTTCTCTCCAAGATATAGTCTTAAAAAGTTCTGAGCTATTGAGAAATTAAGTGGTGTACATAAGTTCACATAGCTAGTATGTGTCAAAGGCAGGCCTTGAGCCCATGTCTTCCTGATTGAGTCTGTGCAAAACTCATCCCTTTTTTTCTTCCTCTTTTTCCTGATCATCTTGTAAGCTTAGATGTCTTCACTCCAAAGTCTCCCAGTTCTTTAGATTTTTTCAATTGTCACTCTGTAATTAAACGTTCTTTCTTTCTGTTGGTTGGTTTGTTCCAATCCTAAGAAAAATCAGCTTGCAAAAATCTGTTTCTACTCATTTTCTTTTCTACCCACATTTCTAACTTCTTTGTATTACGCTATTGTTGTGCTCTTCATACTTAGAGATAATGCCAAGTTTGAAAGTATTGTATTTAAAACCTCAAGATGAAGATTTGAAGAAGGCAGGAGACTGGAAAAAACAATCAATATCTTATAGAAAGAACAGTTCAAACAAATTTTCTGCATGATTATTTTCAAATCCAAACTATTTGTATTTTCTCATGAAGAAATAAAAAAAAAACCTAGCGTTTAAAGCTGTTTAACACAGAATATGACAATGTTTAACACACTATGTTTAAAATAACAATGTTTTGGGGCAGCTAGGTGGCGCAGTGGACAAAAGCTCCAGCCTTGGAGTCAGGAGGACCTGAGTTCAAATCAGACATTTGACACTTACTAGCTGTGTGACCCTGGGCAAGTCACTGAACCCTGATTCCCTCACTAAAATAATAATAATAATAATAATAATAATAAAGTTTCCTTCACTTACCTGCTGATTTACCTTTTTGAGAATTTATTATTCCAAATTATGTCAATTCACTCATTTTCTTCTTTTCCTTTTGTTTTCTCTAATTGTTATTATTCTCTTTGTTATTTCAGCTGTGTCCAACTCTTCATGACCCCATTTGGGATTTTTCCAGCAAAGATACTGGAGTGGTTTGCCATTTCCTTCTCCAGTTCATTTTACAGATGAGGAAACTGAGGCAGACAAGGTTAAGTGACTTGCCCAGGGTCACATAGCCAGAAAGTGTCTGAGACCAGATCTGAACTGATGAAAATGAATATTCCTGATTCCAAGCCCAGTGCTCTATCCACTGCACCACCTAGCTGCCCTATTATTCTCCACCTCTTGAAATAATTTGTATAACTTTTTGTATTTAGTTATCACCACACCCATTTTATTCACCACCCCCACTGCCAGTAGACTATAAGTTCCTTGAGGACAGTGACTGATTCCTTTCTGTGTCCCATTTGCCTGGCATAGTGCTGTGAACATAGCAGGTATTTAATAAAATGTGTTGAATTAAAATGAATCAATTTTAAGAGTAAATTGAAGAAATCCCACATTAGTTTGTTACTAGATAGGGAAAATTTTTCCCAGACTGAAAATATGCAGAATCACATTTACTTTTTTCTTTCTCACTCTTCTATTCCTTCTGTAGAACTCCATGACTTTTCAAATAAAATTCTTGGGGAATTTCAGCAAATTCATTAGGTAATTTATGCATATCCTCTTGACCCAGAAAATGAAGAATACATTGTTAGAACACTTCTCAATTATTTAATAGGAGTGTATTTTTTTTTCAGAGTAAGGAGATTCTTTACATTATCAAACAACTTGACAAAAACCTTATAATTTGTTCAATATTTTTGGTATAATTCTTAGAAATGAAGGGTTTCATCTTTCAAATAATAAAGATGATGATACTACTATTCTAAGAAACGAAAAAGTCCAACTCATCTCTCTCTTTCTCATCTTGTTATTTAATAACTGAGAAATAACAGAGTTCCTTCCTCATTACAAAGCTAGTCCTGCTGTGGTATTAACCTAGTTCTCAAAATACTCAGAACTTTTGTCTTAACACACGTTCAAGGAGGTTCAGAATACCAAAATCCTGTACAGGGGATTATACAGGCAGCTGTCTCCCTTAACTGTTCCTGATGTTACAGGGGAAGAAGCCTGAGGGGCAGTCATTTTGAGTCAGGTCCTTTAGTCAAAGACTCAGGGTTGAGGGATGAAGGGTAGCCCTACTGTTGGGACACAGATTCCTGTTTCAGCCTTTGCTTTCTACAACCCCTAAGTCAAAAATTTGGGGTATAGGTGGGCTGCTGAACGACTAATTGCTCCCCGACTCATGTGAGGTTCATCCACTTGGGAAGCAAGCAAACTTTACTTGAGAGGAGATATGCACACAATGAAGAGAATGGACACAGAAAGCCATCCCAAGTACTGCATAGATTCAGGCACCCCACACAGGTGGATTTTTATAGGCTTCTTCTCTGAGTCAAACAAGTCCAGGAATTGATTTTAGGGAGTGGGGAGTTCAGATTGGGGTGTGGGTCAAGGTTCAGGATTGATGCAGCCTCACTGGTGGCAGGGGGAAAGGGAAAAGGGGAAAAATGGCAGTTAGGTGATATTAAACCTCCCTAATCCTTGGAAAAGGGGGCTTCCTATGACTGAGTGATTTGGTTTTTTTGAACTTCCTAGGTATTTTTCCATTTAGCAGATTAAGTAGGCTACTATATTCCTTATAATTATATAGCACCCCCAAAGATTACAGAGAGCCTACCAAAAATAACTCTGAGATGTAGGTAGGTAGGTAGGTAGTGCAAGTACCATCTCATTTTACAGATGAAGAAACTGAGGCACAGAAAGGCTAAACAGCATGATCAGAAAGCATTAGTCCAGCATTCTTTCCTCCATACCACAGTGCCCCTCATTAGCTATACACTAAGTCAACGCTTCAGAAAGTAGACAAAGGAAAAAGTGGACTCCATGTTTTCACAGAATAAACGAATCAATAAGCATTTGTTAAGTATAGCACCATGTTAGGTGCTGGGTATGCAGAAACAAAAATGAAACTGTCCTAGTCTTCAAGGAGCCTGGGTTCTCTCAGGGCCAACAACTGCTGCTCATATAAGGAAAAATAAAATATGTGCAAAATAATTGAAGATCATCCCTTTTCCTGATCATCTCTGCACAATATCCTGAACTTGGTGAACCAGCTGGATTTAGGTAATCCTCCTTAAATGTCTGAAGTGGTTGGAAGAGGTAAAGTCAGATAAGGTACCTATCACAATTTTTCTACTTCAGGTGGTAAGTTTACTTCCATATTGAGATCTGTTCAAATCTGGTTAGGTGAACAGAAGGAGGTAATTTTGTTTCATTTGGAAACCATTTGCAAGGGTAGCTTGGTTAGATGACCTGTAATAATGAAGAATTCAGATAATTTACCTAAATTAAATCCATGCATAATTCAAAACCTTCCTGTGTGTTGATCTGATCTCCACTACTTTTTAAAAAGAAAACCCTGATGGCTTCCCTTTGCCTACCAAATTTCATTCCCCTGGTCATTTCCACCTGCCTAAATCTTATCCATCTTTCCAGACCTGACTCAAAGGTTATCACTTCCATGTTCCCTACCATGATCTGCCTAATCTCAGGAATCTCACATCAATTTCTGTATACATCTCGTGCACTTGTTATACCCTAGTTTACACCAGGGTTTTTCTGGTGTATATTTTTGTCCCCTCCTTAATCATAAGTGTCTTGTTGGTTGTATGACTGTGTGTGGGTATATCACTTAATCTTTCAGGCTAAATTTCCTCATCTCTAAATCAGGGGATTAGACTAGGTGATTTCTAAGGTTGTTGTCCATCCCCTCCACCACTACTAACTTTCAATTTATGATCCTACTTTCTTATATCAAAATCTCACTGAAGTCCCTTAATGTTGAGATATAAAGATTCCACCACCCTATGATCTCTTACAACTTCTTTCCACCTTTCCATCCTCACTGCTACAGAATCAATTGAGTCCTTCATTGATGCTGACATGTGAGGTATATATTTACCACTGTAACATATTTCTTGTTTATACCACATGGTCAATGTGGCATAATAGAAAAGAGAGGTTGGGCTGGGATTTAGAAAACCATAATTCAAATTATTCCTCAATCACTTATTAGCTACGTGACTATGGGTAAGCCACTTAATTTCACAGAGTCTCAGCTTCCTCATCCAGAAAATGGCAATGATAACAGAAATATTTGGTCACCTTCCCACTCAGGATTGTAGGGAGGATCAAATGAGTCCTTTGAATCCAAAATTTCAGAATTGGAAGGAACTCATTTTAGTTTCACATTTTAAAAATTAATTTTGTTTCTGTGTTTTTGGCTAGGCAATGGGGTTAAGTGACTTGCCCAGGGTCACACAGATAGTAAGTGTTATGTGTCTGAGGCCGGATTTGAACTCAGGTCCTCCTGAATCCAGGGCCGATGCTCTATCCACTGTGCCACCTAGCTGCCCCAAGAATTAATTTTTTTAAGGAAAAAAATTAATTTTTCTGGGGCAAAATATTCTTCCCCCAAATTGCAATGGAAGAGAACAGTTCAGATACTTCAATACTGCAATATAAAACTAACTAACCCTACATAATACTAACTAATTAAATGTTAACTAACCCGACATAATAAAAACTAACCTAAATTCCCTCAGGTTTTAGAAATGCAATGATCTTGGAGAAATTGTTGCCTGTGTGGAATGCTTTACTTAAATGCCTTTCTATTGGATAGTGCTTGAAATAAGTGGAATATTTGTAAGGCAGAGATTTCTTGTTTTGAACAGAATCTGACTTGCATGTAGAGAAAAACATTTTAAACCCTAGAGATAAAGGTTTTAAGACTGTTGTCTCAAAGTAATTAAATTCATTTTCCTTAGGCATTTTTTTTACTACAATAGGCCCTCTCTGTTATGAAGACATATTGGATCTACTGCCAGCTCCTGGCTCCACCCAAAGGAAGGCAAACAGTACACTAATATGACATTAAAATTAAATTTACTCAGACTAAAGTCAGGAAATCCAACCTAAGACACACATAATAGGGAAGAGTTAATGCGCTTTTGGGGACTGAGGATGTTCAGGCCGTGATTGCCAAGATGATTTTTTTGAAACTTGTATTTCACAGTTCCCACAGATTCAAAACAAGAGCCAGAAGCTGGGGTTTATCCCTTCTGTCTCATGTATACTTGTTCTGGTCTCTAGAGATTGTTATCAAAATTCAAAGACCTTTCCTCCTTACACTCCCTACCCACAATCCTACTCCTAACTTCATTAAATTGTTTAAGCTTTTCCTCACAGAATATAGAGCACTGGGCCTGGAATTAAGAAGACCTGAGTTCAAATGAAATCTCAGACACTTACAAGCTGTGTGACTCTGGGCAAGTCACTTAACCCTCTGTTTGCCTCAATTTCCTCATATATGACATGAGCATAATGATAGCACCTGTGTCACAGAGTTGTGAAGATCAAATGAAATAATATCTTTAGGGGCAGCTAGATGGGGCAGCTAGGTGGCGCAGTGCATAGCGCTCCAGCTTTGGAGTCAGAAGGACCTGAGCTCAAATCTGGTCTCATACACTTGACACTTACTAGCTGTGTGACCCTGGGCAAGTCACTTAACTCCAATTGCCTCACCAAAAACAAGAAAGAAATAATATCCGTAAAGTTTTAGCAAAATGCCTAGCATATTGTTGTTGTTCAGTCATGTCTAACTCTTCGTGATCCCATGGAGCATACTGTCCATGGGGTTTTCTTGGCAAAGACACTGAAATGGTTTGCCATTTCCTTCTCCAATGGATTAAGGAAAACAGAGGCTAAATGACTTGCTCAGGGTCACACAGCTAGTAAGTGTCTGAATCTAGATTTGAACTTAGGTCTTCTGGATCCCAGGCCGAGCACTCTATCCACTAGGCCACCTAGCTGCCTCCTAATATATGCCTAATATGCCTATATTGATAAGGCCATATTTGTTTCTGGTGCTGAATCATTTGACAGTGCTTCAGTAGGTGCTTAATAAATGCTCATCTCTCCTTCCCTCTTCCCCTGCTCTACCATCCTTCTTTACGCTGGGCTTTTTAGTCATACAAATCATAGTTTCTCACACTTAGAAGGTAGCTCAGAGATTACCTAGCCCACCACCTACTCCAATCAAGAATCCCATCTCCTTCAACCCCAACAAATGACAATCTATGGTCCATATGAAAACCTCCAGTGACCTCACTACACTCTACCCCACCCCCTAAAAAACAGTCCACTCCATTCATGAGCAACTCTAATTGTTAGTTTTTCCTATTCTGAGCCAAAATATGATTCCCTGTGACTTCCACCGATTGTTCCTACTTCTGCTCTCTGGGTCCAAGGAGAAAAAGCCTCATCCCTCTTCCATATGACAACCTTTGGTATATGTGAAGACAGCTTTCACGTACTGTCTATCTGCCCTTCACTCCCTTAAGTCTAAGGCCAAACATGCCTCGCTCCTTCTGGTCCACTTCTGGTCTTTTTTTATAGCTCTCTGATCACTCCACATCTTTTAGCAGTTGTTTCCTAACGGCTGCCCTTTCTTCTAACCACGGAAATCCCCCAGAGACTTCGCATTATAACTACTGTTTTTCTCTTTCAATTTTTCTTATATGCTTTTCACAGTATTACTCCCTGAAGCATGTGAATCCCACTAAAGCCAAAGGGAAGCAACCAATCCTTTTACCCTGGAATTCTCCCACCTAAGACCTACCGCGTGCTGTGTACTACTGGCAGGCTGAAATCAAAGCAAGGACTAAGGCGACTGACTATATGACTTTGGAGAAGCCATGTATTCACTTTTGGCCTCAGTTTCCTCATCTGTGAAATGAAATTTGAATTAAAAATTAAATTAAAATCTTTAACAATAAAAAGTTAAAAATGTTCACTTTTTATCCAGCACATTATTAAGAGTTGCAAAATGCATTAAATATATAATTTCATTTGATCCTCACAACAAACCTGTAAAGAAGGTGCTGTTATTAACCCTGTTCTACAAATTAGGAAACAGGCTCAGAGTGGATAAGGTCACTCAGGTGGGGCTTGAACTCAGGGCTTCCTAATTTCAAGTCTAGCACTCTATCTACTACATCAATACTAAGGTCTCTTTTAGCTTTAAATTCTATGAAAAGCAGGGGGAGAAAATGCAGTACGAGTGAGGAAAAAGAAAAAGGAAGGAAGGAGATGAGAAAATGAAATAATAACTGAAACATATAGTGCTTTATTATTTACAAAGTACTTTATATCCATTATTCCATTTGAGCCTCAAACTATTTTACAGATAAGAAGCTGAGTAACAGAAAAATTAGGTAACTTGTCCATGGCACCAAAGTTCATAAGCATTTAGGGGGCAATTCTAATGCAGATGTTACTAATTCAAATTCTGACCCTCTATTATATTGTGTCACTTCCAAAAAGAGGAAATAGAGTATAGAGAATGGAAGAAATACTGAAGAAAAGAATTTTAGAGCTAAAAGGTATCCAGCCCCCTCATTTCAAGGATATGGAAACTGGCCAACAGACATGAAATGGCTTTGCCTAAAGTCATGCTATTCGTGGCAGAGCTGAGACTAGAAACCAGGTCTCCTAACTTCCAATCCAGTGCTCTCTCCACCAAATCATGCGCTGCCCTCACGGCAGAGTCCCATGAACCAATGTCCCATGTACCAATCAGTGGCACCATCAATGTGTGTTACCTAATCTAAATCTAACCCAGTTCCTAAGGTAGCCCATATCATCTTGAGTCACCATGGCCAAATGTCACTTGCTGCCATTTTCTATCAAATCTATCACCTTGTTCTATGCTTCTTCTGTCAAATTCTTAGCCTGGGTTATGGGCTTTTAGACTTAAACTATACTCTAGTTCTAATGTTAACTTTTGACTTATGCCCTTTGGTGTGACTAACAAGGAATTGAGAATGTTTAACTTGGAGAAGAGAAGACAGATAGTTGTCTGCAAGTACTTAAGGGCTATAAACATGAAAGAGGGATCAGACATGCTGTACTTGGTCCCAAACTAGAAGTGGTGGGGAAGGTTGCAATGAGGTAAACTGAGGCTGAAGGAAGGAAAAACTTCCTAACATTTAGAACTATCCCAATGTGGAATGTGGGTTTGCCCTCACTTGAGTTCTGTAGACTGTTTGGATTTGACATATACGGCAGAGGGGATCTTTTTTATTCTTTTTTCTCCTGAATTTCTTTTTTTATTTTGATTTTTTAACATTCTTTTTTAGAGTTCCAAATTCTCTGCCTCCCTCCAGTCCTTCCCCTACTCATTGAGAAGGCAAGAAATTACATCCATTATACATGTGAAGTCATGTAAAACATATTTCCATATTAATCATGTTGCAAAAACAAAAAACAAAACAAAACAAGAAATACAAAGAAAGTGGGGGAAAAAGGATGCTCCAATCTATACTCAGAGTTCATTCACCACTGCTCCTTTGGAACTGTCACAGATCATTGTATTGATCAGAGTAGATAAGTCTTTCACAGTTGATTAGAATTACAATATTGCTGTTACAGTTTACAAGTTCTTCTGGTTCTGCTCTCTTCGCTATCGGTTCATACAAGTCTTCCAAGGTTTTTCTGAAACCATCCTGCTCATCATTTCTTATAGAACAATAATATTCCATCACAATTATATACCACAACTTATTCAGCTACTCCCCAATTGATGGCCATCGAAGGGATCCCTTTTTTATTCACATGTTAAACTAGCTGGTCCCTGCAGTCCTTTCTAACTCTAAATTTCCAATATTCTGTGAAATGTTCCTCTTCTCTATTCAATCCATTGAAAAACCATCCTTTATTCCTGTCTCTTTCACTTCCATGGAAGGGAATTCACTTACCATTTTCAGCATGGAGTTCAAATGTGTTCCTCAGTTTCAAGGCCTTTGAAATCGGTCCAACAGTAACTACTCTTCGCAGCCCATATGTTCTCTCTCAGCTCCTTTTATTCCCATTTTCTGGTCTCTTTTTCTATTCATTCTTCTTGGCCAAATCTAATTCTCAAAACAACCCCCTACAGTTGCTTGCTTGTCTGCTTCCTTCCTTTCATTGAAATCTCACTTCAAAATCTACTCAGCCTTCACTATAGCCAACTGTAAACTAAGAAGGAGAAAAAAACATAAAGTAGAAAACAGAAACCTCCTCAACCAATGAAAGAACAGGAATAGCCACTCTCTCTCTTTTCCTCCCATATCTTGCCCTTCTTTCTTCAACAAACTTTTTAAATTTTTGTCCCCTTTGTCTTCTTAGCAATGGAAATACTACAGGAATAAAGTGAGTGTTACTTTTTATGCAGTGCCTTCTCTGGACCCTAGTAAATGGAAGTTGAAAAATAATAATGGAGTTAGATGTTTTTAGCCAGAGGAAATAACTCCATTAATTGTTTTTTACGCTTCTTGTATTTCATGCAATTTTACTACCCAAAATAATTCAAAGCCATCAGCAGTATGTACTCAAAGGGGCCTTTAGAATGTCTGAAGTCCCAAGTAAATACATTTGACCAAATTTAACATAAAAGATTAATTTCTTTTTTCTAAAAAGAGGATACTATTCCTCTCCATCTGCTGAAGTGCTTCTTCTTAAGGACTCTTCTCAAGCTTCATAGTGTTCAATTTCATCCTACCCAACAAACCTTTAATAAGCACTAATGCAGAGGTTCCCAAAGTGGGTGATATCATGCCCTGGGGGGGGCAACTGGAATGATGGGGGAAGGGGGGATAGTAGCCTCGGGTGCAAGTGGGGTCATTGAATAAAAATAAGAGGGCAATGGAAGCATAAGGAAAGAAGAGAAAATATGAAAATTCTGAAGAACCATTTGTACATGGTTTCATCTGTTGTGTAACAGAGTTAAAGTCATAATGATTACAATATTTTCCAAATAAACACACAAAATGCAAGTTATAACCGATCAGTGGTCAAGTCCACCAATAGGTCTTAATAAGCAAGTGTTGGCAGGGGAGCATGTTGTACATTGTCAGAAAGTCCAGCATGCATCAGCAGGAACACATGGGTGTATTGACTTCTTCACAATATGATAATATACGGTTAAATGATGCAATAATTGCATCATCAAAATTTCAACACGGGAAAAAACACATAAATTTACAATAAATTATTAAATTTAAGATGCATTATTTTTTAAAAATATTTTACATTTTTGGAAATTATGCAAATTTCAAAAAACAAAAACAAAAACAAAAACATGAAAGAGTTAAAGAAAGTAGATTTCCAGGAGGGCACTGAATCATTTTTTTTTTTTCAAAGGAGGCATTAGACCAAATAAGTTTGAGAACCTCTGCATTAACATGATATTCAGCACTGTGGTAAGTGCTGAGAATGCAAAGAAAACAAAACAGCCAATGACTTCAAGTAGCCAACATTCTACTGAGGAAATTAGAACATCAATCAACAGGTATGTACTAAGTGTTTACTCTGTGCCAGTGTTTAAGTGTTAGAGTTACAAAGACAAAAGTCCCTGCCCTCAAGAAGCTTACATTCTATTGGGAATGAGAATATGACAGTATACAAGGAGAAACTTGACAAATACAGAATAAAGGTCCTGGCAGCTGGAGGGATCAGGAAAGGCAGAAGGTGGAACTTGAGCTGAGTCTTAAAGACTATCTTTCACAGTCACCACAACATCATCACAATATTGCTGTTACTGTATACAAAGTTCACTTCACTTATCACTTCACTATATCTAAGTCTTCCTAGGTTTTTCTGAAACCATGCTGCTTATAGTTTCTTATAGCACAAAAGTATTTCATCACAATCATATACTACAACTTGTTCAGCCATGCCCCAACTGATGGGCATCAAGGAGATTTTTTTTTTTCATTTACAACAATTCCAAAAGGTAGGTGTAAGCAGGGAATAAATTCCAGGCCTGGTGCAGGGTGCAAAGGCAAAAGATGGGAGAAGGGGGCAGCTAGGTGGCGCAATGCATAGAGCTCTGGCCTTGGAGTCAGGAGGACCTGAGTTCAAATTCCGACCTCAGACACTTGACATTTACTAGCTGTGTGACCCTCGGCAAGTCACTTAACCCCGACTGCCTCACCAAAAAGCAAAAACAAAATAAACAAACAAAAAAAAAAGATGGGAGTAGGAAAGTCTAACATGCAAAACAATGAATAGGCCAACATGGCTAGATCTCAGAGGGCAGGGTTGGGAGAAGTGTTAAGTTGTGGAGAGTTTTAAATGTCAAAGAGAAAAAATTATATCTGATCTTTGATGCAACAGGCAGTCACTGGATTTCACTGAGAAGGGAGGAGTTACATAATCAAACCTATGGTTATAGGAAAATCACTTTGGTCATCGTAGGGAGGATGGATTGTAGTGGGAGATGTTCGTGAAAGGTAGGCCAAAAAGGAAGTTCTCACAGTAGTCCAGGAGTAAGGTAATGAGGGCCTGAACCAAGGTGGTGGCAGTGAGTGGAGAAGAGTGGACTTATGAGAAATGTGGAGACAGGGAAGACACAATTTGGCAACATGATAAATTTGTACATGCCAAGTGCAAAATAAAGGCATATTCTGCCTGATGTGACAAGTTGGTTCTACAAGAACACAATATTGCTGTGGGCAAATCCCCTAGGAAATGATGGGACAGTCTTTTGCTACTCTCTAGTGCCAGATGCAAATATAATAAAATAACCATCAGAAGAATTAGGTATTAAACTCTTAAAAATACAGTCTTCTATTTTTTCTAAATGGAATAAAATCGAGCCCCTTTTTCTTTTAAATGTTACAAGGCTTTGTACAATGATATGTCTATTAAGATTCTTTAACATTCTGTTGCTGTACAGTTTCCTTTCTCTTAGACTGTGTCATCTATCTGGAACAGTCTAATGCAATAGTGGGGCGGGGGGAAGTAATTTAAATTAAGGGCTATTAAGCAAAGCAATGATATTCAATGTATTTAATGTTTTTCCCCGACACTAACTTAAGTGCTTTCCATTTCCCAATCAGCAACACTGTTATGCTCTAATAGATCTGCCCATCAGATATGATAATTGGCCTTCAATTACATTTCATTCCAAATTAATCCTTGTAAGTGTACCAAAGCAAAAGAAAGACAATAGCCAAAGCAAAGACACTAAGACAACATGTTAGTCTTTACTAGAGTAAAAACTCCCTTAAGCCAAACCTCAGGGGAATCAGGAAAATTAACAGAACCAGCTTTGTGAGAGATACTTACTAACAGCACGAGTCTTCTGGGAAATCACTACCTGTGGGTGGGTTGGAAATTTTATAACTGAAGGTTTATGCTCCCATAGAAAGAGGAGGAGGTAATAATGTGGGTGAATGAACCAAATGCACGAACAGCTAGCTCACGTGCAACATTTCCCATCTCACTTCTCCTGGGGCGATGTGGCTTGAGGTACACATGTGTTTTACTCTCTTATGAGTATTTCTAAAGTATCCAAAGCACAGTAGGACTATCCCTTTCGCACTGGGGAACTCTGGGAAACTAAAACCCTGTTGTAGCTAGATGTGCCCAGTAAATCAGCCACAACCAAAATACAGAATGAAAGTTGTGAACAGTGCATGAATTTTTTCAGATCACTAATCTCAGCCAAAAAACCCATCACACAAGATTCATTCTCCTGAATGCTCCCTGTGGCTGCCCACTGGGCACTCTGCACACATCTTGCACGTAACTAGTCATTTACATGTTTTCTCCTGCCCTAGAACGGAAGCTCTTTGACGGCAAGGACTAGGCTTGGTTTTGTTTTTACCTTCTTTGTATCCACAGCACATAGTACAGTGCCTGGCACATACAACATGCTAAATAAATGTTTGTTGATTGATTAGTATGTGAAATAGATTTTAGAAAATCATAGCTCTCGAGCTAAAAGGGACCTCGAAGGCCATTTAATCCAATCCTCTCTTTTAATAGATAAGGAAACTAAGATTCATAAATGATGAATGATTTACCTAAGGTCACACAGGTAATAAGAGTCAGAGGCAGGTTTTGAACCCAGAAACAGTATACACTTCTACCGTGTCAGACTTTCCAGTCCTCACTCCAAATGATCTCAGACATTTGGGATTCTTTGTCATTGCCTAACATACCAAAATTACTCTTCAGAGCCCCAAAGCAGCAATATGACCATTTCTGGCAACTGAAAAGTTAATATAACTGCCAAAAAGCCTTCTCTGTCCCCCCCCCCCCCCCAGGATCAATTGATTTAAGGTACTGCACCTCTATGCCACATACCTGATGTAAGAGCAGTTTTAACATTTCCTGATACTAAGGTGTAGAATTAAGTACAAAGAACACAAAATATCCATCTATTGTGGATGTCCTTATAGGATGACAAATCTCAGGAATGTTCAGTGCTTTCCTGGAAATAAAGGAGAAAAGTAGGAGCAGGGAGAGCAAGGAAAAATCTCTCACAATGGTACCATGACCAAGTTCAAATGGTTACATTGTAGATGTAGTAGTTCTTAACCAGGGCGGAAGGGGCGGGGGTTGAACTTGTTTCTTAAAAATATTTTGATAATTCCATTTTAACATAATTGATTTATGTTATTCAGTTTAAAACATGATTCTGAAAAGGAATCCACAGGCTACATTAGCCTCTCAAAGGGACCCATGAAGCAAAAAAAAAAAAAAAAGAAAAAAAAGAAAAAGAAAAAAGGGTAAAACTTTTTCACTGTAGCACAATTTCTGCATCTACTTTGAGCGCAACACAAAAAGCACTGGAAACCAGCTGAATTCTTGCCCATCAGCCTCTCTGCCAAGTCACTTAAGGCAACTGTCTCCAAATGTGGGATTTTGCCTCATGCCACATCACTATCATTTGCAAAGCTGTCAGGTGTCTTCTTACAGCATCAAATATGTCCTGCTTCCACAAAAGGAAGAAATCCACGCGCACAGACGCACAGACACACACACACACACAGACACACACAGACACACACACACACACACACACCCCTCCTTTACCCCAGCACTGTACATCTGACAAATGCCTGGCTTGCTAAAGGATTGCATTTTGGCAAGGTAAGGCACTGTGAAAGCCAACACCTGCCCGCCCCCACTCCACTCCACTCCATTCCATCCCGTGCCTGGTTATGAACTGCCAAGCTGTAGCATCAATACCCTGAAAGGACCTTTCTTCCACACTTTTATACACTGTGTGGTTATCAAAAGACTCCTCAAGTACACTTGCCAATAGCAAAGGCACTTGGAGCATTCCACAAGGCAGTAATGAAAGGCATAACCACAAGTCAGGGTTTCAGCAAGGATTAGTACTTCCCTTAGGCTGCCAACAAAGCCTTGAAAATTATATCTTTAAAAACACAGATTATGGCCTTGTTGAGGGGTTACAGCTGATATATGCAGTGGAAAAGAGAAACATATCAACTGCTTTCACCCATACTCACACAAAGGCATTGCTGGAAGGGGAGACACACGCTGGCTCCAACTGCTTTGCTCACAAGAATCTTTATAAACCATTGTTTGGTGCCCCACATTTCTACATAGGCTTTAGATAATATTCTTCTTTTCTAGTCCACAATACTTAGCTCACTGCTAGGCAAATCGCAACTTTCAGGACACACAGACCAGTTGAATGATTCTAATGGATATCTTACCCAGCTCTGACAGTGAGATTTGAGCTCAGTAGCTTTGCCCAGTCCCTAGAAAGGATAGCTTTGCACAGCTGGTTGTGTTTATTCAGACCAGGTGTCTCTTCCCCACCCCAAAGCATGTTTTCCTGCAGACTATGAATGTCTAGTCTGATAACAATATGCAATGTGTGTCAGGACAAAGATTAAACCTCAAACCTCCACATGATCCCAATCAGTCTGCTAACCTATGTTATTCCCTAAAGCATGTGTTGGAAAACTTAAAAAACAACAACAGTGCATTAAGGTTCCAATAATTTTTCTGTGGGAATGCCCTTAGGATGGGTAGTGGAGAAGATGGGGAGTGGAGGTGGGGGAAGTACAGGATGGCTTCCCATTCTCAAAGCCAAAAGCAGCTCTCACAAACAGCAGGCAAGGGGATGTGGGAGTAACAATCAGCCCACATGCCAATAAAAATCAACTTGCATGCTGTCTTTGACATGTGTATTGTAGGTCTCTGACCCCTGCCTAGAAACTGAGTTGGGCTTTAAAGGATGGGTAATAATATTGGTAATTCACTTTGATTTAGTATTTTTTATCACAATCCTGTGAGATTAGTATTGAAAATAACGTTATCCCCACTTAATCAGATATAGGGCTGTGTGGTTTTCACACAGTCACAGAGTTAGTAAGTATCTAAGGTAAGACCAGAGCCCAGATCTCCTTGAACCCTAAGTCCACCACTCTTTTCCACTATCCTAGATTGAGTACACAATGTAAATTGGAATTCCTTTCCACTGGTAAATGTACCTTCTAAATGAGAAGTAATGAAGCATAAACTAAGACGGCAACAATGAACCAACCTGTAATGAAGGTGTCAATATTGCTAGGATGTGCTGCCCACAGCACCCCCTCTCAATGATGTACTTCAAAGATTGATGTCATTCACTCACACAACCACTGGCTGTCATCCACAGGATCCCATATCTATTCTGCTTCTCTTTCAGGCTCACCTTGCCCCACAATTCTGCCTCCCACTTGATGCTTTCCCAGTCCCCTCATCCTCCTGACTAGATGAGGTTTGGTAGGTTGTTAGCTGTTTCACGGGGTTAGGCTGGGCACTCTGGAGAATAAGCTAACCCCTTTCCCAAGGTTACTATTACCTGACCAGTGTGGACTGTCCTCAGCCCAGAAATTGAAATGGTAGGCACAGGGACCCATACCACTCCTTTCTCCTGGGAGACCCATTTCACTCCTTTTACTCAAAAGCCTGGGGTTTGTCTCTCTCTGGGTTATCCAACATAGAATAAATTGTGTTCCAAGATCTGTTGCCCCATTCAACTGAATTTTCTCAGGACTCAAAATTTCTAGTTACAGCTCTCGAAATGAGAATGAAAAGGAAGGAACAACCTCAATGTGCACACGTGGAATTTTGTTATTCTATGCTCCAAAGCCTGCCCCAAGTTATGAATGTGGGTTTTTTCCCCCTCTATTGCCATAATTATCTTTACTTTGAGTTGGTATTGGAGAAGACAGAGGTGCCTGGTACATAGACAGCCATCCCAACCTCCCTTCAATATGAAGCAAAGATTATTTCAGATATTAAAAACCCAGAGATGTAAATCCAACCGCTTCCAGGGTGAAGCTGTGTTTTTCCTGTGTTTTCAGATGCATTCAGACTGAAACCATTTTACATATATACTCCTAAGCTGCCATTTCCACAAAGAGGAGTGTATGAATCTCTGGATCTTTTAATATGGATCCTCTTGTGTTCTGTTCTCTCTGCTATCATCCTTCACCAAAAAGAGTCAGCCGGAAGCCAGAGCCCCTAATATACCATTAGCTGTTATGAGAAGCAGGAAGAGCAATTCATTAAGAAGGGTTCAAAAGTACACTACAATTCAGCTCCATCCTTTGCTAGAAGTGAGGCTGCCCTAGCGTGGCATCTTCATTAGTGATGGAAACCAGTAGAATGCTATCTTCTGGGCATTCTTTACTAGGAAAGAATTCCAGTAAATACAAAACATGAAGAAGGAACAAATGTTCTGTCTTGGGATATGACAAGCTAAGAAGGTTGAACATTTATCATATGCTTTTCTTATATGATTAGAAAAATAAATTTGGATTCATAAACAAAATCTGAAAAAAAAAATCACACCAGACTGGTAGTGTTTAATACTTAAACGTGATGCTTTCTTGATGTCTTCATAGGATTCAAGTAAATAATATGTATCATCAGACCAATTCCTAACCTTTGGTAATTCAGCACCTAAGAGGAATGGAATCATGTCCAGTTCTCTTGTATGACAGGGAGAGATGGGAGAAAATTATTCTCCCCACTTTACAGCTATAAAAACAGAGTACTCAAGTAAGTTACTAACCATCCCTGAACAGCAATGCTGGGAGAGGAACTTAATAGCTTCTGACACCCAAGTCTAAAGGGAAGCTTACAGGCATTAATATCATCATAAAGCCCAGTCCTAATAAGGCTAAGGTTATACATTGTATCCCTGTCCGGGACAATTAGTTTCACTCTATTCTGAAGCCACAAAATGCCTGCCTAAATCTATCCAGGCAGCCACGCTGAAAATTTGTCCTTCTGACCATCTGGGAGTAGGATGGCAGAGAGAGAGTTTGTGTACATGTGTGGGTATGTAGGTGTGTTTGAAATATCATAGATAGATTGATACAAATCCATCACGAATGCTCCAAAAAGCAACTCAAAGGCCTATCCTACTATTAGTATATCAATAGTGTCATTTTTTTTTAACAAAGGTCTTCAAAACCAGGTGCCTTTTTATTTTCTCAGTCTTTTATTTTATTTTATTTTATTTTAACATTTTATCCCCCTCCATGTACTCAGCTACTCCGGCCTATTTTCTGCTCCTCACACGTGACACTAACATCTCCTTTCTATGTGCCTTTGCGCTGGATGTCCTTCAAGCCTGGAATGCTTGGCATCTGTGCCCCTGCCTCTTAGCTTCCCTGGCTTCCTTTGAGATGGTTCAAGTCCCAACTTCTACATGAGGCCTTTCCCAGTTCCTGCAGTTACTTTCCCTCTGAGATGACCTTTCATCTGCTCTACACATCTCTATCTTGTACATATCTAGTTGTTTCCATGTTGTCTCTCCATTAGAACATAAGTTCCCCACGGACAGAAATTGTTTCTGCCTTTCTTTGTATCCCTAGCACATGCCTGGCATGTAGTAAGCATTAAATAGATGCTTGTTGACTGACTGAGAAAATCTGCAACATACTCTAGTTTTGGGTTTTTGTTTAGTCATTTCAGTTGTATCCAACTTTCTTCGACACCATTTGGGGTTTTCTTAGCAAAGACACTGGAGTGGCTTGCCATTACCTTCTCCTGCTCATTTTACAGATGAAGAAACTAAGGCAAACAGGGGTAAATGACTTGCCCAGGGTCACACAGTGGGTAAGCGTACAAGGCCAGATTTGAACTCATGAAGATGAGTCTTCCTGGTTCTAAGCCCAGTGCTCTATTCACTGCTCCACCTAGCTAGCTGCCCACTTTTAGATTACAAATTACATAAATGATGACACTTCTACCAAAGTCTCACTATGATACCTCACTGAAATGCAGAGTTGACCTAGGTCCTGAAAGGCTATAAGCAAAGTACTAACTTTGACCTGTTAACAAGACAAGAAAACTTCAAGTACAGTCCCAGTTCTGCTCCCCCTAGTACAACAGCAGCTCCTTGAGGACAGTGTCTGCTTTACTGTTGTCTCCATATGGTCAGAGCCTAGTAGAATGTCTTATACATAGCAGGGCTTAATAAGTGTTTGCTGAATTGGATTCAATTGAGTTTTGCATCAGCCATTTAAATTTTTAAAAATCCTCTATCAGATGATGGATTTTGGAGGGTGAAGGACCATAGCATCTCATGAAACCGCTCTTCTAAAGGTTCTGAGAGAACTGAATCTACATCAGCAGAAGGAGTGCTCACAACAACGAAATCATGAGTCATTCAAATATTGAAGTTTAATAGACCGGCCTGCATTGCTGTTCTGTTCTCCTCATTAATGTTTTATACAGAGACATTTAAACAAATTTTCACTGTAAGAAAGAAATTCTTTTTCTGACTGGGCCAGTGATTTAACTGGTGCAAGACAGTGCTGTCAAACTCAAAGTGTCTTAGAAAGTCACAAACTAATATTATCTATATTATACTGTATTTTTATTTCTTTTGTTAAGCATTTCCAAATTACATGTTAATCTGGTTCAGGACACACTTGGGAGTGCTGCCGGCTGCCCAGTATTGAGTATGGCACTTCTGGTATAGAGAGCTCCTGGTAAGAACCTTCCTTCAACATCCTCTCTGCAGCTTACAGTCTTAGAGAGATACCTGGTACACTAAGGGGCAAGGTAACATGTTCTGGGTCACAAAGCCAGTGTGTCAGTGGCAGGACTTGCACCCCAATATTCCTGACCCCAAGGTCAACTCTTTATCTATTATGCCATACTGCCTCCAAATTAATTTTAATGGTTTCAAATCTGTTCATAAAGTGCATAAAGGAACGCTATGGGGCTCCAGGTGGCAATTCTTCTATTGCAACAAACATAACATATAGATGGCTGAACTGGGCACAACACCCACCATGCACTAATCTCCTATTCAGTACCATTGCCCCAGTCTAATTCCATAGATTCCTAACAATTTCTTCCCAATCTCATCAACTACCCCCATCAAATATTGAATCATATTGTGCCAGTAAATATTTAGTTTGTAGTTGGACTTTTAATTATTTAGATGATTAAATGTCTCAACCCTATTCAGTGGGCAACACTCTAACTAAAAGTGAGCAATTCAAAGATTCCAAATTTTGATGGCCTTTCCAGGAGCACCATAAACAGACCAAACCACTCTTCACATGGTCAAAACAAAACCAAAATCTCTGGGAAACAATTGCTCCTGATGCTCTAGCAACAGGCTTTTCAATACCCACAGAAGGAACAGCCAAAGTTTTCCTGAAGGCAGTCCCTGAAAGGCGCTACCTTAAGGGTTGGCCAGTCCTCAAAACAAGTCATAATAGACCACTATTTTTCTTCTTATTGACTGTAGCTTCCAAGAACATTCAGTATGATTGTCATTAGTTGATACCCTCCCAGTAAGAAAAGCTTCCCTCATATAGTATCTCTTGCTTAAAACCTAGTTTTCTATGAGGTCTCCAGAGAATCATGACCTTTCTTGTATGGTGCACATTTGCTATTCTAATAAAGCTAAATGAGGTCACCACTTTTTAATCAAAATTAGTTCATTTATCCATTTAAACCACATTTTAAAGCACCTATTACATGCAAGATAAATTATTTTGCTAAGCAAAAGGGGAGACAGAGATAAATAAAGGGATGGACCTTGTCCTCAAGAAGCTAACAATCTGGTAGAAAGGATGATATACAAAAACAACAACTATACAAAATGGTATGTAACTGCATAAGTACAAAATCCTATAAGAAGTCAAAATAATGAGAGAACACGTCTGATCCAAAGCATCTAATTGACCATAAACCAAAACATCTTATTGATCACTTGATATACGTGGATGACATCAAGCTATATGACTCTACCTAAATATGTATTAAACATCTCTTTCACCTCCTGGAATCTTTCTTTAATGTTATCAAAATATCATTTGGACTTGATAAGTATATAATTCCTAATATATGCCAAGATAGAGACCAAAAGCTTCAAGCTTGAATCCAAAGGTCACAATTAACCAATGGATGAAGGCAACACCTACAAATAAATACAATGATGTCCTTGAAGCAAACAAATCTAACATAAAGACATTAAAAAAAAAGTTGTAGCTAAATACATTAAGAGTCTTATGGTATACAGAAATCAAACCTGAATGAAAAGTACACATTTAAAGAAATTAACATCTAGGAAACACTAGCCTTAATGCATACTTTCTGAACTGTAAAATGAACCATAAGAGATATGGAAAGTATCCTAGCAAAAAACCCATACAATATTAATGAAAACTCTAATGTTCTCCCTCATACCCCTCAGAAAGGAAGTTAACAAAAAAGAAAACTGACAAATGCTAGAGGGGCTGTGGGACAAAGTTACATTAATGCACTGTTGGTGGAGCTGTGAACTGGTTCAGCCATTCTGGAAAGCAATTTGGAACTATGCCCAAAAAAGCTATTAAGCTGTGCATACCCTCTGACCCAGTGATACCACTACTGTGTCTATTCCCTAAAGAGATCAAAGAAAGAGAAAAAAGACTCATACGTACAAAAATATTTATAGAAACTCTGTTTGTCGTGGCAACAAATTGGAAGCTAAGGGGGTGCCCATTAATTAAGGAATGGCTGAACAAGTTAGGGTATATAAATGTGATGCAACACTGTTGTGCTATTTAAAAAAATGATAAAAGGGATGGTTTCAGAGAAACCTGGGAAGACTTGTAAGAAATGATGCAAAGTGAGGTGAGCAGAACCAAAAGAGTATTCACTCAATAATAACACATAGTAAAGATGATCAACTTTGAAAGACTTAGAACTTGATAGTCACAATGACCAACCATGATTCCAGAAGTCTCATGATGAAACAAGTTACTCACTTCTTGATAGAGAGGTGATGGGTTCAGAATACAGATTAAGTAATAATTTCTTTTGGACATGCCATGGGCATTTTTTCTGGTTGACTATACATATTTGTAATAAAAGTCTTGAGGTAGGGAGTACAGGTGAAATGGTGGGGGAAGTAAGGCAAATCTTCATTTTAAAAAAAATTCCAAAAAAAAATTAATGTCTCTCAATACCACTACTATTTCCATACCTCGAAGACATTGAAGAAAGAGGTAAAGGACCCATGTGTACAAAAATATTTACAATAGCTCTTTTTGTCATAGCAAAGAACTGGAAACTAAGGAGATACCCATCAATTGGGAAGTGGCTGAACAAGTTATGGTACATGATTGTGATAGAATACTACTGTGCTGTAAGAAATAAGCAAAGCGATGTATGAACTCAAACAAAGTAAAGTAAGCAGAACCAGGAGAACAATTTATACAATAACAGCAATATTGTGAAGATAATTAATTATAAAAGACTTAGTTACTCTGATCAACACAATGACCCATCACAATTCCAAAGAACTCATGATGAAAAATGCTATCTACTTTCAGATACAGAACTGATGGACTCAGAGTGCACACTGAAGCATATTTCATACCTCTTTCTTTTTCTTCCTTTTTTTCCCCCTCAGAACATGGCCAAAGCAGAAATTCATTTTGCACAATTTCATATTTGTAATGGGTTTTGTATTTCTTGCTCTCTCAATGGGCAGAGGAGGGGGTAAATATAGTGTCCACTAGCCTAAGGAAGCTTTAAAGATTGGCATAAAATATATGATAAATAATTCAGAAACCTATAAAGAAAATATTCCTAGAACAAGCAAATATCACTTCATTGAGCAACAGTAAAGAAAGATAATGGGTATACACCATTGGATTGGTTGAATATAACCATAAATGGCTTGGCTCTAAGAGAAGGCTATTAAATAATAAAGATATAAGAGTGGAATCCAAAGGCCCTCCCTGAGCAACATCTACCTGAACTTGATGTATAATTTGTTTACTAAGAAACACACAATAAATGGCTGTTGTGCTGTTTTATGTTTTAAAATGGAGAATTCACTAATGGCAATTCAGGACCAGGTCATTGCCACCAGAAGTTATAGAAGAGTTATCCTTCAGGAAGCTATACATATTAATTGATACAGATCATGCAAAGAAATGAAGGAATCTGTGAAATATATCATTGCAGGCGACAAAATTTTAGTATCTATTAGACACCTGGATAAACATGATCAGATAGCTAGAATTATATACAAGAAGCTTGCTCTCTTTTATAAATGAACAGACAGCAAATACCCTTATTACAAATACAAAACAAGAAATATCCTTGAGAATTCTATAATTAAATTACATTAGAACCAAAGCATCATTACAGACAGAACTGCAGCCCCTGACCTCCTAGAGATAAAAATTTAAGATCAATGTTTTTAATAGAGGTTACCATACCAAATACTCATCTGTTCCAAATTCAAACTATATGGACTGAAATATACAGATACTTTCAAAATATAGAGACTTATAAGAAGAAATGAAAACATATAGGAACAGGACCAACCACTCTTCATCCCTATCAGTCTGTCAGATACGGGCATTGTTCGAAAGATGCTTTAAGTGAATCTACAAAGCATGAGTTTGGATCCCAATACTCTTACTCAATTAAAAAAGTCAGCCATTTTTATCCACCTGTTCAACAGTCCATTAAAAAATAAGAGACATTAAAAAATAAGAGAATAATAGCAGGATAGAAACTTATCCTCAGGCCATTTTCCATCTCTACCCCATCAAAATAAAATGATAAAACTGAACTTTATAAAAACAGAGGTTAAAGGTGGCAGCTAGGTGGCACAGTGGATAGAGCACTGGCCTGGATTCAGGAGGACCTGAGTTCAAATCCGGCTTCAGACACATAACACTTACCAGCTGTGTGACGCTGGGCAAGTCACTTAACCCCATTGCTTAACCAAAAAAAAAAAAGGTTAAAAAATTAGATAATAACACCAAAAATTAAATCATATTACTATGATATTTTCCTAGATTTGTTCTTTTTTTAATGGAGAGATGAAAATTGCACTTGGAGAGATGAATTAATGCCTTCAGATCACAGGGGTACAATTAATGAGTTAAAAAAATAATTCATTACGTGCTACCTCTTGCATGACCTTTAATGCATACCTTCCCCCTTCATCCCCTACAGTGGGCTGAGGTGATACTAAAGGAGCTCATTCACTTTGCAAGTCCAAGCCAATGTTTTCCTTCCTATCTCCTTTCTGTCCTGCTTTTGGGGCATGTTGGTTTGAGATATCAAAAATTTTATTGTGCACCTAACCCAGTTTGTTACAAATAAAGGAGAGCTAGTGGAATCACATATCTGTCTGGGTTATATAAATGGCAATATTGTAAAACAAAAGAAAGAATACCCTGTAGATGTAAAAGTGCTTACACATTAGGAGAACTCAATTTATAAAACAGTCAAACTAATCTGGATTATTTCAACAGCCTACTGGTGGGTCTGCCTTCCAAAAGTCCCTCCCCACTCCAGTCCATCACCATTCAGTCACTAAAGTGATTTTCCTAAAGCATAGGTCCAATCATGTCATGCCCTCCCTCACACACACATTCAGTAACTCCAGTGGCTCCCTACTGCCTCCAGGATCAATATAAAATGATCTACTTGGCATTCCAAAGCCCTTTATAACCTATGTCCCTCCTGCCTTTTCAGTCTTCTTACATTTTACTCCCCAACACATACTCTTCAAATCCAGTGACACTGGCTTCCACGCTGTCCCACCAACAAAACACTCCATTCTCTGGCATTTTTTCTGGCTGTCCCCAATGTCTTGAATGCTCTCCTTTCTCCACTCAAACTACTGACCTCCCTGACTTCCTTTAAGTTCCAATTAAAATCCAACCTTCTGTAGGAAACCTTCCCCAACCCTTCATTCCAGAAGCTTCCCTCAATTAATTATCTCCTAATTATCTGCATATAGCTTGCTTTGTATGTATTTGTTTGCACTAGGCCCCCTCATTAAATTGTAAGCTCCTTGAGGGCAGGCATAATCTTTTGCCCCCTTATGTATTCCTAGTGGGTAGCATAGTGCCTGACACATAGTAGGTGCTTAATAAATGTTGGTTGATATCTCAGTGATCAAGAGCCTCTCAAAAAAGTAATAAAACATGAAGTCCAAAAGCACAGCTATAAAGAGACATTCAGTCAGATTTGAAGCAGGCAAATTTGGGGATATGTTATTAAGAATCTAGTCAGAAAAGGCTACTGGAAATTAAGTATTAAAATATACCCAAGTGAGTTTGAAGGCAGGCTAAAAAGGTCCAAAGTGAATTAAAGAGAAGAGAGAAGGAAGGGAACTCATGAAGATTGTTACACGACCTCTAACTTTCATAAAGTAAAAGAAAAGATTGGATCTTATTTGCAAAAAGAAAAATAGGTGGGAACATGGAGAAATCATAGGATTTAGAAGTGGAAAGGGCCTTAAAGATCACAGGGTTCAACCCCCTCGTATTATAGGTAAGAAAACTGAGACACAAGAAGATTAAACAACTAGCCCAAGTATTCACTGTTGGTAAAAGAACTAGAATTTGGACCGACCTACATACTACAAATTCAAATTCTAAAAACATTCCTCGAGGAAAACTCTAGTACCATTATGTTCATTTAACAGCTTAACATGGAATTTCTCTCTTAAAATACTTTTTTTGACATTTTGCCAATATTGAAAAAAGTTTTTCTATAAAATAAAGAAAATGTACACAAGCATGGACAAAAGCACCCCCAGGCACATCACTAGGCAAAAACTGGGTCAAGGATAATGTTTCTATAGGACACATTTATAATTAGATCCTTGAGGAAAAGAAAATTCCCTTTCTTTGATTACAAAGCAGAACCAGAAAGATGTATTTTAATATTTTCTTACAAGTAAAATATACCATATCTGTCAGTCAGTCAGTCAGTCAGTCAACAAGCATTTATTAAGCATTTACTATATGCTAGGCCCTGTACTAAGCAAAGGGAATTTAAAGAAAGGCAAAAACCCCCCCCAGGGGGTCCCTGCCCCCAAGGGACTCACATTCTAATGGGGGGGGGAGGGATGGTATATAACAACAACTATTTACATACAAGATATAGAGGGGTTACACGGAAGGTAATGTCAAAGGGAAGGCATTAGTGAAGAAAGAGGAAAGCCTGGGAAAGACCTTCTGCAGATGGTAAGATTTGATATGTCTTAGAGAAAGCCAGGAAAGCCAAGACGTGAAGGTGAATAGGGACAACATTCCAGGTCTATGGGCCAATCAATGCCAAGGCACAACATTGAGAGATGGAGTGTCCTGTGTGAGATACAACAAGTAGGCTCATGTAGCTGCAATATTGTGTACGTGGTAGGGGGTAAGATGTAAGAAGAATGGAAAGAGGCAGCTAAGTGGTACAATGGATAGAGCACTGGCTCTGGAGTCAAGAGGACCTGAGTTCAAATTTGGCCTCAGACACTTGACATTTATTAGCTGTGTAACCCTGGGCAAGTTACTTCACCCTGACTGCCTCAGGGAAAAAAGAAAAAAAGAATGGAAAGATGATGGAAAGGGACTTTAAAAGTCAAATGGAAGATTTCTTTTTGATCCAAGAGGTAACAGAGAGCCACGGGACTTTACTGAGTAGGGGAGGGAGATGTGATCAGACCTATTCTTTAATAAAATTACTTTGGTGGCTGTGTAGTAGAGGAATTGGAGTGAGGAGGGAGTTGAGGCAGGGAGACCAATTAGAAGGCCATTCCAACAGTCCAAGTGAGAGATGATGAAGGCCTGAAGTAGGGTGGTGTCTGTATGAGTAAAGAAAAGGGGAAGCACAGTCTATTTCAAAAGTCTTAGTGAAGTTGTAAGTTACTGAAGCTTAAATCCTTTCCTTATCTTTTCACTTTTCTGCCTTGTGTTCACACTTACTTACAGCTTCATGACACAAGGATCTTCCAATGCTCTTCCCTCCCATCTCCTGCCTCCTACTTTGTGGTCATTTTACATGGCCTATAAATCAAGGCAATTACAATCAAGAATGCTGCCTTACTAACTTGAGCCAAAGAGGGGGGGGTGTGGTATTCCTGCCATTTCTTTTCTCCACAACTGAGAGAAAAGAAGACTTGTGGACACCCTGTGTACAAGAGATATCTTAAAGATAGAAATGACAAGATACAGCAACAGATTGGAAATGTGGGATGAGTGAAAGTCAGAGGTCAATGTTGAACCCAAGGTCATAAGTGTGGATGACTGAGAAGATGGTGCTGCCCTTAACAATAATAGGAAAGTTGAAAAGAGAGGATTATTATTACAGCAGCAATTTCACAAGATTTTTAAACATCAGACCTATTCCAAAAGAGATGAGATTGTTGTTCCTATCTTATTATGGTGGGGGAAGGGAAGCTTTATTTGAATCACATCCTAACATAGATTAGGAAATAAGAAATCAACTCTAAAATGTTAAGAAAATGGATGCTACTGCCATTTTTTTTACACAAATATTAAATTCATGAAAAGCAGGGAGAGGTGACCAGCCTTGCAATCTGAAAGACCTAGGTTCAAATCCTGCCTCTCATTTCTTCTCACAATTTTGTCTACGGATTACCTGTCTCACCAGGTTAACTTAGTGCCAACCACAGTGCGAAAGATTCCAGGGGCAGCTAGGTGGTACAGTGGATAGAGCATCAGCCCTTAAGTCAGGAGTACCTGAGTTCAAATCCAGCCTCAGACCAAACACTTGACACTTACTAGCTGTGTGACCCTGGGCAAGTCACCTAACCCCAATTGCCTAAAAAAAATAAAAATAAAAATAAATTTTAAAAAATCAGATATGTATGGTTTTGGACAATCATTTAGTTGTTCATATTTATTCGTGCTTATTCAAATGTGACATTGCATTAATAGGCACTGTGATTAGCAGGCATGTCCCTCCTTATTATATAATTAGCTTATAATATATATACCCATGAAATGGATAACAAACATGGATAACTACTTTGAATTTCTACCCACAACCAGTACTCTTTTGCATAATAACATTTCTTTAAAAGAAATCAGTCAAGAGAGAATAAAAATTATTGGTGTAAGAAACTACTCATCATTCAGTCCATCTGCTCTTTAATCCTTGGAGAAAAAGGGAACAGGAAAAAAGAAATGAAAACAAATGAAAGCACCTACCACTGGGCCCATGAAGGTGACACCTTCAGCTATAACGTTTGTGAGCTGTTAGAATTATGGCTGGTTCTTCTTTCCATCTTTTCCTTTTTCTGCCTTGTATCCACACTTACCCATAGCTTCATGGGACACTCTTCTCTCCCATCTCCTTCTTTCTACTTTGTGGTTTTACGTAGCCCATAAATCAAGGCAATTACAGAATGGAATGCTTGCCTTACTAACTGAGCTGATGGAGTTAGCATGAGAGAACAAAAAGCACGCAGAAATGAAGCTTTTTGGGGGGGGGCAGCTAGGTGGCACAGTAGATAGAGCACCAGCCCTGGAGTCAGGAGGACCTGAGTTCAAATCCAGCCTCAGACACTTAACACTTACTAGTTGTGTGACCCTGGGCAAGTTACTTAACCCCAACTGCCTCACCAAGAGGGGAAAAAAAAAATTAAGCTTTATCTCTGTAATGGCTCCTCTGCTCTAATTCCACATCTTCATTCCAGCTGGTTATGTGCCTAATAATCCCTAAGAATTATTTCAAATGTACTGATGGAGGGGGATAATTGATCAGGGGGAAGGGCGGTCCAGAGGAGAGAGGCTTCTATTATCTTTCAAGGCCATCCATCCCCAGAGAATAAGATCCATTCTATTGATAACTAATGTAAAAAAAAAAAGTTAGATAATATCACTCCAATGCCTTTCTAATATTTTAAAACTATTCAGGAATTCACATATATCCTGTTTTTAATTTTTTTTAATGTGTATGTATATGTGTTTACACCCCCACTCCTTTTTGGCCAATATTTTTGTTCTGGGCAGCTTATGTGATGCCTTTTTCTACAGAATGTTTTTTAGCTAGGCAGTGCGCAGGAAGAGATTTATAAAAAGAATTTGGTTTTTGATCACTAATGTTGGCAGGATGTAAAACAGCATGCCTCTTTCACTGAAGAAGGTGGCATTTATGGAGAGGAAGACTGAAGAGGAATTTGTAGAAAATGAAGGCAGTAGGAATTACCAAAAGCCTGTGGCCATCTTTTAAGAGCACGTTCCTCACCTTGTTAAGGGGCTGGGAACATACAAGGAGGGATATATGTGACAAGGAGCAGGATTGCAAATGGGGTCCATCTTGCCAGGTCCATCTTCCTGGAATTACCAAAAAGTCAACTGTGTCACAATTAACCCCTTTTGAAAAGACTGTACTTTTCATAAAACTTTCTTGAACAAATTATCTATTGCCTCAAATTTTTTCCAAAAGAAAAAAAAGCAATGATAAAAATAACAGAAAATACATAACATTGAGAGGGAAGACATGGACTGCAATGGCCTTATTGTATACAATTTTCCTGTTCTTGTTTCTCTCTTGGTAAATTCAAGATGGCAAGATCAATACATCAATTAAAGCAATTAAATGATGAGTAGACCAAAGCAGGGCTGTTGGAAAGAGGGTCAAAAGAAAGACAATACCTCAAACTTCTCTAGGCAAGCATCTACGAATCAATCAAACAATTGACAGATCTATTAAGCATCCTCTCTGTGCTAGGTGTTCCAGAAGGATAAAAAATAAAACAATCCTGACTCTCAGGGAGTTTGCATTCTTCGGGGGAGACAAGATATACATATATAAGAAGGGCACTAGATGCTGCAGGGATCAAGAAAGGCATAATGTAGAAAATAGTACTTGAACTACATTGTAAAGGAAGAGAGGGATTCTATGAGGGAAGGAAGGAAAAAAGAAAGGAAGGAAGGAGAGAGGGAAGGAAGAAAGGAAAAAAGAAGGAAGGAAGGAAGGAAGGAAAGGAGAAAGGGAAGGAAGAAGAAATTTTAAAGAATTTTAAGCATGGTGGATGGCTGGAGAAAAGGAACAGAGATAGGAGGTGGAAGGCTACATGTGAGGAACAAAGAGAAGGCCAGTTTGCTTGGAATATACAGTGCTGAAAACTGAATAATGTACAAAGAGCTCTTAACTCTTTTACTCCTAGAACTCTTGCCCTAGAGCCCCTTATGTCCAAGTTGGTGGTGGCCTCAGTCATCTGTTATATCTAGCTTAGCTCTAGCCATCATTTTGCCAGCTGACTTGTCAGCTGACCCCACTTTCCTGTCCAGTTCCAGAACCCTAATCAAATCAACTCTGTCATTGTTCCTGGAAAGGGTATGTCAATCTATTCCCCTAAGGCTCTGCTCACCATAATGGTACCTTCTCAAATCAAAACACTCCTCTCTGGCCACCACTCGCCAAAATGTGTTGTTTCCCCAAAATGGAATGTGAGCTTAAGAGCAGGGACCATATTCACTTTCATATCTGTAATCCCAGCACTTAGCACATAAAACAAGTTTAATAAATGCTTTTTCACTCTTTCAATAATTCATTCATCATTCACTCATGAGGCTGAAAAGATAGGCTTAGGTCCAAGTTATAAAGAAGATTAAAATCCAATTTTGATCCTAATTTGATCCTTGAGGTAAAGGGAAGCCACTGAGGCAAACTCCAGTGAGTAGAGGTACAGCACAGTCAAATTGGTAGTTAGGGAAAATCACTTTGGCAGTGAAGAGGAATTGAAGCAGGGAGATCATTTGGGAGGCCAGAGAATAGTCCAGGCAAGAAGTATAAGGACCTGAACTAAGATCATAGGTTTATGTGAATAGAGAAGAGTCAGATATAAGAAATGTTGTAGAGGTAGAAACTGATTTTTCAGAGGATTGGATATACTAGGTAAACGATAATGGGAAGTTGAGGATAATACTGAGGTTACAACCTGGCAGACAGGAATAATGATACAAAAAATAATGATGCCCAATTTCTTTGAGTAACTGACACAATGTCAGGAAACATTCACACGGAGAGAACTAGGAAAAAGGCAAATTCTGCCAAACACCCTACAGAAAGACATATTTTTTGACTAAGAATCTGGGTTGGTTTATACAATATTAATGATATATGTATTTTTATTAACAGCATACTTTCTGAGAAAATAGCTTCATTATTTTGTAAGTTCTCATCATATAGGTAGAAATTAAAACAGAGATGAAGGGAATGTCATGACATTAATCTTCAGGGTTTTCTTCAGCAATCCCTGGTCAGTGGATCTGCCTTAGTTTCCATCCTCCACAAATACTCATTTACCTAGTACACTTCTTGACAGGTCTGGAATCCATCTGGTTTTTGTTTTGTTTTTGTTTTTATGTTCCATAAACTAGTACAGGCATATCTCATTTAATTGCACTTCACTTTATCACACTTCACATATATTGTGTTTTTTACAAATTGACGGTTTGCCTCAAGCAAGTCTATCAGCAGCACTTTTCCAAAAGCATGTGTTAACATCATACCTCTGTGTCACATTTTGGTAATTCTCACAACATTTCTAACTTGTTCATTACTATTATATCTGCTATGGTGATCTGGGATCAGTGATCTTTGATGTTACTATTATAATTGTTCTGGGGTGCCATGAACCACATCCAGATAAGATAGCAAACTTAATCAATAAATGTTGTGTGTGTTCTGACTGCTCCATTGACTGGCTGTTCCCTGTCTCTCTTCCTCATCTCAGGCTTCCCTATTCCCTGAGACACAACAATATTGAAATTAGGCCAACTAATAACCCTACAATGGTTTCTAGGTGTTCATGAGAAAGGAAGAGTCAATCAATGGAGTAAACTTCATTGTTGTCTTACTTCAAGAAATTGCCACAGCTGGGGCAGCTAGGTAGCACAGTAGATAGAGCTCTGGCCTTGGAGTCTGAAGGACCTGAGTTCAAATTTGACCTCAGAGACTTGAAATGTACTAGCTGTGTGATGCTGGGCAAATCACTTAAACCAGGATTGCCTCACCAAAAAAAGAAAAAAGGAAAAAAAAAAGAAATTGCCACAGCTACCCCAAACTTCAGCAACCACCACCCTGATCAGTCAGCAGCCTTTCACATTGAGGCAACACCCTCCACCAGCAAAAAAGATTATGATGTGCTGAAGGTTCAATCAATGCTTAACATTTTTTAGTTTTATTAAGTTATGTATATTTTTTTTGGACATGCTACTACTGCACACTTAACAGACTACAGTATAGTACAACCATAACTTTTATATGCACTGGGAAACCAAAAAATGTATGTCCCAGAAACTCCCAAAGCTCACCACTTGACTTTCTGTTGAAAAGAGTAAACATTATAGCTACTGGATTGTGACTGTTCCTGGAGTACCTTTAACATGCCTTGGAAGAGAACAGGGTGAATGTGAATGACCACCCATTCCACACCTACAGTTTGAATCTCCCTCACCATTATCACCACTACTCATCAATGTCTAATTTGGAATGGCTCAGATAAGATTTACTCCAATTTAGCACTGAGTGCTCCCAAGAAATTATATGCTCTTCTCCTCTGACCTCCTCCCTCAAATGTCATCCCTGGTATTGCATAATTATCCCTGAACATTGCAAAAATGCAAAGAATAAGCATGGTCCCAAAAAAAGAGACACAAGAAGTGATGCCCCAACTTCTCAGACTTCATGAAGTCTATCCACTGACTGACCCCTTTGGGGTTCTTGGACCTCATGTTAAGAACACCTGCCTTAGAACCATCTAACTCTTATTCTAGAAAGCCTGTAACTATGCTAGAAAAGATCTAATTTCTCTGGACTCTTTCAGAAAGATGTTGAACTAGGCCTTGGCTAGACCTCCCTGAATTCCTCTAGGCCTGAAGTCTCTCCACTCCCCCCAACCCTTTATCTGCAGTTGTACTAATGTGGCTGAGTTAGAACTGGATTTGCTTCCCAGCATAAAGAAAGATGTGAAGCAAAGAGAGTTATTTACTTCACTTATGGTCTCTTCAATATTAGAAACCCTTGATTAATGATCTCTTCCATACCAGTGAGTGAAATAACATATACAAAAGTAGCCTAAGGAACAGCTTGTTTTAATAGGCCAAAATTACACCTGTAAAACCATAATTTTGGCCAATCTTCAAATCCAAAACTGCAATGAGGTATCAGAGGTAGGTAAGGTAATCTGTTGATTTTATTTCCCTATCTAAACAATGGAAATTTTAATGACCTTCCATGCCTGAGGGTTTTCATAATAATTTTAAGAGTCTATTGAAAACATAAAAGTTTTATAAAGGTTAAATCATATTGTAAAGGGTATTTTGTTTTTTACTTCCTCTAAAATTTCTCTTAGTGCTATCAGTCTTGAAGGAATTTCCTGAAATACCTTGGAAAAATTCCTTTATGTAATCAAAGATCTCCATGCTTCACCTTGGTTCATGAAGGTCAGTAGTGCACATTAGTAGGTCTGATCCCTCAAGGAATGTAGGCAAAGATTTAAAGACAGCAGCAGGAGATACCATTTACTCCATCTTCCTGGTCAGAAGTAACATTCCCCTTATGTGAACTTCCAAAGCCCTTTGTATCTTTCTACTAATTGCCCTATCACACTCTATGGTGCACTATGCTTATTTATAGGAATAGGGGGCTGGATCCATGCTTTTACTAATAAAAAGAATTTCCAGATTAGGGAATACCCTTTACCAAAGCAAGTCAGCAACTTCTCTTCAACCTACTGTCTTAAGATAGTTGCCTATTTATAAACATACCTTAACTCCCCCTACTTAACATCCTATAAGCTCTGCAAGATCAAGAAATGCCTTATGTTTTTTAGGAGGGGTGGGAAATGATAGTATCACGCAAGTCTAGCACAAAGTGTTGTACATAATATGCATTCAAGATATGGTTGATGAATGAATGATAAAAATAAGAAATAGAATCCTTAGCATGAGCTTTTCACGACTTTATGTTTCTAGCGCTGACTATAACAGAACCATTGTTATGATAACATTCAAAAGCACTGGGAAGAACCAGTGACAATTTCGAAGATCTGGAGATTTTTTTCAGAACTATTTGAAATGCCGATCATAAGAAGCCCTGAATTGTACACTCCATCTAGCCCTGAATTGTATAAAAGATAGCAGACTGTCATAACTCAAGAGGCCCATATTCTGTACTTGATAGTAATGGCTCTTTTCTGCCATCCAAACCTCTATGCCTCATTTCTTTCTCTGTAGACTTCATACATTTTCTGGATTCTTCTACCTCTCCTAAGGGATCCAATTTTTTTTCTGCCATCTTTTCAGTCTCAATGTTAGTGAAATGGAATCTTTCTTTAGGTATTGCCTTACTACTACCAGATTTTTTTAAAAATCAGAAACCTAGGAAATTAAAAGTTTTATTTTTGCGTGAAAATTTTTTTAAAATCCTATTCTTCTGCTCTCGGTAAATTGTTTCTTTTCCATTTTTCCATTACTTTCTTGCAAAGATTTTTTTTTATAAATTGTTTCTCATTTTCCACAAATTTAATTTTTAAAAATAGTGCCCTTCCCCCGTCTCATTTACTGTTCTTATCTTAGATTAAATAGAAATTGTTCTCTTGGAAATATCTATTTTTAAATATCTAACAAAATAATTATAGTTGGTTTTTTTTTTAACGTTCAACTTACAAGGCACTGATTTAGCAATTGTTCAATCTGCGGAATTCAGTGGAAACTATGTGTTGAAGAAAACTGTGGGATTTGTGCTCACATATGCTTATGGTCTTATGATATTTATAGAGTAGGGAAGATTGCAGCCTCTGAGCTATCATTCTTTCCACCAAGCTGTTCAAAGATTTCCTATTATTAAATGTTTTTGTCAATAATTCTTTCTCTAACCCTCCTCTGGGTCCTTCCAAAAGATAAGCTTACAATTTTGCAGAGTAATAGCTTGCTAAATTCTGATTTGTCTCATGAATGTCTGTGTATATACATGGGTGGATCCACAATCACTTAAAATTAGGGATAGGGACTGTACCCGTGACTTCACTGATAGAAAGAACTCCCAGGTAAGGAAACTTCCTTCCCCAATGCTGGTTAGCCTCTGCTCTGCTGTCTACAGTCTTAGTGAGTTGACTATAGTACAAAGAGATTAAGCGACTTGCCTAAAGTTACACAGCCCATATACGTCAGATGGAGAGCTTAAACCCAGGTCTTCCTGCCTTCCAGGCTGGCTTTCTATCCACTACATAGGCATCAAACACAGAGCTGGTGGATCAAATGTGGTCCATAACTCTCCTAAGTATGGCTCAAACCAGATTAAAATGTAACTGGAAAATGTTTAATGACATAAATAAAAATATATAAAATACAGATAATACATTTTAAAATTAAATCAATATGTATCCTGCAAGGATCCTTAACATATGATTTAATGACTCTCATTTCTATTTAATTTTGATACCATGCTGCTTCTTGCCTAAAGGATCAATGGTCATGGAGTTAATGCTCGATACACTCTCCCTAATACTGTATATTTTCAATCAGAGACAGAAATACACAAAAATCCAAAACCTTTTTTTTTTCTGAAGCAACCTAGAACACAGCAGTACATGAACTGTTGCCTTTCCAATTGGTTACATGACAGCTTTATTGCAAAATA
Organism: Vombatus ursinus; assembly: GCF_900497805.2. Classification (NCBI taxonomy): domain Eukaryota; kingdom Metazoa; phylum Chordata; class Mammalia; order Diprotodontia; family Vombatidae; genus Vombatus; species Vombatus ursinus. The sequence goes on along the minus strand of NW_020954610.1, from coordinate 9,039,965 downwards.
GCTTAGCAAAAGTGAAGGATAATTACTGTCAACCAATAGTGTTTCCAACATTTTTCTCTCACACACACACACACACACACATACACACACACACACACACACACACGATGTTTGCTTCCTGCTTACTTGATTACACATGACATAAAAATGCATTCCTTGCATAACTTATTTTGACCTTTCTATATGAACCAAATTAAATTGGTATTGGAGTCATATATCACGAGATGAAATAGATTTCCTTCAAACTTGGTTTAATGGAGTCCTACTACTTTTGAATTTCCAAACAACTTGCAGATCCTTCAAAGGTGCAGTAATTACATTCAGCTACTCACAATACAAGCCACAGAAGGTGAGATAATGAGTCTCAATAACATAATTGCAGAGACGTTGCCTTGTGATACATGTTGCTATTTGCAAGTGAACACATGAATCTGTCAGTAGTTCAACCAGAGATCTATTAAAAGTGAAGAATTTCACTGTGCCATGGAAGGGACTTTACTTTGAAAGAACAGTTGATTATATGTGACTCTTAGGAACAACTGGCAATTCCTAAAGAGGGAGATTAAACAATTAGCTGTTTTTTATCCTGACAAAAGAGATGGAGCTGGACAGAAGAGCCTGCCATTACCATCCTATCTTTAATCAAAGCCCAAAAAATAACCTTAAACATGTGCCAGATGCACATAGTAGGCACTTAACAAATGTCTACTGAACTAAATTCAGAAGCACCCATCATGCACAAAAAATTTTTAACAGCTGTATAAGGATAGATTAAAGTTGGACCAGCCAACTCTTCATCCCATATTTATAACTCACTTCACTTTCTTATTACTTTTGAACTTCTCATTGCCATCATTTCCTCTTTACCTTTTCCTCTTTTCATCATTTAACTCTGTTTTCACTATCCAAGGGTTACAGTGATTGGAACCATAGAAATAGAGTAGCATGGCATCTACTCAAAAGGAAAAAACTTAATCATAAAACAGATTCTTAAAGAGGAATATATTATTTAAGTGACTGCTACTCCTTAGTGGATAGATATAGATATGTTTTCCTAAGAATCCACATATTCTTGTTTATGATTACGGTTTAAAAAGAAAAACATCAACTGAATACAACCAGGGGAGGTGGTCCAGAGTGGTTCATCAACCTGAGACAGGATCATAACTGGAACTCATAGCTGAGAATAATCAAAGCTATTTGGTGCCAGTTGGCCTGAGGGTACAGCTCTTGAGTCAGCCCAACCAATGAATAGGTAGCTAGGACAAGACCACAAGGAAGTGCAGCCAAATCTAAAGTTCAACTGGTCTGAGATCAGAAGTCACAATACCAGGGACGTGAGAAGCCCAGTTGAGCCAGACATGGGCCCAAGCTGCAGGGCACAAGGTTAGTGCAAGTAAAACGGATAATTTACCATCAAGGACGAAGCTAGCCAATATTATCTGGCATTCAAATTCTGTTTCAGATCAAGCTCACCAGAAAAGGAATGATGATGCAAGATGAGATAAAGAGCAGCTTTCTAGGGGCCAGAGTATTTGTTGTTGTTAAGTCACTTAATCTTTATTTTTATGGAGTTTTCTTGGCAAAGATACTGGAATGGTTTATCATTTCCTTCTCCATGGTGCCCATTTTACAGCTGAGGAAACTGAGGTTAAGTGACTTGCCCAGGATCATACAGCTAGTAAATGTGTAAGGATGGATTTAAACTCAGGTCCTCCTGACTCCAGGCCCAAGATTCTATTCACTGCACCACCTCGCTGCCCAAGCCAGATTATGGTGATGCCCAAAGAAAAAGTGAAAAGTCATAAAACTTGAAATCTAAACGGTCAAGGTGGCTTTGTGCTCCAGATAAGAATGAAATTTTAGGAGGCAGCTAGGTGGCACAGTGGTTAGAACACCAGCCCTGGATTCAGGAGGAACTGAGTTCAAATCTGGCCTCAGACACACAACACATACTAACTATGTGACTCTGGGCAAGTCACTTAACCCCATTGCCTTGCCAGAAAAAAAAAAGAAAGAAAGAATGAAATTTCATCATCCATTTTAGGTAGGACATCCATTTTAGGCAGGACAAATACTAGGTCCTGGTTCCAAGACCAGTAGGATACAGTGAATAATTAATTCTATGGATGGGCTCACCTGGACATCTGCTTAGTCATGATGGAGAGCTATAGAAACAGATTCTAGACAACTGAGATACAGCAGGCTGGCCAACCAAACCCACAGTAAAATAACAGAACAACTATCAAAGATATGATTAAATGGGAAATTAGACAAAAGGGTATCTAGAATGAGAAAATCCAATTCCTTCTAATGGGTGCATAGGACAAAGATTAAACAATAAGAACTTTTGCCATATGAAAAACCTGAACCTTTAACTCTGTCCTCCAGCACCACACATGATTTCCCATCAGTACTTACACCTAAGGATTTGGTGAGCTAGCATTATCTTGCCACACCCACCTTCCCAAGGTCCTGGGTGATGAGAACCTAGAAATGTTAAGGGAAATGATGACCATGAGAACCAAGTACATGGTACAAAGTCCTTGAGTGCCAGGCTGGTTCATGCCACCCCTGAACAGCTTAGGGCAGTCCTGGGAGTACTGATAGTAGCTCTCTTTTTGCCAGGTCTGAGACCATATGGCACCACAGTATAATTGTTCCTGTCTATTCTACAATGAAACAATGGATTCTTATAATTTATAGAGATCTAGAGCTTGAAGGGACCAGAGAGACCATCTACTTCAACTTGTCATTTTACAAATGACAATAACAGGGTTCACAGACTGGCCCCAAATCACAGAGGCAATAAGCACTGAAGGTGGCATTTCAACCCAGGTCCTCTGACGCCAACGGCAGTCCTCCTTCTTCTGTACCCTACTGCTTCCACGATAAAAGTACAATGGTAACTACTGTAAGAAAAAGCAAACAAAATGAATACATTCCAGAGGAATACAGTGCCAGATGTACTAGCATTTCTCTCATTGTAAGCAAAACAAATACTATATGAATGAATCTTGATTTATCTATTTATCAAGATCTTTATGCTCATGATATAATATGGACTTTCTGATTGTTCCTTTTTTTTCCTTAAAGATTGTGTCTCTTTGTGGTAGCAAAGGACTGGAAATTGCAGGGATGCCCATCAATTGGCGAAAGGCTGAACAAGTTGTGGTACGTGATTGTGATGGAATACCACTATGCTATAAGAAATGATGAGCTCAATGATTTTAGAAAAAAATGGAAAGACTTCCACGAAATAACGAAGAGTGAAATGAGCAGAACCAAGAGAGCATTGTATACAGTGATAGAATACTGTTTTAAGATCAATTTTGAATGAATAAATTATTTTGTCTATTATAAATACCCAGATTAACTATAAAGGACATATGAAGAAAGATACTATCTGCACCCAAAAAACGAACTGACAAATGGAAGTATGAATAGAATAATTTTATACATACACACACACACACACACATGTATACACACACAGACACAGTAACAGACACACATGCACATATATAATTTGTGTCTAATGGTGGCCATCTCCAGGGCAGGGGGAAAGAGATTAAAAAAAAGAAAGAAATTTACATGGTAACTTTGTTGTATATTTAAAAGGAATAGACTTGCAGTTTCATGTGCAATTATCTTTTTTATTATACTGTGTTATGGAAATGCTTGTTTCATTCCATAAATTAAAAATAAATTAAATTTTTAAAAATTAAAATAAACCAGAGTCATCTTGAACCATTAAAAAAAAAATGGGTCTCGCTATCTCACCCAAGCTGGAAAAGTAGGGGCTACTCATGGTACCAATTCAACTCTGATCATGGGAGCTTTGATGTTCTCAGTGTCCACACTAAGCCCATTTGCCCCTCAAAAAGTTAGGGGCAATCTTGTGGCCCCTAACTCCCAAGGGCTCATCATGTTAATGACAAATTTAAAGCACACAATTTCACTGGCTTATTAGCTTACTGCTGCTCAGAACTCCTGAGCTCAAGATCTGCCAGCAGCAGCATACTGATAAATGTTTAACAACCAGCTACATAAAAGAAAAAAAAGTGCCCATGATACACTTTTAAGTTTAACTTGCATTATTAACATTTTCTCCATCACTTCCTTGAGTCCAGGCAATCAACAGAACAATAAATCAAGCTCTGATTTGTAGGTTTGCCAATTTTCAAGGTGCAAATGTTCACACTTGAAAATTTAATAGCCACCAAGAGCCAGCTCCAGCAGGCAGCCTCAGCCTCACAAGTAGCTGGGATTACAGGCACAGACCACTCACTATAGTTGGCCCCTGGTTATTCTTTAATAAAATGACTAATAACCTTACTTGATGGATGACTTAGGTATACTTTATTACAATAGATAACGGTTCTGAAAAGTTTTATGTGCAACTGAAATTTTGTAAATCAAATCATACTGTAGATGCATTAGGGGAATTCTGTGATGAATTCCTTTGTAAAGTGAAGAAGCACACTGCAATTTCCTCCTCACTTATCTGTCAACAAATCTAGTTTTTTTCAATTTGGGGGCTGGTTCCTTAGTGAGGTACAGTTACAGTCACTCCCAGAAACAAATCAATGTCCTCTAAGGAGTCCTTCTACCATAATTCAATGTCCTTTCTTTATACACACACACACACACACACACACACACACACACACACACACACACA
>NW_020954610.1:9017471-9035271 GCF_900497805.2 Vombatus ursinus | reverse complement strand
ACACACACACACACACACACACACACACACACACACACACACACACACACACACACACGATATTAAGAGGACAGCTAGATGGTACAGTCAATAGAGTGACAGACCTGGAGTCAAGAAGATCAGAGTTCAAATCTGACCTCAGATACTTATTAGCTGTGTGACTCTGGGAAAGTCACTTAACCATATTTGCCTCAGTTTCCTCATCTGTAAAATAAGCTGGAAAAGGAAATAGCAAACCACTCCACTATCTTTGCCGAGAAAACCCCAAATGGGGTCACAAAGTATCGAACACAACTAACATGAATGAATAACAACAAAAATAACCTCAAGACCTGGATGAAACTGTTATTCTACCTCCAGAAAGTGTGCGGCAATATTTTTCCTAGCCCTTATCACCTCAGATTGAAATCTTATCTACCTCAAGATTGCTTACTGACTTCCTGAGGTCCTGATGACTTAATTTCCAGCTACTCCCACTTAAGTATAAACAATTCCTGTACAGATATGTAAGTGACCAACTACAATCCACAAAGGTCTTTATGTTACGCTCCTCATTAACCACCACCTTTCCCTTCAAGCCTGAGTCATTTCCAAATGGAAGTGCATTTAAATCTTCTTTTTCCTTTTGCTGATACTTAACTAACTCCCTTTGGAAGACCTTTTGTAATAGACCCATGAAAAAAAATTCAAGATGGGTCCAAGTTATATGCAAAACAATATTAATATTAGTGTATGCAGAATAATATTTAGCAAAATTGCAATCCACGGTAGGGTAGGCCATGGCTTTTTCCCAGAGTGCACTTCAGCAAAAAGAAACAACTAAGTTCAACAAATAGTTAGCAAGAATAATTAGTTAAAAGAGGAAGTTACCAGGTTATACTATCTGGTACACTGTAACTATCTCTTCCATCTCTTATACCTTAGCTAGCTAACTGTGCCCAAGGTAAGTTACTCCTTTGCCCTGCTTGGCTCTGATATTCAAACCCCATCCCTGTAAGTGGGCTCCCCAGCCACAGCCTTGCAGCATCCTCAACTCCAAGGTCTCCTTTCCCCACAAATGACTTGGTCTGAAAGACGATGTAAGGATAGCTTTAATTCTGCTTGCCTTGGGGCATATTTTGTGGTACTTGCTCCCAGCCCCAAAATCGCTAAGTGCAGTAGACTATTACCGTTGATTCTACAGGAACAGATAAGTTACTTGTTGTGAACTCAGAAATCCAAGTTCAACAACAGCCAGAGGCTTGACTGAAACAAAGAGTTTTGCTTCCTTTTCTGTAAGAAAATACTCTAATATTCTTATTAGGAATAAATAGCCCACCAATTTGGGTAGGAGTGAGATTGGAACATTTCCTCATCTAGTTAATCATGAAAATACTTTTCCTGGCTTCAGAACTCAGCTCATTTTCATTAGTGGCAGAGTGATGGTAATAGAACTGACTTGATTCTACTTCCTTCCTCCCATCTTCTCTATTAGTGGGCAGTCTGACCATTTAATTTAAAGTACCACATGTTGGTTTCTTTGCTTTTTCCCATCCATGTTATTTATTTTCCCCTGGAGGGAAAGGTGAACATTGTTTCCTCTGATGCTGCCAATGGGGACTTATTACAAATGAAAGAAACTCAGCATTTAGTATGAAGTCACCATTGATTGAGCAATAACAACTAGCTCATCCGGACCATCATGGTCAGACGAGAGAAATTCAAAGAAGTCCAGAAAAGGGACACACAAACATGAAATAGAAAGAAAAAAATGACTACTGCAACAACTAGGCTGCAGCTACCCACAAAAGCATTAATGTGACAAGAGGCATTTTAAGAACTACAAAGCACTTTATATATTATCTCATTTGATCCTCACAGCGATCCTGTGAGGTAGAAGCTAGTATTAACCCCATTTTACAAAAAAGGAAACTGAGGCAGAGAGGTTAAATCACAGAACTAGTAAGTGTTTGAGCTAAAATATGAACCCAAGTCTTCCTGACTCCTGGTCCAGGGCACTATCTGTTGTGCCAAAATAATGGGAGTAGAAATGAAAAAAAAAAAGTTTCTTTGGACTGTTTTCCTTTGCTGGTTCTTCATCCAAGTCACATCTACCAACTACCATGAATGACTCCCAAGTAACTGCCCTGGGACCTTTTCTCTTTTCCTTTTATGCTAGAACCTTGAAGATATAGGTAGGTGGTGCAGTGCATAGGGTGCTGGACCTGAACTCAGGAAGACCTGAGTTTGAATCAGGTTCAAATGATCACACCAGCTGTGTGATCCTGGGCAAGTAACTTAACCCCTGTTTGCCTCAGTTTCCTCAGTTGTATAAAGGAGATAATAGGGGTAGCTAGGGGGTGCAGTGGATAGAGCTCTGGCCTCGGAGAAAGGAGGACCTGAGTTCAAATGTGACCTCAGACACTTGACACTTAACTAGCTGTGTGACCCTGCGTAAGTCGCAACCCCAACTGCCTCAACAAAAAGCAGAAAAATAAAAGGATAATAATAGCACTTACCTCCTAGACCTGTTGTGAAAAGCAAATGAGATGATATTTGTAAAACATTTTACATGGTGCCTCGCAAGTAGTAAGTACTACTTAAATGCTTTTCCTTCTCCTACTAAATCACTTATTTCACTTAATTTGCTCCTACAGGTTCAGTTATTATCTCTATAGAAATGATTCACACAACTATTTATCCAGCCATGGTCTGTCTCCTAAGTTATAGTTTCAGATTATCAGCTGCTTCTCAGGTATCCCAACTTGGATGTTCCAAAAACATCTGAAACAGAATCTATCTTTCCTATAAAATCCTCCCCCTTGCCAAAATCTCCTATTACTATAGAGGGTACCCCCCAATTTTCAGTCACCCTGGTTCAGTGTCATCCTTAACTATTAATTCTTACTCATTTACACATCCAAATCTCTGCTGTATTGTTTCTATATATACAATAACTCTGGTATACCAAACCTTCTCACAAACAGCCAGAGTGCACTTTACACAGCCACCATTATCTCCTCTTGCTGGGACCATTGCCATAACCTTCCAAATTGGCCTCCCTGTCTCAATCCTCTCCCCACTGGAATCCACCTCCACTTAGACTGCAAAGTGGTTTTCCTAAAACGCATGTCTGAGAATGTCACATGCCCACACGTACTTAATAAAGTCCAGTGGCTCCCTATTATCTCCCAGATCAAATATAAAGCTCTCTGTTTAGCATTTAAAACTCTTAATAACGTGGCCCCTTCCTTTTCTCCCTTCCATGCACTCTCTGACCCAACTACATCGGCCTATTTACCGTTCCTCGCATAGGACTCTCCATACCTATGCATTGGTCCCATGTCTGGAACGCTTTCCTCCTTTCCTCCACTTCTTTCAAGAGTCAGCTCAAACCCCAAAAAGCCTTTCCTGGGTCTCCTTATCTGCTAATGTCTTTCTCTCCAAGATCATCTTCTACCCACTCTCTACATAGTTTGTATGAATATAGTTATTTACATGTTGTCTCATTAGAATTTGAGCTCCCTGTGGGTAGAGATTGTCTTTTGCCTTCCCCAGCCATTGGCCCAGGCCTGGCACACAAGCAAGCACTTACGTATACATATGAACTGACTGAAAGACTTAAGAAAAGCTATAATGTACATAAAAATAAGGGTGTGGTGGTAAAGAATCAGAGCATCTTTTTCTTACTGAACATTATGCTGTTAAAACTTGAGTTGATCTTGCTGAAAAAAAAAAGTCAGTTTCTAGAATTCATTACAGACCCAGACTTGGTAGGAAAGCCACAGTCTGTTTTCATTTGAAGGGTATATTTTGACATATTCAAGTCCCTGGAAATAGGTATCTCTAGAATCTGTGCTAAAAGATGAGAGTGCTGAGATTGCTCCATACCAACACAATTTCCATGTTGTACATTATAAAAAAAGAGCTTCCACTTTTCAAGTGAATCTGACATTGTAGATACCTAGTTTTATCTTTCCTCTTGCTGGTAATGCTAAACACAAATGGGCACTCTTCAGGGCACCTGTAGTCTAGCCACTGGTATTCTTCAAAGCTAAAAGGACCAAGTAGCTTTGATGAAATCTGAAACAATCTAGTATCCACCATATTGTGGATCAAAGTGGGACAGATTTGAAACTTAAGTCCTATTACTTATCATCTGTATGACCTTGTAGAAGAAACTTAAACTTCTCTGGGACTTGGTCTCCTCATCTACAAAATGAGAGGCTGGACTGAGCTTCATAGGTTTTCATTTAGCTCTTAAACCACTTATCCTTTAAATATATGTTCTGATCACTGCAGACTGGCTGGGTACTCAGCAATCCAACCTAAGAAACCAGGTGACCTTAACTTGTACCCGGGAGACCTGTGTGTAACCCTAATACTATTCCAGTGGCATCAACAGAGACCAGGGCTGAGAATGGATTTTTTTTTAAATGTATCTTTCCTAATAATTGAGATCAAGATTTCAATTCCTATCATTGTAGCCCTACTTGTGCATGGAGTAGGTGGAATGGCTCAAGTAGATCTACAAGAAATGTATGATCTGATAAAAGATTCCCACAAGCTAAAGCTATGTAACTGGCCTAAAGTCATAGAATTATAGATTGAAAACTGGAAAGGACCTCAAAGATCATTTAGTCCAAATTTCTTATATCACAGATGAGGAAACTGAAGTCTGGTGGGGTTAAGTGACTTTTCCAAAGTCAAAGAAGTAGTAAACATTAGAGATTAATTTTGAATCCAGGCGCACTAACTTCAGGGCCAGTTCTCTTTCCACAGCTAGACAGCACACTGGGCCTGGAGCCAGGAAGACCTGAGTCCAAATCCAGCCTCAAATACTAGCTATATGACCTTAGGAAAGTCACTTAACTTTTCTGCCTCAGTTTCTTCAACTGTAAAATGGGAATAACAACAGTATTTACCCTCACAAGGTTGTCGGAAGGATCAGATGAGATAATATTTGTAAAGTACTTAGCACAGTACCTGGCACACGGTGTGTTCAGTCATTTCAATCATATCTGACACTGTGACCCCATCTGAGGTTTTCTTGGCAAAGATACTAGAGCAGTTTGCCATTTCTTTCTTCATCTCATTTTACAGACGAAAAAACTGAGGCAAACACAGTTAAGTGATTTGCCCAGGATCACACAGCTAGTAAGTATCTGAGGCCACATTTGAACTCAGGTCTTCCTGACTCCAGGTCTTGTTCTCTATCCACCATGCCACCTAGCTGCCCATACATTCTATACATGCCCATCTAGCCATGCCTGGCACATAGCTATAAATGTTATTATTTGTATTCATCATCATCATCATCACTAAACACATTGCCCTAAGTTCTCACCCCAAGATCAAAATTGCACAGGAGTGCCATCACTTGATAGTCATCTTAGGCAGCCACTAAAGGGCAGTAGTGCCTGGCATCTGATCTGATTTCAAATGCCATAAAGACTGGCTATGGTCTAGGACTAGGAACCTAACAACCAGGCCCTGAAAGGACCTAACTGAGCATCATTCACCAAGCGGGATTAGAGAAACCAAACTACTCTATTTTCTGTTGAGTCTTGCCTCTGACATTTCCACAAAACTGATGGAGAAGATTACAAACAAAGTTCCTGTGCTGGAGAGGACATTAAATCAAGACAAACTTGGAGCTCCTCTATCTGGTGGTACCTTTCTGAACATTCTTTCTTAGGCAAGGGCTAATACTGCTATTAGGGAAAATTGTAGCATGTTCACATCACAATGAGCATCCCACTTTGGTTCTTGCTAAATCCCAGGTTTCTTTCTTTACATGAGGAAATGTGGCTCCTCCACACATTTACTCCCTGAAACCGAGTTTTCAGCATTGCAACTAGAATAAAAAGACCAAGGATCAATCCAAATATAAAATTGCATAAAAATACACAGGCACTTTACTACTATCTACAAAAATGTTCTACGAGTCTGATGAATGCAGTGAGCAAGAGATTATCTCCTTCAGTATTAGTTTCACCAAGATCTGAGAAATAAAGGGACCCTGAGAAAGAAATAAACCGAAATATCAATGACATTCAAGAATTCACCACCGGTCAAGATTATCAAGATCATTTTGCACCAAGCATGTCCATTAGTTATGTTTCAGATCCATAAGAAGACTGCAGTGCGTGAGGACCAAGATATCTTGAGGTAGAATGACCAGAAGGCCTCCAATTGGCCAAGATGGCTTCATACTGCACTATCTAAAACATGTCTAAAATTGTCTCCGTATGATAAACACAAACAACAAACAACAAACAAAAATGCACTGTCTCAGATAGGTCAATAGAATTATAACCCCACTATTCTAAATAAGTGCTCCAATTAATTGAACTGTATTGCTGCACAATATTCTTTTGCAGGTTCTGAAACAGGATTTTAAAAAAAAAAAATCTGCGCTACTTGTTTTTCTACTCTATAATATTTTAAGTAGTTTTTAGGGAGGTCTGAACCCATAGTCATTTTCCAAACCCTTCTTCAAAGCCCAGTACCTCAGGAGGACATACAGAAATCCATAGTTAAAGAACAAAGCCAGCAGTGACAGAATCCATTTTCTAGCAAAGGGAATCAACATACAAATCATATCACAGGTCTCTGGGGACAAAAATGGCACAAAAACTTCGTTCACTTGTTGGCTGAAAAATGACAGAAGGAAGGCTGCTTATCTAAGAACTGCTGCTTAAGTACAAGGCCTTACTTACACAAGAGATGATAATAATAATAATAATAATAATAATAAAAGAAATTATCATACTGTCAACTCTCAAACATAATCTCACAAAATACCCAAAATTATCAGGAACCTAAGGGATGGTGCGCTGATGAAGTCTGGCGTTAATAAATTCAAGACTACGCAAGTGGCAGAAAATTTGCTATAGTAGTTTCTCAGAAAAAAAATTGAAATTGATGATAATGATGTTGAGGACGACTCAGCAATTCAATTAAATTCAATAAGCATTTGTTAAGTTCCTGCTGTGTGGAAGATAATGTTCAAGGTGCTAGGGATACAGAAATAAAACAAACTCCCCCCTTAAAAAATTTACATTCTAAGAGATACAACCTGTACCCTAACAAATAAATATAAAAATCCACAAAAAAGTAAATATGTATTTGTATAAATATAATTATTTATATTATGTATAAAATTATGTTATAATTAATCATATTTTCATATACCATATGTATATAATATATAAGCATATTGTTTTATATAATAATATAAAATTGTTCATGTTGAAAGTCAGTTGTGCCCTATTCACAAGTATCTTGTGCCAAGCATTGGACGATATGATATTCACAACTCAGCTTCAGAGCTTACAAAGCATGCTTTGTAAGTTCACATACTTTTTAGCTTATTTGATCTTCAGGTCAACTCTATGAGGAAGAGCAGGACATTCCTACCTATTCTACAGATGAAGCAACTTTATTCAGAAAGGGTTAAGGGATTGGTCAAGGTCATAGAAAGCAGGGCCAGATCCAGCTCTTCTGACTTCAACTCCAGCGCTGATTCTACTGCATCTTCATGCAGGCTTCCTTTGGTTGGTATAACAGACTTTAAAAGCTACAGAAACTATTCAGTTCATATGCAGAGAAAATATTAAAAACGTGCCTCAGTGTAGAGAATTTTAAGAGAATAAAGGGGTTGTGGTAATGACTAATGTATTTGTTTAATATTGTACATCACTGTTCACAGCACATTATCAAGGACCAAACATTGTACGTATCACCTAAAAGCTATAATTAAGGAGATCACTCTACCACTCAAACAAGGTAGAGAAGGGAGTAATTAACATAAGATTTATGGCTGACATTTATATATCACTTTAAGGTTTATAAAGTATTTTATATACGTTATTTCATTTGATCCTTCCAACAACCCTGTAAGTCTGGCATTGCTAGACTCCATTTATGGATGAGGAAACTGAGGCGCTAAGAGGTTAAACAACTTGTCCATGGTCATGTAGTTGGTTAGCATCAGAGGCCAAATTCAAAGGACAGAACTTACTGAGCCCAAGAACAACATTCTTTTCATGACAACTTGAGGCTCATCCTCAACCCTTCCCTTTCACTTTTCCACTCATATTTGATCAGTTGCCAAATTTTGTCATTTCTACCTCTACAACGTATCTTCTTTTTCCTTCTTTCTACACATGACCACCACCCCAGTTCAGACCCTCAGCTCCCCTTACCTAAACTATTTTATTTTATCTATGTATCTCCAGCATTTAGCCCATTCGATAACACCAGACAGCCTTTCAACAGCAATATATATTTCTCTTGGTTCCTCTCATTGGTTCTAATTCTTCTTTACAATATGACTAATGTGAAAATATGCTTAATATGAATGTATATGTAGAGCCTATATCAGAGTACATGCCATCTTGTGAGAGGAGGGGAGAAAGGGGGAGAAAATCTGGAACTCAAAATCTTATGGAAGTGAATGTTGAAAACTAAAAATAAATAATCTCTCTCTATACACACACACACACACACACACACACACACACACACACACATTCCTCCTGTATTGCCCAATAAAGGGATTATTTCTACAGCAACTTATATACCTTCCATGAAGCTGTGATATCATTGATGTATGTACTCCTTTTAATGGTGCAACTCATATCTACCCATACCTTTCCATCCAGTGCCAGATCTTGTCCAGATAGTGTCTACTTCATGGCTAAAGTGAGGCATACTGTTTAGTAATATGGAATGAAATAGGGGAGGATGTTTGTCATTTTAAAAAAAGATCACATATCTATAATAATAAAAAAACAAAAACAACCAACCCTGCTCTGATGTTATGAGCAAAATATGGATGGCAACTTGCCAAGAACTGAACCCATCACAAGAGTCACACCATCACAATGGCTGTCATGGATTATACTAATAGACATACTAATTTTGCTATGATTATACACCAGTAATTAGTCCTCAAGTGTGGGCTGATAAAACAGTACTATAAATACAAACCTAAGAATATTTTAGAAAATAGTTGCTATAAGATGTACTGGGATAAAGTCTTAATAAAAGAACAACGAATCTTAGCTAGCAAACTAGACATTATGCTATTCAATAAAAATAATGACAGTGAGAGGCAATGGATACAGGGCCAGACATCAAGTCAAGAAAACTTGAGGTCAAGGCATGCCTCTGATACAGACTGGCTGTGTTATTAGCAAGGACAAATTACTTCATCTCTAAGGGCTCCAAGCAACATTTTAAATCTCTAAGTTACAGACAAGTCTCATGACCTCCACTGGTGGAAGGAACTTCCTTGCCAGGAGTTTCCCACAATAACAACATCACAGATCCAGACATTAACTCTGATACTTAACAGAACATCATTTACCTATACCAAAAACATTTTAATGTACATTGCTCTGACAGAACTCAAGTGTAAAACACAAATTCTTTGAAGACACATGATCTTGACAGTTTGTTTTATTTTTCAAATCATAGATAAACATGTTATCAAATTGAGAACTTATGTACTGTGGTATCTGTCATATAGTCAGGAAACTGTAAAATCCCAACAGTGGATTAGTATAGCATATTTAGTCAGCATCACCTATGTTATTTTGATTAAATATGAATTATGCCTGCATATGTATACATAAGTATATATACACATGTGTGTTGAGCTAAAATCGGCTTCCCCATCACTTTGATCCATTTGTCCTAGGTCTTCCCTCATGATCCAAACAGAACTAATCTAATCCATCTTCCATATGATGACCTTTCCAATATATGTGAACTAATAGGCACTCTCCAATTCTTTGCTACTCCAGGTTTAACAACCCCAGTATGCTTTTAAGGCAAAATTTTAAGTTCCTTTACCATCCAAGTCACCCCCTTTAGCAACTACTCCAAAGTGTAAAAGTCCTTTCTAAAATATATTATCCAGAAATGGCAATGCTCTGAATGTGTTATGATCAGTTCAGAGTACAGGAGAATTACCACTTTCCTCTCTTTGAACCCTATTCTTTGGTTACTGAAACCCAAGATCACATTAATTCTCCTATCTGTCACATTGAACTGTTTACTCATAGTGAGTATGCCATCTCTGTGACTTTTTTTTCACATAAACTTACTGCAGGTCTTGTGTCCTCCTTGCTGTACTTGGCCAACTGATTATTTTTAACTCAAGTTTAGGAATTTTTATTTATGCCTATTGCATTTAATCTTATTAGCTTTAGCACACCAATGCACCCTATGGAGATATTCACAGTTTCTCATTCTGTCATCCAAAGTATTACTTATCCCTCCCATCCCCAAATTTCATAAGCTTGTTAGCTATGCTTTCATCCATGTCACCAAAACAAGTGAAGAGTATATGGCCACGAATAAAACCCTAAGGCACTCCCTTAGAGATTTTCTTTCAAGGTGACTTTCAGTTCATTTACCAAAACACTTTGCGTCAAGTCCAGAGGTGGGAAACTTGCAGCCTCGAGGCCACATGTGGCCCTGTAGGGTCCTGAAGTATGGCCCTTCGACTGAATTCAAGTTTGCATTCAAAGGGTCAAAGGGTCACACTTGAGGACCTACAGGGTCACATGTGGCCTCAAGGTTCCCCACCCCTGGTCTAGTCAATCACATATATTCTAAGAACTAGAAGAGGCCTGAGAGGCCATCTAGTTCAATCAATACCTGAACAAAGATATCTTTTACAACATAAAAGTGACTGTGAGGTAACAGAAGGCCAGGGACCTACACCACTGTAGCCAAGGGAGAATGGAGCCTAGATAGGATTAAGGGTGGGAAAAAAAGTGGTCAACTGGCTCCTTCGTGAAGACCCCAAGCCTAGACTATTCCATTTTTAGATAACCATAATTGGTGGGAAGCATTTCTTTAGATCAAGTCCAAATGTGCCTCTACAACTTATACCCAAATTTCACCATTCTATTATACCTGTTGCTCCTAGTTCTAGTCTCCTGAACCAAGCAAAACAAACATAATTCTTTCAAATGACAGATCTTCAAACACTTGAGGGTAATTAGCATATCCCCATTGAAGTTTTTTTCTTTCTAGGATAAACATCTTCAATTGTTTCAACCAATTCACACGGCAGAGATCTCAGGACCCTTTGCTATCCTGATCGCCTTCCTCTGGACTCTCTAGCTTTTCAATACATCAATATGTCAAGGACTCATGATTTCGTCAGTGTGGGAACTATGGTACAGGAACAACGAAGATCACAACGCATTTATACTTGATTTGATGAGGCAGCTAGGCAGTGTAGCGGGTAGAGTGCCAGTGCCTAGAGTCAGGAAGACCTCAGTTCAAATCTGGTCTCAGACACTTACTTAGCTGTGCAACTGGGGTGTATAGGTTGTTCAGCGAGGACTAGCCCCACTGGTGTGAGAGCTTGCCAAGCTCTTTTCAGGGCTGCTTATCTACCTTTGCTGTCCACCTTCACCCAACTCTGACCTATGACTCCAAGAAGTAGTAGCATGCACAGCTGACACACTCTGGTAAAACAGTTTTGGTAGACCAGCCAAACCAGGGTAACCAATAGGCCTCAAACCCATCAGTAAGTTAAGGGGATGTCTATTCCAAGCAGGTGAAGATTTCCCCCAGTGGAACTGATGAGGATGGGATCTGGACCCCAAAAAAGAAAAACCCTGGACTTTCCCACAGGGCCAAATCTCTGGCCTTCCTGTGGGGCTATAATCTTATCAACTGGCCTTTCATTATCTCATTATCGCCTACACCCAGTCTCCCAATTCTGTCACCTAGACCTCCATTGTCCAACTTCCCTATGGCCCTTTACCACCCTTAATCCTAGCTAGGCTCCATGAGACCCCTCCTCCAGTCACCCCAAACTACTTGACCACTCCTAGATCCCTCCCATAGTCTCTTGTCTCCATTATCGTGCTCATTTTCTTAAAATCTGGCCAATAGTTCACTAAGGTTCAGACTCCTTAAGAGTCTACCCAATATGATGGATGTTCTAATAAACCTTGTCTTTGGTTGAAAGAAGACTTGAGTGGTATTGATTTGGGCAGTTCCCACGTGTTGTGATTTTGGGGTCTCAGCACCCCTAACCCCTAAACCTCAACAGAATAAGTGGATGAGAACAATTTGTGCCAAACGCCACGAAGGCAGTTGAAGCAGGTGCTGTGGAGTGCTTCAAGCTGGTCAGATATCAAAGATGTCAAGATCATTCACTGCATCCCAGGCCATTGTCAGTCACTTTGACTTTTGTGTTACCACTGGACTTTGATGACTTTGGAAGAGTGAGGCTAACAACTTTGTGTAACTCTGTCTCATTTAAATCCAATTCACACATGAGTCAAGACATCACCTTGATGGGGATGGGATCTGAACCCCTAAAAGGAAAAGACCATGTCTTTGGATCTGGACTCCAAAAAGGAAAAGCCCTGGACTTTTCCCACAAGGCCAAGCCTCTGGCATTGGCCTGAGGTTATAATCCTATCAACTGGCCTTTCATTATCCCCTACAGTCCTCTGTTACCCTTAACCTAGCCTAGCCCTCCATTGTCTTACCTCCCTAAGGCCTCAGCCACCTCCCACCCTTAATCCTATCTAGGCTCCATTCTCCCTTGGCTACAGTGGTGTAGGTCCCTGGCCTTCTGTTACCTCACAGTCACCCCCCCTTATTGGTCACTCCCATCCAGATCCTCCTTAGACCCCTCCTCCAGTCACCCCAAACTACTTGGCCACTCCTAGATCCCTCCCACAGTCTTTCTGTGTATAAGGTCCATCTGGCCTCCATTAAGGTGCTCAGATTCTTTAAGCCTCTAGCCAAGGGCTCAGATTCTTAAGAGCTGGCCCACTTGCATTAGTGATACAAATCCCTTAAGAGTCTGTCCTATATGTGGATTCTTTAAATCTCATCCACCTCTAATCGATGTTCTAATAAACCTTGTCTTTGGCTGAAAGAAGGCTTGGGTCAAATTCATTCATGTAGGACCCACATGTCTTGATTTTGAGGACCCGGTGCCCCTAAACCTCAACAACCCCATGATGTCATTGGTCCTCTTTGAGAGGAAGGACAAACAACAGTACGGGTCAAGTCACTTAACCATGTTTGCCTCAGTTTCCTCATCTGCAAAATGAGCCGGAGAGGGAAATGGGAAACCATTATAGTATCTTTGCCAAGAAAACCCCAATGGGGTCACAAAGAGTCAGATAGGACTGAAATGACCTAACAACAACAACAATATAGTTAATAGTTTTAAAGTGTTGCCTAAAGCCCAGAAGTTATTTGTACATAGTTAATAGTTAACAGGTGTCAGAGGTTGGATTTGAACCCATGTCTTCTAGATTTCAAGTCTAGCATTCTATCTACTACACTATACTATCTCTTAAAAGAGAAGCAAATATATATATAATGGAAAGTAATCCAGAAGAAAGAATTTTATAGTAAGTAGGTTTCCTTAGAGGTCACTTAATCTAATCTCCTCATTTCAAAAATGAGGTACCTCTTCCATTTACCATAATTCTTCAAAAATCAATGACAATGGTTCCAAAATCACATTCATTCAGTACCCTAGGATGTGATTTATAAAGGCCAAGTACTCTGACCTAAATGAAAGCAGCTAAGTATTCTTTTATCATCTCCTCACTTATCATGGGTTTTACCTTTCTAAATCTTTTTTTTTTCCTATTTTTCTCTGTCTGAAAATTATTGTCCATGGTAGAGAAAACTGAGGATTTGAGTGTTTGCCCTTCTCTCTTCTTATCCACACCAAAGGATCCCTTCCTTATCTTCCTGTTAACCAGGACATGCCTTACCACCAAAACAGCTTTAAAAGCCTTGTTATTCATCCTATTGCTAGAATTAGCTTATTTGGGTTTTAGCCTTCCCAGTCCAGCATTTTTTCTTCATTCAACAAGCAGAGGTCAAGGTACAGTACGTCCAACTGTGGCTGATCAGAAAAATAGGACCTCAGAAGACTCTACCACAGATTGAGCACAAATAGGGGATTTCAACATGTGGGATGGAGATGTCTCTGGATTTGTGTCTCATGTTTCCTTTGTGCTACTGTGATTCCACTTTGCTCACAGAGCACAGCACCTTCTTTGATACAGGCACGCCATGCTAGGCAGTCAGTCCTGTGCCAAAATCTTCCATATTTCACAATTGATACTAAAGTTCTTCAGAGAGACCTTGAGAGCATCCTCACTGCTTCTTCTGACCTCCATGTGAGTGCTTGCTTTGTATGAGTTCTCCATTAAAATAGTCTTTCAGGTAAACGTACAATTGGCATTTGGACCACTTGGATAAGGACCTACTGCGTATATGGTACTATATTAGACAGTGGGAACACAAAGTCAAAACCAAAAATAGCTTTTCTTATACTACTCTCCTAGAACCTTTTCAGTCTGTTATATTTGTCTTAGGTTACCTGCCATAGCTTCTGTCAGCCACTGGGAAGAATCCACAGTTGCCATGGAAGTTAATGAGGGCAACAGCAGCAGAAAGAGGTTTCTAGCTGAGGTGAATTAAAAAAAAAAAAAAACTATAGAACTTGGCCCAGCCAGACAAGTCTGGGTTTTAAACTCAAACAAGCCCATAGAGCAATAAGTGTGACAAATTGGAATTCTCCTGTCTCATCCAGCACTGCTATTCACCCCAAATCTCTCTTGCTTTCTGTGTGGCTGCTGGACTTTGTTTTGCTCCAGATTTGACCTCTGTGACCTTGGGCAATTTCATTAAGCTCTCCAAGTCTCAGTTTCCTAACAGAAGGCAGTTAGATGGAGTCAGGAAGACCTGAATTCAATCTGGCTCCACATTTACTAGCTTTGGGACTCTAAGCCAGTCTGCCTTAGTTTATTCATCTGCCAAATGGAGATGAAAATAGCACTAGTCTCCTAGGGTGGTGCTGAGGATCAAATTAAATAATACTGTTTGAATACATTAAAGAGATATATAAAATAGTAGTTATTATTATTATTCAAATGAAGGTGTTGCACTCCAGGACCAGTAAGAGACCATCCATTTCTAAATCCTTTGATCATCCTCTGACCTCACTATTAATCCTTCCTTATCATCACTCCCTAGTTAATACCACAATCTCTCAGGCCAGTGGAATATTACATCCTCTCTACCTAAGGGTAGGGCTAGAGGAGTGAAAGTACAGCTCCCCCACCTTTACATGTCCTTTTAAAAATCAGAATTTTAAAACTAGCTCCCTATTTACTCATATTCATCTCTTCAGATACCTGGCCTTTTACTTCATCATAATCAATTATTACTGGATTGCCAGAATTTTATTTCTGAGAGACTTCAGCTCCTCTTGAACTCATCTCCCCTTTCTTGTCAGTCTCAGATTATGGAATCCTTCTTATCCTATCCCTTCATTCCCTGAAACCTGCTTCCTGAAGTCTAGGGTACATGTTAGACTCTGCTCCACATTCCTTTCCTTATCTATCGAAAATTCCCAAGGTTCCAGTCATTTCTATTTAGCACTAGTTAAGCCAGTCATTCTATCGTCATCCGATAGAATCAGCTCAAGAACAGCAATTCACCTTCCTGCCTCTGCTACCTGAAAGACGAAATTAAGAACAAGGTGAGCAAAGAATTTTTCAGTTGCTTTCCTTTTATTAGACAGAAGCCTCGAGAAGAGGTCTGGATAGTTAAGAACCCCATCATAACTATATCATGGCTCTCTCTGATGGCTTTGTGCTCTGTAGCATTAATTCATCACCCAAATTATCCAAGGGACTTGATGGTTCCATAGTCCCATGACTATATCACAGTTGTTTTTCCCTCCTTTGACCATCACCCAAATGTTCTCCACCCTGACTCCCACCTTTAGACTCATGGGTTTCCACACAGGTGACTATCAACTTGCTAAACATCTACTACCTCATCTATTGCCCTTGAATATGGTGTCCTTTTTCCCTGACAGGTAGGTGTGGTTCACATTGCTTTCATTACTTTACTTTCACATATCAAATCATTCATCCAGCTGTTCTCAGAGGTTAAGTTCTAGGGCCTAGGGTGACTGAAATACCTACCCCTTCTCTTCTTTGCCTCATTAAAATTCTATACATCTTTCACAGGGTAATTCAAAGTCCTCCATGAAGCCTTTCCTGGATTATTCCAGCTTACAGTGATCTCTCTCATCTCTGAATTCCTAAACACTTAATTATGGAGTATGTGATAGTATTCTAGAGTTCTTTCACATGTGTTTGAATTGTCTTCCAATTTGACTGCAAACTCCTAGAGGACAGGAACCACATCTTTGACTTATACTATACACCCCACCAAAGCACAACTGAGCACAGTAAACATTCACCAGAGGCATCATAAGCAATGCAAAAATGTTCCCCAACACACACAAAGACTTTAAGCTACTGACTTGTGATATTGGGTCACAGGAAAGACTGAAATTAAGGGTTTAATTGAGAACAATGCTTTAGAAATGTAGTTTATCAACTTACATTTATAAACCTGTGGAACAGGGAATGCAAGTATTATCATCTCCATTTAACAGATAAGAAGAAAAGTTAAGAGACTTGGCTAGTAAGTGCCAAAGCCAAGACTCCAGATCTAATGTGCTTTTCACTACACTATAACATCTCTCTAAAACTACTAAGTAAGGCCAAGAGTATAGTTTAAATTTGGGAATTATCAAGCCAAGTTTATTCACTTTTTGCGGTCAAGCTGCTATATACTTTATATCTTTAAAAACATTTTATATTCTTGTCTATTTCCTCAGATCCTATGTCCCCTTTGTTCTCTTTAGCGCTACTTTCATTTCCTTCTGCCATTACCAGCTCCACCTCACCTCTGGGTACGGCCCAAAGGGGGAGGGATGCTTTTGTTGCTTATGGAATACCTCAGACACTATCTGGGAACAGGAATGGACAACCTCAAAGGGCAATCAGCTTCTGGCCGTCAACTTGTGAGAGCATGCATTTTTTTTCCCCAAAAGAACTAATGTGTGTAAAGCGCTTTGTAAAGCAGGAAAACTTTGAAAGCTGTATGTTGAATTTATTGTATACTTAAAAAGAAAGGCATAAGGTTCACAGCTTCATGTACAATATTCTTTTTCTGTTCTGCTTTGTATATGGAAATGCTCTTTTTATTGGTTGTTTATTCAGTTCTGAATAAAAAAAAAACAAAATAAATAAAATAAAATAAAGCGTCTTGTAAATTGGAAAGTGTTATATAAATGCCAGCATTATTTTTTTTCCTAGTTTATATCAGCATAGAGAAAGAAATAATGGCCTGACTGCCCTAGAAACTCTGCTCAGTGGCCTAGTATCATGGGAATTTGCCAGGCCTACTTTGTAGAAACTGTCAGATACTACCTAGAGGAGCGTTCATTCTATATGTATGCCACATTCAGCGTTCCTTGTCCTTACTATTGCAATAACCTCGTAACTTGAGCTTCCCTTCTCCCCCATTCCTTCTAATCTCCCTTATGCACATGTATGAAAATATCTTATTCTAGCTAAAATCTTTATTGGTCCCCATTCCCTACTGAAGACAGCCTCAGTCCGACTTCATCCTACTCTTGCCAGCCTCATCTCACATAAGTCCCTTTCAAATACTCTCCATTTAACCAAGCTAACTGAAATTTCCTGAATATGTCCTACTCTTTCCTGCCTCTGTCTTTGTTTATGCTGTTCCTCCTGCTGGGAATATCATCACCCATTTCTATCTCTCGACATCCTACCCATCCTTCAGGACCCAATTCAAATGACAATCCCTCCAAAAACTCACTTGGCTGAAAGTGCGCTAGCGCTGGTGCTAGCACTGGCGCTGGCGTTGGCTCTCTCTCTCTCTCTCTCTCTCTCTCTCTCTCTCTCTCTCTCTC
>NW_020954610.1:8992805-9017461 GCF_900497805.2 Vombatus ursinus | reverse complement strand
CTCTCTCTCTCTCTCTCTCTCTCTCTCTCTCTCTCTCTCTCTCTCATCTGATTTCATCGTATTTTGTCTCCCACATTCCAATTTGCATTATGCTTATCTTAGTATATTTCTTTTTCACCATTAGATTATAAGCACCAGGAAGGCAGGGGACAAGTCTTATCTAAACTTTGTGTCTCTTTCCAGATCTAGCATAATGCTCCATATACAAAAGGCACATGATAAGTTTGCAATTAATGAATGAAGAGCTCTATTTCCAGAATAGAAACCATGGCATGTTACTGAGGCTATCATAAACAGGATAGACTGCTGATGCAAAAATGTCCGGTTTGGTTCACTACATATGAGTCAAACTGAAACATTCTCTGCCCTGTGACAAATTCAGAAGCAGATTCTTAGAACTCCAGTCTTCTAGGCATGTCTAATAACTTGAAACATTTAGCACCTTTCCAGAGGCAAAAGATAGATGTTGGGATGAAATGTTTGTTACTGGCTAGTAATGCTAAATAGATGAAAATATTGGTGTATAAGCCTAATTTACTATGCTTTATTTTAACGTGTCAATAAATTTTATAGAGCAATAAGATTTATAAACAAACCTATTGCACATGTACAACCATGAAACCATGCCCTTTTCCTCTAGACTGAAGTATGTCGATTTTTAAAAGCCAACTATTTTTGTGGTCATCTAGATGTCAACATTGTAGGCCATTATTTTTTCTATAAGGATCTGGAACTAAAATAATAATAATAATAATAATAATAATAGTAATAAAAGAGGATTCTACTGAACACAAAAAACTTTAGAGATAATACTTAACTCATTTGGCACTGTGGCTCACCCTTGATCCCTATCCTTCTATAACAATGCAATCTAATAGTTCTCCTCCCACTTCTCTGCTACTACTTACCACCCTTTCAACATATTCTTCTATTACAATAGATTCTTACAGCAGTCCTCCCATTTCCCTAACTTCTTGGTCTTTTGCTGTCCTCATCTGCCTCCTTCTCTTTGAACATGCATGTCCAACATTTTCTTTGACTTCCTTCTCTCTGTACCCTCTCCACTTGGCAACCTCATCTGTTCCCATGACTTCAGTTATCACCTCCATGCAAATAATTTAAAAATCTCTATCTCCACCCCCAACTTCTCTCTAGAGTTCCAGTTCTATATCTCCAACTACCTCTAAGGTACATTCAGCTGGGTATCACTGCCATATTAAAATCAGTAAGTTCAAAATGGATTCCCCACTAAACCTGTCCCTTCCTAAACTCCTCTATTTCTAAGTGATGAGGATGGGTTATGGACCCCAGAAAGGAAAAACCCTGGACTTTCCCACATGGCCAAATCTCTGGCTTTGGCCTGAGGCTATAATCCCATCAACTGACCTTTCATTGTGGCTATACCCAATCTCCCAATTCTGTTACCCTTAACCTAGCACAGCCCTCCATTGTCTTAACTCCCTATGCCCCCCAATGAGATTTAGGGGTTCAGGGGGTCCTGGGATCCCAAAATCACAAAACACGGGTACTGCCCAAAAGAATTTGACCCAAGTCTTCTTTCAGCCAAAGACAAGGTTTATTAGAACATCCATCGTATTGGGCAGACTCTTAAGGAGTCTGAACATGGGTAAGCAGTGGTTAGATTATAAGAATCTAAGCAGTGGCTAGATTTTAGGAATCTGAGCATCTTAATGTAGGTGAGATGGACCTTATATATGGAAAGACTATGGGAGGGATTTAGGAGTGGCCAAGTAGTCTATGAGGTAATAGAACTCCAGGGTGGCCAATGCAGAATGGAGCCTAGATAGGACCAAGGGTGGGAAGTGGCCTGGAGCCACAGGGAGGCAAGACAGTGGAGGGGAGATTGGGTATAGCCACAATGAAAGGCCAGTTGATGGGATTATAAACAGATTTGGCCATGTGGAAAAGTCCAGGGTTTTTCCTTTCTGGGGCCCAGATCCCAAACCCATCACCCCCAACCCCCACTTTCTACCCTTTAATCCTATCTAGGCTCCATTCTCCCTTGGCCATGGCCACTGAGGTCCAGGTCCTGGGAGTTTTATTACCTCGTAGACTACTTGGCCACGCCTAGACCCCTCCCATAGTCTTTCTGTATATAAAATCTTGTCTCCATTAAGATGGTTAAAATCTAATAATTTAGCCACTGCTCAGATTTTTGCAATCTAGCCAATAGCTCACTAATATTCAGACATCGTAAGAGTCTGCCCAACATGGCGAATCTTTAATAAACCTGGTCTTTGGCTGAAAGAAGGCTTGGGTCGAATTCTTTAGGGCAGGATCAGCGTGTTGTGATTTTGGGGTCCCAGCACCCCTAAACCTCAACATAAGGATGGGGCCGTTATCTTCAAAGTTACAAAGGCTTTAAATTTTGGAGTTATCTTTGCTTCTTCCCTCTCCTTCACTGCCAATATCCAATCTGTTGCCAGGTCTTACTGATCCTATGTCCAAAATATTTCTCATCTTCACCACCTTCTTTCCACCACTGTTGTGACCATTCTAGTTTTCAAACCATCTCTTTTCACTCCAATTACTGTAATAACCTCTGCCTTTATTTCATATCCTCACAAATACCACTTTCACACAACAGCCAAAATAATCTTCAGGCACCATCCTTATCGTTTGCACTTGAAAACCTTCAATCACTCCCTGCTGCCTACCAAAATTGTTGTTGTTGCTTATCCTTCATTCTCAAAGAGTACTAATGACATCAGGAAGGTGATGTCATCACGCAAGTGAATGGGATTTAACTGTGCAGAGTCATTCTCATCAGCCTCACTCTCTCCTCCAAAGTCATCTGGGTCCAGTGGCAAGATATAGGACAGCACAACTGGAGATGACCTCAGATGCAGTGGGACACTTTGGCCTTTTAAAGTTAAGGTCTTTTCCAGTTCTCAGTTTATCTGAAGCAATACCCATTCAGTGATTTAAGGCTAGGTAAGAAATAAGGCAAAAGATGGCCAAGTATGTGTCTACTCAAAAGAAAAAAAAAAAAAAACAACTGGAAGGGGAAGAGTCTCAAGGTTCCTAGCCAGAACAGAAGCAACTGCTCTTTACACTCACTCTGAGCCACCAAAACCCAAACAATGACCAAGTGAGGCTTAGGCTGGGACCTATTAATGACCAATCAGTGAAAGCCAGAGTGATTTGGGTTTAAGGCATGATCAAGTAGCTCCATTTGAGTCCCAATGGGCTTTATCAAAGCCTGGTTTTTCAAAGCTCAATTTCAAGAAATCATAAAAGAAACTACAAGGAACAAAAGAGTTAATTGTCCCAGTTTTTTAAAAAGACAGAATAAATTAGTGGGGAAGGGGGGAAAAATCTAGCACTCAAACCCCAAGATACCTTGGGAGGCTTCAGTGATCAAAATTTATATTCCTTTGAGTAGAGCATCTACATGTACAAGAGTCATCTTTGACTCTTCTCTTTCCTTAGCCCTCCAGCTGGGTAATCTAATCAGTTAACAATCACTGTTGATTCTTCCTCCACAGCCTCTTTTTTAAATATATCCCCTTCAGTCCACTCAGCCACGAAGATCATTCAGGCCCTCATCACTATTTGACTAGATTATTGTAAAAGCCTCCTGAATGTTCTCCCCAACTCCATTCTACACCCTTTCCAAACTATCCTTCACACAACTGCCAAACCTTCTCAAGCATGCCACACCTGTTAAAAAACCTTTAGTGGCTCCCTATTGCCTCTATGATCAAATAAAAATTCCTTAGCCTGACATTTAGGGCTCTCAGAGGTTGAAGTTGAACCTGCCACTTCAGGATTATTGTACTTTTCTCCCCTCCGTGAACTATCCCAACCCAATTAAACAAGTGCTAATGCTGTCACCATTGCTACTACTTTTACAATTAATTAAGCTGATGCCTACTGTCTCCTTTGCCTTGAATATACTCCTTCACTTTCACCTTTCAGAATATTTCTCTTAGTTCAAGGCTTAGCTATGATGCCACTTCCTGTAGGTGCCTTTCTTGGTCTTCTGAATTGTTAGTTGTCTTTCCCTCCTCAAATATTTTTGGAGTACACTGACCTTTCCTTTGTCTCTTCACTGCCTTTTAGATTATACTTATAAGTTCATGTTTTATCTCCTCTCAATAGAACATAATCTCCTCCATCGTAGCAACTGCTTCATTTTTATCTTTGTATTTATTGCCAGCACCTGGCACAGTGCATATCATCATCATCATCATCATCATCATCATCCCTAGCATTTATGTAGAGCTTTAAGGTTTGCAAAGCACTTTACAAATAACATTTAATTTGATCCTCACAACAACCATGAGATGTAGATGTTCTTATTATCCTCATTTTACAGATAAAGAAACTGAGGCAAATAGGGTTAAGTGACTTGCCCAGAATCACACAGCTCCTAAGTCTGACTTTGGATTTGAACTCAAGTTTTCCTGAATAGGAGCCAGTGTTCTATCCACTATGCCATTTAGCTGCATAGAGTTGGAATTTAACTCAATGAATTGTTGTACTCAAGATCTTCCCACAATCTGGTTCTATTCTGTCTTTCAGATTTATATCATATTACTCCTTTTAACACGCTCTATATTCCAGTCATTCTGGATGACTGCGTTCCAACTCTATTCCTATTTCACCATCTTTTGTCTCAGGGAATTTGCTCACACTAAGCAAAGAAAGACATCCAGGTTTGAAATTTTCTTTCTAACCCAAGTGCATAAAAGACAGTTCAATGGGCTGCACAGCTTTCTTAAGTGTCTTGATACAGATTCAGCTCAACAAGGTAAAAAATCAGATGAGGAGAAGAGCTAAATTTCCTGGCCTGTCAAAATCTTTGTTTTTAAAGATGAATTTAACATTGTGTGTAACATTATTCCTCATGAAAATGAGAGACAGAGTCAGTTATTTTTTACAACATGAAACTATACAAGTTTTACCAACATGCTTGGCCAACGGACATTGATCTTGCTCTACAACCCCACTGTTGTTTCAGTTACTGAGCTTAATGCAGATTGCATTATGGCCAAATAGTGCTGGTAAACAGAGATTTATTCAGTGGCTATGATTTTTATGCTAAGTGAATCTCTTAAATGTTCTTCAGACAAGGTCCTATATAAATATAAATTACTACTACTACTACTACTGTTACTACTACTCCTGTTGTTGTTATTATAGAGGCAGCATTGAATAGTGGATAGAGAATCAGTCTTACAACCAGAAAGTCTTAAATTCAAGTACTGTTTCCTTCCCATACGTACTAGATATGTGACCCTGGGCAAATCACTTAACTTTTCCAAGGTTTAGGAGGCAGGTGAACCCCATAAGAAAAAATCACATAAAGAAAATATTTATCTCTAAGATGTTCCCTTATCTTTCTATTTTAGCTGGAACAGAAGACCATGAAGACATGGTAATGTACAGTGTACTATAAAGTAAGTTATGTTTTCATAAACATTAAGGAATAGAAATAGTTGAGTACTACAAGAGGAAATTCTTAAATCTAAAATCTAACATTAAGCATCAAAGGATATCTGAATTTTATTTAAGATACCTTAACTTTTAGCGTAGAGTCAATGTGACAACAACAGTAGTAGTAGTAACAGTAGTAGTAGTAGTAGTAGTAGTAATTTATATTTATATAGGACGTAAGGTATGCAAAGTGCTTTACGTATATTCTCTCACTGAATCCTTCCCCAAAAAAACCTGTGAAGTAGGTGCTATTATTATCCTCAATTTACAAGTCAGGAAACTGAAATGGAGAGAAGGTAACCAACTTGACTTCAGGTCATGATGCTAGTAAGTGTCTGAGGAAGGATTTGAACTGAAGTCTTCCAGACTCCAAATCTGGCATGCTATCCATTATACCACCTCGTTGACTCTATCTGGTAAACAGAAGGCTGACTTCTGGAGTCACAAAGACCTAGTTTCAAATTCTACTTCTGATATATACTAGCTTTGCAACCATGGGCAAATCACTTAATTTCTCAGTGCCCCAGGCACCTCTGGATGACTATGAATTTCTGGTTTGTATCAGCAGAGAAAATTTCTATACCAAATTTTCCACGTAAATGAACTATCAAGTACAGATCAAAAAAAAAAGCAAAACAAAACAAAACATAAACAACTTTTAGTAAGAAAGAAATATGATCGTATACATACAGAACAACAAGCTGATAGCAACATGGTGTAGAAGATAGCTTGCTGGACATGAAGTCTGAAAAGATTTGGGTTTAAATCAGATCTGAAACATTTAATTGAATATCTGTGTGACCACCAATAAGTCACTTTACCTCTGAGCCTCAGTTTTCTCAATTATAAAATGAAGATAACATTTCCAGTAGTACTTTACTTAGCTCATAGGTTTGTTGTGAGTATCAAATGAAATAATGCACAGAAAACTCCTCATAAAGCATTATTTAAATTCCAGCTTTCATTATTTGCTAAATCTCTCTCTGTCAAAGAAGCTGCTCACCAGAAAAGAAAAAAAAGAAAAAAATGTTAAATAACCTTTATACATTTTATTTAATCAAGTTTTTTTTAAAGAAAGTTATATGCAATCAAATAATAAACATTTATTAAGCACCTACTATGTGTCAGGCACTGTGCGCTAGATGCTGAGGATAAGTACGTAGAGTGAAACATTATACAAAGGGAGAGGATAAACCATGCTTTAAAAAATTCAGCTCCTCCTAATATGGCATGTTTCATTCTGCTCAAAGCAAATGCCAAGGCAATCACATGTTTACTTAAAAGAAATCTTAAGCATTAACAAAAATGAAAAGCTAAGAGAGAAGCACATTTACAATGAGATCAGCAGCTAAGACAGACCTTTCATAGGTCAGGTTGGCTTAAAGGTACATTAGATCTCTGCCCTGTTAGATTCTCCACAACTTGGAAATCATCACTGGGAATACAGCCATATTTAAGCTATTAGCATAGTGAGTACACATTTTAAAATGTGATTTTGAACTCAGTCTAAAATATCTGAGTCTGAGAAAGTCTCAACAACCAAGTTGCAAACCTTAGCTAGTTAATGGGTGGTGTATTGTTGTGCTGTAAATCCAAATACAGAAAGCAGAGGCATTCCGAGCCCTCGGGTAGAATTGCCAAAATTTCTTTTAGTATAATTTTTGTGGGTGAGAGAGAATAACATTACACAAGGGAACAAAAATTACTCCAGGCACTTCAAAAACATTTCCAGCCAGCATTAATTTTGACTATGGATTATAATGGCCAGGTTTAGAAGGAAGCACTGTGCTGTAATTGACCAAATTAACAAAGAAATAAACAAATGCCATGTTACTACCAACTATAGGCAATCAGTCCCTTTCTCCTATGAGTCAGGTAAAGATGGGGGTAGAGTGGGGAAGCTATTATAAAGAGGTGCTACATGGATGGCCCACTGGACAAATCTGATACAGTGAAGAGGGCGGAAAATATATGGTGCTCTTCTACACGTGCACAATAAAACTAAACCTCTGCCTGTTTGAAGTTGTGGGAAGGGGAAGGCCTAGGGCAGAGTTAGTGACCACGAACAAACAATAATTTTGCTGTAAATAAATTGATCCAGCATATGGCCTTTTGCAGGAATATTGCTATACCCACTGGGAAGATCTACAGTCATTATCACATCAACAGCCACACCCATAGAAGCTTTTCCGGAGGAGAGAATGCTGGAGGCAGGAAAAGAAGGTTCTCCTCTCTTCAGGAACCAAGAATGAACACTACTTACTCCCTTGGGCATTCAAAGAGAAGAATCAAACTCATTATGTTTTAAAAGAACAATTTTTTTTAAAAAACCCTCCAAATCACACATAATATGATAGCCATTCACTGGGGAACTTTCTGAATCAGAAAATATACACATTAATACTGGCTATTGCTACTGTGACAATATAGATATAAGCTTCGGTTTCAATGTGCTGTTATCCAGTAAAAGTACTCCTTACTATATGAGACAGTTCCTGCAAAAGTGTCTGTGAAGCAATAGCTGGTGTTAATGAGCTTTTTTTGACTGTCAATGTCACACTATTGGCTCATACTGATTTTCTGGTAAAACCCATGAGTCTTTTTCACATGAATTGCTCTCTAACCACATCTTCCCCTTTTTTGATTTCTAAGTTGATATTTCCTAGTGAAAATGGGAGCTTTGTGCTTCTTAAATTCATTTTATTTCAGTAGATTTGCCTCATCATTCTTGAGTGTTGACATCTTTTTGACCTCTACTACCGTTATAAAGCCAGTATTCTAACTAGTTATCACTTCCACCTCACTGGGGTTAGGGGCATGGTGCCCCTGCAATCTGGAAAATCCATGTAAAAATTTTTAGCCCTCCCTCCATAACAGAGAAGTCCGAATTTTTTCTTTTTCTTTTATGGGGTGTTTACAGTGACATAAAATTTGGGTTGATTTATACAATACTATACATATATCTTATGCATTTCTGAGTTTCTAAACTATCTGTGTCATCAGCTGGCCTTTGTGCGTCCTCCACAAAACTCCCAAAAAATTCCCATTTAATTTCTTATGCCAACCCTGTGATATAATGAAACTTCAGTGGGGAAAACTGCAATGTGGACAGGATCACTGCAGCTTCATGTCATCTGCAAATTTGATAAAGCCACCTATGCTTTCATCTAAGTCACTGACAGAAATGTGGTATGAACAGGGTCAAGGACAGAGCTGTAGGTCACTCTATTATGGATCTCTCTCCAGATTGAAATCAATTCATTAATTACAACTATATTTCTTTGATAATTCAACTAGCTCTGAATTGACCTTTATTGTACTCTAATCCAGGGTCCACAGTCAAAAGGAAACAATAGGTGTAATACAGCTCTATTTCAGTAAGATTTTTTTCATCTAGCATTAGATGCTCATTGGTAAAACTGGACTGTATGACTTTGGCCTTAAAACTGTTATGAGAGAACAAGTGGTTTGAAGGCTACATCTAAATTGTAATAACAAATAGTGTGCCATCAATCTGACGGAATATACTGAATGATGCCATAGAAGTATCAATCTTCATATTCATTTTATCCAATATTCATTCATTCAACAAATCTTTATTAACTTAAGCACCTACCATGTGTGAAGCCCTGTACTAAGTAGGTAACTGGAAGGACAGAAAGAAGAATCTAACATAATTCTAGGTCTCTTAGAACTTAAGTGCCCAATAGGGGAAACTGGACACATACACAAATAATTATAAGATAGAATGTCAAAGTGTAGTAAAAGAGGATTAAAAATGCTACAGGAGTCTAGAAAAAAGAAAAAGCACTTCCAACTTGAGGAGCAAAAGGTAAGGTCTCATGGAGTATTGGGAGAAAACTTTTGTAAGCCATAAAAATATAAGTTATTGCTCTTATTAGAGTAGATTTTGAACTGGAAAGTAGTTTTGGTATCCCCTATGAAGGAGTTGTAAATATGTTCATCATTTTTTTTCTATAGTGACTAATTTAGGCAGTATTAAGTCTCAACTAGAAAGAAATTGAAATTAAAATGACCATAATAATAGATTAAATTCAATTAGTGTTCTGCTTACAGTTAGATACCACTTTACATACATCATCTCATGTGATCCATATACTAATTCTTGAGGAAGGCAAGGAAACCATGATCCCCATTTTACAGATGAGAAAACTGAACCTTAAATAGGTTAAGTGTCTTTGCCAAGCTTACATGGCTTTGCTGGAGCATAGAATTTAAACTCTTGCCCTCTATATCATGATGTTCCATAGGGACAGATATTTAAGAATGAAAAATAAACAGGATGTGAAAGAATACATAGGTAACCTAGGAGGGGGAAAAGACCTGATGACAACAGTTGATCATAAAATTAATATTTATTTAACATATTTTGAGCAAGGGGGCAAAGAAGAGAATCCAATGTGATATGTCAACATCCCAGTTGGTATTTAGGCAATGAAAACATATCAAATAAATGGCACCATGGTAAACCTGGAAACTGCCAGAAAATTTGAGAGAATACATTACAATCAGAAGAATTCTATTTGAAAGTTATCTGTTCAGAGAAAAGAAAGAGAGCTTCTGAAAAGGTATTCTAAACACATTTTAGGACACATGCTTCTTAAGACATCTACAACCCCAAGACAGTGATTAAGAACTTGTCCTTGGGCTGATCCAAATCATGTCTCTGTTCTTTATGTGCACTAAAATATTGATTGTCTACACTGTGCAAATTAGGTTAAGAGTTAAATGACAATATGGAATGTAGCCCACATTACAAGACCTACCATGGAACAATTGAAAAGTAATTATTTTTAATTTTTTAAAAAATTCTAGATTTTAAAACATCCCAAAAAAGAGCACTTCCATATACAAAGTAGAACAGAAAAAGATGATTATGTGCGAAATCATGAACCTCTACTATGCACAATCTGCTTTTTTAAATTTATATAACAAATTAAATGTCACATTCACAATTGTCCTGCCTATGTTTCTTTCTAAATTTCCTTCAGTTCTCTTCCGTGCATTAAAAAAAAAATACTTCAATGACTCTCTTTTCTTCCTTTGATTTTATGTCAACCCCACTGCTGGATACACTGTCCCTTCCAATTCCATTCCTCAATAAAAAAAAGAAAAATACATCTTTGTAACAAGCACAATCAAGCAAAACAGATGCACATATTTGTCATGTCCAAATATGTAGGTCTAATTCTTCACTTTTAGTTCATTACCCATCACTAGTCCTCTGGAGTGATAGTTGGTCATTGAATTATTCAAAGTTCTAAAATCCTGGAAACATATCTAAGGAGAAATCATGTTTAGCTATGCAAATCTGAAATTCCCTGTGCAACACTTGGCTAGAAGAGAAGACAGTAGAAATCCAAATGACCCATAGTTTTCTAACTCTGTTTTTTGTAAGAAAAAAAAGTGCACATGGAGAAGGGAGATTAGGTTTTTGGTTTGTATTTTTTCCTTATTCAAGCATGGAGCAACATTAAATTTAATGATTTATTCTATTTATCAAGTGTTTTTTAATTTAAATATTCTAGAAGCAGTTGTTTCTATAAAATTCAAGTGAAAAATATTTTATTTTAGCCTTCATCCCAAAGGCAGAAAAAGAAATACACTGAGACATAAATGCAGATGGAAACACCTTGCCAGGAGATGTGTTACATAATAAATTAAAACAACAAAACAAAAAAACCCCAACAAAACACAAATATCTGTTCTGAAGTCAGGAAAAATACAGAGTTATTTCTGACCCAGTGAATCAGTGCTAGAGATGCACAGTGCATTAATTAATTCTTAGAAATAAAGAATTGCACTTTGATTAGTAACTACTAAATAGACTCTAGGGATTTTGAGAAACTGTAGAGAAGAGCTTGCAACTCCATAATAAATATTATGGTCTTAGGGGAAAATTCCACAAGAAAATCTGTTTCTGATACAATATAGTTGATAAATTTCATTTTAAAAAATATTTTGAGTTCAGAGACTTCCACTTCTCTCTTTGAAGACAGTATTCAAGATACATGGCATGAAGCTTCTGTGTAATCTGCCTTCCTTTGCCTTTTTCAGTTCTTATTCCAAATCATTATTTTCCAGTATAATATTTGCACCCTCCCACAAGACACAGCGAGCTCTAAACAGCATTGCAAAAAAAATAAAACTGAGTAGATATAAACAGATAGGAAACAACTAATCATCAGCATGATAGTTATTTCAGAAAAAGTTATTTGTGTGTAGTCAGATCATCAACTAGTTAGAATAAGGATCAAAATTTACATCAAATTAAAAGATAGGATAAAGATGAGAGGACCCAACAACAGTTCCCAACCCAACCTATTGAAATGAGCTACTGACTATTAAAAAAGAATAAAGGTTAAGACATTGACTCTGAATATTCCCCTTTCTTAAAGATTCACTAATGTAAAATATCTACCACATGAGGACAAAACAGCTCAGCAATCTCTTTAGCAAATGCTTAATTTCCTTGCCAAGTGGAGAATCATTTAGAGTACAAACTCTTTTGCAAAACATCAAGGAAAAAGATGAAGGAAGATTATAAGCAGGATCACCTCACAAAAAAAGCAAAAAAGTGAAGGGGAGGGGTGAGGGGGAAGTCTTCAGAAAGTTTACTGTGAGATGCAACAAAGCCAGATCACTTAAATAGTGTTTATAGATAGAACTGGGAGGATAAATTGCCATGAAATAGAACAGATCTGCAAACATTTCTATACCAATCTTTCCTCAACAATTATAACAATGGGATCACTGAATTTATTTCTTTAAGCAGAAATGCCACTCAAGAAAATCAAGTTGAGAAGAGCAACTAGATCTAACACCAACAAAAGGAAATTCTTGCTGAAGATAGCATAATTTGAAAGTCACTCAAGTTTTCAAAAGAACTAAATAAAGGTAGAAAATACTGAGAATACTAATACAAATGGGGAAAAGTCTGAGAATACAGCAATAATTACCAACCCATCTGCCACCTTTTCATCTCTATGAGATCATTATCAAAATGGATTAAAGCACATATCAGGGGGATGCTTAATAAAAACATAAGATAGAAACAGATAAGTCTATGTCAGACTAAATATTTACAGGCACACTAAGACTAAGAAATATAAAAGGAGAAAATCTAATTGAATTTATAAGGGTCTACTCCAATATGATATCTCCTATGTATAAGTTTAAACTGTTTCATACTAATAGAGATAAATATAAAGAGAATTTTGATGATCCTATGATTATCAGTATCAAGTAATGTAATGTATAAGCTTACCAAAAGTATTCACCATTATCATGAAGCATGCCTTACACAAAATCCAAGTGGAAAAGATATATTTTCTGGATGGTGAAGCTTTCCTGTTAGCAGATGACAATGAACTGATTCGGCTGAACTCTGTTTCTCCTCAATGAGATTCACAGCCATTCAAAAGATATTGGCCCATTAAACCACTTGGGAAAAAAGCAAATGGATGAAGAAACTGATCAGTCAACAAAATAAAACAATGGGGACCCAACTGGCTAGTTCCAATTGGGCAATGTCCTTCCCTCCTTCCCTCCCTCCCTCCCTCCCTCTCTCACTTCTTCCTTCCTTCTCTCATCTCCCTCTGTCCACACAGGGAATCATACCCTTTACCTGTGGGTGCTCTGCCCAAAGGAATATAAATTTTGATCACTGAAACCTTCCAAGATATCTTGGGGTTGATGGGCTAAATTTCTTGTTTTTCTCCTCCTCCTTATTCTATCATATAGGTACTACATATGGACAAAGAGCTGAGGCCATGATTAGATAAAAGGAAATAAGATATCTGAATCACATTTGGGAAACTGAGTAACACTTTCAATGGTCCCATGCCATTTTCTCCAACCAAAGACTATCCTTTTTGACACAAACATTATCTTAATGATGTTATATAAATAGGGATTGTGGAACACTACAAAGAATCAAAATTTCAGATGACTCAAAGGTCAAAGGAAAGGCATTCATGGTCAATAATTACATAGGATTCACAGAACTTTAGAGGTGAAGATAACCTCTAGTCCAACTATCTGGCCCAACACCCATGAAAAGGAATCCCTACTACAAAATCCCCAACAATTGGTCATCCTTCCTCTGCTTGAAGAATGAAGGGAAACCCTGCCAAGATAACCTATTTTCCAAAGCAGCTCTAATTTTAGTAAGTTTTTTTTCTGAAATAAAGCCTAAATATGTCTCTGTTACTTCATAGAAAATGACTGCAGATGACATCAATTCCAAGTCCTTATTTATAGGAAGGTTAAGGGACTTGACTAGGTCACTGAGATAATGTTTCAGAGCCAGTGTTATTTCCACTGTGCCACTCATACTTCACCTTTTATTCATTGATTGTGGTTCTTCTTTTTGAAACCAAACAGAACAAGCTTAATTCCTATTCTCTGTAACAGTGCTGTAAATATTTAAGGTTAGTGATCATGATACCCTAAGCCTTCTCTTCCCCAGGCTAAACATTTCTAGTTCATGATCCATATATGGTATGGACTCTTGGTTGGGAGAGTCCTGGTTGCCCTCCTCTGGATGTTCTTCAGCTTATTAATATCTTCCTCAAATTGTGGCACCCAGAACTGATCATAATATTCCAGATGTGGACTGACCTTCCAGGATTATCATCCCCTCTTCCTCAAATGAAACTCTAGATTACATTAACTCTTTTCTTGCCATATTACCTCTTGTTTCATATTATGCTTGCACTTTACCAAAAACCTTAAATCTTTTACAAACTGCTGTAAAATAGATTCTATTATATTATCATTGATGACTCGTACATAATAAGTGACTCAAAAGACATCTTGGTAATGTATATGAATTATATGACTAGAAAAAGAGTTGTATTAGCCATATGATGGTAGGATAAATAGAAATTGTTGTAGCAATGTCCACAAAGCAATAAAATACCTTAATAAATCCTCTAGCCCATTGGGTAAATCCTCTATGGAAGATTTATGGAAAGATATCGACAAGAATCATATCATGATGTGCTTCAATCTGAACCAACAGAGAGTCTCCAAACTGATGAGATCACAAATACATCAAAGAATAAAAGTATGTTTGGGGTCATGATTTCTCTAATGTATTTAGTATTGGGATTCTGCAAGTCTAGGATGTATTCTCTTCTTACCTCTGCCTCTTAGAATACTTAATCCAATTCAAGGCTCAGCAAAGTTGCCACCTCCTACATGAAGTCTTTCCTCATTTTCTCCAGTTGTTTGTTTTCTCTCCCTCCTCAAACTTGATTATATTTACTTATCTGTCTGCATGTTGTATCCCCAAGTGGAATGTAAGGTCCTTCATGGCACATAACACAGTGCCTTGTGCATTGTAGGTGCTTTTTAAAAAGTGTAACTGAATTGAATGAAACTAAAATGATTTATTATAATTATTACATTATGTTATAAAGCAAACAATAATTAATTATTATAAAGCAAAACTGTTTGCCATGAATGGCTTGAATAAGATAAACACATATCTGCTCATAAAATACTGATATGCCCTAACTAGAGTGTATCCCTCTAAACTTAAGAGAGGTAAGCCTTGAACAAATAAAAGAACCCAAAATGTTATATCTTTTATTTTTGAGGTTGGCAAGCATGCCTTTCCACAAATACTGTGGTGTCACTGTCAGAAACACTTGACTGGATGGAAAATTGGTCTTATACAGTATGGCAATTGTCATTTTCTTGTGCCATTAAGAAAGAATTTGCAATGAAACTGGAGAAGAGAATTGGACTATACAAACCTTCATAATTGATTATTGGTTTCTAAACCCTCTAATTATGACTTTAAATCATTCAGTGGCTTTTCCTTAGCCTGAATTTTCAAATGAATTAATTCTCCTAGACCAATTTGACAGTGGAGTAATGGAACAGAAAGTTAAATTACCTAACCGTTCATCTTCAACTTCAGATAGCAGTGGTGGTGACAAAGAATTTAGGCGGCAGAAGAAAGCTTTCTCATTTGACAATATCTTTGATAATACAGAGGAGAGTATTCTATAACACACTGCTCTATTCCACCAATAATTTAATAACATGGAAAACTAATTCATGGAATTCTTGTCCATAGAATTCATTTGTTACTAACCAGGGCCTTCCTTTGTAAAGAATCAAGTCACAGAGTTAAGCAATTTCTTGTCAATGTAAGATACTTCCATCATTGTTACTTTATTTTTAACCAAATGGAACAACGCAAATAGATAAATTCATTAAATAAATTCAATAGAAGTACCTTCATGACCATGGGAGGATAAAAAACAAAAAACAAAGAACAAAAAACAAAACCCTCTACCCTAAGACATATCAACTCCTGAGTACATAATCCTTTCATGGAAGAAGCAAGAGATCTACTGTTGTTGTGATATGCTGTATGCATGTATGTGCACAGGTGCACCAGTGTGTGTGTGTGTGTTATCCTCTGTGAAGATAAAAGAAGAAAAGAAAAAGAAACTATGAGCAGTATACCAGGGCAGCATCAGGAAAATTCCCAAAGCCAAACTTACTAATGTCTCCTCCAAAGATGTGGCATTTTTCCACAGCAAATTGTGCTGAAATGCCAGGTACAACCAAGAGAATGAAAATAGGGAGCTTGGTATGATGGAATCTAGAACGTACAGTCCTTTGGGGGACAGTTATACCAACTCCAACATTACCACAATGAAAATGCCCAGTGCCTAAACTCATACCTGCCTTGGATCCAATGTGCTGGAAAGAGCTAAAGGCTTCCAGGCTTGGTGAAGTGTTTGGGAATGTGGAAAGGAGAAAATGAGGCAGGAAGGAGGCAGGAGAGGGTAAAGAATTTTAGACTATCATGCTATTAGACACATGTGAAAATTCATCCTTAGTCAATTTTAACACATTATAGACTAGAGGGATTGAAATATTGGGGTTCTTTTGGGGGGGAGGGCTGAAGGAGAAGTTGTATTATATACATATGTGTGTGTATATATATACATGTATTATGTATACATATATTAAAAAATACATGTATAGATCTATACATATATGTATATGTAATATACATATATTTCACAAGCCAGTGTTCCATTCTTGTTGGGTAAATATTTCTAATATTTAATTATATGGATTTTTGTACTGAAAGTGCAGGCAGATAAAGTTGAAGATCTCTTATTAAGTACTCTGGTATTCTTTCAAAGGTGAAGAGTCTAATGAATAGGAATCAAAATCACCCCACATTATTAGAATAAATAACAAGAAGTTGATCACTTCTGTAGGACAGAGGACATATTGCATTTAAAATCTATAGAATTAACTTGACATATAATGAAGGACCTCTGTAATATCAATTCACAAGAAAGTGAGCCAGTATTGTGTATTTATGGTATCACAGAAAAAAAATGTTTTCAATCTGCTAATCTATCTCAGTAGCAGGAATTGCAGGCTGCCTTACTCTCTGACTATACCTAAGAATGGTTAGAAAAAGATCAGTTTGGAGAAAATTCAAATGGTTTAGAAAATGGCATCTGTATCATTAAATAGGAAAGATATTCTACAGTTACTGGCAGGGATAGATTCCATGTATATATCTATACATGTAGAATACCTTTCTTATATTCCAATAATTTATTACATCCTAATTTGAACACTAGCAGATGTTAAAAATTTTATCTAATCTGACAGCACTATCTCTTACCTAACAATCATGAACCTAACTCCAGTCCTCTGTAAAAAGGACAAGTATATCAAATTTTTATTAACAATAATGTATTCTGCTTTGGGAAACAAAATAAGAAAAACTTGTTACAGGAATATCCCACCTAACTTCACTAATTGTTTCTGTGAAAACATGTTAGGTGAAATAACATTACAGGAGCACTTAGTCCCAAGGAAACAATGTTATAAATGTGAATATATTCCTGGGTAGCCAAAATTTGGACTATAAAAGCTTAAATCAGTTCTCTTACAAGACCTAAAGCTATATATTTATAATGGTAATACCAACTCTTCCAACCCAAGGGCTCAGGGTTATGCTAGAAGGTGGGGTAAAGGCAAAAGGAAACTACCCTATATATTTTACATAATCAATTATCTATAAAAAAATTATGGCCCCAAAATATCAATTCACTAGGCAATGAAACATTATTACTTATACCTAAAAAAAAAAAAAGCTGAGTCTTTTAAAGACTATCTCATGTAAGCTGGAAATGTAAGGGAGTTACTAATGGGCTCAATGCCATTCTGATTGGCATGGGAGATTTTACCTGTTCTATTTCTGACCTGGACTGATTTGCTCTCCATAAGCAACCTAGTGAGCCTCTTCCCAAACCCCAGGGTCTCACTATATCAACAACAAACTTAGTGCAGTCATATGAAATACTTAGCCTGCCGCTGTTCAGAACTCCTGAGACCTGCTGGTCTCAATCTCCCTGAGTAACAAGGATTATAGGCATGCACTACCAAGGAATCGAGATATGTGAGAAGAAAAAAATATACAAATCTAGAGAATGGGAGGACAGGCATCCTATGAATCTCACTTATCTAAACCAGACAAAGTGGGGTAGAATATATATGCTTGTGCAAACACAGGCATGCATGCACACACACACGCACACACACACACACACAGAGACAAGTTTCATTCAGAAATACATTAAATTCAACAGAGAAACAAGAGGGAACAAAAAATGAGAAAGGGGGGCTTACTACGGTAGTAAAAGTCAGGAAGGGAAGTCACAAACAAAACATATAGAAGGTGGATTGTAAAGAAGGACGAAAGCAGATCTAGTGAATGATGTCTCAGAGGCAGGAAGAATGGAGAGAAAATGATGTTGAAGCAGATCCCTTCAAATACGGATCACTAATGCTTATTATATTCCTTCTCCTCCACCTTCTTTGTAAAGAATAGTACTGGGAGTGGGAGTGGGGCAGGAGAGGAAAAAGTTATTAAAGGATATGATGGAGAGAAATACACAATTAACAATCATAAACATTAATGCAAATGAGATAGACTTGACAACAAAACGGAAAAGGATAGTAGAATGAATTAGAAAGCAGAGTCTAACAATATTGTTTATAAGAAAGCTTTTTGAAACATAAATGTTCAAGGCTGCTAGATAGTGCAGTGGATAGAGCACAGGCCCTGGAATTAGGAGGACATGAGTTCAAATTCAGACTCAGATACTGTGCAACCCTGCGCAAGTCACTTAACTCTGATTGTCTCCAAAAAAAAAAAAAGAAACAAAGACTCATGCCAGTAAAATGAGGAGTTGGAGCATAATTCATCATGGTTCAAATGAATTTTGTAAAAAGCAAGGGTAGAATCATAATCTAGGCCAAGCAACAGTAGAAATAATCATGATTTAAATGATTAAAAGAGATTTAAAAAGAGAAATTATCTATGCTTAATGATACCATAGACTATGAGATAACATCAATAATTTTATATAAATAATAGATATTTACACACAAAATAGTATAACATTTAGGTACACTTAATTGAATTACAGAGAGAAACAGATTGCAAAATTATAATAGCTGAAGGTCTCAACGAAGCCATTTTAGACGTAGACAAATCTAACCCAAAAAAATGAACAAGAAAGAAGATCAGGACTTTAATAGAATTTTAGGAAAATTAGACATGACGGATATCTGACAATTACTGAATAGGAACAGAAAGGAATATGCATACTATACAGTGGTACATGGCATTTTAACGAAAATTAACCATGTACTTAGGCTCTCTCTCAAAAAAATAAAAATGAAAAGAATAAAGCAATGCAAAAATTAGAAGTACCAAAGACATCCTTTGCTGACAATGAAATAAAAAGGATAATTAATAGTATTTGAAGAAAGAATTCAAACTTAAATGAGGGTTAAATAATTTAATCCTAAAGAACTGGTGGGTCAATGAACAAATTATAGAAAATTAGATAATTTCATCAAAACAAATGGCAACCATGTGACAATATACCAAAACAATACTTAAAGAAAAACAATTATCTCCAAATACTTTCATCAACAAAAGAAAGACCAAATCAATGAATTAGACATACAACTAAAAAAAACAAACAAGGAAAAACAACAAATTTTAAAACATCAATCAGACACTGAGATAGAAATCTGGAAAAATAAAAGAGATTAACAAAACTGATAGCAAAAACAAATCAAAACAAAACAGGTTGGACAGATGAATTGATAAATAAGACAAGGGCCTGAAATTTTGAAAAAATTAATAAAATTGATGAACTACTATTAGCTAATATGATTTTTAAAGAGGAAAACCAAACTGCCAAAATAAAAAATAAATTCACAATATAAAAATAAAGGAAATTATTAGAAACTCTTTTGCCCAATAAAATGCCAACAAAATTGATCAATAAAATGGATGAATATTTACAAAAATACAAAATGCCTCAATTAAGAGAACAAAAAATAGATCATTTAAATAATGCAATCTGGGAGGACAAATTGAATAAGCTATAAATGGTCTCCCCAAGGGGGGAAAAGGAGCAGATTGTTTTATAAATGAATACTATCAATATTCATAGAACAATGAAATCTAATATTACATAAAATGTTTACAAAAATTGGAAAAGAGGG
Organism: Vombatus ursinus; assembly: GCF_900497805.2. Taxonomy (NCBI): domain Eukaryota; kingdom Metazoa; phylum Chordata; class Mammalia; order Diprotodontia; family Vombatidae; genus Vombatus; species Vombatus ursinus. Next base: position 8,997,397 of record NW_020954610.1, on the reverse strand, counting down.
GATTTTACCAAATTCTTACACACACACACACACACACACACACACACATATATAATCTTCACATCTAATCCAATAATCCAATTAATTAGGTGGCACAATGAATAGTGCACCAGTTCTGGAGTCAGGAAGATCTGAGTTCAAATCCAGCCTCAGACACTTGACACTTACTAGCTGTGTGCCCCTGGGTAGGTCACTTAACCCCAACTGCCTTGCAAAAAAAAATAAATTAAAAAAAACATTAAACAATAATTTCAGCAATGTAACAGGATATAAAGCAGACCCACATAAATCATCACTTCTATATTTTATCACCAAAAGCAGCAAAAAGAAACAGAAATGGAAATTCCACTCAAAATAACTACAGACTGCATAAAACATTTAGGAATCTATCTACCAAAGCAATAAAAGTAATTATATGAATACAACTTCAAAACATTTTACAGAAAAACAGATCTGAATAACTGGAGAAACATTAATTGTTCCTTATTGAGACATGTCAATATTATAAAAAATGACAAAACTACCCAGATTAATTTACTTATTCAGTTCCATACCAATCAAACTAACAGTATTACTTCATAAACCTAGAAAAAAAATTTAAACAATCGGGAAGAACAAAATATCAAGTATCTATAGGGAAATATATATTTTTTAAAAGTGGTAAGGAAGGAGCCTCTCCACACCAGATTTCAAACTATACTACAAGGCAATAGTCATTGAAACTATTTGGTACTGGTTAAAAAATAGAAAATTTGATTAATAGAACAGATTAGGTAAAAACTTACAAAAGCAAACAAACATAATAGCATAATATTTAATAAACCTGAAGATACCACACCCCACCCCAGACACACACACACACACACACACAAACACACACACTCTCTCTCTCTCTCACACACACACTACTGAAGGAAAAACTCACTTTTTAATTAAAAAAAAGTGCTGGGAGAATTGGAAAGCAAGTCTATCAGAAATTAAGTTTACCAACAACTCACACCACATACCACAATAAGCTTCAAATAGATACAGACATTAAAAGTCATATCAGAAACAAATGAGAAGAGCCAGAAAGGATCTAGCTTTTAAAACCATGAACAGAGATAAAGTTCTTGATCAAAGATGTAATTTTTTTAAAAAAAGTTATTATTTACAGAAAATAAAGTGGAAAATTTTGATTACATAAAATTGAAAAACCTTTGCATAAACAAAAGCAAGGCCATTAAAAATAGAGGGGAAATAGTTAACTGGGAGAAAGTGCTGGGGAGAGAAAAATCTTTACAGCAAGTTTTTCTGATAAAGCTGTGATGTCTGAGTGATTCAAATATATAAAAACCAGAGCCATTGCCTAAATAGGTAACTGGTCTAAAGATACAAACAGGAAGGGGGGGGGGGAATGAAGCTATTCATACAGCTATACAGCTATTAAGCTACATGAAAAATGTTGCAAATTATTAATAATAAAGGAAATGCAAATTTTAAAAACTTTGATGTTCCAATTCACACCAATCAAATTGGTAAGGATTGCAAAAGCTGGAAAATTACAATTGTTAGACGAGATGTGGGAGAGAGGACCAGCACACTAATGCACTGTTGAGGGAGCTATGATTGTTCCATCCAGTTTTGGACTCATCCAGCCAATTTCCAAGAGCAAAAAGTCACTTAACTGTGCATACCTTTTGACCCAGATATGTCACTACTAGGTATATATCCTAAAGAGATTAAAGAAGAAGTATTTTATGTGCCAGCAAAGTACAGGAAACTAAGGTGATACCCATAACTGGGGAATGACTGAACAAATAATGTTATATGAATATAATGAATTCAGGAAAACTTGGGAAAACTCATAATGCACAATGAGGAGAATAAAACCAGGAGAAAAATTTATACAACTATAACACTGTGGGAAAAAAAATTTAGTTTTAAGAATTTGGATCAATGAAATTACTATGATTCCTGAACATCAATCATTCTACCTACTCTGTGACAGAAAAACGATGTAACATACAAAGTTACTTGTGCTTACTTTGTAAGCACAAAATGAGACACTTTTTCAGACCGGGCCAACGTGTAGATTAATTTTTCTTGACTAAGTTTGTTTGTTTGTTTATTGCCAGTAAAAGGTTGAGTTGAGGTACGAGTTGAGGCAGTTGAGGAACAGAGGAGGTATAATGACCTTAATGCCTTCCCCCCCAAAAAAGAGTGCCCTTGAATCGTTTTTTTAAATACATAGAAGAAAACAGAATGAAGTTGAAAGGAGATGGACAACTAGGATAGCTTTTAACTAACTCCTGGATTTACAATATTCTTTTTAAAATACAAGTGGACATAATAAGTCTTTACAGTTTCATATATAATCCTCTTCTGTTCTTTGTTTATAGAAATATACATGTTTGGTGTTTGTCAATTTCAGAATAATAACAAGTACTTTAAGAAATTAAAATATATCAATTCAAAAAAAAGTGAAAGGGAATAAGGTGGGTTTCAAAGGCAAAGGGAGGAGAAGAGGAAAGGTGTAACTTGATACTACCACAGGCCTGTCTACCAACCATTTTCTGATTATCCCCACTATTAAAGATTGTCCCAGCTCAACTACCCTCTCTGCTCTCCATCAATCAGAGGGTAAAGGGGATTGCCATCTTCAGGAATAAGTCACCATTATGGTATAGTTTTCCTATGGTAGGGTTTAATTATAGTAAACAGGAATTCCCAGCAACTGTTCAATGTTATTTTATAATAACATCCTTAATACATTATAAACCAAACCCTACCTTAAAGCCATGAAAATTCTCTATAATGGTATTAATCAAATGCGTATTCATAACATTGTTCCTATGAAAAAAAACCGTCCATGTAATGTTGCTTCATCTAACACCATATTTATCTGGAAAAGATTAAAAACATTCAGGTAAGGTAAGCTTATACTAATAAAGGGAATAAAAAACACTCATTAAGATAGTTTTATATAGCACCTAAACACACATCATAAGTCCCTTTCTTTTAATGTATTCAGTCACCCTACTTCCCTTCTTACCAGATCATAACCACATGATACTTGACAGCAGCACCAACTTACAAGTTCCCTAAATATTTAGAAAGTGTAGGAATCAGAAAGTCTAAAGAATATCACTAAACATTCGCTTAAGTCTTACGGTCATAACTAATCTAGTCATTTAAATGTATTATAATACAATAAAAGTACAGAGGTGGGATTCCCATAAAAGGGCAACATCAACCCTTGTGCTGGTTAAAAAGGAAAAACAGAATAAAGCCTTGTGGTTCATCAAAAAACCCTTCGGCAGCTCTCTTGGGAATTAAAGCTACACTTTGTTTCAATCCCCAGCCTATGCAGTGTCAGAAGGAGCCAGAAGTCAGTCAGTCAACAAGCACTTAGTAATTGCTTACTATGTGCCAGGCCTTGGGCTAAGTGTTGGAGATTAAAGGGGGGGGAGGGTGAGAGACTCGGAACAGCAAAAACAAAACAAGCCAATAGCAACTACTAACTATTTCCTCTTATCTAACATAGAATTAAAAAGTAAGAAAAAGTCTTTTTGTGCCTTGGATTAGCTTAAATTAGAAAACATGAAGAAAGGAAATGAAAAAAATTGTAATTCCATGACATTTTAGTTAGGTAATCTTTATAGCATGTTTTATTAGCATTCTCTCTCAATTGAAATTATATTGTATAACTTTTTTATATATTTATCATTTATTTACCTTTGTACCTATTTTATTCATACCTCCCCTTAGTGCCCTCTCTGGGCTTGTTGGGGACACACACACACACACACACACCCCCCAAACTATGAGCTCCTTGAGTTCAGGGAATGTTTTGTTTTTTCTTTGTATCCCAAACACCTAGATAGTACCTAGGATACACTAAGCAATAAATGTATGTTTGTGGAATTATAGTGAACTGAATTTGAATACTAAAGATTATCAGAAGTAGTTAAAGGTAGAGAAGGTGAAATTACTCATCAGAATTTCAGTTTTCTAAGAAAAAAGAACGTGCAGGGCCACCTCCTACAAGTATTTACAAATACACTGCTAAACATCAGCATTCATTTTCCACACGAGAATCAAAAAGTCTCATTGTAGCTCTTTTTCTTTAATTTGTGGTTCAATTATTGTTCCCTTCTGTGAAATATCTCGAATATAATGACACTAATAACACTTTGGTTCCCAACTGCACTACCCACTACACACTTCCTTGAAACAACTACTCCCTTTCAAATTATTCACAATCTGAGATTTATCCTGTAATAAAGGTGCACGGAATTCTCTCCTACAAAGTAGTCTGTGTGTTTGTGTGTGTGAGAGAGACAGACAGACAGAAAAAGACACAGAGAAAGAGAGACAGAGAGAGACAGAGACAGAGGGATGGCTTTCCATTTATACCACTGAACAAACTGCTATTTAGCTTTTAAAGCAATAACAACACAAATTCAAATGAACTCTGTTCTCAATGAAGAATGAATCATAGGCAAACACTGGACCAGAGAAATGATGATTTTTTTCAAACAACATTACTCTAATTGCCAAAGTCAACCCAAAAGGCAACCTTAGGGAGATGGAAAAACAAAAAACCTCCA
>NW_020954610.1:8936489-8992795 GCF_900497805.2 Vombatus ursinus | reverse complement strand
GGGGGGGGAAGGGCTAGACTCAAAGATCTCCAAGGCCCATTATACTCTAAGTCTATAATTACATGAACATTTCCAAATTGAACTAAGAAAGGACTGTAATATTCAGAACTTGCATGGGGCAAGGTAGGGTGCTTCTTTTTAAAAGATTATATTCTCCATGACATTTATAGTAAATGGCGCCACCTAGATGGAGACATTAATAGATGGAGATTTTGACAGCAGCCCATATTTGTGTTATGCTTTGTACAAAATGACTTTTATCAGAATAACACTAAGAAGTAGGATCATGGGATCATATATTTGGAGCTAAAAGTGACCTCAGAAGTTATTTATTCTACCTCTCTCATTTTATGGAAGTAGAAATTAAGACTCAGAGGTTAAATAACTTATCTAAGCTCACCTAACCAATAAGTACCAGGACCAGTCTCCAACCCAAGTTTTCTGACTTCAAATGCAGTCAGTATTCTTCGCACTACATCCCACTACCTACCTCTCAGTAGAATAGCATCAAGGTTAGTAATCAGACAGCATCAATCTTAGTTGAGCAGTGGGTAAAGCATGGGGCCTGGAGTCAGGAAGACTTGAGTTCAAATGTAACTTCAGACCCTGGGCATGTCACTTAACTTCTGTTTACTTCACTCTCCTCATCTGTAAAATGAGGATAATGATAATACCTACCTCCCAGGATTATTATGAGGATCAAATGAGATAATAATTGCAAAGTACCTAGTACATAGTAATGCTTTGTAAATGTTAGCTATTGTTATCATTATCATTATTAATGTAAGCCAGTGAAGGAATGGAGGACTCATTATTACATATAGGAATCAAAATGATGCTTAGAACGAGGTAGAATGATAACCCAACCAGGGCTGACTTTGGATCTATTGCTTGTTTCAGCTCTCCCCTCCCAAGATTGTTTCTAAACCATTGTTTCTAAACTCACCAGCACATTGCTAATGCAGGCTTTGAATGACATCACCTCCTTTGCCCTCCTCTCCCCTGTGACTACAGGGCTGTAGGGCAGAGTACCAAATTCCTCCCAATGTCTTACTTTATAGGAAACAGGAACTAGACTCAGCTCACTCTGCTCTGCAACTGTTGCCTTGCTGGGTTTCAACTCCACGGCATAAGACTACCCCTCTCTCAGCTGGTTTCACCCCTTTCATTCCTTGCCACCCTCGCTGCTCCCCCCCCCATACACACACTTTCCTCCTTTCTCTTATGTATTGTTTCTCCCTTTAGATTTTAAGCTCCTTAAGGGCAAAGACTGTCTTTCTTTTTATTGTGTCCCTACTGCTTAATAGAGTGCCTGGGCAAATTTTTATTGATTTGGATTGGATTGGATCATCATTTAATCCAATCCAATTCAACAAGCATTTAGTCAGTGCTTACCGTGTGCAAGGCACTGTGCACGGCAGAGTGAGGCATACAAAGAAAAAGGAATAATAGTCCCTGTCCTCAAGGAGTTTATATTCTAATAGGGAGACAACATGTATATAAATAGGTACATGCTAAATACAAACAGAATAGAAGGAAAATAATGTTAGAGGGGAACACAATAAGTGGGGACATAGGGGGAGGGCTCATTTTAGAAGGTGATATTGGACATGAGTCTTGAAGAAATTCAGAGATTCTGAGTCACATTCTAAGTTCCCATATTAAACAACACTCTTTTGTATTCTAGGGATACAAGGACAGAAATTAAAGATAGCACCTGCCATCAAGGAGTTTATACTCTCTTGGGAAGATATAAGCAAGTAAAAAGATAGACAAATACAAGATTTGATAAAATACTAACAACTAGAAAATTAGAAAAGACTTCAGGTAGGAAGGTGCACATGAACTGAGTTGTAAAAAAAAAAAACAAAAAAAGCTAGGAATGCTAAGAGACAGAGATAGCAAGGGACTATATTCTAGACCTATGGGAAAACTTGTGCAAAGACCTAAAGTGGGAGATGCAAAGCCAAGTTTGAAGGCCAGTTTGGCTGGCGTGTTATATGTATGAAGGGAAGTGATATGAAATAAGTTTGGAATGATAAGCTGGAGCCAGATTATGACAGTCTTTAAATATCTGCCTGAGGACTTTGTATTTACCCTCGAAGCAGAGGAAGCACTAAAGATTTTTGAGAACAGGAATGACATTGGCAGATCAGTGCTTTGGGAGAATTATTTTTGAAGTTATATGGAGGATGGAATGGAGACTAGTAAATATGATTCTGGTTAGGAGGCCATTGCAACAGTTTAGGTGAAAGGTAATGAGGGTGTAAACAGGGTGGTTGTTACATAAATGGGGAAAGGAGATGGATTGGAGAAATATTTTGAAGGTAGATTCAATGACATTTGCAACTGATTGACTATAATGGAAAAGGGACAAATCAAGGAGGACTCGAACATAAATGACTGGAAGGATGGTATTACCCTCAATAGAATAGGGAAGTTTGAAGAAGGAAGGAAGTTCATAGGGTATAGGGAAGATAGTGAGTTTTATTTTAGACATGTTAAGATACCTTTGGGACAAGGTAGAAATATTTATCAGGTAGTTAGTAATGCAGGACTGATATATAGATTTGAGAGTCATCTGCATAGAGAACTAATAACATCATAAAGAGAGAAGGCATAGAGAGAAGATGACCCAAAAGAGCTTGAAGAACACACACAGTTCAGAGTCAAGACAGCCACAACCAAAGGAGAACAAGGAGGGCTTTCCCCAAGGTGACAAATTTTAGGGGACAAATTTAGAAGTCACTGACAGCCTTTTAGTGACATGGAAACAATGGATTTTAGCCCTTAGTTCACAGAATCCCAGAATTTCAGTATCAGAATGGTTATCGAAATCTATCTAGTCTAACCAATACCTAAAAAAAAAGTCTTCTCTACAATGTACCTGATAAGTGCTCATGGAGCCTTCACCTTTGATTTGGAACCTACTACGCCTGAAGATGGTCCACTCCACTTTTGGACAGCTCTAATTGTTAAGAAGTTTTTCTATTCATTGAGCCTAATTTGAAAGAAGAATTGTCAAAATGGGAAGCTACCAAGTGGTAGGCTGAAGTGAACTCCTTTCCTACTTATGCCCCCTTTTTTTTCCAACTCCCCATGCAGCAACCTCCCCACAAGCATCCTTGTTCAAACTTCCTGGGGTTCCTGCCTCCCTGCCCATGTGGTAGTGTTCTACTCTACTCCCTCAGCTATAGGAGGAGTGAACTTGAACATAGTTGGTAGCACTTACCCCAAACACAAAAATTCATCAGCAGAGCATTATTTGAAACCTTGGAGAGACAGATTCGATTGACTTTTAGGGTCAAAAACAAGATTTTGAGAACTAACTAGGAGGAAAGGCAGTAGAGGATACAAGTGATGATGGATTTTTCTAGAAGCTTAGCTATGAAGAGTAAGAGAGATCAAGGATGATAGCTTAAGGTAATGGCAGGTTCAAGTAAAGGGATTTTTTTAAGGTTGGGGAAAACCTGAGCATGTTTTTAGACATCAGGAAAGGAGCTAGTAGATAAAGAGAGACTGAAGATAAGATAGAGACTTCTGTCAGAGCATTAGGCAGAGTTTCCAGATTAGCAGGTTACTAGAGGCAGTCACAACGTAGTGGGAAATATACAGAATCTGAAGACAGAGTACCTGGATTCAAATCACATTTCTACTACTTATTTCACTGTGTGTCCTTGGGCAAGTTACTTTACAGCTCTGGGGTGACCTCTAAAATTCCCCCCCTAGTTCCGAAATACTATGACACTATCTCCTCTTTTTTTCTGTTCTGCTCTCCTTTCCAGCTTCATAAAGTTAAAAAAAAAAAAAAGCAGCACTATCTTCCAGGGAAATACTTGATTACCTTCTGGGAAAGTCTGACCATCATCAGGAATATCATTTACAGAGGTTTGATGTTTGCAGGACTTACTTTACTGTGAGAGATGTTGGAATATTTGCCTAAGCCCCCAAATTTGGAAGACTGACATAGTCTTGGGAATTTTTTTCTTTCTTTTTTTTTCTGCACAAAACAGGATCTTATATGAATACTTACTGACATAGAATCTGGTAGCCCAAGGGAATCTCCGAAGATAGTGACCTGGATCTTTGAGAAAGAGGCCTACAAATTAGCTTTGTCTCTCTGGAGGGTCCTCAGGACTTAGGGCTAGTTCCAGAGTTGCCTCCCCTCCTGAAAGTCACTGTTTATTGGAGCCATCTACCCAAAAAGGGCCTCCAGCTGGGCAAATAGAAAACCAAAAACATTCAGCTAGAAATCATTCACCTTGAGAAAGTATCAGTTCACCTACCTGAAATGAGGTCTCTTTTCTTTCCATGATTTTAAATCAAAATCCTCATTTGATTTAGCACATTTAGATTTTTGAGATTTCTTTTACAAGATGGACCCATGATAACTATATGACAAACTGACTCATTTTTTAATTTTCATAGCCAGCTAGTGATCATAAAAGCCTGACTTTCTCTGAATTCCATTTATCCTGTACCCACACTTTCAGTGCTCTACAACTGATATAACAATCACAAAAAAAAAAAATCAGGCAGCTGAAATACAAAGAAATGAAGGCATAACTAAGCTTCATAGTTAGAAACAAATAGCTACTTGGAAAATATGGGAAAAGATAGCAAACAAGGAGTGGATAGCCAAAATTAGGTCCTCCCAAAACATCTCTATGGAGAATGGAAACCTTTTCTTCCTAGTACAACTTCAATTATCTCAATGCATGTGCATATCTATGCATTAGCAGATTATCACATAACAAAAATTCACCGTGGTCAGTTGATCTAGGTGTAAGATATTAACAAAACAGCAGGTATCACTGCAAAATAGATGGAGAATTACAATTTATTTTTGGGTTGGCTTTAAAATAATTGCAATAACATGGCTAAGATAGAAATGTATTTTGCGTGACTTCACGTGTAAAATGGGTATCATATTGCTTGTCTTCTCAGTGGTTGGGAGAGAAGCTGAAGGGAGAGAGATAATTTGGAACTCAAAATGAAAATGAAAGTTAAATTCTAAAAATAAATAAATAGATTGATTAAATTATTACAGTAGTTTAAGAAGATAAATATTAAAAATCAATTATCCCTATAAATTTTGTCCTTCTTTTCTTTTTTGGCATGGATGTATGGTTTCATCAGTCTATGGGTCTCTTGTTGTAGAAATTCCCTCCACAAGTCTTATCTGTAGCTTGTAGTCTTAAAGAATCATCTGAGAGACTAGGAAGAGTAATTGACTTCTCATGTTCACCAGGAAAGTATGTATCAGAAATACGACCAGAATTCATGTCATCCTGACTCCAAGCCAAACTTTTTATCCATTATGCCACACAGGCTCTCATTCTGAATTTTGTATCATGAAGTAAGCAGAGCCTATTATTGGTTTTTTAAAAAAAATTTAAACTAAAATATGAAACATTGATGCCTGTTCAAAATGATCTCAGGACTCAGTAGATCACTGTTTGAAATATTTTTCTAAATTTGTTGGTCTTGCAGAAAAATACGTATTTGTTGTAACAATTAGCATTAAAATAAGTAGAGAAAGGACCTAGAGAAGCCCAGATCCCCTACAACTGTTCCAGTAATGCTCTAAAAATGCACCAAGGGAAAATTTATATCTTTAATTGTTTATATCAATAAAATAGAGAAAAAATACAGCAATGAATTGGGCATGCAACTAAAAAAACTAGAAAAAGAACAAATTAAAAATCCCCAATTAAACACTAAATTGGAAATCCTGAAAAATCAAAGGAGAAATTAATAAAATAGAAAGTAAGAAAATCATTGAACTAATAAATAAAACTAGAAGCTGGTTTTGTGGAAAAAAAACAAAACAAAAAAATAGGTAAACTATTGGTTAGTTTGATTAAAAAAAGGAAAGAAGAAAACCAAATTACTAGTATCAAAAATGACAAGGATGAACTTACCACCAATGAAGAGGAAATTAATACAATTGTTGGGAGCTATTTTGCCCAATTATATGCCAATAAATTTGATGATCTAAATGAAATGGATGAATATCTACAAAAACATAAATTACCTAATTAACAGAAGAAGAAATAAAATACTCAGATAACTCAATCTCAGAAAAAGAAATTGAACAAACCATCAATGAATTTCCTAAGAAAAATTTCCCAGGACCAGATAGATTCACAAGTGAATTCTACCAAACATTTAAAGAACAATTAATCCCAATACCATATAAACTATTTGGGAAAATGGGTGAAGAAGGAGTCCTACCAAATTCTTTTTATAACACAAATATGGTGCTGATACCCAAATCAGGAAGAACCAAACAAAGAAAGAAAACTGTAGACCAATTTGCCTAATGAAGATTGATGCAAAATTTTAAAATAAAATACTGGCAAAGAGATTACAACAATATATCACAAGGATCATACATTAGGACCAGGTGGGATTTATGCCAGTAATGCAGGGCTGGTTCAATATTAGGAAAACTATTAGCACAATTGACCATAACAGGAACAAAACCAACAGAAATCACATGATTATCTCAATAAATGCAGAAAAAGCCTTTGACAAAATACAACACCCATTCCTATTAAAAACAGTAGAGAGCGTAGGGATAAATGGAGCTTACCTTAAAATGATAAGTAATATTTATCTAAAACTATCAGCAAGCATTATCTGTAATGAGGATAAGCTAGAAGCTTTCCCAATACAATCAGGGGTGAAGCAAGAGTACCCATTGTCACTTCTATTATTTAATATTATACTAGAAATGTTAGCTATAGCAATAAGAGAAGAAAAAGAAATTAAAGGAATTAGAATAGGCAACAAGGATACAAAACTATCACTCTTTGCAGATGATATGATGTTATACTTAGAAAATCCTAGAGAATCAACTAAAAAACTCCTTGAAATATTAACAACTTTAGCAAAGTTGCAGGATACAAAATAAATTCACTTAATCATCAGCATTTCTATATATTACCAACAAAGTCCAGCAGCAAGAGATAGAAAGAGAAATCTCATTTAAAATAACTGTTAACAATACAAAATACTTGGGAGTCAACCTGCCAAGAGAAATCCAGGAACTATGGGAACGCAACTATAAAAACACTTTTCACACAAATAAAGTCAGATCTAAACAACTGGAAAATATGTTAATTCCTCATGAGGCCAAGCCAATATAATAAAAATGACATTTCTACCTAAATTAATCTAATTATTCAGTGCCATACCAATCAAACTATCAAAAATATTTTATAGAGCTAGAAAAAATAAATAACAATTCATCTGGAAGAACAAAAGCTCAAGGATATCAAGGGAATCAATGAAAAAATGTGAAAGAAGGTGATCTAGCTGTACTAGATCTCAAACTGTATTATAAAGTGATAATTATTAAAATAATCTGGAACTGGCTAAGAAATAGAGTGGTGGGTCAATGGAACAGATTAGGTACAAATTATATCATAGTAAATGACTATGGTAATCTAGTATATGATAAACCCAAAGATACAAGCTTTTGGAACAAAAATTTATTATTTGACTAAAAAAAATGACAAAAACTGCTGGGAAAACTGGAAAACAGTATTGCAAAAACTACGTATAGACCAAATCTCATACCATATACCATGATAAGGTCAAAATGGGTACATGATTTGCACGTAAAGGGTGATACCATAAGTGAATTAAGAGAGCACAGAATAGTTTATTTGTCAGATTTATGGATAAGGGAAGAATTTAGGACAAAAGAAGACATAGAGAGAATTATAAAACGTAAAATAGAAAATTTTGATTATGTAAAATTTAAAAGTTTTTGCACAAACAAAACCAATGCAACCAAAAGTATAAGAAAAGCCGAAAACTGGGGAGGGGGGGAGTTTTACAAGTATCTCTAATAAAGGCCTTATTTCTCACATATAAAGAGAACAGAGTCAAATTTATAAAAATGCAGTTTGTTCCCCAATTGATAAATGGTCAAAGGATACGAACAGGCAGTTTTTGACAAAGAAATCAAAGTTATCTATAGTCATATGAAAAAAAAAATGCTCCAAATCACTATTGATCAGAGAAATGCAAATTAAAACAACTCTGAGGTACCACATCACACCTATCAGAGCTGCTAACATGACAAAAAAGAAAAATGTTGGATATTGGAAGGGATGTGGGAAAACTGGGACACTAATGCACTATTGGTGAAGTTGTAAACTGATCCAACCATTCTGGAGAGCAATTTGGAACTATGCCTAAAGGACTATAAAATGTGCATACCCTTTGACCCAGCAATACCATTTCCAGGTCTGTATCCCAAAGAGATCATACAAATGGGAAAAGGACCCACATGTACAAAAATATTTATAGCAGCTCTTTTTGTGGTGGCTAAGAATTGGAAATCAAAGGGATGCCCATCAATTGGGGAATGGCTAAACAGCCTATGGTATATGATTATAATGAAATATTATTGTGCTGTAGGAAATGACAAGCAGGATGATGTAAGAAAAACCTGGAAAGAATTACATGTGGAAAAAAATACAAGATGCATAGTGAAGTGAACAGGACCAGGAGAATGTTGTACACAGCAGTAACAATATTGGTCAATGAAGAACTGTGAATGGTTTAGCTATTCTCAGCAATACAATGATCTGAGACAATCCCAAAGGAGTAATGATGAAGTATACTATCTACCTCCAGAGAAAGAACTGATATTAATTAAATACAGATTGAAGCATGTTATTTTTTCACTTTCTTTTATTTTTTCTTTTACTTTAGTCTTCTTATGCAAAATGACTAATATGGAAATGTTTTACATGATTGCACATGTACAACCTCTATCTAAATGCTTACTGTCTCAGAGAGGGGGAAGGGAAGGGAGGGAGGGATAGAATTTGGAACTCAAAACTTTAAATAAAAATGTTTAAAATTTTTTTTTAAATTGTACTAAGCAGAACAATTATAAAGAAATCCAAGGAGAAACAGCCCACACTCCTCAATCTAGTCTAGGACTGCACAAGAAAACTTCCAGAAACATGTAGAGGCTCTGAATAGAGACAATTTAGAATAGGAAGAAGGCACAGTACTTAAATAGCCTATAACAACCACAGGAGACAGGGCCACATCAGGCCAACACAATATCTAGGAAGTCCTCTACTGAGAGCCATAGCAGGACACTGAGCCAGATGGCAATCAGGCATCACAGTGCCTAGACAGAAGACACCTAAGCCACAGCAGTAGAATATCAGATGAGCCCTCAAAAGTCCATCCCTAAGGCAGCCCAAGCTGGAGCTATAGCAGAAGTAAGACCCAGAGCAGTGCCCATGCCTGAGCCATAAATGGAGACAAGGCCAGGACAGTGCCTGAAGAGATTGGCATCCAGAAAGCCTGTGCCCAAATCACATCAGGAGATATGACATCAAAAAGGTCCAGAAGAGCACCTGGGAAGTAAAGCACTAGGGTCACACCAAGGGACAAAGGAAACTCCAGGTAAAGACTGTCCAAGGAGAAGGAGATAGAAAAGGGGCCAAGGCAAAAACTTAATAGGAGCCAAAACACAGGGATTCCAGCAGATAGTGGAACCAACTTAAGCCACCACATCTAGGAACAAGCAAGTCTTGTTTGCCCAATTCAAGAGAATGGGAAGGATCAGAGTCAAACTCAAGCACAGAGTCCCAATTTAAAAACGGAGGCTTGAGATATGAGTAAACAGAAGAATATAACAAACAGAAGGAAGAAATACTATGGACTGAGAAAAGTCCAAGAAGTGAATTTTTAAGAAAGAGTAACTTCACCAAAAATGCCAAGTAGAACATCTGAAAAAAAGCATCTTGGCCATGAATACAAGAGTACCTGAAAGAAATGAAGCAAGAGGCGCAAAATGTAATTTTAAATGAAATGAGAGCTATGAAGGAGAGAATGGGAAAGAGAATTAAAAGTTTAGAATACAGTAGAACATTAAGAAATGAACTCTCTGAAAATTAAAATAGGCTAAAAAATGAAGCAATGATTCCATTTGGAGGAAATGTTAAAACATAATCAAAAGATTAAAAGAAAGAAAGAAAATGTAAGATATATACTATTAAAAACAGCTAACCTAGAAAATAGGCTAAAAAGAAATAATGGAAGAATTAATAGACTACCTGAAAACCATAATTAATATATATATGCATAGTATATACATACACATATATAAACTAAAATGTGTATATATATAATTATGTAGTATGTGTGTGTGTATATATATATATGTGTGTGTGTGTATATGTATACACACACCCCATTTTTTTTAGCTCTGACAAAGTAATATTTACCCCAAAGGCATAAAGCAAATATATAAAAAGATGAACCCAGTTCCTATAAGCAAGCAGTCTAGGTCAGTTTGAGTGCCAAAGAACAATATAACCATTTCTACTTGACATCTAGTGATGCCAGATTTTTCACATTGAACTTACCATTAGGACATTTATAGGACTAATAAAGAATCAGTAGACCTCTTCTTTTGTTTTGTTTCATTCTTGTTGTTTCAATCTTTTAAAAATTTATTTAGTATTTTATTTTTCCCCAGTTACGTGTAAAAACAATTTTTAACATTCGTTTTTAAAACTTTGAGATCCAAATTATCTCCCTTCCTCCCTCTTTAGCACCCCTCCATTGAGAAGGCAAGCAATTTAATATAGAATGGAAATGTTTTGTGTAGTCATGCAAAACATTTCCATGATAGCCATGTTGTAACAGAAAACATAGATAAAAAAATTTCAAGAAAAACAAAGAAAAAAAGTATATTTCAATCTGTATTCAGACACTATCAGTTCTTTCTCTGGGGATGGATAGCATTTTTCATCATAAGTCCTTCAGAATAGTCTTGAATCATTGTATTGCTGAGAATAGCTGTCATTCATAGTACATTTCACTTTGCATCAGTCCATGTAAGTCTCCAAGTTTCTTGAAGTCTCCCTGCTCCTCATTTCTTATAGCGCAACAGTATTCCACTATATTCACATACCACAACTTGTTCAGCCATTCCCCAATTGATGGGCATCCTCTCAATTTCCAATTCTTTGCCTCCAGAAAAGTGTTGCTATGCATATTTTTGTACATATAGGTCCTTTTCCTTTTTTTTTTATCTTTCTTGGGATTCAGACCTAGTAGTGGTATTGCTGGGCCAAAGGGTATGCACAGTTTTATAACCATTTGGGTATAGTTCCAAGTTTTTCTGCAGAATGGTTGAATCAGTTCACAATCTTAAAATTCCAATTCCAGTGCATTAATGTCTCATTTTTCCCACATCCCCTCCAACATTGGTCATTTACCTTTTCTGTCCTGTTAGCCAATCTCATAGGTATGAAGTAGTACCTCAGAATTGTTTTAATTTGCATTTCTCCATCAATAGTGAGTTAGAGCATTTTTCATATGGCTAGAGATAGCTTTGATTACTTCATCTGAAAACTGTTTATATCCTTTGATCATTTATCAGTTGTGGAATGGATCTTATTTTTATAAATTTGACTCAATTCTCTATATGTTTGAGAAATGAGGCCTTTGTTAGAGCCACCTGCTTGAAATTTTTTTCACAGTTACTATCGCTAATAGTATTTCCCTCCATCCTATTTCCCCCTCTGTTTATTCTATCTCTCCTTTTACCCTGTCCATCCTCAAAAGTGTTTTCCCTTTGACTACCCTCTCTCCCTAATCTGCCCTCTCTTCTATCACCACCTCTTCCCTTATTCTCTTTCCTCCTATTTTCCTCTAGGGTAAGATATATTTCTATACCTAATTGAGTGTGTATGTTATTCCCTCTTTGAGCCAATTCTGATGAGAGTAGGGTTCACTTACTCCCCCTTATCTCCCACCTCTTCTCCTTCACTATAAAAGCTTTTTCTTACCTGTTTTAGGTGAGATAATTTACCCCATTCTATATCTCTCTTTCCCTTTCTCCCAATACATTCCTCTCTCACTCCTTAATTGTATTTTTTTTATGTATCATCCTTTCATATTCAACTCACACCTGTGCCTTTTGTCTATATATATATTCCTTCTAACTGCTCTAAGGATGAGAAAGTTCTTATGAGTTACAAGTACCATCCTCCCATGTAGGAATGTAAACTTGTTAATCTTATTAAGTCCATTATGATTTTCTTCTTGATCTGGGAGGTCTGGAACTTGGCTATAATATTCCTGGGAGTTTTCATTTTGGGATCTCTTTCAGGAAGTGATCAGTGAATTATTTCTATATTACTTTCTGGTTCTAGAATATCAATTTTCCTTGATAATTTCTTAAAAGATGATATCCGGCTCTTTTTTTGATCATGGCTTTCAGGTAGTCCAATAATTTTTTTTTGGCTAGGCAATGGGGTTAAGTGACTCGCCCAGGGTCACACAGCTAGTGAGTGTTATGTGTCTGAGGCCGGATTTGAACTCAGGTCTTCCTTACTCCAGGGCTGGTGCTCTATCCATTGCGCCACCTAGCTGCCCCCCAATAATTTTTTAAATGGTCTCTGCTGGACCTATTTTCCAGGTCAGTTGTTTTTCCAATGAAATATTTCACATTATCTTTTATTTTTTCATTCTTTTGGTTTTGTTTTATTGTTTCTCGATTTCTCATAAAGTCATTAGCTTCATTTGCTCCATTCTAAGTTTTAAGGAATTATTTTCTTTAGTGAATGCTTGTGCCTCTTTTTCCATTTGGCCAATTCCGCTTTTTAAGGCATTCTTCTCATTAGCTTTTTGTACCCCTTTTACCATTTGGTCTAGTTTAATTTTTAAGGTGTTATTTTCTTCAGTATTTTTTTGTGTGTCTCCTTTACTAAGCAGTTGACTCTTTTTTCATGATTTTCTTGCATCACTCTCATTTCTCTTCCCAATTTTTCCTCTATCCCTCTTACTTGATTTTCAAAATCCTTTTTGAGCTCTTCCATGGCCTGAGACCAGTTCATATTTTTCTTGGAGGCTTTGGATGTAGACGCCTTGACTTTGTTGTCTTCTTCCGAGTGTGTGTTTTGATCTTCCTTGACACCATAGTAACTTTCTCTGGTCAGAATTTTTTTTCTGTTGTTTGCTCATTTTCCCCGGCCTGTTACATGACTTTTAACTCTTTGTTAAAGTAGGGCTCTGTTTCCAGGGTGGAGGGTGCTCTGTCCCAAGCTTCAAGGGTCTTATATAGCTGTTTTCAGAGATACTTCTAGGGACCTGTAAGTTTTCAGTTCTTCCAAGGTGGAATGATCTATGGAGAGATGTGTTTACTATTCTTCTGGCCTGTGCTCTGGTCTGTGAGTGACTACAAGCACTCATTTCTTCCCTGGAACCGTGAAGAGGGTCCCTGCTCCACTATGGCCATTAGCTCTGGTGTGCTAGTGCTCCTCCTCACCCTGGAACTGCCACTCAGGACTGTGACCCAGATCCGAATATGGGCAAAGCAACAGAGTCCTGCCTCAGTGCTTGCAAAAAGACCCCTGCAATCTCCTTCTGAAGGGTTATTCAACCTTCTTACTGCCTGTGGGTTAAGAACTCTGAAAACAGCTGCTGCCACTGCTGATTCAGTGGTTCCCAAGGCCTGCTCCTGGTTTTCTGGGGTCCAGTCCACACTTCACTGGCCTGTACTGGGCTGTGCTCTACTCTCACCCAGGTGTGACAGACCTTTCCTGCCAACCTTCTAAGTCATCTTGGGCTGGAATATTGTTTCACTCCATCTTTTTGTCAGTTCTGCTGCTCTAGAATTTGTTTAGAGTCATTATTTGAAGGTATTTGGAGGGGTTTTGGGGAGAGCCTAGATGGGTTTCTGCCTTTACTCTGCCATCTTGGCTTTGCCTCCCCACCCTCGCCCAATAGACCTGTTATGAGGCAGCTAGGTAGTCTACACTAGGTGGGCCTAGTGTCAGGAAGGCCTAAATCCAAATCCAGCCCCAGATACTTACTAGCTGTGTAATCCCAGGCAAGTCATTTAACATCTATCTGCCTCAGTTTCCTCAACTGTAAAATGGGGAATAATAATAGCACCTAACTCCCAGAGTTGTTGTAAGAATCAGATGAGATAATAATTGTAAAGCACTTAGTATAGTGCCTGGCACATAATAAGTGCTAAGTAAATGTTACCTATTATAATAATTATCAAAATTATTATTATTAGATCAATAATTACAGATGGGATTCAATAATACAAAAAGAATGAATACTTACACAGCCAAATGAAATTTTGCAAAATTCCACCAATGCAACTGACTTGTGATATTCCCTCATATGTAGGGGGGAGGGATCCCCTGCACCCTAGTTCCATTTAATTATTGATAGTGGGACTAATTTTCATGGAGAAATATTTACTTCCAGGGTATAAAAGAAAATATACAAACAGCTTCACTCAGTTCCTATAGTCTGTGGTCCAAAATACTATTTAAATTCAAGTCCCAGGGCAGGGTGGTTTCTCAAGGCTTCACTGCTGCGGCTAGCTAGCTGTACTACCCTATCTGCAAGCCTGGTTCAAAGGTCACCATGGCCCCAGCTCCTGGAAAGGTGAAGATCATCTCTGGCACCTGAAACTGAGAAGGACAAAACAAAAGATAAAAAGGCAAACATCTCCAGCCATGCCACAGTGGTCTAAAAGGAGATGGGGGAAGAAAGTTATCCTTCCCATCCCCTCCAAGTTCATTTCATGGTGCCCATCCTGTAGCCAAAAGGTGATCTTTGCTTTCTGGACACAGCAGGAAAGAAAGAGCATATACTATAGTAAAAGAAATCATAAACTATTATCCATATCTAGTAGAACTTCAGGGCAAAGTGAACATTAAAGAGCCCACTGGTTGCCACCTGAAAAAAATCCCAAAATGAAAACTCCTAGGAACATTATAGCAAAAATCTAGAGCTTCTAGGTCAAAGAAAAAGTACTTTAGGCAGTAGAAAAAAAATTCAAATAATAAGAAATCACAGTTAGGAATACATGAAATTGGCAGTTACCACTCTAATAAAGAGGAGAACAGAATACAATAGTTTAAAAGATAAAAGCTAAAGGTTTACAACCAAGAATAATTTGCTCTAGAAAACTGAGTATAATCCTAAAGTGGGAAAGTGGGCTTTTGATGGCTTAGAGGCTTTTAAGTTTTTTTCCTAATGAAACAGAACTAAGTAGATACTTTGAAATATGAGCACAAGAGTCAAGATAAAACTAGAAAGAGAAATACTACACTTGAATATTTGGAAAGGTCTATGCTATCAGGAAGTACTTAAATTATAATAAAGGAGAAGAAAGAGTCCTAATGTCCTTAAGCACTATCATAGAAGAAGTTAAATAAGACAAACAGAAGGCTTAGGGTAGCTTTTTTTTCTGTTTGGATGATTCCAAAAGAAAAAAGAAAAGGGAGGTAAAAAGGAATGTAATAGGAAAAAAAGGAAGAAGAAGGGGAGAGAAGTTGCTATCTTGCATAATCAGGGTACATGAGATGAAGCAAACATGAAGGAAGGGGTGGGGAGAATCATATGAACCTTCCTTAATCTGAACTAGACAAAGAAAGTCGAACACACACACAGTTTGGTGTACAAATATATTAGACTTAGCATTTAAATAATTTTAGGAAAAGTTCATTGAATTACTGGGAGAAATAAAGTATAAAAGTGGTGGGGCATCTCAGTGCATTATTTTCTGACCCAGGCAAATTTAACAAAAAGATAGACAAGAAAGAAGTTAAGGACCTGAATGGTATTTTAGAAAAATTAGATATGATAGCTCTCTGGTGTTTACTAAGTGGGATATGAAAGAAGTATATATCTGTACTTCTCATCTATACATGGCCTATGTTCTAGAGCATAAAAAAACTCACCAAAATGCAGAAAATCAGTATTAAGTGCAGAATAACAAAAAATTATTTTTAATTTTAAAATTCCATTTGGCTAGAAAAATTTATAGAGGGTTTGTCTGTGTTTGCTGATATCTCCCTCTCTTCACCTTTCACTGATCCTCAGACTTACTCTTCTCTGAACCATGTAAATATGTAAATATATGGGTATATAAGGGCAGCTAGGTGGCACAGTGAATAGAGCTCCATACCTGGGGTCTTCCTGAGTTCAAATCTGGCCTCAGACACTTAATACCTCTGTGACCCTGGGCAAGTCACTTAGCCTTGTTTGCCTTTGTTTCCTCATCTGTAAAATGATTTGGAGAAGGAAATGGCAAATCATTACAGTATCTTTGGCAAAAAAACCCCAAATGGAGTCATAAAGAGTTGGAAACAGCTAAACAACTGAACAACAACATGGGTATATGAATGTATTTTCCCCAAGTCAGTTATGACCAACAGAGGCTGATTTTCCCAAGATAATATAGAAGATGTATTGTTTCTCACTATAGAGCTAGAGCAGAAAATTAAGATTGGAAATCAATAGTCCAATAGAATAAACTCAATAAAAACTATTTTAGTAACTCTCCCTACACACACACACACACACACACACACACACACGCATGCACACACTAATAATATCTGAGATATATATATATATATATGTATATACACATATTTGTGTATGTATATATGTATGTATAGCTTGGTTGTCATTCTATTCCATGTTTTAAAATATCCCAGACCATTATAAAAACTGATTCAGAGATCTCATTTCAAGTCCCTGTGCATATTCAAGCCTTAATTTAGAATTGGTAAACCCTTTTGATCTTTTATATCTAATGATACACTCAAAGCAACTAAATTCCATTGGCCAAGACAAGCTACTACTTTCAAACCCAGAGAATTCCAATTAATTAATGGTTGTAGATTTTGTTTTTGTTTTTGATTAGCAAGGCAGACATCTTTAGGAGGGAAATTACTTCCAAAAGTCTAATTACTGGAAGAAACAAGAGGCTACATCATTAAGAGGATATTAAATCCCAGTGAACATCTAGCTACCTGAGGAAGCAAAAAGCAAAGATATGCCCTTAAATCTGTGAACACAGGGAATTTCTCCAAAAGCAATAAATTTAAAAATGATTTTTTTGTAGCAAAGATCCAGACTAAATGACGGTAAAACAGTACTTCCTAAAAACCCTTTCAGCCTGTCCTCCATTTATATCTTTATAAAGACATCCCACTTCCCACTATTTTATTGGGTGCTGATGTCCTGCCGTATGATCAACATCTGACAGACAGAAGGTCTGGAAACTTTCAAATACGCCTAAATTATAGAACTTACCTGAACTACACTTCTTGCAAGATTTTTTAATAGGGCCTGGAGTGTTGTGAGATATGGAGCAGAATGTCAGTAGGGTGGCAGATCACTAACACACCTGCACTCAGCTTTGAAATGCTACCCCAATGTATTTGTTTCAGTGTGTGCCTTTCCAACAGAATGGGGGCAGGACTGCTGATTTATCAGTCGTCAATTTCAGGAACAGACCTTCTGGTTTATCATGAATGTGAAGTAAAAAATGAAAGGTCAACTGAGGATTCTTGGATCTTTCTTCTGCTTTCTTTGTGATGAGTGATTTAATTAATCCTTGGTCAAATCAGGTCAGTAAAGGCCTGGCATCTCTGATTCCATGTGTATGGAAGACAGGATGTGGTTAAATAAGTTTAGGAAATGACTCGTGCATCCTCAGTGCCTCATTTCCAATTAATTGTAACTTTAATTCTTGACCTCCATATTTGTCAACTTGATAAAGTACAAATTTCTAACTGAAGCTAAGGCTATGCCAAGCTGGGTGTCTTATATGAAATCTATATTTGAATTTTCTGATTGTAAAATCTACTCAAATTTCAACACTTCTACCTTCCAAACTTGCAAAGTCAGGGTAATTACTTTATTTCATCTTTTCCATATCTGAATTTGGTTGAATAACTTCCCTCCAATTTGGAGTAATAATTCAGAATTTTTTGTCTGCTCCGTGAAGCAAAATTAATTACCTTTGGACAAACACATGCAAAATTCGATTCTAATAATAAAAACCACTACTGCCATCACCAAAGATTTTCTAAAGTTTTAAGGTTTGCAGAACACTTTCTTCAGAACAACTTTTGAGAGCAAAAGTATTGTTATTCCCATTTTAAGGATGAGTAACCTGAAGCTCAGATGTGGTCTGACTCACCCAAAATCACAAAACTAGTTAGTTGTTAAACTCAGGTTTCAAAACTAGATGTCTTTTAATTCAAAGTCCCATGCTTGTCTCACCATATCAATTTTTAAAAGTTACTCCTATGTGTGTTGATATTTAATAAAATAAGTGTGACTACTTTAAGTGCTGGTGTTACAATGAAAGAGAGGTGGTGTGGTGTAGTAGGTAGAGAGCTGGTCTTGCAGTCAAGATAGATATGGGTTCAAATCCTTCCTGTGACATGTTTTGTTCTATGACACTGAGCCTCCAGGCTTACATAAAGAATCACCCCCTATAGGAACTTCTTTTTGATGCCCTCCCTTTACTTCCAGGCACTTCTCCCTAGATTACCTCTTATTTACTTGGTATGTTCTTCTTTGTGTACATGTCTCCTGCTATAAAACATAGATCCTTGAAGGTAGGAACTGTTTCATTTTTAAAAAATTTATTGTTTTTTTTATTTAATTTATTTTTAGTTCTCAACATTCACTTCCATAAGGTTTTGAGTTTTAAATTTTCTCCCCCTCCCACTTCTTTCCTCCCCCACTCCAAGATGGCATATAATCCAGTATGGGCTCTACATATACATTCATATTAAGTATATTTTCCCATTAGTCATGTAAAGAACAATTAGAACTAATGGGAGGAACCACAAGAATGAAGCAATAAAACAAAATGACAAAGGAAACGGAGAGCAAATAGCATGCTTTCATCAGGATTTAGACTCCATATTTCTTTCTCTGGGTGTGGATAGCAATTTCCATCATGAAATTGGAGTTGTCTTAGATTCTTGTGTTGCTGTGAAGAGCCAAGTCTATCAAAGTCAGTCATACCATGATGTGGCTGTTACTGTGTACTCTGTTCTCCTGGTTCTGCTCATTTCACTCTGCATCAGTTCATGTAAGTCTCCAACTTTTCTTGAAGTCTCCTTGTTCCTCATTTCTTATATCACAACAGTATTCCATTACATTCATATACCACAACTTGTTTAGCCATTCCTCAATTGATGGGCATCCCTTCAATTTCCAATTTTTTGTCACCACAAAAAGAGCTGCTATAAATATTTTTGTATATGTGAGTCCTTTTCCCATTTTTATGATCTCTTTGGGATACAGCCCTAGAAGTGGTATTGCTGGCTCAAAGGGTATGCACAATTTTATAGCCCTTTGGACATAGTTCCAAATTGCTCTCCAAAATGGTTGGATCATTTCACAACTCCACCAACAATGCACTAGTGTTCCAATTTTTCTACACTTTCTTCAATATTTATCATTGTCCTGTTTTATCATGTTAGCCAATCTGATGGGGTGATGTGGTACCTCAGAGTCATTTTGATTTGCATTTCTCTAATCAATAGTGATTTAGAACATTTTTTCATATGACTACAGATAGCTTTAATTTTTTTTATCTGAGAACTGCCTGTTCATATCCTTTGATGATTTATTAATTGGGGAATGACTTGTATTCTTATAAATTCTTACAAAATTCTTATAAATTTGACTCAGTTCTTTATATATTTTAGAAATGAGGCCTTTATCAGAAACACTGGTTGTAAAAATTCTTTCCCAGTTTTCTGTTTCCCTTCTAATCTTGGATGCATTGGCTTTATTTGTTCAAAAACTTTTCAATTTAATGTAATCAAAATTGTCCATTTTGCATTTCATAATGTTCTCTATCTCTTGTTTGGTCATAAATTCTTCCCTTCTCCATAGATCTGAAAGGTAAACTATTCCTTGCTCTTCTAGTTTGCTTACGGTATCAGTCTTTATATCTAAATCATTTATCCATTTTGACTTTATCTTGGTATAGGGTGTAAGATGTTGGTCTATGTCCAGTTTCTGCCATACATTTCTCCAGTTTTCCCAGCAGTTTTTGATAAATAGTGATTTCTTATCCCAGAAGCTTCCTGCTCACCAGGGCTTTACACGTGAATGTTTGGCTCCTGGTCATGTGGGCCTTGCACAGGGATGTTTTGATGCTGGTGGATTTCTGTCAGCCTGGAGCTTTGACTTCTGGAGTTGTGTTTCCCACAGCTGTATAGAAGCACCTGGCGATTTTGCTGCTGGAGAATGCCTTCGCCCATAGTTGGGTTCTAAGCTGGTGTCTACCAGTTCCCCTTCCTGTATTGAGGCTTTTGGGGGTACTGGTGTTGGCACTTGCCTGCTCCACCAACCTGGGTCTCAGTATCTCCCCTTGGTATGCTGAGGTGGGGCTTACCACTAGCTTGCTGGGACTCCTCCAGTCCTGTACTGCTTCCCTTCCCCCAGAGCAAGAGAAGCCTTTCCTGTTAATCTCCCAAGCTTCCTGGGGTATAAGACTGCAGCGCCTTGTGTTTTTGTTGGCTCAGGGCTTTTCTTGGGTCAATATTTTCTGGGCTTTCAGAGGTCAATGAGGGAGGGTGAGAGCAACTAACTTCTTGCTCCACCATCTTGGCTCAAACTGTTTCATTTTTGTTGTTGTATAACCTAGTACCCTGTACAGTGTTTGAGATAGAGTAGATGTTTAATACTTTGATTGCTAATTAACAAATTCTTAAATTGATTGAAGACTGTGTTTCACCATATGAATGAATGATCCAAATCACTAATATTAACAGATATGCAAGTGAAAACAGTCCTGAGGTTTCACCTCGTGTCCTAAAAACTGGAAAAGATGACAAAAGATGGTTATAGTCAATGTTGGAGGGTTTGTGGAAAGACAGGCATATGAATACATTTTTTGATAGAGTTGAGAATTGGTAAAACAATTCCAGAAAATAACGTGGAACTGTGCAAATCAAGCAAAGAAAATGTATGGGCTTTTTGATCCAAAGACTTTGACATGTACTCCAAAGAGGTTATTAACAAAAAGAAAGGACTCTCTCCCTCTCTCTCTCTCTCTCTCTCTCTCTCTCTCTCTCTCTCTCTCTCTCTCTCTCTCTCTCTCTCTCTCTCTCTCTCTCTCTCTCCTGTCTCCCTTCTTCTCATTCTCTCTCTGTGTTCTCCCACAAACTAAAATATTTATATCAACATGTTTTGTGTTATCAAATATTAGAAACAAAGCAGATTGATATCTATTGGAATGATTGCTAAATAAATTGAGGTAGTTATTCAGTTGTATCCAACTCTTTGTGATCCCATTAGGTTTTCTTGGCAAAGATATTGGAGTGGTTTGCCACTTCCTCCTCCAGTTTATTTTACAGATGAGAAACAGAGGCAAACAGGGTCACACAAGCTAATAAATGTCTGAGGTCAGATTTGAACTCAAGAAGATGAGTTTTTCCTGGCTCCAGGGCCCAGCACTCTAACCACTATACCACCTAGCTGCCCCAAAATAAATTGAGGTACATGAATAGAATGGAACATTACTGTGCTGTAAGAAATGATGAACATGACTATGGAGAAAGATTTATATGAACTGATGTAACAACTAGTAAGCAGAGCCAGAAAAACAATATATACAATGACTACAAAAAATATGAGGAAAGAAGAATAATCACAAAAAAACAAACTTAATTATGCAAAATTTAAAGAAGTTTGTCACCAATGAAGAGATATGGGAAGACACTTCCTTTCACACCTTTGCATAGATTGGGGGCACATGGGTATGGAACACTGCACATAAAATCAGATTTTTAAAAAAAAATGTGATAATTAGTTTCAAATACTTTTCCTCCTCTTATTCCTCTCTTTTAAAAATTCTTTATTTTAAGGGATAGCTCTCTAGAAGAGGAAATAGGGAAGGAATTTTTTTGTGTATTGCTGAGTTAAATTTCTTGATTAGAACTTTATGTTTCTGAACTTATTTTATTTGTTTTTTCTTTTGGGAAACCATTTATCCTTATTTTTATTATTATAGGGTTTTTTTTAACACTCATTTTAAAAATTATGAGTACCAATTTCTCACTCTTTCTTCAATTTCTCTTTCACCCATTGAGAAGGCAGGGCAGTATAACACTCATAATACGTGTGAAGTCATGCAAAACTTATTTCGACATTAGCCATGTTGCAGCAATAACAACAACATAAGATAAGAAAAATAAAGTGAAAAACAGTTAGAGAATGCTCTTATCTGTACTTTTCTCTCTCTGGAGGTGAATAGGATTTTTTATCATTAGTCCTTTGGAATTGTCTTGGATCATTGTAGTGAACAGAGTAGCTAAGTCTTTCACAGTTGATCATCATTACAATATTGCTCTTCCTGTGTAGGATGTTCTCCTGGTTCTGCTCCCTTCATTTTGCATCAGTTCATATAAGTCTTCCCAGATTTTTCTGAAACATCTTCCTCATAATTTCTTTGAAAACAATAGTACTTCATCATAATCATATCCCATAACTTGTTCAACCATTCCACAATTGATGGGCATCCCCTCAATGTCCGATTCTTAGCCATTACAAAAAAGAGCTGTTATAAATAGTTTTGCATATATAGGTCCTTTTATTTTTTCTTGAATATCTTTGGGATACAAGACCAGTGGTAGTGTTGTGGGATCAAAGGATATGTACATTTTGATAGCCCTTTGGGTATAGTTCCAAATTGTTTTCCAGTATGGTTGCACCAGTTCACTACTTCACCAACGTGTACTAGTGTATCTATTTTTCCACCTCCCCTCTAGCATTTATTATTTTCCTTTTCTGTCATGTTTGCCAATGTGATAGGTGTGAAGTGGCACTTCAAAGTTGTTTTAATTTGCATTAATCTAATTATTAGTGATTTAGAGCATTTTTTCATATGACTATTGATAGCTTTAATTTCTTCTGAAAACTGCCTGTTCATATCCTTTGACTATTTATCAATTGGGAAATGGCTCATTTTTTTTATAAATTTTACTCAGTTCCTTATATATTTGAGAAATGAGGCCTTTATCAGAGAAATTACTATAAATCCCTCCTCACCCCACCCCCATTTTTTTGCTTTCCTTCTAATTTTGACTGCATTGGTTTTGTTTGTGTAAAACCTTTTTAATTTCATGTAATCAAAATGATCAATTTTACCTCCTGTGTTCTTCTCTATCTCTTGTTTGGTCATAAACTCTTCCCTTACTCTTATATATGACAAGTAAATTTTTCCATGCTGCCTTGATTTGCTCTTGATATCACCCTTTATATCTAAGTCATATACCTATGTTGACCTTATTTTGTTATATGGTGTGAGATGGTGGTCTGTGCCTAGTTTCTGCTGGACTTCTTTCCAGTTTTTCCAGTAGTTTTTGTCAGATAGTGAGTTCTTGCCCCAAAGTTTGGATTTTGGGGTTTATCAAATACTAGATTACTATGGCCATTTACTACAGTGTATTATGTACTATTATGTACCTAATCTATTCCATTGATCTACTATTCTGTCTTGGCTGGTACCAGATTGTTTTGATGATTCATACCTTGTAATATAGCTTGAAATCTGGAATTAGCAGGCTGTCTTCTTTCATATATTTTTTTCATTGATTCCCTTTATATTCTTCAGGGAAAGCATTAAAAGGGAAGATGGAGATGATATAAAAATAAAAGATAATAAAAAATCAATTTTTAAAAAAGTACCATCTATAAGTTGCAGAACAAGTGCCATAAGAGGGTTGTGCTGTTAGATGGAATTCCTACATGGGAGCTCCCTATCCTGACAAAATTACATGTATGACAAAAAAAGAAACAAAAATACTAGAGAAAGGATACAATATTCATCCAAGAAAGGAAATCCTCTTCTGAAAAACTTCTAAATATTTTTGTGAGTAATTAATTGTGGGCATTTAGTAATTTAATTAAATCTCCTAAAAATACCTAGAATAATATCCAAGAGTACTTAATTCCTAAGATGAACACTTGACCAAAAAAGAATTCATCTCTGAGTCCCAGGATCACAAATCACATATATATCATATCATATTTGAGTATTTTCTTGTACATATTACTGGGCTGAACACTTTAAAAAACAAAACACAAAAAGACAAAACTTTGCTTTTTCATCTGATACAAGCTCACTGGATATTTGAGTCTTCTGCCTAGCTGTTTGCTAACTCAGGCCTTCTTCCCTTATATCTTCATCTTGGGCGCCTCCAAGAATGATGCTAATTTCTGTCATTTTAGCAAGGAGAAGGTAGTCAGGGTCCACCATAAGAGCTCTTAAGAGTGAAGTACCTTTAAGCTCTTCAGAGTGAAAATAGTATGGTAGTTAGTAAACAAGTATATGAAATCCTTTATGAGCTGGTTTCATCTACTGATAGCATCATTCATTGTGCAAATTTGTTCTAACCTGCCAGGAACAGTGATATTTTATGAAAAAGAATTGTTCTTTTAAGGAGTGGCATTTTAGGAAGGGTTAGAACATTTCCGGGCTATTAGGGTGGCTACTTGATTTTTCCTCAAGCTTATTTTTCTAACCAGTGGGTGCTAAAATGAAACTTCCCCAGCAGGATTATAATAATTTTCTGACATCAATATTGGGAAAATGAGAAAGACATCAAAAAGAAAATAGAAAATGTTTCTTCACAATCAAATATGTAGTTATCAAGTGACAAGAACCCAAATGAGATTGTGAAATATACTCATCACAGACATGTGAAGGGTGCAATTGACTTTCTTTCTAAAAAATATTTTAATGTGTTTTATCCTATAATTTTATTGATGTATTTTGTTTTCATATCTCTTTATTTCTAAATATATCTTTCCCTCTCCTTTACCCAGAGATTCAACCTTCAAACAAGGAACTTTTAAAATGAAAAACCACAGTTCACTAAAACTAACCAACATATCAACTGCATCTCAGAGTATATGCAATGTTTCACATTCATAGGTCCCCACATCTGCAAAGAAAAGAAGTAATTAAATTTTCTCATCTCTTCCTCAGAGACAATCCTGGGCATCATACAGTTTTCAGTTTCTTTTTTATTTTAATTTATACTGTTATAGTAATTATATGTGTATATTGTCTTCCTGGTTATGCTCACTTTACTTTTTTGTCTTCCTATGGTTCTTTGTAGTGTTTATGGTCATTGTTTCTTTCAATACAGTAATCTTTCATTACATTAATGTACCTCTGTTTTTTTAAGTATTCCTTAATTGAAGGGCTTCTACTTTGTGTCCAGTTCTTTGCTAGTGTAAAAAGAGTATATATGTGTATATATACAAAAACTTATACAGTGTATGTATCTATATGTATATATATACACACAAAAGTATATATACATATATACTTGCAATATATGTGCTTGATACATATGTATATATACACATATGTAATCTTTTAATCTTTCTATCTTGGTATATATATCTAGCATTAAGCTCTCTGGGTCAAAAATTACATACATTTCAATCATTTTCTTAGCATAAATCTGACTTGCTTTCCATAATGGTTGGACAAATTCACAACTCTAGCAATAAGCCATTATTGTACTTGTCTTTCCCTCCAATATTGACTATTCTTGTATAATTGAATTTCAGAAAAGACAATTAAAGACTTCAAATTCTTCAAGTTTAGTCATTCTAAGACAGTAGTCCCAAACTTTTTCAAGTATAAGGATTCTCTCCCACAGAACACATACTTGTGTTATTAATATATATCAACTGATGGAGAAAATACATAATAACAAATGGCTATTATGAATTTAGTAATGCTTTAAAGGGTATTTGTGTTTTTATCAATTATAATAGCAACTACTTAACTATTTAAATGGATCTGTCATCTAATAGATGTGTATGTACCCTCCTCTGATATAGATTGCAACCCATCCATTTCTGCCAATCTTGTGAGACTTTTGTACACATCTTTCTTATAAGTCCTCCATAAGTAGTATACTCAATGTGCTTGGGTACTTCGTTGGTTACTCCTGATGTTGATACCAGTAGAATATAAATACTACCCATCATTTTTCCCTTGTTCCCACCCTATATGAAATATTTTGGTTTTTTTTTTAAATCAGCATCTGGCAGACTTCAGAAAAACCTGGAAAGACTTATATGAATTAATGCTGAGTGAAGTGAGCAGAATCAAGAGAACATTGTACACAGTAACAACCACACTGTGTGATAACTGACTTTGATAGATTTAGCTCTTCTCAGCAACGCAAGGATCTAAGACAACTCCAAAAGACTCATGATGGAAAAAGCTATCCACATCCAGAGAAAGAACTATGGAATCTGAATGCAAACGGAAGCATACTATTTGCTCTCCTTTCTTTCATTGTTTTGTTTTGATTCTTCTTTCTCGTGATTCTTCCCATTGCTTCTAATTCTTCTTTACATCATGACTAATGTGAAAATATGCTTAATATGAACGTATAAGTAGAGCCTATATCAGATTGCACACCATCTTGGGGAGGGGGAGAAAATTTGAAACTCAAAATCTTATGGCAGTGAATGTTAAAAACTAAAAATTAATAAATAAATTGTTCAATAAAAAAGGGGAAAAAATCAGCATCATTGCCTCACAGGACAAGAATCTATGGAGGGCAAAATGATTTTAAGAAAATGACATTCAAAGACCATCTAATAGTGAGACTTCCTTAACCAAAGCATGGGAAAGGTACTTAGTAAGGACACAGCCTTGATTCCACTGA
Organism: Vombatus ursinus; assembly: GCF_900497805.2. Lineage (NCBI taxonomy): Eukaryota > Metazoa > Chordata > Mammalia > Diprotodontia > Vombatidae > Vombatus > Vombatus ursinus. Next base: position 8,966,249 of record NW_020954610.1, on the reverse strand, counting down.
GCCTAGATTCCCTTCATCTATGTTGTCCTGGTATTCTGGTTAAGCCTGAGGGAAAGTCCCTCTTATTTTCTTGTGGGCTGGCTTTGGACTCAGAACATCAGGAAACTACATCAATGGTGTAAGCCTGAGTCAATTAAATCTCAGAGAAGTTCTCCCAAGGAAAAACTAAACTAACTTACATGGCAAATGTTGCTTCTACCATGCAATCTATAAACTTTTTCATGTGAGAAAAATATATGCATGTTTCAAGAACATCTTTGATGAAGGCATTAGAGAAAAACATGCATATTTTCATCAGAGATATTACACAGTAGACCACATCTTTACCGTCACTTGTGACTGAAAATCCCACTGTGCATATTGTTTGATGACTATAGTCAAGGATTTGATTTGTTAGAGGAAAATGCTGCTTTAAAGGCTCTCTTCCAGCATGATATCTCTCATGCATGAGATAAAATTATACCAAATTCCTTGAAAGATATAACAGACATAGCATTCTTTAATAAATCTCTTATTATAGATATCAAGTGCAGTATAAAGCAGGGGAGCATATGCTCATCAAAGGTATTTATCATGGTCATTGAAGAAATTCAGCAAAGAACTGAAATGGAAGCAGGACTTGGTATGGATGGTGAAGTCTTCCAGATGATCCTGTTTGTAAGATGACATTGAGCTGATTGCTTTAAACCATAGGTCATTCCAGATCCTCTTAAAGGTCATCAATAGCCATTCCAAATAGTTTGGCCTAACTATCCACACAGAAGAAAAACAAAGTGGATGAAGAATATTCATTGTCCAGACTATGATATTCCTTTTTTGGCCAACTTAAAGAGCTTAGCTAAATGGATAGGATTGGATAACATAGATAAATAGATAGATAGATAGATAGATAGATAGATAGATAGACAGACAGACAGATAGAGATCAGATATCAGTGTATCATTGCTTGGCATACAAGAAGTACATAATGATTGACTATTTTTTTTTACTTATCTATCTAGACTGATGACTCTTTAAGTTGTTCATAGAATTGCGATTCATAACATATCTATATATCTTTTTTTCTAGTTTTTTTTGTTAGACAATCAGGGTTAAGTGACTTGCCTAAGGTCACACAGCTAGTAAGTGTCAAGTGTCTGAGACCAGATTTGAACTCAGGTCCTCCTGACTCCAAGGCCAGAGCTCTATCCACTACACCACCTAGCTGACTCCTGGTATATCTTTATATTCATCTTTCTATCTGTTTATCTATATCTTGGATAGACACTGGGGTTGAGTAATTAGTGGGTCCTATAATTCAACAGAAAGAACAGGACAGGCTAGATTTCCTTTGAGAAACTACAAAGTTATCTTAACGACTTCAAACTTTCCCCAGAAACAAACAATATTATTCTTCCAGTGATGTTCTGTGGCTGAGTCATGGAACACAACAGTTTTCAAAGACTTGAAGTTAAGGTCACCCAAAGGGCAGGTATGGTAGGCATGAGTAGATTACAACACATTCTAAATAAGCAGTTAAGAAAGACATGGTGATCTATATACCATGCTGTCTGCAGTTCAATTCTCCTTCCTCTCTCAGAATTTGGACTCCCTGCCTTTAGACTCTGAATGCTGAACTTAGATAGCCTTGGTCTCAGGCCCAGTATTCTCCTTTCCAGCATTCTCCATGCCGTGCCACGTACCATTTCCTTCTTAATTCTAGTCATTTGTATTGTATTCCTCTGTTGTATTGTAAGTTTGAAGGCAAGGACTATCTTGATTGCTTGTATTTTTATTCCTAGAGCTTAGAAAAGTGCCTACCATATGAAATTAATAAATGTTTTCCATTCTTTTATTGATTTAAAAGATATCATCAAATAAACTTATGAATGAAAAATATCCTGGACACATAATAAGAGTAAAGGATGATGATAGACATCTCATGAGCTTCATTTATATCCTTGAGATATCAAGCCAGCTCAAAAAATCTCACTGTACATTAGGTGGGCCCCCTGAGGAAAACAGAGAACATGGGTAATGAGAACATGGGATATACAAGCATGCATAGGTTGAGATCTGACTTGTTGGAAGAAGTGTCAACATTAAGGAGATTACAGACTAATTCAATTCAATGAGCATTTATTGAGCACCTGGCACTGGAGATATAAAAACAAAAAAATAAAATAGTTCCTTCCCTCAAGAAGCTTACATTCTATTAGGAGAAACAATAGACACATAGATAAGCAAATACAAATATATGCTATATATGCACATATACATATACAATTTATTTGCTGAAAGGAGTAGGAAAAGAAAATTTTACATTAGATGTCAAAAAGCAAGTTGAGAAGAAACAAAAAGAGTTCTGAGAAAACCTGAGATAAGCAACACCTCCACTTAAACTATCTTTTTGAAAAAAGATACATAAAGTTCTTAGAGGAATGGAATGGAAACATGACCCTCAGAGGCAAAAGTATTAACTTAATGTAAAAAAAAAAGGCGGTAGTGCATTGTTTCACAGCAACTAATATACGTATGACTTTTTTCTTAAGACTCCAAAGTCTATTGATGAGGAACTCTGCTCTCTTCTTTTTAATCAGATTAGCTAAGGGTTTATCAATTTTATTTTAGTCCTTTCAAAGAGCCAGCTTTTAGTTTTATCATTTCTATGTTTTTTTTTATTTCAAATATTTCCCTCTAATTTTCAATATATTCACTTTCATGCTTATTTTTGATTCATTTATTTGTTAACTTTCTAATGATTTAAATGCACATTTAGTTCATTAATCCTCTCTTTTTCTATTTTGTTAATGTATATTTGTGAAGATATGACTTTTTCTCCCTGAGGACTGTATAAGCTGTATCCCAGAAATTTTGATATGTTGTTTCATCATTATCATTTTCTTTTACAGTTATTATTTCTATGATATGTTCTTTAACCCATTCATATTTCAGGATTTCATTGGTAAGCCTCCATTTGGGTCTGTATTTTTGTCTGTGGTCCTTGAACCAATTTTAATTTTTATTGCATTATGGTCTGTAAAGGACGTATTAACAACATCTACCTTTAAGATTTTATTTGCAATATCCCAGTGCTCTAGTACATGGTTAATTTTTGTAAAAGTTGTGCTAAGAAATATGTATATTCTTTTACTGTACCATTTAGAAGATGCTATAAGTTTTTTAGTTTCTCCAGCAATTTGTTTAGTTTCATATTTTCCTTTCTGTTTATCTTTCTGTTGGACTTATTCAAAACTGAGAGGAATATTGAAAGCTCCTGTCGCTATTGGATTACTGTCAATGTCTTCTTGTAGCTCAGATGATGTTTCCTTTGTGGATTTGGATGCTAGGGCATTTAGAACATACAAGCTATTACTGATATTAGTTTGTTGTCTATGGTTCCTTTCAACATAATATTTTCTTTGTTTTTCCTTTTTTTTGAAATGTTTGTTTGCTTTGTCAGTTAACATGATTATTTGTTGGCTTTCTTAGCCATTTATGGGTTTCCTTATTCATGTGCTTTACTCTTAGGTTAAATGTAAGTTTTTGTTCACCCTCCTCCTCTCCCCCATACTATGTGCATTGGTGGGAAGATGGGACCCTGGATTTATGAGTGGATTGTTGTATTCTTATTTTTGCCTTCTAATGAATAATTATGTTATGATTATTCTTGCTTTTGCTTTCTTGTTTAGCAAGTGTTCTATGCTTAAGAGCTAATGGTGGGAGTCAAAACGGTGGCGTAGAAGGAAGAAGTCATAGCTTAGCTCCTCCATCCAACCTCTTCCACAAAGATCTAGAAAATGCACCAGACTGAATTCTGATGGGCAAGTCCAAGAAGAGATTCAAGTGAGCCATTTTTTCCAGCTTAGGCTGGCTTAGGGAAACAGACAGATCTGTGGAAACTGGGGACAGGGTCTGGCCTGGAGCTGTGCCATTGCTCTGAGTGCCCTTCCTGTTCTTTGTCACCACCTTGCAGTAGGAGACTCACTGTGAACTGTAAAGACTCAGTATTACTCATCACATGGGCCAGGTCATTAAAATCAGAGACTTGGTTCTTCCAAAATGGAGAATTAAAGGCTCTAATTTTGGGTGTTTGCCTCTACATTTCTGTCTCTCTCTCTCTCTCTTTTTTCATGACTCATTCAGATTGAGGAGGCTGTAATTTTTTTTCCTCTTTCTTTTCCTTTTACTCCTGGCTAGGCCAGGAGAATTGTCCCAGAAAAGCCCAAAAGCTTTTAAATGGCCCAAAGCCCTCTAGAAAATTCTTAGGACCTTGTCACCAGTGGTATGTGATAGGACTAATATCTACTAAGGTTCCTCTTTTACTCTTCCCACTCAACCCTACAACATAGGTTAGTCCTGAAAGGAAATAAAGACAGAACTTAATTGTCCCAGGAGTAAGTAAGGCTTAACCTGTGCCCTCCTTGATGCAGCTTCCTTAAGTACTCTGGTTGTGTTGATGTAGCTTCCTAGTCATCCAGGGACATAAAAGTTACTTCCTACATGGGAAAGCAAGTGGGAAAAAAATCTTTGGAGCAAGTTTCTCTGATAAAAGTTTTCTTTTATGCAAGATATAGAAGGAATTGATTCAAATTTGTAAAACTAAGAGCCATTCCTCAAACGATAAATGGACAAGAGACATGAAAGACAATTTTTAAGGGCAAAAAAAATCTATATATCAATAGCCATATTTTAAAAATGCCTTACATCACCAACACCTAGAAGAATGCAAGTTAAAACAGATCTGAGGTACCACCTCATATGTACCCAATAGATTAGCAAAGTTGATCAAAGAAAGTAAAATGAAAAATTGCTGAAGAGCTGTGAGGAAATAGGTACATTAATGCATTGTAAATAGAGTTGTGAACTGGTCCAGATATCCTAGAAGAAAAACTGGAGCTATGTCCAAAATGTTATGAAACTGAATACCCTTCGACCCATTGATACCACTACTAGAAGTGTACTGCAAAGAGATCAATGAAAGAAGAAAAGAACCCATATGTAAAAAAATATGGCAGCTTTTTTTTTGTGGTAGCAAAGAATTGGAAATTGTGGGGGAATCCTATCAATTGAGGAACTGTTTAACAAGTTATGTTATATGTATGTGATGGAACGTTATTGTGCTGTGAAAAATGATGAAGGGGATGGTTTCAGAGAAGCCTAGGAAAATTTGTATGAAGTGATGCAAAGTGAGCAGATCCAGAAGAACAGTTTACATAATAACTACATCGTAAAAGCAAACAACTTTGAAAAGACTTCGGAATTCTGATAACTCTGATTAATACAAGGACCAACCATAATTCCAGGGAATAGATAATGAAACAGGCTACTCAGCTTCTGAGAGAAAAATATAAACTCAGACTGAAGATTGAGGCATATTTTAACATGGTTAATGAAGGGAATTTGTTTTGCTTAACTATATATGTTTGTAACAGGTTTTGTTTTCTTTGTTTTCTGAATGGGGTTGGGGGGTGGGAGAAAACGGGCAGGTGGGAGGGAGAGAATTTGGAACTGAAAATAAAATAACATTTTATTAATTTTAAAAATAAAAATAAATAAAGGAGTTAGTGGTATAATTGTGGTTTATTTGTATAAATTAAGAGGGTAGCTAGGTGGTATAGTGGATAGAGCACTGAGCCTGGTGTCAGGAAGACCTGAGTTCAGTTCTAGCCTAATACACTTCCTAGTTATGTGATCTTAGGCAAGTCGCTTAAACTCTGTTTGCCTCAGGTTCCTCATCTGTAAAATGGGGGTAGTAATAGCATCTACCTTCCAGTTAAATAAGTGTTAAATGAGATAATATTTATAAAGCACTTAGCATAGTGCCTGGTACATAGTAGGCATTGTATAAATGTCAGTGATAATAATGATGATGATGATGACAATGATGACCATGATGATGATGATAATAATAATGATAATGATTATGATGAGAAGCACGCTGGTCAGGGCTCAGAACTTGAGAGTAAATGGGTATTTGTCTTCCACATCAGGCTTATTACCATATGACTGCCCATTTGGGGGATGACCCCAACCTGCCAGCATAGATGCAGGTGGAGTGAGCAAGCCAGCTCCATCCCAGGAAGAGAGAGCCTGGAGAAAACTCGAGGTACAGGTGCAATGGTCAGCACTAGTCAGTTTGCCACACTCATACACTACATATATAAATTGAACACAAAGTAATTGTAGGAAGGGCTGAGCACTAAGTATTAGATCAATCAAGAAAAGCCTTCTGTAGGACCTGGCACTTGAGTTGAATCTTGAAGGAACCTGGGGATATCAAGGGGTATTTGTTGTTGTTGTTGTTGTTGTTGTTGTTGTTTAATGCATCAGTAAAATGTTTTAGAAATTATGGAATCCTAGGTCTGGCTAACAGTTCTGAGGTCCATCCCAATCAATCAATTTATTTGGCAACTATTTATAAAACATCTACTATGTGGCCAACACAGACCTAGGTGTGTCTTATCTTTGGGCAGTTATGCATTTTTGCCAGCCAACCAGAGCAGAGCAGAGTTTTCCTTCAAAAGGAAGTAGATGCTAGCTTAAATTATATTATAAGCAAATGAGTATATGGTTTAAGTTTTAAGAGAACATCAATGAAATTCAGTTCGACTGAAATTAACAAACATTTATGAAACAACTAATATGTGCAAAGCAGTGAAGTTTACATGGGACTCTCAGCAATTTTAATTTCTTATTTTCAGTCTAACATTAGAAATATACTTTTGCTTAGAACAATGTTTCTCGACACAGACTCCTGAGGGTTCCCAGGATCCTTTCAGGGACTTAGTCAAAATTATTTTCATAATAATTCCAAGATGTTATTTGCCCATTAAAATACTCTTCCATTTTCTAACTACATACCTGTGTGAGGCCAGATTTTCTTCATAAACTTCAACCAGAATAACACATTGTAAAAGATAGGATGCATAAGCAGATATAAGACAAAGTGAAAAATTAGGCTTAATTTTTATTATGCTAAGATAAGTAGGTATAACTCACATAAATATTGAGCACTTACTATATGCAGCTCACAGTAACAGTATATTGTCCATTTTCCATCTGCTTAAAATATTTCTGGCAAAAGAAAACAAAGTGTGTATGAATGTTTGTATCTGTGTCTTAAGCAGTATGTGAAAGCATGCCCTAGGTTTCCTTGCATTGTATTGTAATACTGGTTTTCTTAGGTAATAGGAAAAAAAAGTCCAAATGTATGCACACAGATCTGGTCATAAATTCTCCTTATAAGAAAAGCTGCCTCTTAAAAAAACTAATATTTGATCTTTAAAAGAAAATGAAGCGTATGGAAAATGTAACTTCTCAGGAAAATCTACTAAGCCTACATGGGCTTAAAGTAAAGCCCATTGAACCCAGTTCAAAGAATTGTGTGGTACGATGGAACAAGCTCCTGAATTGGAGTCAAAGGATCTAGTTTCAAATCGTGAATTTGTCCATTATAACCTGGGTGACCTTAGGCAAGTCACCTAATCTTTCTGGGTCTCGATTTCTCCTTCTGTAAAATGACAGGGTGAAATTAGGTGACTTTTTTGGCCCCTTCCTACTCTAAATGTATGATTCTTGATTGTAAGAGCAAATACTGTTAATTAAGCAAAAATCAGAAGTTAAAATCAATTATTCTACAAACACTTAATTTCTTCCTATATGCCAATCAATAAATCAATGAACATTTATTAAGCATCTACTAGGTTCCAGGCACTGTGCTAAGTTCTGGGGATACAAAGAAAAGCAAAAATAGTCCCTTCCTTCAAAGAGTTTATATTCTAAGGGAGGACACAACATCTAAATATATAGTTAAGTAAACACAGAGTAGGTAGAAGATAATCCCTGAGGAGAATACTGTACCTAAATGAATCCATACAGGTGATGCTCTATAAAACTAATTGTACTTTATAGATATAGACAAAATAATAATATTTTAAATCATTTTAGGGATCAAATGGAATTAATTAGATTTAGCAACAGAAAGTTTTCCCTTTCATAGTTCAGGAAAATGCAACCCTAGTTTTGATAATGGACAGTGCCTTCACACTATAACTTCTCATTATAGGCCTTGGAAAACTAGAGGCAAAGAAAGCTTCAGCCAATGTAACCTTATATATATTTATGAAAGTCATCTCACTATAATAGATAGAATTTTCACTAAATCAAAAAGTTGAAGTCCAGTCTTGGTATTTGGAGAGCTCACTATTCCATGGTGGAGAGAAAGATGAATATTTTAAAACATTAAACATTTTGAAGCATGTACTATCTTAAAAAAATTAATCTATACTGCAGCTAAAAAAAAACAAATTTGCCATTACAAAAAATAGAATGAATCCTCATACATTCTCTTTTCTTATGTTTTCAGGTGAAATTCATTTTTATCCCTTCCTCTTTTCAAGTTTTCAAAATAAAATTACAATTTTTTTCGGTTCTTTTTTGCCCAAGGACTTGTAAAATTATTAAAAATGCAATCTTCTCTGACTGTAGTTATAGCTTTAAACATAGCTATCCTTGTATTAGTTAATGCTGATTAGAAATTTGTGGTGTCTATCAATTACCCCTCTAGAAATTTTCAAACAAATGATTTTCATATTATGCAACAGTGATTTGATCACTGATTCTGTCTTGAGTTTCAAGTTCTATCATTTTTACATTTTGATTAAATAATTTCACTATCTTGAATAAATAATCCATGAGCAAATAGGGGTTTAATTTCTCAAGATTCTAATCATTTATTTCGATGAAAATGGGGCAAAACTCTTCAGAAACGTGGAAAACTGAAGAGTTCAGTCATTTCTGGAAATCATACAGTATTAGAAGAACAAAAGAAAATTAAGTGCCAAGAATATTCATTTGACAGAAATTCTTTGGGCAATTCCCTGTAGGCACATACATTTTTCTTATAATATCACTTTGTTTAAAGTCTATTTTCATACATAAATATGGAAATGACATTCTGGTTGATGTGAAAATATGGATATCGAAAAACTGTTTGTCATGAAAGTTATGTTCCCAATGAACACAAGTCCCCAAAACTCAATATTGCCTTGAGAAATGTATTTTGAAAAGTAATGATGATGCAGAATGAAGAAAACAGGATCAAATAAATGATGTACACAGTAATTACAAATGAAGACAAGAGTTCGGGTCAAATTTGTTGTTCTTGTTTAGTTGATTAGTCAGTCCAACTCTTTGTGACCCCATTTGGGGTTTTCTTGGCAAACATACTGGAGTGAATTACTGTTTCCTTCTCCAGCTCATTTTACAGATGAAGAAACTGAAGGAAATAGGGTTAAATGACTTGTCCAGGGTCACACAACTAGTGTCTGAGGCTAGACTTGAACTTAGATCTTCCTGATCCAGCACTCTGTCCACTGTGCTACCTAGGTGCCCTCAGGTCAGATACAATGGTTAATGTTGGTTCCAGATGACAGGTTAAAATGCATTTCCTTTCTGTAAACAAAAATTATAAACTATAATAACATAGTCAAAAGCACTGTATTAATGACAGTTCTTTTTAAGTTTTTTTTTAAAGGGGGGATTGATCATGGGAGTGTCCTGGTCAGCTTCATGAATTTAAAGGATGGTATACCTTTGACTAGAATTTTGAATGTATATTCCCATTAAAGATATAAACATGTCTCTCAGCAGCTTCTGGAGCCCATTGATTGAGGCTATCCCCAAGATGGATTGGTTGGTTCTCACCATTGTGGCATACATTTTCAGGAAAAGCCACCTCTTCTTACCATCCCACAGAGGGTAGTCTACACATACCCTTTTTTCCTCTCCTCTTTTGCCTTTCCTATGTAGAGAGCCTGAGAGTGCAGAAGACCTAAGAGTGTATCTCCTGTGGCAGTAGTTTCCCCCTCCTACAGCCATTGTTGATGGCCTTGTACTCTGTGACCTGAGAAGAAAGCTCCTGAATAATGTCAAATTTTTGGCCCCAGACTTAAGAGTCAGATCAGTAAGTCAATAAGCATTTATTGGGCACTTACTATGTGTCAGGCACTGTATTAAGAACTAGGAATATAAATGTAAGTAGAAAGAAAGTCCTTGCCCTCAAGAAGTTTACATTGGAGGGGGCTGGGGATGGATAACACATAAAGGAAAGCTGAAAAGGTGGTGGTAAGGAAAGATACCTGTGGTGGTGGTGATGGGAGGAGGGTGGAACAGAGATGATGAAAAGAGAAATCTAGAGTGTCACCAGTGGGTCCCAGAGGGAAATGAAGGAATAAATATGACTGACCTGGACACTAACCATAAAATGGTGGCTCCAGGAGGAAGTGACCAATCAGAGGAAGGGGGTGGTGGAGGCAGAGTGATCTTCCAAGGTGAGAAGGCTACAGGGAAAGAATAGTCTAATGATCCAAGACAATCCCAAAGGACTAATGATGAAGCATACTATTCGCCTCCAGAAAAAGAACTGATATTGTTTGAATACAGACTGAAGTATGCTATTTTTCATTTTCTTTCTTTCATTCTTTTTCTTTTATTCAAGTCTTCTTGTACAAAATGACTAATATGGAAATGTTTTACATGACTGCATGTATATAACCTATATCTGATTGCTTGCCATTTCAGGGAAAGGGGAGGGGAGAGAGAGAGATCGCGAGACAGATAAAATTTGGAACTTAAAACTTTTTTTAAAATGTTAAAATTGTTTTAACATGTAATTGGGGAAAAATAAAATATTTTTAAAGAAAGAATAGTCTTCTAGAATGAGGAGATTGCTGGAGTCTCCAGAATATTCTAGAATGAGAAGGCTGCTGTGTCATAGTAGGGAAAGAAGGCCCCAGAGTCTGGAGTAGGTCCTGAAAAGAGTCAGTGGTATAACCTGTCAATCACAAGGTAGTCCAGATGAAAGGAAGTAGGGGACTAAGAGTTCCCAAGCATTACCTTTCTGCAGTCCCAATTTTGAGAATTCCAGAGTTTGGCCTTTTAGCCAGAGAAGGGGAATTTCCTAGGCAGCACCATCCAGGTCTTCTAGCAGGAAAAGGAGAATTTCTTGAAGATAGCCTTGAGGATTACGTGTGACATCAACTTTGAGAATTTAGGGATCTTGACTTGTATTGAGAGATGGGAAATTTCTTAGGGAATATTCTTCTTGAATTGAGAAAAAGATAACATAAATGGCTCTGAGTGTTAAAAGGAGCAGCAAAAAGGGACTATAAAAAGGTACAATAAGGGAGACAAAGAGATCTGAACCTTGCCCTCTGCTATTAGTATGAGTTATTCAGATGGTGTAGGTCCTACAGGAAGATGTGTGCCTATATAGCAACCTCAACTGTATTTCCTCTTGAGGAAGTCCAACTCCTCAGGGTTTTGGATATTTTATCAGTCTCTGAGATGAAAGTGAGAGACTCACTGGAATAGTAGAGATCTTGTTATTCAGTTGTTTCAGCTGTATCTGTCTTTGTGACCTCATTAGGGATCTATGCTGTTAATAATCCAAAGTGTGGTCTTCTTATTTATGGAAGGATTCCAAACTACATTGTGGAGCTAGTTGTGGGTATGAAGAATTTTAGGATATTGGGGAAAGCAGAACATCAGAACAGGGAGAGAACTGGATCAGTTGTTTATATTGCATATTTTCTGCATTTGATTATGTGTTCCTGTTAGATATTTGTGTTCACATTTTCTGTGGGTTTGAATAAAGGCTGCCCTGTGTTCAGTATTTGCTTTGTTCCCTGAGAACAAACCTAAGGGTGCTGTTACCCACAGTCCTATGTGCAGTATTTGCTCTGTTCCCTGAGTGCTTGTATGGGAGTTTGGAATTATGAACATCTGTGGAGACTGAGATATGAACAATATTAAGAGATTTTTTCAGAGTAAATTTTGAATGGGGGCCTAACAAACCAAAGAGATTTGGGGAAGTTAGCTCTCAAGATTGAATATGTCTTTATGGTCTATGGACTGTCAGGTATTATTTATTGGGAAATTTACAAATATTTATAGAGGTAGTTATGTGGCACAGTAGATAGAGCACTGGGTTTTTGAAGTCAGGAAGACCTGAGTTCAGGCATTTATTAGCTGTGTGACCCTGAGCAAGTCACTTAACCTTTGTTTGCCTTATTTTCCTTAACTGCAAAATTAGAAAAATAATAGCATCTATCGCAAAGAGTTGTTGTTAGAATCAAATGAAATAATATTTGTAAGATACTTAGCACGGTGCCTGGCACACAGTGAGTACTATAGTAATGTTTATTCTTTTCAATTTCCTTTCCCCATTGGCAACTGATTGTTGTAAAAAATGCATCAATTAACAAAAAAAAAACCACATAATAAGTGTATATTCACACAAGCTGGAAAGTCTTCTAAGACACATGGAGAGATATTTGGGTAGCTTAGACTACAGGTGGGAATATTCTCAAATCAGTATTCAACATTTAGTTCTGCCTTTGGTGTGATGTAGCTTATTGAATTTGGCACTCTGTAACATTCATGCAACCTGCTGTACAATGACAAAAGACTTCATTTCCTCTGAGTACAAATACAAGAAAAGGTGTTGAGCTTGTAGGAAGTTTAAAATTGCTGGAGGAGGATTCAAGATAGAACAATAATATGTCCCCTTTAAAGGTTTTATTCCACAAGTATTTTGGAGATTGGAAATTGTTCTCATTTTTAGGTGAAAGGTTCAATATGAGAAATAACCCTTTCTCTCCTTTTAGGATGTTTCATATGAACCCAGTTTGATAAATACGTATAGTGCCCAAATCACTAAGGACGTTTGGTATTTCTCCTCCCATTTTTTTGGTACACATTTTGTTTTGACACAACATACACTTCTAACAGACATCCAAACAAACCTCTTCCCATAATACTTCATTCCAAAACAATATAGTAAAACTTCCTAAACAAAGTGATTGTGACTGATTATATGTGGGGTTCCCCTCCCCACTTTTCTTTTTTTGTTTTTTTTTAGTGAAGCAATTGGGGTTAAATGACTTGCCCAAGGTCACACAGCTAGTACGTGTCAAGTGTTTGGTCTGAGGCAATATTTGAACACAGGTCCTCCTGACTTCAGGTCAGTGCTCTATCCACTGCGCCACCTAGCTGCCTCACCCCCCACTTTTCAAGTTACTGTCCATTATCAGAAGGGAAGGATATGTATTAACTTTTTTCAAATCTATTTATTTATTTTTTATATGCACTTATAATCTGTCCCTCTCGCTATTGAAAATGAAAGCTAAAATCTTTACCATAAACACACATAGTCCTACAAAAAAAATTTCCACATTGGCTTGCTGAAAAATGTATCTGTCTGCATTTTAAGTTTATTGTTTCTCTGACAGGAAGTGAGTGGCTTGTTTCATCTTCAGTCTTATGGACTCATAATTTATCATTGCGTTAATCGGCATTCTAAAGTTTTTCAAAGTTGATTTTTCTCTATAACGTTGTCATTCTAAAACTTGTTTTTCTGGGTCTGCTAATTTTGTTCTGCATCAGTTTATAGAATTTCCCAGTATCCTCCAAAACTATCCATTTTATTTTTTCTTGTGGCACAGTAATGTTCTACTATATTTATATACCATAATTTATTTAGTCATTCCCTGAAAGAATACCTCCTTAGTTTCCTTTTTATTTTCTGCTGTTATGGAAAGAGCTACTATAAATGTTTTTATACCTAAAGATTCTTTTTATCTTTCTTTGATCTCTTTGTGTTATAGGCCTAGTAGTGATACAGGTAGGACAAAGTATATGTATAGCTTTGTAACATTTTGAGCATACCTCCAACTTGTTTTCTAGAAGGGTTAATTCAGAGAAGCACCAACAATACGCCAATGTGCCTTTATCATGCAACCACTTCAACATTTATTATTTTCTTCTTATGTCATCTTTGCCAATCTGATAAGTATAAGGTAGAATCTCAAAGTTACTTTACTATGTATTTTTCTAATTATTAGTGATTTAGATAATTTTTATATGGCTATTGATAGCTTGAATTTCTTCCTTTCAAAATGGCCTTGATCATTTATCCCTTGATCATTTAACTTCTGAAGCAGTGCTCCTAACATAAACATGAATCAATTTCTTATATATCTTGGATATAATGTGTTTATTATAGAAAATTTCTCCAAAGATTTTTTCTTCTATTTACATTTCTCATTTGGGAGCTTCCTTCTATGTCCCCAGGTGATCAAGAAGCCACATCAACACAACCATAGTCCTCAAGGAAGCTGTATCAATGAAAGAGCAGTTTGAGCTTTGCCTACCCCTGGGCCAATCAAGCCCGTCTTAGTCTTCTCATCCTTTGGGATGAGGAAAGAAAGGAAGGAACCAGTAGATACTGGTCCTATCACATACCACCCCTTTGTGGCAAGGCACTAGGCATTTTCTAGAGAACCTTCCACATTTTAAATGCTTTTAGGGCTTTTCCTGAACAATACATATGCCATAGGCAGCACTACGGAGATAAATAAAAAACAAAAAAAATTATAGCCTCAAATCCCAAGCTGCATCAAGAAGAAAAAGATGAAAGGAAAAAATGTGGAAGAGAACAAAATCCAGAAACCTTTGGGATTTTTTCCCTTCTTAGGAAGAACCAAGATCTCAATGACCTTGTCCATGTGGTGGGTGATGTCAAATCTTTACACTTCATAGTGGGTCTCCTAATGAAAAGCAGTGACAATGAGCAGAAGCAGCAACATGAACATCAGTGCCACAGCACAGATAATGACACCTTGAACATAGTCAATAACTTCATACACTAGGGTCTCCTATAGTAAAGTGTCTAAGAGGTCATAAATATTTTGCATGCAATCTGTGCTAAAACCTAAGTTGATGACTAGACTTTCTAAATACTACCACCCACTCAGTATTCCTTTAATTTACCATCAAAACCTCCCCTTCCCTGAGAGTCATATCTGGTAACGATAGGAAATCTTTTCTTCCTTCTGTCTTCTTTGGAAGGACTTCTTCCTTCCTTCTTTGCTTCTGGACTAAAGAAGAACTCTCCCATATCTCTATCCAGATACTCAGAAATATCACCAAGTAAGCAGGGGACCCCTTTTCTTCCAAATAAATATACGTTCATCATAGTTATATGATGACAATTTCATATTCTCCATGCTATTAAAAAGTAAGGCACCTACCAAGAGTAGCACACCTTGGTCCCTAAGCCCTTTATGGGAAGAAGTTGTCAGAACCATCTCAGAGAAAAGGAAACCTACAATCGAAAGGAACCCGAGTTATTTCTCTAGCATATACGGAGACCTCTGAGAGGAAAAAAAGACCTCGAGGCCAAGGTGATTCCACTTTAGGAAAGAAATAAGTAAATGTTGGAGAGGATCAGTCAGAACTATGTACAAAATAGTCTATTTTTGTCAGGTAAGACTTTGCAGATACTGGATCCCAGAAAGCACCAGGACAAAGAACATTCCCCTTCTTAGGTAGCGTTGCAGAAGCTTCTGATGGTTAGACACCCTGACCCGGGCAGTCAAATGCTTGATGATGCAGCTGTTGATTAGCATTGGGGAAACCTCTTACCTTGAGATGGAAGAGCGCCTTTCACCTGCTGGGGACAGACTAAGGGTTACTTGGGTTAAGTGAGTGCTCTGACTGGCACAAGGAGCCTCATTGGGCAGAAATAGATGCCTTATCCTTAGTTATAAGACTCACATAAGGATCATAACACACACCCAGCACACCATAACATTACCACTTCAATGTTCTTATTGGCAATGAATCTAACCCCTAACCTCTGCTGTTCTTGTAATAGCTTGTAATACCCAGTTGTTTAGCATATGATGT
The DNA here is from genome assembly GCF_900497805.2 of Vombatus ursinus. Lineage (NCBI taxonomy): Eukaryota > Metazoa > Chordata > Mammalia > Diprotodontia > Vombatidae > Vombatus > Vombatus ursinus. Next base: position 8,950,517 of record NW_020954610.1, on the reverse strand, counting down.
TGCTAACATGCCCCACAAACAACTAAAGACAGTGGGAGATATTGGCAAAATTCTTCCATTGGTCCCAACTTCAATCCAATCTAATAAACATTTATTAAGCACCAACTATGCACCAAGCGCTGTGCTAAGTGCTGGAGATACAATTAATAAAAACATAGTCCTTGTCCTCAAGGAACTCACAACCTAAAAGGGAAGACAACACTCAAAAGGAGGCAGGAAAGCATGAGGAGGGGGAAGAAGGAAGGCACTAGGGGGTACCTACCTGGGAGCATTTTATATCCATACTCACAGAGTTAAAACCAGGTAGAGCAGCAGATGCAAAGTGGAGTAAACTGAGAGTCCAGTTTCTGCCCTCCATAAAGGAAGTATTGAGAGGAGTTTGGTACTGCACCTTCCAGCCCTCTGATCAAAGGGAAGAGGCAGCTGAGGGAGGTGATAGCAATCAAAGCTTGAGTTAAAAGCATAGTGGTGAGATTAGAAGTAATGGGCTTCTCCTGGGAAAGTCAGCTTGTTCCACGGAGCTGAAATGATGCAGAGTGACTGATACAAAGAAGAGTACAAAGGGGAGAGCAGTTGACTGTCCAGAATTGTCCTTTCCATGCTTAAGACTATTGGGCCAGACCCATTGCCATTGCCCAGGAATCAATGTAGATAAAGATTTTTTTTCTGCCTCTCCCTCAAGATTCTTTCATATGCCAACCATGCAGTCTGGATCTCAGATCAATGTTCCCATTGACTTGCTGGGAGCCCCAGTCCTGTTACCAGATTAGTGGCTATTGAGTTCCAATAACAAATGTCTCTCTAGTAGCAAGTGGTGTCATTGGTAAACCAGGCAAAAACATATTGTTCAAGAGCCATGTCCTTGTAAATAGATGTCCATTGGGCTGGCTAATGGAGGAGGCAGGGTTCCAGAGGCTATTCTGGAAGCATCAAATTCTGGCATAGTTGCCACTTGTTTGTAAAATGCACCAACACTTGAGAGAGCCAGGAAAGCGTGATTTTTATTGCGTTGTTGCTGTTCAGTTGTTTCAGTCATGTCCGACTCTTTGTGACCCCATTTGGGGATTTTTTGGCTAAGATGCTGGAATGGTTTGCCATTTCCTTCTCCTGATCATTTTATAGAGGAGGCACTGAGGCAAACAGGGTTAAGTGACTTCCCAGGGTCACACAGCTAGTAAGTGCCTGAGACCAGATTTGAACTCAGGAAGAGGGGTCTTCCTGACTCCAGGTCCAGCACTCTATCTGCTGTGCCACCTAGCTGTCCCATCAGTAGCAGTTAGGGCCCAGTAATAGGCAAACTACATTGTTCTGTCTAATGCTCTGAGATTGGCTGAATGTAGTGCAATATCTGTGTTGGAGACCATACCATACCAATCACTACCGATACTAAACACACCAAATCACTTAACCTATTAGTACTTTAATTTCCTCATCTATATGATGAGGGTGTTGAACTGAATGATCTCTTTTGACTAAATTTATGGTCCTATAAGCCACAGACATATAAAGAACATAAATGACCAAATTCCTCTTTCAAGAGTGTTATCAAGATCTTTATTTAAGTAATTTTGAATTTCTTTCTATTCTCAGGACTCAGCTGCTTCTAGCTATGGAGTCTGGCTATTGTGCTGGGTGAAGCAGATTGTGAACTCACTTGGGCCAATTTACAACCTGAATACCTCCTTAACTAAATGTAGGAGAAAATTTTGATTCCATGATTGTTCATTTCTGTGTTCATGCCCATTTATACCTCCTACATGTTGGAAGGTTAGTATGTCATTATGAATTTCTCTCTTTTTAAGAAAGAGTATAATAAACATTTTGATTTAATGACCCAAACTGGCAATAGAAACATTAAAATGCAGTTTTCAATGGTGTCTTAGTAAAATCATAATTGACTGAGTCTTAAGTGAAAAGATGAGTCTACATTAGGGCCTACAGGTAGCTATAAGACATGATTACATTAAGATAAAGGAAAAATAAATTTTTCCATCCATTATACTAACAAAGTCAAGTTACCTTCTCAATACAATATATCTCTAAAAGACTAATTCAATATAAACATTGATGAGTTCAGTGGCATAACAGATTTTTCTCCATGAAATATTTGGCTTTATTTCCTAAGAGTGTGCCCCACCCCAATTCCTCAAACTATCTTTACTCTTATGTCTGTCTATCTGAGTACCTTAGGTTAGAGACCCACTCAAGAGAGAACACAAAATGGATTTTTAGGTTTCATCTATGTAAGATAAATATTTTTAAATGTTTGACCCAAAGCATCTTTTTCACTCTTCTGTATTATCTTCCTTCATAGCTAAAGTTGCTATGAAAACTAAGGCAGAATATGCACATACTTGCTGACAAGATGGCAGAAAGCTAACATTTAAAAACAAAGGCAAGGTTGATGTTTCAGGTTGAGCTTAACTCAAAACATTCCCCTGGTTGTTTGGGTTGTTGGAACAAAATGCAACACTGAGAGATCGTTCAGTGGCTAATAGAAGGAGATGTAGTTAGACATAGCAAGAAAAGGATACTCAGCAATGACAGGAATTGAGGATGCCTCAAATTGATTCAGCTGAAAGAAATTCTCTTGTTTGAGTTACTTATCATGATCTACTGGCCAATCATCAAAGAGCATTCCTAGAACTCCTCAAGACTGTTTTTCACTTGGGAGTAAAGAGTAAGAGTATGAGCTTTTAGTTCCCTAAGCCAATCAAGTCTTAAGGGTGATCTTAATACCTTCTAAGGAAATATTAGCCTAATGTGTATAGAGGGGAGGGGTTAGGATATTACTCTAATCATAGCTTTTCTGCTTGGAATTCCATCAAGTTAGAACCCAGAAGTGGCTGGGGTGTAGTAGATTTGCTCTAAGAAGATCAATATTTAAATTCTGGCCCCGACCTTTATTAACACTGTGATCTTACATAATCATTTAACATCTCTGTGCCTCAGTTTCCTCATCTGAAAAATGGAATAGTCTCTATATTCCTTACCTCATGGTACTGTTGTGAGGATCAAATAAGATAAGGTATGCAAAACATATCCTTCTAGCTTTTATTATTACTAGTTGTCACCTACCAAATTTACCGAACTAACTATGGTCATGTTGATATGACCTAGGAATTCATCTCTTTGAGAGGAAAATCTCACTAGGCTAAGTGAATAATTAGCCTGTAATCATTTACAAAACAGAAGGATGTGCATGATTAAATGAGGAGATGCTCCTAAGGGAATACCTTTGCCTTTTTCAATCTCCAGTCTAAAAATAAAATAACATATTGCATTTTTTAAAAAGATGTTTCATGTTCTTGAGTTTTTCCCTGTCTTTAAATCTAATTTTTAACCCTCTGGCATTTGAAATTGTTATTAAGTTACTTTAGGAGAGAATTACCATTTTTATTTCTAATTTTATGCCATATGTAATTCATGAAAAATTCATGGTACAATAAGAAAAGTAAAAAAAATAAAAAAAGATGTTTGTGATGCTATGGGAGATGCATCAAGGTCTTGTGGTCATAACTCAAGAACTGAAACAGAAGACCTGAGTTCAAATCCTGATTCTACCTCTTAATAATTTTGTGACCCTGGATAAGCCACTTAAACCCTTTGGATCTCACTTTTTCATCTAGAAAATGAAGGAGATGGGTTAGATGTAAGATTACTTTCAAGTCTAACATGCTATGACTCTGTTACCCTTCCTGAGTATTGGAGATATTCATCGCCATGTGAAGGGGGCTTGTAAATTTTTAACAACTGGCTTTTGGGGTAGGGTGGCATGTTGGACATGTTTTAAAATTTAATATGCATTGCTGGCATTTTCTACATTGTTTTATTAAGTCTAAAAATCAATAAAACAATACATCAAGCCCTTATTTGTAGTATTTACTGATTTCTGAGGAGTAAATGCTCACACTGAAAATTTTACAACCAGCTGTTGGGAACTAGATCAAGCAGACTCCACCACCCCCTGAGCCTATGTATGGGTCAGTGGCAATGCCCTGATATAGGGAAGTGACTGGAGCTTATAATTAAAAACATTGAGAAGTTCTGGTGCTTATACATCATGTTTGATGCTTGCTATTAGCTACTTTGTCCATGTGATCTAAGATGGGGAATAAGATGAGCTGGTAAATTCAGATACGATGGATCCTTCCAACGCTTTCCTCCTTACTCATTTCCACAGTTCTGGTGCAATCTATTCATGGTCTCTAGAACAATTTAAATCATGAAACTGGATAGACACAAAAACCTAGGAACACTCCCACATAAAGTGATAATGACGTAGAAAGACAAAGTATCATACACCTCATACTCTGAAGTCTCAAACAGTCCCCTATGTTCTCATTCCTCTCATTTGCTCCACAAAGTATTTCTCATCTCCATCTAAAAGCTAGGTTGACCTTACATACACCAGCCCCCTTCCCATTATCTGACTCTTCCTAGTACTCTTTTGGAAAAGTGGATACAATCAGTTGACACTCTTTTCAATTATTTCACAAAAGACGTTACAGTCCTAATCACCTAGGTTCTCAATCTCAGAGTCATTCTTAACTCTTCTCTCTTTAGCAGGGAATAGAGTTATCTATTCAGATCCCAACACTTGTGAATTCTACTTCTATTTCTCACATCCATCACCTTCTTTCTACTCACACAACCACCACCATAGTTCAGGCACAGATCATCTCTCATCTGGACTATTACACAGCATCCTTCCTAATTACCCTCTTTAGCTCCATTCTTTCCATTCTCCTAGTCATCCTGACATGGCTGCCAATCAGATATTCCTAAAGCCCAAGTCTCACTATGACTACTCAAGAATGGTTAACAGTCTCCTCTTGCTTCTAGGATAAAATATAAACTTCTTTGGTATTTAAAGCCCTTTGTGGCATGGCTGCAATTTCTCTTTCAAGGCTCATTTTACATTGATTCCTTTCATGGTCTCTACATTCCAAAATGGTTTACTTCCTAATCCCCATATGTGACATTTCATCTCATAGGCTCCATACATACATATATATGTGTATGTGTGTGTGTATATATATATATGTATATGTATGTAATTTTGCATAGATCATTCCTTATTCTCATGTAACAGTGTTTCTTTACCCTGCCTACCACCTGAGAGCCAACTGAGACCCAAGTGTGTTACAGTTTCATTCTTCTTCCAGGGTTCTTTGGTATCCTTGGGAGGGTTTTTTTGAGGGGGGGTGATATCTCTCACCTCTACAACTGGCTCAAGTCCCCACCAATTTTGTTCCCCCAGTTTTATGAATCTAAGCACTCTAGTTCCTATATAGCATTAATTTTATCAAGTTCTAAGTCTAAAGTCACCCTGGACTTGCATCCTGAGGCCCTGGCTTCTCAGGACTCCTATGCTGGACTGTTTGCAGCATCCAGCCTGGAATCTTGGGTTCCAAAGTCACCATGGCTTGAGTTTCCAGGTCCAAGACTCCACTCCCTACACCTAGAATTGAAGAGGACAAATGAAAGAAGACCAAACCCTCAAGCCCATTTCTAGGTGCCACAGAGCCTAATGAAAGGAGAGGTGGGCCTTTCTAGCCTAGCATGGTACCCATTCTATAGATGAACAAGACCTTCACCCCTGGTTGCCACCAGAAATAGATTCTGTGCCTCAGAGGGGGTAGATTGAAAGAATGGGCAGTTCCAGCTATACACCCATTGGAAAGAAGCTACTCCTACCTCCATGGTAGGCCAATGAAGAAGGTCCACAGTACACCAGTCCTCTCATAAGCAGTACCTACATTGGTACAGCCTCTCTCTTAGGTGATTTTAGCATGTGCCAAAGCTCTATTACACTTGGAATGGCCTTCTTCCTCACTTTCAACTTATAAAATTCCTAGCTTCATTCCAGGCTCATTTCAAGTACCATCTCCTACACAAAGCCTTTCCTGATCCTGCCAGTTGTCAGTGCTTTCCCTTTTTAAAGATTACTTGATATTATATATTGTATAGATAGATAGATATAGATATAGATGTACACACACACACATATATTTACATATATGTATATATACATACACACATACATATATATGGAAGGCAATACCGTTAAGTACTATATATATATTTATTTATGTATATCTATATCTAGTACTTAACTGTGTTTGTTGCTTTTACCTAATACAAGTTCCTTGAAAATAGAGATTATTTTGTTTTTGTTATTATTACCTCCAACATCTAGCACAATGTCTTGCACAGAATAGGCACTTAAAAATGTTTGTTGAATTGTATTGAGATGAATCACTTGCTATATCTTTTGGCATACACACATATACATACAGTATATATGTGTGTGTGTATATATATATAATGTGTATATATGTATATACATATATCTAATATTAAAACAATTTCACTGTCTATGGAGCTTTCAATTATGATATAGTATGTCTGCCTATTTATCTCAATTAATCATCTGGATTTTGACTTCTGCTTTACTGATATTATGATTGTAAATCCTGATTTTTTTGAGTCTGCCAAGGAATAATACTTATTATTTCAGCCTCTCACTTTGAATCTGTATGTATCCTTATGTGTTAGTCATGTTGCATAGAGACAAAATATTATTGGATCATCACTTGTTGGGTTGGATTTTTTTTAATCCTTTCTAACACCCTTTCCTTTTTATATGTGAATTCAGGTCTTTTACATTTATGGTTACAAAATCTATCAACATACATTTACTAAACACTTACTGCGTACCAGGTACTCTTCTAAGCACTTGGAGTACAAAGACAAAAATGAAAAAAAAAAACAAAACCATGCCTTCAAGGAATTCACATTCTAATGAGAGAGACAAAATGCACATATGTAAGTATATAGAAAAATGAATACACAGTAGTTTGGGGAGGGAAGTCACTAGCAGCTGGGATATGAAAAGGCCTCACCTAGAAAGTGGCACTTAAGCTGAATTTTAAAGGGAACCAGGAATTCCAAGTGGTAGATATGAAAGAGAACATTTCAGTCAATAAGCACTTATTAAGTAACCACTCTGTCAGGCACTTGGCTAACCACTGGGAATACAAAGAAAATCAAAAGGCAATCCCTGCTCTTAAAAAGTTCATTGTCTAATGGGGGAGACAACATGAAAACAGCTATGTGTAAATGAGTTATATACAGAGTAAATCAGAGATAATCAATACAGGGAAGACATTGCTATTAAGAGGAAGGAGGACAGGCTTCTATAGAAAGTAGGATTTAGAGGGGACTTGAAGGCAGCCAGGGAAGTGGGGAGGTAGAGATGAGGAAATAGAGTGCTACAGGCATGGGGGACAGCCAGGAAAAATGCCTGAAGTTGGGAGATGGGGTGTCTTGTGTGAGAATTAACAAGCAGGCCAGTGTCATTGGATTGTAGGGTACATGGGGAGAAATTAGATGTAAGAAGACTGAAAAGGTAGGAGGGAACCAGGTTGTAAAAGGAATACTAAACAGAGAATTTTATATTTGATCTTGGGGGTGACAGGGAGCCACTGGAGTTTATTGAATTGAGGTGGGGGTTAAGGGAAGAGAACAGCGATATGGTTAGATCTGTGTCTTAGGAAATTGAACTGACAGCTGAGTGGAGGATGGACTGGAGTGGGGAGAAATTTGAAGCAGGGGACCAATCAGCAGGCTATCTATCCCAATAGTCCAGGTGTGAGGTGATAATGGCAGTGTCAGAAAAGAGGAGAGGACATATATGGAAGAAGTTACCAAGGTAAAATCAATAGGCCTTGGCAACAGATTAGATATGGAGCAGGGACCATAAAGAGTGAAGAATTGAGGATGACAGCTGGGCAAGACTTCCTAACAAATGCTGGTTATACAGGGACCACATGCAGAGAATATAAAATAAACTCACTTATCCAAGCAGATAGCAAACAGAAAATCAGAGAAGTTATACAAATCAGAATATACCAGATAATATACAGAGTCAATGAACTCTCCCACTTGGGATTGAGCTATTTCAACTCAATCAATAGAAACAGTCTCAGATCTCATGCAAGGGGAAATTCCCTGAAGGCATTAGTGTGGTAAGCTGGGTACAAGGACATAATCAAGGTGCCAGCTCCTCTACATATCAACTTCTTCCCAGAATCTTTCCTTCTTTCTGAAGAGAATTCAGAAATATAAGCCTTCTCTCTTGAAGTTTGAAGTCAGAAAATGTAAGATCCCTCCTTTCTCAAGCTCTCACCAACTCCACCCCACATTCTGGCATAGAACATGAAGTGGTTAATTTCAACCAATAAGGAGATTCTTATGCAAATATTCTTTGAGCTACTGGTTACATTTATAACCCTGGTATAAAAGTAATAACTAACTAAAAGGTGAATACTTGGCATTAGAAAAATAAGCAAGATGAAAATAAGTTTCAGGTCAAAATGATGATGACTATGATATAGATGATGATAATGATGATGATGATGATGACAATGATGAGGATGAGGATGATGGTGAGTAAATCAGTTGAAGAAGGAAGATAAAAAAGGTTTAAGTAGTCCTGCTTAAATATTAGGTGGGACGGAAAGGTTTCAGGATCTAGTGGATCCCATAAAAGAAGAACCCCTTGCTCAAAATTATGTCAAAGACATTTTTATGGACTGTGGGAAGACCAGATGTGAGCTACTTTGGACAATATTGCTTTGGGGCCTGGCATTTAAAACTATACTTTTGCCTGCCTACGTAAGAGAACTGATATAGCCAACTCTGATGTTTTATTAATAATTAAACTACAGACCAACCAAGGAAACAACATAAGGAAAAAAATTATGAGGGTTTTTGGAGAGGAAGAAAACAAAAAGAAGAGCTTTTGAAAATGAGGCTACAAATATTTTGTAAATCATTGATTTACTAGATAATAAACTCCCAGAGGGCAAGGATGGACTGTGCCTTTCACAACTTTCTATCCTCTACATCACCTAGGATAGTGCCAAGGTGTCTTACAGATTGCAGACCTTCAATAAATATTGTAAATGAATGAATAACTTCTGTCAGTGTGATATTCTGATAATATTCTTCACTAAGACTAAATTATCTGCCCTTCCCCTTACTATCTTCCATGTATCCTGCCCATTATTTTTCTTATTTCAGTCCCATTTGTGTTCTTCCTCTTCAGTGGGTAAACTTCGTCACCAGTCTCCTGGCAATTGTTGCCGATATAATATGTTCACACACACACACACATACACACATGCTCTGGATGCTTTCACAACTTCTATATCTTGGCCATCTCTACATATACATACATGCATATATCTGGGCAAACTCTTTTCCCATGAAGAGAGGCTATTGGAGATTCAGAACTATACCACTAGGATAATACATATCCCCCGGGGTTTTTTATTTTTCTTTCTCTGATTCCTCATTGTTACTCAAACCAAATATTCTCTATCCTCCATGCTTTTAAGGTCCATTTTTCCAATTTGTCATCAATACCCAAGGACCTGTTTTATTTTTGTTGTTGTTGTAGTGTTGTTATTGTTTTTTTTTAACAAACTGACTTTACTAGTTATCAGAATCAGGAATACTTTCTAATATCCTTTTATAACCTGGCAGGTAATTCACAACTTTGGACTTCTGTGAACCCTCTTCACTATAGTGCATAAGTAAGACTATCACTCTTTCAAAACCTATCACAAATTACCACAGTATCCAGCCAGGTTAATAAAGGTCACCAACGAGTGACTTGATCACCATATCCATCACTTGAAACTTTTTCCCTTCCTTTCTTCATCTGCAGAATTCCTACCCCATTTGAGACAGCAAGGATTTGAATTTGGACCTAGTGTCCAGAGACTTGGATTGGAATATCACTTTAGTATCTTAGCTTCATGGCTGTGGGTAGGACATTAGCCTCTTGGACCCTTACCTTCCTCATTTTTAAAATATTATATATAACACATATTCTGCCTATCTCACAGGGTGGTCATGAGGAAAGAACTTTACACTCCTCAAAGCACTGTATAAATCAGTTACTATCTAACCTTTAAAGCTCAATTCAAATGTTCTGGCCTACATGAAGTCTTTCCTGAGGCTTCCTACCCCAATCTCACCTTGGTTAAAAATCTTCAAACATGATTTATGTTGTTTTACGTTTTCCTAATGCACTTAACTGTTGTATATTCTCGAAAACTGTGTTTATGTCCTAGCACCTTACAAGACTGAAAGATCCAGGAGGGAAGGAGCAGTGCCTTACCTAAATCTTGTATCTCCTCTAGCATCTAAAGTACCAAGCTCAGCACAGGCTAAGTTTTTGTTAGATTGAATGAACTACAGTAGCCTCAGGGTACTTAAAGGGCCCTTATAAATGAATTCTTCCTCAAGTTTGGCAGCAAGTTTTTTCCTTGCCCAAAATACAGAACCAAAGCTAGGAGAGCTTTCTGTTGACAGATACACTATAAAGGTTCTAATCTGAGCCAGATGAATAAGAGAATAACGATCTTGTCTCCTTCACTTAACTTTTTGAAGGTTCAAATTCATTTGCAGGTTAAACCAGAGAGGAATTTATGAATTTCTAACCCTGTCAGATAGTTGTCTGGACCAAAGGGCTGTTATCCTAGTTCTAGATACAAAGGTTAGTCTAAAAGGCTTGATTTTTAACTTGGGGATATCCTGCCTGGTTTTTGTTATCTGGGTGAGTGGCTCATAACCTCTGGCTAAAGAGTGAGCAACTTGTCTTTCTCAGGAAAAGATTTTCTTTTCACTATGCCCTAGCATAGAAGTTTACAAAGTGTGTGGCCTAGGGCTCAGAGGGTCCCTGAGACCCTTTCAAGAGACCCACTAGATCAAAACTATTTTCAAATAATTTTCTAATTAAAATCTCTAGTTTCTAATAAATATTGATAGCTATAGCCTGTAAACATAAATCAAAGCTCTTTGGGCAGTCCTTGATACTTTTAAGAGTATAAAGGGGTCCTGAGACCAAAAAGCTTGAGAACTACTGCCCTAGCAGACAGGAACTGAGGTGGTTGGCAGGTGATCCTGAAGAGATGAAGCCCAGAAGTTTGTAGCAAGGAGCAATAGCAAGGGGCAGCCATGAAACTAGCAGAGTGAAATACTCATCAGTGATCAGAGAAGCCAGGGAAAATACAAAAGAGAAGAAGCAACAAAGATATGACACTCAGAGGAAGAGAAGCAGAGATATGATGTGACATCCAGGTGCAGGTCCAAAAGAATACAATACTCATTAGAGAGAAAAGTCCAGCAGGGAGACAGACCGGAGGAAGCAGTGTGATAATACCATCAGAAAACATAAGCAGCCCCATAGTATTGGCATGAATTGCTCCTATAGAAAGTGCCCTAGGCATATGGGAGAAATTTTCCATTGCTACTTTTCTTACAATGTTATTTCATTAAATACCTTTGCTTTGCACTAAATGTGACCATCAGCCAACTAGTAAAACTAAACACATTGATGGGGACTCAAACTCAAAAGAAAGCCTTGAACTTGTGATAGCGGGTGTGTTGGGGGAGGGAGATGAGAAAGACATGCAAAAGAGACATGTCCCAGGAGCTACAGCAGAAATACGTTAAGAAATATGTAACTCACTGATCTAAAAGAATTAAGGCAGCTTCATAAATACCCAACTACCACAGCATTAAACAGATTCTGGAGAAGATCTCTCTCAGTAGGCATTACTTATTATTACCTATCACCTCAGTCAGAGTACTCTTCTTATTCATAAAGCTAAATGGTCTGTTTGGCTTAAAAGTGCAGATGCAGACATCTTGATACTGATGTGTATCTTATTATGAATATTTCCTCATTTGTATCCAAGCAAAATTCCATAACAAAGAGACTTCGTGTGTAACCTGTTAGCCCACAAGTGCAGCCAGCTGTAGTAAGTTTCCTTTCTTGTACCATGAAATTCCCTGTTGTAATGAGATGTAGGTATCCAAAAATATAAAAATATTAGTGGAAGAACATCATTTTTCCACATCCTTGTAGGAGAACCTATTAGAATTATCTTCATTTTAAATACGGGGAAACTGAGACATAAAGAACAAAAATGAACTAAGTGGTACCAAAGTAATCACTGAAAGCCTTGGCACTGCAAATAAAGTTTGGGCTTTGAACAGCAGATAGAATTATTTTAGTCTAATGTTAAAACTATGCAAAGATATAGATCAATTATCTAATCAAAGGAAACTCATTACTAGCCAGTGAACTTGAAAGGTGACCTTTAGCATATATCCCCTCACAGATGCACACATACCTACTCCATTTGGTTCTCATCCCTCATCCCTTAGAAAGGCAAGATTAGTTCTTATTTTTGACCTTGATCTAGATACTGGGGAAGCACTTTGTTTCCCTAATACTATTTTGCTTCATGGAACCTCTTCTCTTTCTCACCAGATTCCTCTTACTAGAGATATCTGCGGGGTCCTTGTGGTCTTGGCCTTCCATCTGTTCCTTTTGTTTCCTTGTTCCTAGATGGCCAGAGGCAAGGACTTTGCTCTTTCTCTTTTCCTTTCAATCCAAAGTATTTAACAATTTTCTTTAACCATTAAATTTAACAGTTAAATTAAATGTATTTGACAAATACCTTTCAAGTTACCCACTATGCTCAAAGTACTATTACTTCTAGATGTTTCAAACATATCCTTAACATGCATAGATATAGAGTTCTATGAAATAAGGATGGGGTGTTAGGATGGAGGCAGACTATGGAAAGCCTTGAATTCCAGGATAAAGAAAATCTATTCCGTAAGCAATAAGAACTCATTGAAATATCTTGAATAGGGGAGGAACATAATCAGATCTATGCATTAGGGAGATTATTTTGGCACCAGAATGAAGGATGGGCTAAAGAGGGGAAAGACTGGAGAGAGGAAAGCCAATTGGAAGCCTATTACAGTATTTCAAGTTAGAAATTGAAGAAGTGGACAGGCATAGATATAAGAGATAATCTTACAGTAGAACTGATGGCACGACAACTAATTGTATGTTGGGGGTGAGAGACAGCGAAGGGTACAACACAACTCTTCAGTTCAAGCCTCAGAAACTGTGAAGATGGTGGTGCCATCAACAGAGATAAGGAAGTCAGGAGGGAGAGAGATCTAGGAAGGAAGATGATGACTTCAGTTTTGAACCTGTTGAGTTTATGGGATAGTTGGCCCTCCAGATGGAGGTTTCTAACAGATAGGTAAAAATATGGGACTGAGAACTCAAGGGAGAGGTTGAAAGTGGAGCTATAGATATGGAAATTTTCTGCATAGGAGTGATCTTTGAAGCCATGGGAGTTGATGAAGTTGCTAGGGGATGTGGTGTAAAATGAGAAGGCCAATGATAGATCCTTAAATGACTTAAGGGGAGGTAAGTTGATGAGCTCTGTGCACAAAGTTGTGTAAAGGGATATCACTTAGGAAACTGTCATTGCAAAAGGAGGTGAGGCAGTAATGTGGGAAATTCAAGGGATAACTATAGGTTAGATCCTCTGTGGAAGGAAATACAGGAGGAAATATTTAGCAGAAGGGTGGAGAAGTAGGACTGTCATTCTGGGGAGAGATTGGGCATATCTGTATAGATTTTGAAGTCTTCTGTATAGAGATGATCATTCAACCCAGGAGAGTAGATAAGATCATCGTAGAAAAAATTGTAATGAGAGAAGGTCCAGAACAGAGCCCTAGGGGACATACATACCTAAGGGACAGGAAACAATGAACCATTAAAGAGACTACAAAGGAGTAATCCTAATCAGGGAGACAGACATGTATTGGAAGCCCACGGAAGAGACTGTCCAGGAGGAGGGGTGGCCAACAATGTCAAAAGCTGCAGAGAGGTTAAGGAGAATTGAAACTGAGACAACTCTATCATCTTTAGCATTTAAGAAGTCTATTTGAGAGAGCCCTTTCAGGAAAGGTAGGATCTAAAGCCAGTTTGCAAGAGCTTAAGGAGTGAGTAGGGGTGAGAAAGAGTGGGCAGTAAGTATGTACTTACATGAAGTTGATAGTGAAATGGAGTCAAGATAGAGGATAATAGCTTGAGGGGATGGCAGGATAAGGGGAAAAAAATTTAAAAGGATGGTA
>NW_020954610.1:8882656-8936389 GCF_900497805.2 Vombatus ursinus | reverse complement strand
GAGGAGTGGGAGAGAGAGAGAGAGAGAGAGAGAGAGAGAGAGAGAGAGAGAGAGAGAGAGAGAGAGAGAATAGTTGATTGGGCATTTTCCTGGATGAAACAATAGTAATAATAATATTTGTGTAGCTCTGTGCATTTAACACTGTGCTAAATGCTTTACAATTATTATTTTACTTGATCCTCACAACAACTCTGGGAGGTAGGTGCTATTATTATCCCCATTTTGCAGATAAGAAATCTGAGGAAAACGCAGGTGAAATGACTTGCCCAAAATCACATAGTCGGTGTCTGAGGCTGGATTTGAACTCAGGTCTTCCTGACTTTAGGCCTGGTGCTCTGTGCACTATGGTACCACCTACCTGAAAGAACAGGAAAAAGCACAGGTAGAGGGGTTAACTGTGACAAAGAGACGAACCCCCTCATTATTGTTTGAGATTCTCTACTTGGATTCACTCCCTGCCTCACCCTCTAGGACTCTGGAATTCTACATCCTTATTTTCTAATAAGACCAAAAAACAAAACAAAACAAAACAAAACAAAACAAAACAAAAAAATCACCAACAACTCCCAAAACAAACCCTTTGCCTCCAGTTCAGGTAATAGTGGATTGGGTCTTTCAGTAGATTAGATTGTAAACTCCTTGAGGACAGTCACGGTTTCATTATTTTTGTCTTTGTACCTCTAGCCCCTAGCACATGGCCTTTCCCATGAAAGTTTAATAGCTCCTAACAATGCTTATTGCATTGAACTGAATACCCTGGATTGCTTATAGGCCTCCCAGCCTCAGTGATGTGGGCCCAGAGCCTTATGTTCTCCCCCAGCTAGATGAAAGCTGGCTACACTTTAGGAAAGACCCTGTGGGAATTGCAGGCCAGGCTCCAGAAGCCAGCAGAATCAGTGGCGCCACCTACCAGTAGCACAATGAGTTCCCCAAATTGACTCACTGGGTAAGGTGAAGGACCTCCCAGGGTTTCTGGAACAAATCAAACTCTCTATGGTATGCATAACTACCTTGGCCTAGCTAGCTAGTATTTGCAGGACTGTGTTGGTCAGGACGAATCATCCTGCTAGACCACCCCTATCCCCACCCCATTTCACAGGAAATAGTCTCCTAATGGACGATGGTGTTTTCTTGTGGAGACTGAGCTCCATGACACTCACAAACTCAGGCAGAGGCAAGGCATTGTGGTAGAATGGGCCAGCTGCTTTATGTCCCTAAACTGTATTTGTCTTTGAATATCATTGCTCCAGTGGGTTAATTTTTTTTATAATTTATTTGTTTTTAGTTTTCAACATTCACTTCCATAAGATTTTGAATTTTAAATTTTCTCCCCCTCCCACTTCTTTCCCCTCACCCCAAGATGGTGTACAATCTGACACAGGCTCTACATATACATTCATGTTAAGCATTTTTTTCCCATTAGTCATGATGTACAGAACAATTAGAGCTAATGGGAGGAACCACGAGAATGAAGCAATAAAATAAAACAAAACAAAACAACAAAGAAAAAGGAGAGCAAATAGTATGCTTCCATCTGCATTCAGACTCTATAGTTCTTTCTCTGGGTGTGGATAACAATTTTCATTGTGAGTCTTTAGGAGTTGTGAATTGTGGGTTAATTTTTAAAAGTTGAATCAAGTCAATAAGTATTTTTAAGTTCCCATTCTGTGACAGGTACTGTTAAGCTCTGAGGATACATAGAAAGGCCTGCTGTCTAGGAGCTCAGACTTGATTTGGTTCTATTTGAGAGGAATCAACTTCTTTCTTGCCCTGATCATAGTTGCTCCCAAATCTACTTTTGGCCCTTTATCATTCTTCTTGTCTACATGCTATTAGCATAATGCTCAGTATCAGGATGCCTAGGAAGCTTGGAGAGCATTTGGATCAGCCCATTTCCATTTCTCTGTTCCCCAAATAGCTGAGAAAATAGGGCCTTCCGTAGATTGGTCTAACCAACCTCCATGAAAGTACCCTCTCCCTGTCCCTACGCAGACTACAACCTGTTAACCGTCACAGCAACCTATTTATTCCTGATCCTTAACACTTTTGTTGTTGTTCAGTTGCTTTCAGTCTTTGTGATCCCATTTGGGGTTTTCTTGGCAAAAACACTGGAATGATTTGCCATTTCCTTCTCCAGCTCATTTTACATATGAGGAAACTGAGACAAATTGGGATAAGTGCTCTGTCCAGGGTCACAGAGCTACTAAGTGTCTGAGGTGAAATTTGAACTCAGAAAGATGAATCTTCCTGACTCTAGGCCCCAGCACTCGATCCACTGTGCTACCTACCTGCCCAATATTTTTATAACAAAACAATTGGAAGATAAGACTATAAACTGACTTATAAGATCAATAATATTATTTTATTCAGACTCTTATTGAGTATATTCATTATGTCTTCGGGGACATATTTTGATCATCAGTGTCTGAATCTATATGCTTCATTTTAAGGAAGCCTGGTAGCTGAACTGTGGAAACAGAAAGCAGGATCTGTAGGTAGTCGCTTTGAAGATTGCATCAGCCTCTCTCCCATTCTAAGGATCTTTGCTAGCAGTAGTCAAAACCTATGGCCTAGTGTCATCTGGCCATTCTGAGATAGGATAGCTCATTATCTTGATAGGAGAAAGAGTAGAAATTGCCTAGGACCTTGTGGGCAGAGTAGCATAACTCTAGTGAAAGCACTTTCCTGGGTGCTTTTCTTTACGTTGTGTGTGTTCCTGGGCACATCATATGTGACAATACCCTTGCAGTCAGAGGTCATGAGACCCTTATGGCTATATCATTAAGGAGCTCTAATGGGGCTCTATTCTCTTTAGTTGGACACAGAGGAATTTAGTAACTTTTCTAAAATTTTGTAGCAAATCAAAGGCAGAATAAAAAAAATCCTTTTTAGTCCTTATACTATACAGTTTCAAATATGCAATCCTATCTTTCCAATTAATTCAATTGTTTTTATTCCCTTGTTGACCCTATCACATAGTGATCTTAAACAATGGTAGGAACGTGGTGTCCATATTGCCTGCTACTAAATCTAGACATTCCTAAAGATAATATAATTTGACTTTTCAAATATAAGCTAGAGAAGTTAGTTCAGGGACAAAGGTATGTCTTGCTTCAGAAATAGGTGTTTGCTCTCTTATGTGACAAATGGATTTGATTTATTTAGGAGATTTATCACAAACCATACTGTTATCAATCACATATCAAACTGATGTTATCAGTTATCAATCAGATTAGGTTATACAACTTGTACAAACAAGTTGAAGATATTAGATGCTTAACATACTTTCAAGTCTTTAAATCAGACAGAAAAAGCAGTAATCCAAGTTACACTTCAACCTAGCATATATGAGTAAAGTGATTCTAATATATTAATATCAATTTGGAAATGAAAGGTCTATTGTACATGGTTTTAAGTTCATGAAGGTAATTGCAGTATAGAATCCTAAATATTACTTGTAGTTTCCCTAGAAGATCACTCCTGGTTTTAGGCACTTTGAGAATTAGCAGTCATTTCAGAGGCTCATGAGCCCCTACCAATGTGTTTGTTTTTACTGGACCAATTAGAGCATACATTATTAGTTCAAAGCAAAAGCCATGTAATCAAACAGCATAACAAATTAGTCACAAGAACCACTTCTCTATCTTATGCACATCTATACAGGGTTATACTTTCCCACAGCTTGCCACACCACTAGTGAGAGGAGAGAACACAAGTGTTCCCAAAGAACACAAGTGGACAAATGTACGTAGGGAACATATGTGGCCGGGACACATACATGACTAGAAACTAACGCCTCCAATATTACAGAACCATTGATGTTCTCTGGAAATGTTATTAGTTAAGTAGTTATCTTGATGGTGCATAGGTCTTCTGATTTGAGTTTTTCTGTTATACTGTCTGATGCTGTCCATTCCTGCTACCTTGCTCTTTGCTGGGGAACTTTGTTTCTGCTCCCTGGTGCCATCACCTGGTCTTCATCCACATTGCAATGACTTTCCTTCAAGGGTGGGGTTATCATCTTATAACTCAGTGACTAGCCTTAATTCTTTTGGATGTAGACCCAGACAGACAAAACTAGTCAGCTAAAGTAATTTTAAAGTCTCTCTCTTTAACATTTTCTTTCCTCTTCTGCCATTTGAGTCTCTCAGTTTAGCTTTATATGATCGGAAAAATACTTTTAATTCCTATCATCCCTGGACCAGGAAAATCCTTCTCAGGGGCTCCACTTAGCAAAACTATGAAGGACCTAGGTGAAGTGTGGTAAAGAGGTTTTTCTCAACTTCTCATTACTCTTGTTCCATGCAAATTACAAGAGTCAAATTGAGACACAGAAACCTGAAAGGGCTATTGATCTTTGCTCTATTTACCTCTAGAAACAAAATCACCACCTTTCAACAATTGTTATTGCTGATGGTTTACTTGTAAAGCATTGAGTTCTCTGATTTTTTTTTTTACTAAAGATGAATCAAGTTCTACTTAATTACAGTTGATTATGAGAGAGGAGCTCATTGATCCTTAAAGTATATGCACACACATGTACGTACACATATATAAACACTGACTACCAACACTTAGCAGGTTCCATCCAATAGCAAATTTCTGTTGTATGGAAACTTTAAATCAATGTTTTTCTTAATTAAAAAAATCTTTAAGAGATGCTAGATAGCTTTCATCCTGCCAAATGTGACAGTAGAAAGAACATCAATTTTATGATCAGAGCATTTGGAGTCAAATCCTCCTTTTGACATTTACTACCTGTGTGACCTGGACAAGTCACTTAACTTTCTTTACCTTTGTTTTCTTCATCTATAAAATAAGAAGATTGGACTAGGTAGCCTCTTGAGAAACTTCCAGCTTTACAGCTAGAGAGTCCTTAACTGATATGAACACTTTAGAAGCTTATTCATAAGCATGTCACATACCATTTGCTTGGGAAATGTACAAAATACTTTGGATTTAAGTATTTACAAATGTTTTTAATTACAAAAAACAAACAAACCCAACAACCCTGAATTCTATGTTCCTATACCCAGCTGGCCATGTTCATTATTACATCATTAATAATAATGTAATTACTATTACATTATATAATTACTGTTACATAATATTAAATTTTTAAGAGTCAAAAAATTAGTAAACTTTTTAAAATTTATTTTTTCTTCCTAGTTTCAAATGAAAATGTAGATGTAAGAGGCAGAGCAAAGATGGCAGAGTACAGGCAGGGACCCAGCTGTACTCTCGAAAGATTCCCCTCCAAAAAGCTTTAAAAGAATGCCTCAAATCAAATTTGGGAGTGGCAGAAACAACAAAAAGTCAAGGTGAGACTCTTCTTCTGGCCTACGAAAACTTAGGAGGTCGTTAGGAGAGGTCTGTTACACTGGGGTGGGGGTCTATCTGGAGCTCACTTATGCAGTTGCAGCAACAGCTGGTGGGGCAGCAGCAGCAGCTTTGGGAGCACTCAGTCCAGAGATGGTAAGAGGGTTGAACAACTGGTTAGAAAGAAATTACAAGGGACTTTTTCCTGGAATCAGATGCACCTGGCACTGACTGGCTACTCTATTGCTCATATGCAGT
The DNA here is from genome assembly GCF_900497805.2 of Vombatus ursinus. Lineage (NCBI taxonomy): Eukaryota > Metazoa > Chordata > Mammalia > Diprotodontia > Vombatidae > Vombatus > Vombatus ursinus. The sequence goes on along the minus strand of NW_020954610.1, from coordinate 8,930,812 downwards.
TCTGGGTCATAGTTACAGGGAGGAGAGGAGCCCTAGTGCTTGCAGTTACAAAGGATAGGGAGGCATTCTTGGTAAAGACCAGAGCACAGAGCAGGAGAGCAGTGACCACATCTCTCCCTGAAAGCACTGAAAACTTGCAGGTCCCCACAATTAGCTCTGAAAACAGCAGCATGAAAAAGCCTGAGACTTGTGGGACAATCTCCTCCCCCTTCCAGGTGAGCACAGTCCAACTTTAACATAAAGTTCAAAATCAAGAAATAGACTGGAAAATGAGCAAACTACACAAAAAAAGAGCTTGACCATAAAAAGCTACTATGCTGGCAGGGAAGACCAAGACACAACATCAGAAGAAGACAATAATGTGAAAACAGCTACAACCAAAGCCTTAAGACCCTTATTGGACCCAAGCTCAATATGAATTCCTGGAAGAAATAAAGAGATAAGAGTGATAGAGGAAAAATCAGAAAAAGAAATGGGAATGGTGCAAGAAAATTATGAAAAGAGAAATATTAGCTTGGTAAAAGAGGCACAAAAAAACCCCAAAACACTGAAGAAAATAACACCTTAAAAAAAAGAATTGGTCTAATGGTAAAAAAGGCAGAAAAATTCACTGAAGAAAAGAACTTCTTAAAAAGCAAAATTAGTCAACTGGGGAAAAAAAGTGGTACAAAAGCTCACTGAAGAAAATAATTCCTTAAAAACTAGAATTGGGCAAGTGGAAGTGAATGACTCTGAGAAATCAAGAAACAGTAAAACAAAGTCAAATGAATAAAAAAAAAGAAGAAAATGTAAAATGTCTCATTGGAAATAACTGACCTGGAAAATAGATCAAGGAGAGATCATTTAAGAATTATCGGACTACCTAAAAGTCATGATAGAATGAAAATAGTGCAGACATTATATTTCAAGAAGTTATAAAGGTAAACTGACCCAATATCTTAGATCAGAAGATAAAATAAAAATGGAAAGGAGTTACCAATCACTTCCTGAAAGAGATCCCAAAATGAAAACTCCCAGAAATCAAGCAGCTAAAAAGAAATAGTTCAAATATTGGGCTTAGGATATGACATTCCAGAAGGCAAAGGAGGTAGGATTAAAACCAAGCATAACCTACCCAGCAAAACTGAGTATAATCCTCCGGGGGGAAAAATGGATATTTAAGGAAATAGAGAACTTTGAAGTGTCCCTGATGAAAAGACTAGAGCTGAATAGAAAATCTGACATTCAAATACAAGACTTAAGGGAAACATAAAAAGGTAAATACAAAAGAGAAATCATAAGGAATTCAATAAGGTTAAATTGTTTACATTCCTGTATGAGGAGGTGATACATGTAATTCCTAAGAACTTTGTCATTCTTAGGGCAGTTCAAAGGAGTTTACATAGACAGAGGACATGGGTATCTGTTGATTAAGTTGGAATACTCTCCAAAAAAAATGAAGGCATGAGAAAGAGGAATGCACTGGGAGAAGGGGGAAGGGATAAGTAGAAGGGGAAAATTTTTCTCACATAAAAGAGATATACAAGGAACAGCTTTTCTAGTGGAGGGATGTAGGGGTGGGGGATGGGCAATGCTTAAACCTTACTGTCATTGGAATTGGTTCAAAGAGAGAAGAATACACATACACACTCAATTTTGTATAGAAATCTATCTTACTCAATAGGAAAATGGGGAAGGGGAGAAGAAAAGGAAGGGGGGGTGATAAAAGGGAGGGCAGATTAAGGGAGGCAGTGGTTTGAGGAGGGACAGGATAAAAAGAGAGAGAGAGAAGAATAAACAGAAGAAAATAGGATAGAGAGAAATGAAACAGTAATCACAACTGTGAATGTAAATGTGATAAGCTCACCCATAAAACAAATGGATTAGAAACCAGAATCCAACAATATGTTATTTACAAGGGACACACTTGGAACAGAAAGGCACACACAGAGTTAAAATAAAAGGCTAGGCCAGGATCTAATATGTTTCTAATCTAATCTAATCTAATATGAAGGAAAAGAGGCAGGAGTAGCAATCACAATCTCAGACCAAGCAAAAGCGAAAATAGACCTAATTTAAAAAGATAATCAGGAAACTACATTTTTCTAAAAGGTACCATAGATAATGAAGTAACATTAAAATTTTTTTTACTTCAAGCTTCTCTGATAAATGCTTCATTTCTCAAATATGCAGAGAATTGAGTCAAATTTATAAAAAAAAATGAGCCATTCCTCCATTGATAAATGTTTAAAGAATATGAACAAGCAGTTCATATCAAACTATCAGAGGTGGAGACAAGATGGCAGAGTAAAGGCAAGGATTCATCTGAGCTCTCCCCCAAACCCCTCCAAATACTTTTAAAAAATGACTTTAAAAATTCTAGAGCAGCCGAACCTACAAAAAGACAGAGTGAAACGAATTTCCAGCCCAAGACAACCTGGAAGGTCAGCATGAAAGATCTGTTGCACCAGGCTGAGAGAGGAGCACAGTCCAGCACAGTCTGCATCAGTACAGACCCAGACCCAGCAAACCAGGAAAAGGCCTTGGGGTGATTGAATTACTGGCAGCAGTGGCAGTTTCCAGACCTCTCAGCCCATGGGATGCCAAAGACAACGTAGAAGGTCAGCAGGAAAGGTCTATCACACCTGGGTGAGAGTGGAGCACAGTCCAGTGCAGGCCGTGCCAGCACAGCCCCAGCCACAGCAAACCAGGAACAGACTTTGGGAACCACTGAATCATCACCAGCAGCAGCAATGGCAGTGGCTGCTTCCAGAGCTCTCAGTCCACAGATGGCAAGGTGGTTGAACAACTGGTCAGGAGGAGATTACAGGGGTCTTTTTGCTAGCACTAAAGTAGGACTCTGTTGCTTTCCCCATATTTGGATCTAGGTCGCAGTCCTGGGTGGCAGTCCCAGGGTAAGGAGGAGCACTAGCATGCCAGAGCTTGCATCCTCAGTGGAGCAGGGACTCTCCTCACAGTTTCAGGGCAGAAAAGAATGCTTGTGGTTGCTCATAGACTAGAGCATAGGCCAGGAGGGAAGTAAACACCTCTCCTTAGATCATAGCATCTTGGAAGAACTGAAAACTTACAGGTCCCTAGAAGTGTCTCTAAAAATAGCTGCACAAAACTCCTGAAGCTTGGAACAGTGCTCCTTCCACCCTGGAAGCAGAGCCCTACTTTAACAAAGAGTCAAAAGTCAACTAATAGGTTGGGGAAATGAGCAAACAGTGGGGAAAAAAGAAACAAACAAACCCCGACTATTGAAAGTTACTATGATGACAAGGAAGATCAAAATACCCACTCAGAAGAAGACAACAAAGTCAAAGCTCTTACATCCAAAGCCTCCAAGAAAAATGTGAATTGGTCTCAGACTATGGAAGAGATCAAAAAGGGTTTTGAAAAGCAAGTAAGAGAAGTAGAGGAAAAAATGGGAAGAGAAATGAGAGTCATGCAAGAAAATCATGAAAAATGAGTCAACAGCTTGGTAAAAGAGAAATGAAAAAATACTAAAGAAAATAACACCTTAAAAAACAGACTAGGCCAAATAGTAAAAGAGATCCCAAAAGCCAATGAAGAGAAAAATGCTTTATTAAGTAGAATTGGCCAAATGGAAAAGGAGGTACAAAAGTTCAGTGAAGAAAATAATTCCTTAAAAATTAGGATGGAGCAAATGGAAGCTAATGCATTTATGAGATATTAAGAAACAATAAAACAAAACCAAAAGAATGAAAAAATAGAAGACAATGTGAAAAATCTTGTTGGAAAAACAACTGACCTGGAAAATAGGTCCAGGAGAGATCATTTTAAAATTATTGGACTACCTGAAAGCCATGATCAAAAAAAGAGCTTAGACATCATCTTTCAAGAAATTATCAAAGAAAACTGTCCTGATATTCTAGAACCAGAGGGTAAAACAGAAATTGAAAGAATCCACCAATCATCTCCCAAAAGAAATCCCAAAATGAAAACTCCCAGGAATATTATAGTCAAATTCCAGAGTTTCCAGGTCAAAGAGAAAGTATTACAAGCAGACAGAAAGAAATAATTCAAGTATCAAGGAGCCACAGTCAGGATAATAAAAGATTTAGCAGCTTTTACATTAAAGTATCAGAGGGCTTGGAATATGATGTTCCAGAGGGCAAAGGGGCCAGGATTACAACCAAGAATCATCTACCCAGCAAAACTGAGTATAATCCTTCAGGGGGAAAAAAAATGGACATTCAATGAAATAGAGGGCTTTCGATCATTCTTAATGAAAAAATCAGAGCGGAATAGAATATTTGACTTTCAAATACAAGACTCAAGAGAAGCATAAAAAGGCAAACAGGAAAGGGAAATCTTAGGGGACTCAATAAGGTTAAATTGTTTATATTCCTACATTGGAAGATGATACTTGTAACTTGGAAGAACTTTCTCATCCTTAGGGCAATTAGAAGGAGTATATATAGATAGAGAGCACAGGTGTGATTTGAATATGAAGGGATAGTATCTAAAAAATAAAATTAAGTGGTGAGAGAGAAATGTACTGGAAGAAAAGGAAAGGGAGAGGTAGACTGGGGTAAATCATCTCACATAAAAGAGGTAAGAAAAAGCTTTTTACAGTAGAGGGGAAGAGGGGAGATGTGAGGAGGAGTGAGTGAATCTTACTCTCATCAGAATTGGCTCAAAGAGGGAATAAAATACACACTCAATTGTGTATAAAAACCTATCTTACTTACCCTTCAGGGAAGTAGGAGTGGAAGGGCATAAGAGAAGGGGTGGTAAGCGAGAGCAGTTTGGGGGGGGTAGCCAGAAGCAAAACACTTTTGAGAAGGGGACAGGGTGAAAGGAGAGGGAGAATAGAATAAATGAGGATGGGGGAATAGGATGGAGGGAAATACAGTTAGCAATAGTAATTGTGAAAAACTTTTTGAAGCAAGTTTCTCTGATAAAGGCATCATTTCTCTAACATATAAAGAACTGAGTCAAATATATAAAAAAGAACCATTCCCCAATTGATAAATGATGGAAAGATATGATCAGTTTTCAGATGAAGTAATCAAAGCTATTTATAATCACATGAGAAAATACTCTATCTCACTATTGACTGGAGAAATGAAAATTAAAATAATTCTGAGGTACTACCTCATACATATGAGATTGGCTAATAGGACAGAAAATGTAAATGACCAATTTGGAGGGGATGTGGGAAAAATGAGACATTAATGCACTGTTGGTGGAGGGGTGAATTGATTCAACCATTCTGTAGAGTAATTTGGAATTATACCCAAATGGCTATAAAACCATACCCTTTCACCTAGCAATACCACTGCTAAGTCTGCATCCCAAAAAGAGATAGAAACAAAAAGGAAAAAGGACCTCATGTACAAAAACATTTATAGCTGCTCTTTTCTCGGGGTAAAGAATTAGAAATTAAGGGAATGCCCATCAATTGAGGAATAGCTGAACAAGTTTTGGTATGTGATTATGTGGAATGTGGAGTATGTGGAATAATACTATTGTACTTCAAGAAATGATGAGCAGGATGCTCTCAGAAAAATCTCTAAAGACTTGCATGGGCTGATGCAAAGCAAAATGTACTGTTTACCAAGTAACAGCCATATTGTGCAATGATCAGCTGTGAATGACTTAGCTATTCTTAGCACTACAACTATCCAAGACAACTCTGAAGGACTTAATGATGAAAAATGCTATTCATCCCCAGAGAAAGAACGGATGGTGTCTGAATACAGGTTGAAGCATACTTTTTTTTTTACTTTATTTTTCTTGAGTTTTTTTTTCTTATCTATGTTTTCTTTCACAATATGACTATTATGGATATGTTTTATATGACTACACATATATAACCTACATGGAATTGATTGCTTTCTCAATGGAGGGGTGCGGGGAGGGAGGAAGGGAGAGAATTTGTAGCTCAAAGTTTTAAAAATGAATGTTAAAAATCATTTTTGCATGTAACTGGGGAAAAATAAAATTCTAAATAAAAGCAAAAAAACCAAAAAAATCAAAACTGTCTATCTATATGAAAAGTTCCCTAAATCATTATTGTTCAGAGAAATGCAAATTAAAATAACTCTGAGGTACCCTCTCACACTTATCAAAAATGACAAATGCTGGAGGAGGAAAATGAGGGAAAATAGGTACACCAATGAATTATTGATAACTAGTCCAGTCATTCTGGAAAACGGTTTAAAACTATGCCTTAAGGGCTATAAAACTGTGCATACCCTTTGACCCAGCATGACCACTACTAGGTCTGTATCCCAAAGAGATCAAAGGAAAAGGAAAAGGATATACACAAAAATATTTATAGTAGCTCTTTTTGTGGAGGTAAAGAATTGGAAATTGAGGAGATGTTCATCACTTGAGGAATGGTTCAGTTTGTGGCATATTATTGTGATGAAATATACTATTGTGCTATAAGAAATTTACAAGGTGGGGTGGTTCCAGAAAAACATGGCAAGACCTATATGAACTGTTACAAAGTGAAGTGAGGAGAATCAGGAGATCATTGTGCATGTTAACAGCAATGTTGTAATGATGATCAACTGTGAAAGATTTGGCTAGTCTTATCAATACAATAATCCAAGACAATTCCAAAGGTCTCATGATGAAAAAATGCTATCCACCTGCAGAGAGAAAACTGAGTACAAAATGAAGTATAATTTTCTTATTTTCTTTCTTTCTTTCTATCTTTCTGTTTTGCAATGTGGCTAATATGGAAATATGTTTTATATGATTTCACATGTATAATTGATATCATATTGCTTGTCTTCTGAGTGAGTAGAGGAGGGGGTGTAAGGAAAGGAAAGAATTTGGAACTCAAGATTTAAAAAGAAAAGAATGAAAAAAATAAATAAAAAAATTTTTTTAAATGTGGATGTAGAGAAATCTCTGCCTTAGTAATAATCTGTTCTCAGCTCACTTATTTGAAGGTTTCCTGGTCCTATGACCTCTGACTGCTAGATTCCTGCTATCTTTGACATAGGCACACCCTTTGGTGAGAGGGAGTGGTTCAAAGAGTATTCTCAGGAATGTGGCTTCTGCTGACCCTGGCCTTATCTTTCATAATAGCCCAACTTCTAGATAAAAAGATGCTAGGCTCAGGCCAGTAAAAGGCATAGCCACAGACAAACATGATACTCTGGGAACACATACACCTCAAGTCTACTGACTGGCTCCCAGAGAGAGGGCAATTATCAAAGAATGCAGTTGTACACCAAAGGACCAATGCAAGACCCCAAACCACCCCCATTCACAATTGTGCTGCCCAGTCACACTTGCAAATCTCACCTGGCTTCTTTCTTTGCTGCAATCTTGTATATAGTCTCTCTGTGAACTACAGAATTACAGTGACCAAGTTTCTCAAAATATGCCAACCCTGTTCATTCTGTTCTCTTTCCTTAAATACCCTGGCTACTATAGTCATCTATCAAGTGCCAAGGTAATTACTCAATTTTCTTTTCCCATAATATCCTACCATGTGCCATCTCCCACTCTTTGTCATAGCATTGTTGGAAGCATCTGAGATTATCTCCTATGTACAGTACCACCTAAATCTCTCAGTTTTGTGATGTTTCTTTCTCCCCCTTCTGGAAGAGGGTCCATGTAAATGAACTCACTAAATGTCATCTCAAATTTCCACCTTGTTGGTTGACTTTTCAATCACAGAAAAATTTTGTCAAAGAAACATAATGACAAAAATGGTAAATGCCTCTGAAAATTAGGAATCTAATTGTCAATCTAATTAAGTCAACTTAACTGTTCTGATAGAGTATATTTGTAAATTGAAAAATTGTGGAATTGAATTGAATGTTGAGAGGAAAGGTACAAATCCTAATACAATACTTTTACTGTACACATATTAGAGATAGAATCAAAGATTTGGAGTTGGAGGGAACCATAGGATCATTGAGTCCTACCCCTTCATTTTACGGACCAGGAAACTGAGACTCAGAAACAATAAGTGATTTGCTCAGGATCATGCAGCTAGTTCAAGGTAGAATTTGAACTAAATTTTCCTAACCCCAAATCTACTGCCCCATCAATGTCCATGTATGACTATGTAGCAGGAGTGTAGATGATCAGTCTTCCCATCTATTCTGTGCAAACTAATGTGTACAATAGTAGGAGAAAAAAAGAAAAACACGATAGGGTCTTTGCCTTTATGAAGCTTACAGTTTACTGGGAGAGAAGAAATATAAATCCAGGAAAAGTTAAATAACACTACAAGACAATAATGCAAAGCATTATATGATTATTTGTCAAATAAATGAGTGACAATATGTTCAGGAGGCATGGCAGAATAGGGAATACTATGTTTGCTATGTGAATACTGTGTCTACTATGTGCCTGGCACTTTATAAACATTGTCTTATTTGATCCTCACAACATTTTATGAAGTAGGTACTGTTATTATCCTCATTTTGCAGTATCCTCATTTTTGAGGAAACTGAGGCAGACAGAAGTTAAGTTGCTTGCTCAGGGTCACATAGCTAATAAGTCTGGAAGGCTAGATTTGAGCTCAGGTTTTCCTGACTTCAGGCCCAATGTTCTAACCACTGTACCACCTAGCTGCCTCCTTATGTGAAATGAAACGCTTATAGACCATGTAACAGTCAGTCAACAAATATTTATTAGGGACCTACTATGTGCAATGCACTATGCTAAGTGCTGGGGATACATCGAAAAGCAAAAGATAGTTTAGTCCCTGTTCTCAACTTCCAAAATTTCCCAGAGGCATATAGTGCCTGATCTGTAGCTTGAGAATGTAGATGCTTGAGGATATTTCCAAGTAATAAGATAAAAAGATAGTCAAGTCCCTGTGCTCATGGTCTAACAGAGGAGCCAACACGCAAGCAACTATATGCAAACAAGATATATACAAGATAAATTGGAGATAAGCAACAGAAAGAAGGCATTAGCCCTTCTTTTAGAGGTACAAAGAAAGGCTTCTTGTTGAAGGTAGGATTTTAGCTGGACTTGAAAGAAGCCAGGGAAGGCAGGAGGTAGAAATGAGGAGGGAGAGTATTCTAGGCACAGGAAACAGCTAGAGAAAATGCTCAGAGTTGGGAAATGGAGTCTCTTGTTAATAATAATAATATTATTGTTAATAAATGTCCTTAATAAAAGGAGGTTCATTTAGTCATATAGCGTGTAAAAGACACTCTGCAAGAATATATCATGGGTTCAGATGAGCACAACTTCCCTATCACTGTGTTGGCCATGCTGGTCTGCCACCCAAGTTTAGGAAGGACCATTGTTGACTTCTCGTGGACTGGGTTTTATACTTTGCCCATTGAGAAGCTACGTTAGTGGCCTAAGTCTTAATTTCCTAAACCAAATAAAACTCTGTGATGTTTTCAATATCTTTTAAGGAAAAACTAGTCTAGCCTGAGTAGGACAGATTTTTCTACCCACTGGTAGCAAAAGACTGAAGGTCTTTTAGACATTCTTTCATTTAAATGGCCTTAGGATTATTACTGGACGATCCTGTCCTCAAGAATGTGAGAAACCAAGTATAGGAAGCACTGGAATAGAAAAGAAAAATAAAACAGAAAGAAAGCAAAATAAAAAAAATTTTTGAACAAAAACAAAAACCACCCCACCAAACTCCATCAAGCAATGTAAATGATCCTTGGAGTAGTGACTGACTGAATATGGAAGGAATGAAGACCAGAAATCCAAGGCTTTGCCTCCCTGCTTCAGAAGGTCTGAGTCCTTATCTTAATAATCTGGTTCCTGTGATAGATGATGTCAAATCTTTGCCATTCATCGTAAGTCTGCTGATGTAAAGAAGTGACAATGAGAAGCAGCAGCACTAGGAACAACAGGGCCACAATGTAGATAATGATACTTTTGGCCCCATCAGAAAGTGACCTTATGAGTCAGAGTAACCCGTAGGAAGATAGCTAAGAGATCATTACCTTCTGTCCTGGTGTCAATCGTAAGAACTACCTTGCATCACTTGAGTGCTCACTGGCCAGTCAGACAGGACCTCTCCCTCCATGGGAGGCCAATGATGGGGGTGGGGTAGGAGGTAACCAAAAGTTTGTCCCTTTAGAGGCCTCTGAAGGACATCTTCCCTTCTGTGGGGGCTGAGTTGACAGTTTTATCTCCCCTCGTTACCAAAAAGCAAGTCATCACTCAGTAATGACACCCCTCGTTTCTCCATGCCCTTCTTGGGAATGACTTGTCCAGTGACCATCTGGTACTGTACTGGCAACAATGTGCAGGGTTCCCATCCATTCCGGATGACAGGAAGCAAAGGCACACCTTGGGCCTGTCTTTGCCTCTGCCCATACAAGTGCCCTCTTTGCTGAGGCCCATATTGTTGTCAATTCTGCTGCTGCTTATACAGCAGTCCCCTCTGCTGTCTACTAACACTAAGACCCACACAATTGCTAACTCTGCAGCCTATTGCCTGCGTGCTCATATTGCCAAGGCTGATTGCTTACCCAGTATGGCAGAGCCTAGCAATTACCCCCCTCTTTTATTCCTATGCCAGGGCCTGAGAACGGCTACAGGCATTACCCCTGCCGTGCTGTGCTGGGCTGAACCAATGTCTGCTACTTATTACAGAGTGTGGGGCATAGGCGGACAAAGGGTAAAGTATACCAACAAATTCTCTGCAACAGAAGGGGGACCCCAGTACGGACTCCTGTTACAAGCCTGGGGGTTAGTTTGTACATCCTTGCCAGGACCATGGAAATTGATGGGATAGAGGAACTGAGTTGAGTGAATGCTTTAAGGATCAGCAATCTCTGGTTTTAATTCATAAGGATTTTTCTCAAGATTTTCTCTTTTTTGTCCTATGGCATCAACTTCAATTATTCTATATCTCGTAAACAATTCCTTTTCTGGTGTTGGGATTTTTTTTTTTAGTTAAATGTTTAGTTTGCCATCTTATTGGTCCTATGAACCAGAAGTCTCTTCAAATGAAATCTTAACCCATATTTCCCTCCTTTCAAGGTCCTCCTATGTACACTACTGATATGAAAATTAAATGTGTGGGTTAGGTAAGCTAGCTAAAAATCACTAGCTTTGACAGACAACCAAAAGTAAGATTCTTATAATGATTGAACAAAGGTTTCTTCAGAACTAATAAACCAGTGCATATCTCTGACTCCACTGTGATGTGTTCATGAAACAAGTCATGAAAAGGACAGGGGTCTCCGGTTGTTCTTCTTCAATAGCAATTGATCTCGTTCTGGCCAAAGTGGACCATGCGCTGGGCCCCACAAATGACATTCTGTCTCTCTCTGTACCTTTGCACACACTGTCTCCCATGCCTGGGAATGCACTACCACTGTATCTTCATCTCATAGAATACCTAGTTTCAGTCAAAGTATCTCTCAGTACTTTCTTCAGTTTGCTGAGACTGCTTTCCCCTCACTGTTAATGTCTTCTCCCAGCAATTACACATATATACACATACACATTATATGTATATGTATATATATACACACACACACACACACATACATATACATATTATATATGTATGTACATATATATGTGTATATGTATTTAACTGCTCATCTTCCCCCTCAGGATATTTCCACATCATAACAATAATAGCTAACATTTATGCAGAGCTTTCTATGTTCCAGGCACTTTGCTAAGCCCTTTACAATTATTATCTCATTTGTCCTTCACAACGATCCTGGGAGGTAGATGCTATTATTATCTTCATTTTATAGATGAGGAAACTGAAGTTAAGTGACTTGCCCAGAATCCCACAGTTAGAAAGTGTCTGAGGTCATATTTGAACTCAGATCTTCCTCATTTTCAGGCCCATCGCTCTCTCCACTGCACTCTCTCATTGCCCTAGAATGCAGTCTCCCAGAGGGAATTGTTTCATATTTGTCTATCTCCAGAAAAGAGCACAGTTTTGGCACTTGATAAATGTTTATTTGATTAAATTGAACTGTATCAAATTGTTTATTATATTTCAATTACAAACAAAGGTAGACAATTAGGGAAATAATATCATAATTGAAAAGAAAGTATCTTGGATTGAAATTTAACAACATCCTTAATATAAGATTGCTGTGATGAAATACACCTTGAGAGACTTCTGGAAAGAATGCACAGTGAAAGGGTGCAAGTGAGCCAGCCTTCTCATGACCCTCCTCCAAAATAGGGTAGAGACACTACAAGAAGTAAAACTGTCAGAAATACTAAAGAGGTAATGGGAAGTACAATGGAAAGAATATTGACTTTGGCATCAGAGGACCAGGGTTCAAATCCCTCCTCTGATCATTACTACCTGTATGACCTTGGGCAAATCACTGGCCTCCTGGTGTTTCAGTTTTCTCAACTGGGAAAATCTGGAAGTTGAACTAGTTGGCTCTTAAAGCCCCTTCTACCTCTAGGTCTACGAGCCTACAGTACCCTTAAAAGAATCACCAAAAACAATAAACAAATTGAAGAAGGGTTCCATTACAATGAACAAGAAGAATAGAAGGGAAAACATCAAAAGAAAGACATCCTGAAACAGCCCTAACAGCTTCATTAGAAATAATGCAAGAAATTCCTACAGTCACATTCCAGGATTTAAAGGGGAAAAAAAATAAAGCAGAGAAGGCATCATAAGAAGCATTAAGGGAAGAATTAGATTCAGCAAAGGAAACTCAGGAGGAATGAAAACTATTGCAATAGTCTGAAAGTTAACGTAAAAGAATAAATATCAAAGAAGCAATTAAAAACAGACAGTGAATGGCAGAAGATGGAAGAGATAATGAAAAGAAAATAATTCAGCTAAGAAAAAAACTAGGAGGTAATACAGACAAAAGGAAAAAATTTGGAAGGCAGCTTAAAAAGAGGTACCTCAGAATTCTTGGGGTTCATGACAATTTTAAAGAACAAAAGAATCTGTTCTATTTCAGGGAATTATACCTACATACAAACACACTGCTGTGGGGGCTTAGATAGTGTTTAGGTTTTACACACACACACACACACACACACACACACACACACACACCAGAGAGAATTCAGGAAAATATTCAAAATTCAATTCAACTGAACACATCATTGCCAAACTGCAAAATTATAACAGCAAAGAAAATAATTCTAGATAATGAGTTCATGGGTAGTGGTGACAATGATTTTATAATATATAAATTATGTGTTAAACTATCCCTTGAAAAAAAGAAAGGGGCACAAAATTGAATTGCGCAACTTGGTTTTCATTATAATTTTGTTTCATCCAATTCCTTAGTGACTAATTAGTCACCCTTCAAAATACAGGTGTGCTTTATTTTATGCAAATTCTGTAAGAGGGCTGACACACGAAAATAATTAGAGCAGTGGCTGGGGCTGATGGGGCAGCCAAATGAGCGTAAACTGTGTTGGAGAAAGAGACAATTTCTTAAGAGCAATGGTCTCTAAAATGGTACCCTGGGGAGCTGTAGCAAGACCTCAAGGGGCCATAGCATGAACCCAAAAGGAATGTGATTAACCAATTAAAGATAATAGCTAAGTTAATAATACCTAGCATTTTTATGGAACTTCAAGGTTTGCAGAGCACTTAACAAATATTATTTCATTTTATCGTTACAACAACACTGGTAGATAGATGCTATTACTATTCCTATTTCTCAGATGAGGAAACAGAGACGGAGAGTGTTTTGGTGACATCCTGTATCACAGAGGAAGTAAATGTCTGAGGTCAGATTTGAACTCAGGCTTTCCTGGGTCCAAGTCTAGAACTTACCCTTTAGCTATCTCAGAAAGTAGGGAGATGAGTCAAATCTTTTTTTCCTTGCAAGAGCCAATTGTGGGGTTTGTCTCCAACAAAACCATACCTGTTCACCCATTATCCTCAATACTCTCTTACTCTGGCCCCCTATCAGTACTGTGTTGGTGTTGGTATTATTCAGTCATTTTTTCAGTGGTGTCTGATTCTTCGTGATCACATTGGAGGTTTCCTTGGCAAAGATACTGGACTGGTTGACCATTTCCTTTTCCAGCTCATTTTACAGATGAGGAAACTAAGGCAAACAGTGTTAAGTGACTTGCCCAGGTTCACACAGCTAGTAAGTGTCTGAGGCCAGATTTGAACTTAGGAAGATGTCTTCCTAACTCCAGACCCACCACTCTATCCACTGTCAGGCTCCCTAGCTGCCCTATGATTTCTTTACAAGCTCCCAAATTCCCCCTACTCTACCCCTGCTGTTGGGGAAGTTATAACCTAACCACTATGGGAGCCCCCACAGCAGTATCTGTGCAGTTGCCTTTGGGGAAATCTCCTCCGCCAGGATACCCATCTCTGCCCTGTAGATAACCTGGTGGCAGTGGACTATACCCCTTGAATATAGTACACAACCTGATGGCTGTGTACTATAGAGCAGTGATTAGTGAACAATGACTAAGAGAGCCCTGTTCTGCCCACTCCTCCAAATCCTTTTGTTTGGGATTGAACAGGGTAAGTTGCACAGGAACACATAACTATGATTTCTATAGGTAGCAGTGACTCTGCACTTAATCTTCCAAAGTGAGGCTGGCTATATCTTCTCCCCACTACCTTCTCCCCACTACCCTCCCAAAGTTCTAGGGATGACCCATAGGAGTTGTGGTACCTTTTCTCTAATGTACTTTTTCTCTAATCAGCTTCAGCTCCCACTCTGATGTGTTCCCTCACTTTTAGCTGTCCAGTGTTCCAGTTCCATTTAAACAATTAACATCTATCAGCTTTTACCAAGGGGCATATACTCCAAAGATAGAGAAAGAAGAGAAATACAAATATTTCCCTCCCAATACATGCAGGCACACTCTTCCCTATTCCTTAGAAAGAATGGACTTAGACTTATTGCAGTTTCTACATAGAATTTCCCCCCACCAAATTCACTTTCAAATGTGGCATTGTGGATGGGTTGATGAGTCTGAATCTTTGATATTTCTGCACTGGGCTGGTTGGGTTGCTTAGGCTTTGTTCCTGTGAAGGGGGAAACCTGACTGATACTGGTACCCTGTTAGTTTAGGTTAGTTGCTGGGATTAAATGAGATAACTGTAAGACATTAAACAGTTAACAAAAGAAGGTTTACTTAGCTATAGCATAGAAAGGAAGATTCACCAAGTACACTCCAGCACTTAGACTGGGCAGACACACCATACCCTTCTCCTCTACATGGAAATGCATATGGTTAATAGGGTGGGGTGTAGTGATTTCTGTGGTCTTGGAACATCCACCAAGTCTGAAAGGCCCAAATCCATGAAAATGGGCTTTTTATGCCCTTATGTGACCAGGAGGCCAAGTCCATACGGCCAGAGACCACCAGAAAACTATGTCAAGGGAGGTTCAGCTTGAGCCTCAGCTCCTTAGGTTAGCAAAGTCCCAGAGACAGTTTTGTCACTTTTCAGGGAAAACCTAGTATAATACATAGAAAGGGAAACAGAGAGAACCTTGGTAAATGGTAGTCTTATCACAGATCCTCACCATTGGACTTCCAGAAAATTCTAGTGTGGACTCTGGGTCCCAGACCTGGGTCGCTCACTCTCCTGATCTTTGGAAGCTCACCAGGTTGTAGCCATCTCTAATCTTCTTCACCTAAAATAGGAGAGAACCAACATAACAGAAGCCTGCGTTCGTGGGTCCCATGGCAGTCTCCAATGGGGAAGGCCTAAGACTTCTCCCCTTATGGCTTATAGCTAAGTAGCATCTAGGCAGGAGAATTTAGGATAAAGGTCTTTGGCTGTTCTTCACTACATAGTTAATAGACCAGAGCTAGTTATAGAATGTTTGTACACATTCCAAATTGGAAAGTAAACAACTTTATTAAATAGCATTATCAATCAGTGGGGTGATTATATCAGCCCCTCCTTATATAAACAAAAGAACAAATGAACAAGGAATAATGAATGAATGAGTGAGCAAATGAATGAACATATATTGGGGACAATCATATTTAGGGATATGGGCACATAATCAAAAAAAGTTTGCAGGACACTGTTCTATAGCACTAAAATACAAGGGACTGAGACAAGCAGGAAACCAGGTGCAGGAGCAGAAATTCAAGCTATAAAACTCAATATGAAAGTAAGAATCAAGATGCAGGAAGTGTCAGCAAGCCATTTGCCTGATTCAACCTATCTCCCCAACATTTAGGCCTTTCATAGCTATTGTGTGTTGTTGTTGTTCAGTCATTTCAGTTGTATCCAGCTTTCTGTGACCCCATTTGGGATTTTCTTGCAAAGATACTGGAGTGGCTTCCCATTTCCTTCTCCAGATCATTTGACAGATGAGAAAACTGAGGCAAACAGGGTTACATGACTTTCCCAGAGTCACACAGCTAATAAATGGGAGGCCAGATTTGAACTCAAGAAGATGAGTCTTCCTGACTCTGGGCCCAGCACTCTATCCACTGAGCCACCTATATGCCCTTACTGAGTGTTGTACCATTATCTCTGATTTATCCATTATATGTCTTGTCTTACAGAATTGTTTTCATGCTTTCTCTCCCGTTAGATTTTAATGTAACACATAAACTTCTCCAGGACAGCGACTAGTATTTTTTGTCCTTTCTTTGGATCCCAGCACTTAGCACATAGTAGGCACTTAATAAATGTTTGTTGATTGACTTAATCTCTTCTGGGCCTCAGTTTCGTTATAAAAAATGGGGGAAGGTGGATTTAGTTTTCTAGCTCTAAATCTATGATCTAATTTCCAGCTCTAAATCTATGAAGCATGACGGATGCAGGAGGAGATAATCTCTTGGATAACATGGACTTATTGATCTATCAATTCTCTAGGTAAAACTGTAACTATGGATGGATAGTCAGAATTTTTTTTAACTGGAGGCCCTGAAACTGAAAGTGTTTTGTTGTCATTTTCAGTCCTTTAGCACTCTAGAAACAATTGAACTTAGCTCCTAGTCAATAGGCTTGATTTGTTAAAATAATAAGCTGTAGGAACTTACAACCCTTGCTCCCTACACCTGCTATTGCCTTAGCCACCCAAATCTTATACCTAATATTTACATATATAAGATTTATTGTATATAAGATTTAGATTATTATATTCTCTAAATAAAAATATTTTTATGTATATATATGTATATATGTATAACCCACATATGTACAAGCTGTCTCCCCTAGCTATAATGTAAATATCTCAAGGGCAGAAACTGTTCCCCTTCATCTTTTTTGTTTGTTTTTTTTTTGCATCCCCAGCCCCTAGCACAGTGTAGGTGCTTAATAATGCTTGATGATTGGTTGACTGCACTTGAACCTCAGTGAGCTCCTTTCTGGTCTAGTCTTCTTCTCTCCACTTCCCTTCCTCCCTCCCCCTCCCCCAGTAGCCTCCTCAGGAGTCCTGCCCCATACACACACACACACACACACACACACACACACACACACACACACACAGTGTTACCCAGGAAGAAGAGATTCCGCCCTTCCCTCCCCTCCCCCCACCTTCCTCCTCCCACAAGCCACCCTGTTTTGCAGTAAACAGATTTTACTTAACTCTCTGCTTATGATGCCATGACTTTGGCATTTACTTGAGTGAGTCTAACCAGGCTATGAAATAAAGAGTCTCAGACTCTTCCCTCAGTTCCATGTCTGCATTTTGAAGGAGAGCACAAAGAAAGCCTGCCCTGCCCTATTTCTCACAGTGAGTCATTTCATCAGTCCAAACACACAGTCCTAGGTACCACCTCCTCCAATCTCTATTCTAACTTAGTCAGCCCCCATAGATATTACATTAAACAACTGGAACATAGCAATATATTGACTAATTCTCTTCATGACCACACCAGATATTGAGTAGGCTGGCTGCCAATGCCATCTTATCTTCTTTACTAGAATGGAAACTCTATGAGAAAGGACCCTCTCTTATATCCATCTTTATACCCCATCCCTCCCAATGTCTTTCAGAGTAGTTTGCACATGGTCAGTTCTTCATAACTGATCGTTGACTAACAGAAGTGCCTGAATGACTAATATTGAAACATTTCATCCCTGTAACTTATCCCAGGGACAAGTACTGAATTCAGTTAGAAGAACATTCTCTGGGAATGACAACATCAGGAAAAACAAAAAGAGAAACCTGAATACTCAGGGCCAGATTCTTGCATGCACCTGTCCACTGTTTTCCAGCAAGTAAATCAGGTTTTAGGGTATGGGTCTCAGTGGGCAAACCTCGACACTGAAACTTTTAAAGAAGTAATGTATTGGGTGAAGTGCAAGGAAGCAAACAGGCTAAGTTTAAGTGAAAGCTTGCAAAGGGGAAAGATGATAACCACCAACGAGTATGCACTGTACTCGATGTTACAAAGAGATAAAATATGTGATGGGTGTCGGGAAGGGGAAAGCAATTATATTCTATCAATGGAAGCTGAACAAGAATGATGGTGGGCTAAAGCAAGACACATTCTGACTGAATTGCAAGAAAACTTTATAAGGATAATTAAATAATGGAGTCAGCTGCCAAGAAAGTTTGAAGGATTATTACTGGTGATATTCACTTCTAGATTTGACAATCAGCTATTGAGAAGGAAGCAAAGAATAATGGTTACTATTCACCCACAATCCAGAAAGAGACTCAATTGCCATCAAAGCCTGTCTCAGTTCCAATACCACAATTTTGCTAAACAATTTGACATTTATTTTGTAATATTTACTTTACTGCAATAAGTCACAATGTTTCCCTTAATGCCTTGTTATGGTACTAAAATTCCAACCCAATAGCAAAATTTCAGTGAAAAACATTGGATTTATGGGTTATGATTTCATTTTTTTCTAATTGTTCCCTTCAGATCACAGCATCATAGTAAGTGATCCAAAGCACCCTTTGCAATCTCTTGTGTTTCATGTACTATGTAAAAGCTGAATGGAGGATTAATTGCTTTGTAATGCAGTTTATTTTTCTTTCCAACTGAAATTTCTGCACAATATCAGTTGGGGAATGGGTTCAAATAGGTTAACAGCTTTATGACACATTGGAGCTGGATTAGATTTTAAATGTTTATACTATAAATGTCTGAAACTAATGGAAAACTTAATTGCTCTCCACCAACAGTCATTAATAAGTGTCTTCATAAGTATCCACTCCCACTCAATACATATATTTGAACAACAAACACATATGGGGGAAGGGTTTCAGGCGTGACATTTGTATTCAACATTGTGATTGTTGTCTAGCCCATTTCCTTTTCAAGTATAAGAAAAAGAATGCTCACTGTTTCTCTTTCATACTCAATGAGAATGAAGGACCCTTTTTTAGATCTCTAATAAATAATTGCAAATGAGAGTTGCTGATGTTTATGAAACAGTGTTATGAGTCAGGATTCACAAAGGCTAAAGAAAACATACCAAACAAGCAAATACAATTAAAGAGCAGATAATTTCTATGATTAAACTATAAAAAAATCTTCTCTAAAACATATCCCAATCAATACTTGCCTTCTTATCCTATGTGATTCTGGTTCATATCCTTCCATAAGGGATTTACCCAATGTATTAGAACCCTTCTTTAGGTCCTCTAATATCTTATGGACACCAGTACAACCTCAAGGCTGCTTATCTCTTGTCTCTCATTCTTGTTACACAACAAGTTCACCTCTTTTTTGGTCATGCATGCTCTCCATGATGTTTCTTGCACCATTTTTTGCATTTTTCATTGCTGGCAATATGCTGCAGTCTACTTACTCTCATCATATGTCTTTTCATTGGCCTTTGGGTTACCTGCAGTTCTGTATCCCCTGAACTTGTGGTGTTCCATGAGTCATGGTCATATTAAGTAGCATCAGAAAAATATTGGTGTTTAAAAGATGGACTTTTGTAGCAGGAAGCAGCTTGGGAAGTTTGAAAGTGCTATACAATTCCTCAAATACAATTCAGTCTGCTTTTTTTCATATCCAATTCAGTACCAACTTATTGTCTATTTTTTAGTCCCTGTCTAAGATATATACACTAGTGGACTAACTCAGTTGGCTATCCATTCAAATGTATGGCATAATTGACATAATACATGTTCTTTAAAAATTTGGTTTTCACTTTGTGGACTGTGAGGCAAATCTCTTCTGAATGGCCATGGATTGCACAGAACAAGTCTTATAATATTGTTTGATGCAGCGACAACAATGTTATACATGCAACTGGATCTACCATATAACATTTATTATATTCTCTTTAGAATTTCCATGGGTTACCGGGTTGTTGACTTCTCCTTGTTGTTTCTCTTCTCTTCTATTCCAGTTAAATATTTTACTATCTGATTAATGGTTCCTGACTGATCTGTTCATTTACATCCTAAAACTGAAATATTTTCCTCCATTCCTCCCTTCCCTCAGCCTGTTGAATTTCCTACCTATCCTTTAAGGCTCAACTTTAATACCAATTCTTCCTTAAAGCTTTTCTATATCTTCCTAGTCCATAATTATCCTTCCTCTTTGGACATCATGTAGCCTCAGGATTTCACCTTTTTTGATGGACTTATCCTGTATGATTTTGTATTATGGTTATTTATCTATATGTCATAACTTCCTACTTGACTAGGACTACTTTAATGGACTGCAATCCAGTGACACTGGCCTTCTGGCTGTTCCACCAAACAGACACTCCCTTTAGACTCTGGGCATTTTCACTGGCTATCTCCTATACTAGGAATGCTCTCCCTCTTTATCTCTACCTCCTGGCTTCCCTGGCTTCCTTCAAGTTCCAGCTAAAATTCTACCTTCTACAGGAAGCCTTTCCCAATCCCTCTTAATTCTAGTGCTTTTACTCTATTACTTCCTATTTGTCTTGTATATAGTGTATTTGTACATAGTTGTTCGTTGTCTCCCACATTAGACTAAAAGCTCCTTGAGGGCAGAAGCTGTTTTTTGCCCTTCTTTGTATCCCCGGAGCTTAGCACAGTGCCTGGCAGATAGCAGGCATTTAATAAATGTTTATTAATTATTGACGGAGTAGGCACTAGTTGGGGAACTTTAGTAAATAGCAAAGTACTTAATTGGGACAGAATAAGAAAAATAAAATCAACAAAGTGCATCATTCTTACATTCCCTCCACCCCACTCCAACACACAAATGAGTACAATTTCCTATAGGTTCAATCTTGCACTGAAGATAAGTTTAGGACCTCTTTCCTTAGTTAATTCCTGAGAAACTCGTGCTCCATTGTATCATCACTACTTTTCCTGAATCCACCATTCCTCAAAATCAAGCTTACTTATAGTTCTGCTGCTCATCAGTCTCACATCTCCACTTAGCTGTCACATGAAAGGGATACTCAGGTTTTGTTGACTCTTCCTTTTCAGTGGATGGTCCTCAGTTCTTACTCCTACCTGAGTTAGGGCAGCAAAATTCCACTAACCTCTTCTTTACTTTAGGGCATAGGGAGTATGCCTTCCGTATGGTATACAATTCCTGCTGAATCTTTTTGAGTTTGGGGATAAACACAGTCCTTTCCATTTATCTTTCCAAATTCTGTCATGTACTGAATCTAGTAAATTGCCTTGAAGGACTGAAAATCCACAAGTCAGTGGGAACCCTTTGAGGGGAAGGAAATATCTGTCATCACAACAAAGCCTATGTTCCCCTTGCACAAATATATATGTCATATATACATGGATAAACACATTTTTACCCTTCATTACTTCAAAAAGGCTATGATGTAGATCACAATGATAATAATAATAGCAGTATTTGTGTAGTACTTTACATACATTGCACAATATTTTATATACATCATCTCATTTTATCCTTGAATATAAAATGCTATGATTATCCCCATTTGACAGATGAAAAACTAAAGTAGAGACAAGTTACTTAACCCCCCCTGAGGTTAAGTAACATCTGAAGCAGGAGTTGAATTCCTATCTTTCTGACTCCAAATCTAGCGCGCCATTCATTATACCACCATCTGCCTTACAACTCCCCTCTACTTTAGCAGATAGTTTTGTGAGTTTCTGTGACCAAAAAGCACTCTATCCACCACACCACCTAGCTGCCCTGGTACAGGATGCAGGAAAACAAAAACCTAACTAATCAATTTAAAGGTGAGAAAAGATTAAACTTATACTGAATGAGATCTCAGAGGATTTCAGATGATGGTAGCCATGATCTCTTTTAAGTCTAAAAATCCTATAATCCTTGACTTAATGGGAAATGGATAAAAAAAAAGGTTTTTAAGTCATTTTATCTTTATTAAACATTTTATCTTATTCTAGATTCATAGAATTTTAGAATTGGAAGTGACTTTAAAGAATCTAATACCCTTATTTTACAGATAAGGAAATTAAGGCCCACAGAGAATAAGTAATTTAACTGAGGTATTTATATAAACTTTTGTAGCATACAGTGGGTTAAGAATCAGGAGACCTGGTTTTTCATTTCAGTCCTGTCACTTTTACTTGCTATGTGATCTTAGGTAAATTGGTTCTTCAGTTTCCACATCTGTTAAATGAAGGTCTCTGACAGCTCCAGGATTCTCTGATTTGTTTTCTATCTTCAGTTTTGGTATCAATTTCTAGTATTCTTTTAAGTCAAAGTTTGAAATAGATATTGTCATCTCGGTTGTTAACAGATGCTGAATGCACTCTTTTGAATGGTATTCAAAGGACATGTATTCTGATTCTTTAAGATGTCTACAACCCAAGATTTACCGAGGGTTACCTTAATAAAGGTCTTCAGATATATGTGGGGTCAGTTGTCTAACCACCAAAAGGAAAAGCATTTAGACCACAGCATAAATTTCCTGGCAATGAGAATTATTAAATATTTAGAATTGATTACCAAAGGAAGGTTATATATGTAATCTGCTCCTGTGGAGTCTTTATAAACAGGAGAGATATGTACCTATTGGTAATGTTTAGTTTTTTGTTTGTTTATTTTGTTTTGGTAGTTCTCTCTGGAGGGAGAGGGATGGACAAGATTACTTTTCAAAGTTCCTGCTTGTTGACTTCCAATCCAGTGTTTATCTGCCATGGTCTCTCCTTCAGCAACCAAGCCAACCTGTTTGTTGTCACCTTGCCTGTCACTTGATCCCTCCCTCCCCGGTGCTTTGGGGCAAGTCTTTCTACATAATTAAGTGACTTTCTCCCTTCTTTCTACTTTCCCCTCACTGAATTAATGTCTTTTCAGACCTATCTCCTACAAGAAGCTTTCCCTAATTGATCTCAATTTCAACAAGTCCATTACTCCAAGTTCTTTTACCATTATACTAAACAAATTTGATCCATTTTATGGGATGCTATATCTCTTTAACTTTAGTTTGTTCTATCCCTATAATTAGATTATGTCTTCCTGAGCAATTATATCTTTAGCACAATGCTCTGCAAACAATGGATGAATTCTAATACTTCTGTTAAGCATATGCAATACTCCAGTGGACTTATGGTCTCATCAATGTGGATGCTTCCTTCAATGATGCAGAATGCTACCCAATTAATGTCTACCTGTTTTATGTAATTCTTCTCAATCAATCAAGCATTTTTAAAGTGTTTACTATGAAACAGTTTCCATAAATATACCCAGCATGTTAGGGGGTTTCTTTTCATTCCAGTGACATGGTGTATTTAACCAGTATATGATGCTGATGTCCCCTGCCTGTTCCAACTCACAATAAGGACCAGGTACTAGGCAAGCCTATGTTCACCATTGTTGTATTAAGGGGTGTGCTGGAACCAGTTCCAACTGACTAATGTTTTGTTGATTGTCTCCACTTAAGAAGGCATTAATAAACATAAGTATACCTATATACTTCCTCTCCCAACTCCAGTCCATTGTTAAATATTTACTAGTACACCCTGGTAGTAATGCATTCCACCTGGCACTTTAGGGATCTTTGGGAAAGTGTAAACATCTCCATGACTCTCAGAGAACTGGCAACCTCTATCCCTCAGTTTCTCCCCAATTTGGGTGGCAGCATTCTTGTTAATAGTCTAAGGACTATGGTCAATGTCAATTTATCCAATAAGCTCTAGAGCCCCTATCCCACTGAGAAAACTTCTTCCTTGATCTGTTATATTTCAAAGGACTTATTTAAACTTTTTTTTCTCTATTTAAATTTTTTTTGCCTTTTTAATGTTTCCTGAAAGCAACATATTGTTGAATTCAAAATTTTAATCTGCTATTGGTTTCCATTTTATGGGTAAATTTGTCCCATTTACATTCTAAGCTACAATTCTTAACTCCTATTTTTTCTCACTATCCTTCTCATCGTATTTACCCTATCTCTCCTCATTCCTCTGCTTTACTTTTACCTACTGCCTTGCCCTTGTATTCCTTAACCTTCCTACCCCTCTAAAAGTCCCTGTCTTATTCACTCCCCCAACCCTATCCCCTTGCCCTTTCATTTCTTTCTGACTTTAGAAGACTTTTATACCCTTCTAGATATATATGTTGTTCCTTCTTTAACCCATTCCCGGTGAGAGCAAGGTTCTAGCACTACTGCTGTCCCTGCTATTAGCTTCTGTATCAATTTTTCCTTTTATGCCTCATTTGTATGAGATAATTACTCTTTTTTATCTCTCCCTACACAGTTTTATTTTTTTCAGAATCACCCCATCATATTCAGCTCTGTCTATGCCTTTCTTTCTAACTACCCAAATAATGATGACAATCATAAGAGTACTGCTAATATTTTCACATAGATGAAGTAAACATTTTGACCTTATTGAGTCACTTATAATTGGTCTTTAATGTTTACTTTATATTTCTCCCAGATGTTATATGTCAAATTTTCCCTTAAGTTCTGGGATTTTTGTCACAAAACTTGAAAATCTTTGAGTTTGTTAAATGTCCATTTTTTTCCCCCACTCAGGATTATACTTAATTTTGCTGGGCAAATGACCCACAGTTGTAATCCCAGCTTTTCTGCTCAAGGGAATATAGTATTCCAAGATGTATGATCCTTCAATGTAGTAGCTGCTAGGTCTTGTGTAATCCTTATTGTAGCTCCATGACATTTAAATTGTTTTTTCTTGTTGCTTCCAATATTTTCTCCTTAACCTGCGAGCTTTGAAACTTGGCTATGATATTCCTGTAAGTTTTATCCTGGGATCTCTTTCAGGTGATGATTGGTATATTTTTTTTATTTCCATTTGGCCTTCTTATCCTAGAATTTTGGAGCAATTTTCCTTGATAATTTCTTGTAACATTGTATCAAGATTCTTTTTTTTAATCATAATTTTCAGGTAATCTGACTATTCTTATATTATTTCTACTCAATCTGTTCTCCAGATCAGTTGTTTTTCTGATGAGATATTTCACTTTACCTTCCATTTTTTCATTCTTTTGATTTTGTTTTATGATTTCTTGGTGTCTTAGAATGTCATTAGCTTCTGCTTAACCAATTCTAGTTTTCAAGGAATTATATTCTTAAGTTTTTGAGTCTCTATTTCCAATTGGTCGACTTTCTTTTAATAATTTTCCTTATTTTCTTGGATTGCTCTTACTTTTTTTCTAATTTTTCCTCAATCTCTCTTATTTGACTTTTAAAGTCCTTTTAAAGTTCTTCCAAGAACTCTTTTTGCGTTTAGGACAATTTGATATTTCTCATTGAAAAAGGAGTGGCTTTCTTAAACTCCATTATCTTCCTCTGAATATGAACCTGGATCTTCTCTATCCCCATAGTAACTATCTATAGTTGGGTTCTCTCTCCTTTGCTTATTCATTTTCATTCATTCATTCATTCATTCATTTGTTTATTTGTTTGTTTGTTTGTTTATTTATTTTTGTTCTGAGCGGCTATTAGTATAATCAAGTTTTAGTCCCGAGGCATGGGGAATGATGCCCCAAGCCTCAGTTTCTTCTTACTGTTCTTTTATGAGGTCTGTCCCAGGGCCGAACCTTGGACTCTCCTTTCCACCCCTGAGCCACAGCTAGGGCCCCCAGACACACTGTCCCACAAATGATCTTGCTCCCTGCGGTCCCTCTCTTGGCTCCAAACTACAGCTGTCCTGTCTGTCCTGGAACTGAAACTGGGGACTTTGCTCTCCTGTAAGTGCCCACAGCCAGTAGGGTCACTGTCCCTCGCTACTGCACTCACCAGGTGTGTGCTAGTTCCTTCTCCCCACAGGCACAGCCCAAGATGCGTCAGGTTAACGCAGCTGTGCTTGGGATCCCTGGAGAGTGGAAGGTTCTTCAATCTTCTCCTACTCAGCTGTCAGACCCCTACACTGTCTGTGAGATGGACGTTTCTAAGGCTGAGGCTGCCTCTCCACCCAGCTGCCCCCAGGGCTTGTTTTTTGTTGACTCTGCAGAGTCCGCCTGGAGGTATTTGCACTTCACAAAGGTTGAAACTCTGCCCTTTGAGGTTAGGTCTTTCCTAGGGTCTTCTCAAACTGTCTTGGGAGGACAACTGCTTTACACTGTGTTTATTTCTGTTGCTCTGAGGTGATATTCTGTCTTTTTTTGTGGAGAAAATTTGAAGAGCCTTAAGTTTTCTGACCTACTCCATCATCTTCCCAGAATCCTTTCTATCATTTAAACTTGGTAAAACAGAGGCAGCCAACAAATGACCAGACAAGCATACTCATTTATATAGTATTTTATTCATCACCAAAGATTCAACAAAAGGAATAAAATAAAACATATATTAAAAACAACTTCTACATAGATGCATGAGTATCTGTTCTTGGGCCACAACTGTTAGTACACAGTTCATAAGTACGCCCCAAACCCGGGAGCTCAGAATGGCATAATTCAGACGTCCAGATCCAGACCTCTCATATACTGCATCCACTGAGGGTGAACATATGTTACTCCTGTTATCGTTGCACTTGTGGCTATGATTGGGAGGTAAATGTCTAGATGGGATGGGGGTGGGAATTGACAACCAAGTATAATTGTTGATGGAAACCTCTCATACCTCAGACTACACTAGTACCTTGTGCCTTCCGTCTCCTGCTGGACACAATCTGAAGAAAGGTGACAAGGGGTCAAGCCAAGTGTCTTTCATCTGCCCCAAATCAACCACTTCCACCTATTCCAGCACAAGGCAACTTCCACCTCTTGCTGCCAGCCCAATCTCTCAACTCAGTTGTGGAGAACCTCCAGTGCAAAGAAGAACAACTAAATCAGAAGTGGGGAACCTGGGGCCTTGAGGCCACATGTGGCCCTCTAAGTCCTCGGGTGCAGCTTTTTGACTGAGTCCAAGTTTTACAGAACAAATCCTTTTATTAAGGGGATTTGTTCTATGAAGTTTGGATTCAGTCAAAGGGCAGCACTTGAGGACCTGGAGGCCCACATGTGGCCTCGAGGCTGCAGGTTCCTCACCCCTGAACTAAACCTTTGACTTCAGGCCTTCCATTTCCTGCTACACATGTCCTTTGAGGGAGAAGGAAGAGAAAAGTTGGTGGGAAATAGGACTTTTTCCCCCAGGTGTGCCCTTTTCCTGCCTAATTCCTGCCTTTGGAAGGATGAGGTGTTGAAAAGTGGGGCCTCCCATCTGACCATATGCTTCCCATCTTATATTGCATTTGCCTCTAGCCCAATCTTTAACCTCTGTTAGCTAGAAAAAGAATGGGGCCCTCCACTCATATCTGATCAAATCCTTCACATCCTAGTGACTTTGCACTCCTGTAGATCATCATCCAAATCCCATTCCCCCACCTGATTCCTCATACCCTAAAGTTTCAACCTAACTTCCACTATGCCCTCTGGAACATGTGTTCCATAGGCAAGAAACATTGCTTATCTTAAATTTTTTCTTCTCCTACTCCTTCCATCTACTAGCTCTTACTGAAACCTGCCCCCAATAACATGGCTTCCCTGGCTACTCTTTCCAGTACTGGCTTCACTTATTCTCCTTACTGATTGAGGTGGGGGAATTGGAATACTCCTCATTCCCCATTGCCATTTCCAGGTTCTTCTCCTTCCTCTATCATTCAGTATCCTCTTTTCCTTTGAGGTTCATGCTACTCATATCTACCACCCAATCAATATCTCACAGAATTCCAGGTCATTCCCCTTCCTTCTTCAATGAGTTTGCTACCTGGCTCACAATTTTTCTCTCCTCTTAATAACCTGTCTCATACTAGGAGACTTCACCATATATATTGACCTTCCCTCAAATACCCTAAGCACTCAGTTCTTCAATATACTCACCTCCCATGAGTTATTCCTCCACCCCAACTCAAGCACACACAAAGATGGTCATAATCCATTGGCTTTTCACCTCTCCCTCTGTCTACCCTTACAAAATCCTACTCTTTGTTCACATTGTGGCCTCCAATCCCTCAATTCTCTCCTAGGCCATCTTCCCTGAATTAGCCACGCTCTTTTCTTCTTCCCATCTTGGCGCCTTGGTGAACAAATTCAATTCTGCACTGTCCTTTTCTTCTTTTTTTACACTACTTCAGATGGAGATCTCATCAGCCCATGAATTTAATTACTATCTCTATACTTATGATTCTTAGATCTACCTATCTTGCCTCAAACTCTCTGACCTCTAAACTCATATCTCCAATTGCTTTTCAAATATATTGAATTGGATGCCCAGTAGACATCTTGCACTCAATTTGTCCAAAATAGAATTCATTATCTTTCCCCTTAAATCCTGACCCCCCCCCAACTCCACTGTCTTATTATTGTAGAGGACAACACCATCCTTCCAGTCTCTCAGACTTGCAACAGAGGTGTCATTCTGGACTCTTCATTATATCTCATCCCCATATCCAAGCTATTGCCAATTTCTGTTGATTTCACCTTTGCAACATCTCCCAAACATGCTCCCTTCTCTCCTCTGATACTGCCACAATTCTAGTGTGGGTCCTCATCACCTCATCCAGAGTATTTCAATAGCCCGCTGGTGGGTCTGCCTGCCTCAAGTCTGTCCCTACTCCAAGCCATCCTCCATTCAGCCACCAAAGAGATTTTCCTAAAGAGAAGGTTTTAATCATGTCACCCTTTCCCACCTCCCTCCTACCCTAATAAACTCCAGTGGCTCCCAATTAACTCCAAGATCAAATACAATATGTTCTGTTTGGCATTCAAAGCTATTTATATCCTAGCCTCTGCTACCTTTCCATTCTTCTTATACCATACTCCCCAATGCATACGATTTAATCTAATGACACTGGCCTCCATGCTGTTTTATGAGCAAGACACTCCATCTTTCAGGTCCAGGCATTGTCTCTGGATGTCCTCCATGCCTGCAATGCTATCCCTTGTCTGGTTAGACTACTGACCTCCCTAGATTCCTTAAAATCCCAACTAAAATCCCATATTATATAAGAAGACTTCCCCAATCCCTTTTAATCCTAGTTCTTTCCCTCCGTTAATTATTTCCTATTTATCCTGTACATAGCTTGCTTTGTAAATGTTTGTTTGCATGTTGTCTCCCCTATTAAATTGTAAGCTCCTTGAGGGCAGGGGCTGTCTCTTGCCTCTTTTTGCATCCTCGATGCTTAGCAGAGTGCCTGGCACACAGCAGGTACTTAGTAAATATTGATTGATTGATTCTCACAGCTCAGTTTCTGGCAGCAACCCCTGTTCTCAGGTACAGCTACTCATGGGCTAGATATTATAGGGCTGCACTTGCTCCTCATGGCTTGTCCATTTCCAGTAGAATGCCATCAAAAGTAGATTAGACACCCCTCTGGCTGCCACTCCTCACTCTCAACCTTGAACTCTCAAACTTACCAGGGTTGTAAAGTCCTCCAGACTCATAGCTCGTTTTGCAGTGTCAACTCTACACCACTCCTTTCCTCACTTCTAAGTCACTCTTCCTTTCTACTCAACTCTTTGGCTATATGAAAGGGCTGAATTGAGACAAAGGGCCTAAGGTAGTCAAATGAGGTATGGACATTTTATTCCTATCAATGTAGCATGAGAGGTAGCCAGGTGAGGTGGATAGAGAGCTAGCCTTAGATTCAGGAAGACCTGGGTTCAAGTCTAACTTCTGACATATATTAGCTATATGATTCTGGGAAAGTCACTTAAGCTCTCAGCATCTTCAAAGTGTTCTCCAAGGCTACTAGTTGAAGAGGAAATGCCAATCTGCATTGAAAGAAATTCTTCACTGGGAATTCCTTACATCAATGAAATAAAGGGTTAAAAAAAGTCAGATATCAGTGGAGTATATGAGCTATCCATCTCTTTGGCTTTACTCCATGACCATAGTATTTTTTTTCTAGGTCTCACATCTTTTAAGTCACTTCTATAAGTTATACCTTACTCTTGCTAAATGATCAGCTCATTTTCTTTTATAGTTTTAAATTTTTTTTCATTTTTTAATACCACTTCTGTGTAATTTCTCATATTTTATATTTGCTACCTGTTTCCTCGCCTGTTTACCACCCCCACTGCCCTTTGGATCATCTTCCACTTCTGCCTTTCAAGACTAGAATTCCATGACTCACAACCCATGAAATACAATGGGTGTTCAATAAAAATGTTACCCATGATTCTTTGACTTCAGCTCCCTCATCAGAGCAGATAGAGAACATTCATTGTCATGTCTTTCCTTTTTCTATTTTGGAATTTTCCCAGGAGTGATATTTTAAAAAATACCCAAGGTTACTGCCTTGAAAGAACAGAGTCAAAAATATACTACTGGCCATTCATTGGAGAGTATAGCAAAGGTCCTTTCAGTTACAAAATTACAAAGGCCCCTACAGAATTCTGTTCCGGAAAAGAACAGCAAAGACATTATTAGAACTGGTGCCTTTGTAACCCTATAGCAGTTATCAGAAGAAATCTCTCAATTTATATAGAATGATAAAAGGCCCCTTTAGATATAAAATAAATTTAAGAACAGGAAGCTAGGTGGCACAGTAAGTAGAGAGTCAGGACTGAAGATTCATCTTCCTGAGTTCAAATCCAGTCTCAAATACTTAACTAGTTTACTAGTTGTGGGACTCTGGGCAAGTTACTTAACCCTGCTTACCTCAGTTCCTCATCTGTAAAATGAGTTGGAGAGGGAAATGGCAAACAACTTCAGTATCTTTGCCAAGAAAACTCTAAATGGGGTCACTAGGAGCAAGACACAACTGAAACGACTGAACAACATATTTAAGAACATTATCTCATTCCCTAGTCTAGGAATATCATCTGATTCTCAAGGGCTATGTTAGAGGAACACAAACCTTGTTAGATTCTATTCTTCTGGAAGGGCTTTATGAATATGCAGCAGCCTCTCATGGGTCTGATCCCAATATTAATCAGCATGAAAGCTTTGACCTGC
The DNA here is from genome assembly GCF_900497805.2 of Vombatus ursinus. NCBI lineage: Eukaryota > Metazoa > Chordata > Mammalia > Diprotodontia > Vombatidae > Vombatus > Vombatus ursinus. The sequence continues at coordinate 8,899,695 of NW_020954610.1, read as the reverse complement.
TCTAATCAATTATGAACTGGACTGGCTCATCCCTCCTTAGGCAGCCTGGTGGCTCCCTGTCCCTGAAGACTCACCATATTGGTGCTAGATTTAGTGTGACTTTAACCCTAATATAGCTCAGAACTCTTAAACTCAATCAATTCACCAGCCTCAGCCTCCTGGGAAGCAGGGATTACAAGTATATGTCACCACACCCAACTGCGTTGCTTTTCAAGGACCATCCCAGCTAAGTGTGGATAGGCCCATCATGAGTAGCTTGCCCACCAGGTGATCAATGCTTTGGCCATGGCAACTTGGGAAACAAAGAAGAAATATGAAATGGACCTCAATCCTGTACCTTGCCTTTCTAGCCCTACAGTTCAGTAGCAGAGTAACAGAAAACAGGGGGGTGCTAAGAATTATAGTTTTTAGATCATCTAATAATTTAATGGTGCACTACATATGACAGCCCTGTTTAATACTGATCATTGGATGGAGGCATTGAATGATATCAGTGCTGACATTCTCATGATAGCTGATCCCACAAGATATAAAGAAGTTATGATGAATGGAAGGGTGGCATACAGGCTCTTTCTGGAGAGTCAAATAAAGGAATGGAAAAGCTGGTTTTGTCAAATGTCTGGAATTGCCTCAAGCTAGTCTAACATATACACATACATGTAGCAAATTTCATTATTCAACAGTCATAACTTATTCTTAATGAAAAATTATATTAATGACAATAGCTATCATTTCTAGGGTACTTTAAAGTTTGCAAAGCCTTAAATATGAACTTGTTTTATCCTCACAACACTGGTAGGTAGGAGCTATTATTATACCCACTTTATAGATGAAGAAATTGAGGCAGATAGAAGTTAAGCAACTTGCCCAGGGTAATACAGCTAATAAGTGCCTGAGGAAGAATTTGAACTTGGGTCTTTCTGACTCCAGGTCCAACATTCGATGCCACCCTGCTACAATTTTGAATGCCAGGTAGGAGAGTTTTCATTTTAACCTAGGACAATGAGATGTGACTGAAGTTTTTAGAGAAGAAGAGTAACAGGTAAACCTTGTAATTTAGGAAAATCAGTTTGGCAGCTGCGGGAAGGGCAGATTGGAGAGTGGAGATATTGGAGGCAGGGAGATCAAATAGGAGTTTTTAACAATATTTCAGGCAAGAGTGATTTAGATCTGAACTTGGTTGGTGGCCATGTGAATAGAGAGAAGGGGACACATGTGAAACATATTATGAAGATAAAATCAATGAGACATCAACTGTTTGGTTATAAGTAGTGAAGAAGAGGAAAGAGTCAAGAATAAAACAAAGGTTATGGACCTCAGCAACTGGGAGGATGGTGGTGCCCCTTAACAAAAATACAAGAGTTAGGAAGAGGAGTGAGTTTTTGAAGGACAATGTTGAGTTGCATTTTGAAGGTGTCTAGTTTGAGATATCTATTGAATATATGTTTGGAGATGTTCAGAAAGAAGTTGGTACTATAGCACCAAAGCTCATAAGCAAGATGAGGACTGAATATGCAGATACGAGACTCACCTGTGTAGATGTGAACATTTAACCCATGACAGCTGATGAGATTGACTATAAAATATAGAGAGAAGAGGACCCAGTACACCACATATGGAGTACAGCATAAATAATGATCAAACAAAGGAGACTTAAGCAGGATCAGTCAGACAAGTAGAAGAAGAATCAAGAAAGAGCTGTGTCCTAAGAACCTAGAGAGGAGAGAGTACCTTGCAAGAGAGATTGGTCAAAATGTCAAACATTGTAGAGAGGTCAAGAAAAATGAGAACTGAAAAGGGGCCATTGGGTGTTTCACTTGAAAGCATCCTCACCAAGAACAAAGTTGTAATAGTCAAAGACATAGGAGGTTTAGAATGTAATCTTATTTGAAAAAAATATTATGGAAGAAGATAATGGAAGATTATGAGGAGCAATCCCTCTAGCAAGAGGTGATAGAAGAAAAAATAAATCTATAAAAAACTTGGTGGGTGACTCACTTAAATGAACTGATTCTAAGAGCATTTAAGGATGAAACTGGAAGGAAAACAGCAAACAGACAAAAACCGGGAAAGAGCTAGAAAGATTTTTGTAATAAACTATTTTTTTTTCAGCAATGCAATAGAACTACCACAGCTGGACTCTACATCAAAGTACTCAACTTACTAGTCAGTCAGTCAATAAACATTTATTTATTAAGCACCTACTATGTGCCAGGCAATGTGCTAAGTGTTGGGGATACAAGGAACAGCAAAAGACAATCCCACCTCTCAAAGAGCTCACAGTCTAAGAGGAGAGACAACATGCAAACAACTATGTATAAACAAGCTATCGAGAGAATAAATTGTAAATAATCAACAGTTGGAAGGCACTAGAAATAAGGGAGATTTAGAAATATTGCACTAAATAAAACAAAACCCGAAAGAACAGTTGTCAGTACACACAGAAGATACATGATAGAAATACCACAATTTTGAGGGCTTTACAGGAGCAATTCTAAAGACATCAGAAAGAGATAGTGAACAAATGTGGGGATATCACCGATGGTATTGCTGCAAAAGGAAATCATGAGGGTATCAATAGTTATCAACCCATCTGTCTGTTTTCTCTTCTCTACAAAATCTTTATGAAAATAATTTATGCATGTTTTGAAGGCATCCTTAATAAAAATATGAGAAAGGAAGTCAACTCACAGATGATATTCTACAACAGGTCAGATCTTAACAGTTGCATGATTGACTGAAAGATACAGATGATACAAGATCCTACTCTGCCTATTCTTTGTGACTATCTAAAAACATTTGATTCAGAAGATCCTCATAGGCTTTCTTCTAACAAAATGTCTTCCATGCATGTTAAGATCATACAAAATTCCTTGATATACTTGGAAGAGATATCTTTATTTCATAATTATCTGATTATTGACATAAAGAGAACCATAAAACTCAGTCATAGTCAAGAAAGATGTCCATTGTAGAGCATAAATGTAAGAGGTCCATTCCATATAAAAAGTAAAGTCCTATAGATGCTTCTATTTGCTAGTGACATTCTACTGAATGCATCAAGACCTGGAACATAACAGAGCCTTCTAAATGAGATTTTTAAAAAATATCCAAAATAATTCAGCCTAATTATCCACATAAGAAAAAATATGTAAATTAAGAATTTCTACTTTATAGTCTGTGAAATGGGGTTAGATAGGCAGACCTCCTGTAGCTGTTCCATCAGTTTCTATGTCTCAGACAGACACGGCAAATGGATAATAAATTTAGCCCAGAATTGAATAGGAGTAAGAGAGGAACCTGGATTGCATTTGAGAACTTACACACCAATGTATAAATTCAATACCTCTCACTTTCTCACTAAATCTAAATCCCATCTCTTTAACACTGTTGTTCTTCTGGTGATACCATATGATTAAAAATTATGGAATACATCATAATCTCATTTACAGACCAACCAAAGGGCAATGGAGAAATTCATGGTGGTACTAATATACTACAGCATATTAGTAATAATGAATTGCATAAGAAAGCAGCATAAAAGATATCACCAAAGTGTTGAATAATCAGACAAGAAGGTAGGTTAATTATGTAGTAAAGGTGAGGAATAACAGATGGACAAGCTACATCTTGTATTACTACTCACATAATGTCAAGGGAAAAACATCTCGCAAATTGGTTGGACACCCTGTGGCGAATTTACAACAAGTCATGAATAAGAATCATGGATCAGAAGGCATGAATGGGTTGCATTCTGCACCAGTGAAGAGAGTAAAAACATCAATCAATCATAGTTCCTTTGAAGTACTGAAGCAGCTACTTGCCTGACTCAGTCTCATCATCTATAATACTTCGAACAATTTTATTCTTAGATTATCTCCTAATCCCTCCACTAGAAACCTACTTTAATGCCTTGCTGTTGCATGGAGTCAACCCAATGATGCACAAAATCTGGCAGGTCCCATTAACATGGTAGCACTTTGGGTATAGGTCCAGTCATCCAAGGACCAGCCAAGACAAGTACGGTGATGCTTCCCAATTAAAGGTTGACCACTAGATGCTGATATCTTTTCGCTATAGAAACTCAAGAAGAATGCATATACTAAGATGTGGCAGGAATGTGCACCTGATGTGCACAGATATGCGCCTGTAAAATGTCAGACTTCTTGAAATATTGAAGCACTATATCTCTTAAGTACAAAGATCAGAGATCTAGACTCTACCTACAAGAGTTAATTCTATAGTGAATAAGTGCAGGGGAAAATAATGCCATGACAAACTCTTCTGCCTGGATGTGAAAGCCAGAGGCTTCTCTGGGCACCACTTCAGCGTATCTCAGCAATATTCTTAGGTGATTGCTCTCAAGTTGTATGGCTGTCAGAAAAAGGACATACTTATGCCAGCTTCAAAGTAAATATAACCAAACCCCTGAGTAGTATTGGGTTATAAAGACATACTATCCAATTTCTCCCCCTTATCTGCCTGCCATCATAGCATCAGAAGTGGAAGGGAGTAGGTGGGGCAGCTTCACAATAGCATGTCACCATTCCTCACACATGCAGCCTCATCCACATGAGATATCTAACAATGAGAAGAGGTGATTACAATTGCTGATGTAGATTAAAATGGCAGCCAACCTGTTGTTTGGGGACATTTTTAAGCTAGAAGTGATAAAGATGGTGCTTGGCAAGACCCCAAAACATGTGAAAATGTGTGACTTCAGTGATCTGTTGAACTGAGACCTTCCTTCCATTCTGTATAGCATGTGATCCACTCACGTGCTGACCTGTTGGGAAGGCCAGACAGGGATGCAGCTATGGTACTGTGTTACCTTCTCCCTCAAGGAACTCACTTACTGTAGCAAAGCTTGGAACTCAGAATCAATTACAGTTAAGAAAGTGATGGAATTGGAAAAAAATTTAAAACTTATGGAAGCTCATGGAAGTGATTGTTGATAATTCAAAATAAATTAATTAAAAATAAGAAAGTGATGGAATTGAAGGTGATTTAAAAACAAAAGTTAACAAAAAAAAATGTAGTCCTAATCATATTGCGTATGTAAGAGTTTTCTGCGTGTACCTGGTACTCGGGGTAAGGGGTGGGGTGGGAATGTCCCGGGTACATCTCCTTGCATTAGTTCTTGCAAGCACCTTGTATATTTGTCATATCAACACACAAAATGGGCCACATTCTCTTGATGCTTCAACTTCATCATAATGAGTTAGGTTGCAGTTGGAACCTGGGTTAAATCATGCATATCAATTGCTTTTAAAAAAAAATCTCTAAAGCACTTCTTAAACCATTTTGTGTCATAGACTCCTTTGGCAATCTGGTGAAGCCCAGATGCCCTCTCAGAATAATGTTTTTAAATGTACCAAATATATAGAATTACAAAGAAAATTATATTGAAATAAATTTATCAGTATATATAGACCTACATATATATTTTTTAATTCCAGAAACCCCAAGTTAAGAACCCTTGTTCTAAAGTGACCTTGGCTAAGTCACTCAAACTCTCTGAATTTTCTGTTTTCTCATTGATAGAACAAGGAAGTTGGACTTGATAATTTCTGAGGTCCCTTCTAGCTCCAAAATGTTCTGTTTTTATTCTCAAGTTGGGACAAAATCCATGTGGAAAATGCCTTGTGTATTACAAAAAGCTGTGAACTGGAAAACCCAAAACTAGAATGTCACACATTTAAAAATCATTTTGCAATTATCACAGGATGTCACAAAGAGGAAAATCAGGAAATCAGATAACACACAATAGTGACTTGTTTTTGTTATTTGCTGTTTGAACATCCAGAGAAATAGGGGTAGTTGACACTGCAGATCTCAAATGATTATTTGAGTAGTTGTAACTAGGATCAAAGATGATAAGCAAAATTCTTGGAGTTAGAGAAGTTTCTCTTAACTGACAGAAGAACCTATGGGCAAGAGGGTGCAGGGAAGAAGCAAATAATCAAGCATCTTTTCCTACTGTGCATTTGCAAAGTTATTGATTGCCCTGGTTTTAAGTACTAGATCCATTTTTTATGACACTTCCATTCCGGCATGTGCTTTATTGAGGAATACTTAAGCTCATGATCTAATAAAGACATTGCCGAAATGATTTTAAGTTGCTGTGGGAAGAGGAAGGGCCAAATATGAATTTGAACCAAACACCAGTCTAGATGTACTTCCCCTTCACCCCCCCCCTTCAAAATAGAATTGAACTTGAACCATTATCTAGAAACAGAACATTGATGATGAACCATGCTATTCTTTACAGGGGTGCAAAATGAAATATAGATAGATACATAGACAGACAGATAGATAAGATACATATACAAATATTTATAAATATAAACACATATATTTTATATGTTAATATTTTATTCTTTCCAATTACATGTAAAACAATTTTTAACCTTTGGTTTTTTTTTTTACAATTTTGAGTACCAAATTCTCTCCCACCTTCTCTCCCTGCCCACCCCGTTGAGAAGGAAAGCAATTTGATAAAAGTTGTACATGTGCAGTCATGCAAACATATTTCCATATTAGTCATGTGGAAAACACATCTGTATATTACTAAGTGTTTATATATATGTATGTATGCATGTATTTAGCCATTGAGAGAATGCTTTGTTTGACCATGACTATATGTCACAAGAAATTTGGTTTTCTTTTTTTTTTCAATTGAGTGGAGGTTGGGAGAAAAAGAAAATAGATTTCTGTTAATTTTTTTTAGTGAGGTCTGAGGGGTATTACAGATGTACTCTCAAAAAGTTTTCACATATAAATGTTTAGGTGACCCTATGGCAGCTAGGTGGTGTGGAGGATAGAGTACTGGGCTGAGAATGAAGAAGACTTATTTTCCTGAGTTCAAATTCAGCCTTATATACTTACTAGCTGTGTGACCTGGGGCAAGTTACATAATCCTGTTTTGCCTCAGTTTTCTCATCTATAAAATGAGCTGGAAGAGGAAATGGCAAACCACTTCAGTATCTCTGCCAAGAAAACCCCAAATGGGGTCACAAAGTCAGACATTACTGAACAAAAACAAAAAGAAAGCCACAAAAAAGTCTTTTTCAGTACTTATTTAGATGTTATTCCTATTTTGTTGATTATTTATCTGGACAATTCTTTTTGTACTTAAAAACTTGGTAGTGAACATAATTTCATTCCCAAATATTTTCCCCTTCAATTTATTTCACTTAATTATGCAAATAATAATCATAGACCTAACAGAAACTCAGAAGAGGATGGATACTCAAGATTAGACAGAGCCTGCCCAATCCCAGGACTACTTGCAGAATTATTTATTGTCCCACCACAAAAATAATCATTAATATCATTGTCTTTATTACTTTTCAGAACCACTATTTGAAGATCACATCCTTTTCCTCCTCTAAATTGACACTGAAGACCCTCTCATCCAGGAAGATTCCTTCAATTAATCAAATCCATTTTTCCATCTGATCCCAATGTATTCCTCTCTATCAATGCACAAATGCCATCTCAGTGACTTTTAAGCATAATACATACCTCCGCATAATCAAAAGATCTGCCAGCCCTAACTCATATACTACTGGTAACAGTCAAAATAATTAAGTTTCGGGACAACCAGACATTTGGACAGCCCTATAGAATTTGTTTGTGATGCAAGTTGACTTGAATTGTGTTCTCTGTACTTTTGTTGATTACATTCTGATGTCTTTTGCATCGACTATTATAATAGCCTCCAAATTAGTCTTCCTTCCTAGTCTATTACTTATGTATCCATCTCCCATCTGTCTACCTGAGTAGACTTCCTAATGCACCAATATAATGATGTCACTCTTCTACTCAGAAAACTTCAGTGGCATTTTATTAACTATGGAACAGCGAGTGGAAGACCTAGGGTTTACATCTGGGCATCCTGGCCCATCACAATCTGGCTTTGGCCTGCTAGTTCTATCTTATTCTTTGTTCTAGCCTAACTGGACTACTTTTTAATCCAGTGTTCTCATTCTTCCTCCTGTTTACCCTCCATGCCTTGAATGAACCTTTTCCCCTTCCTTCCAGTTGCATTTTTTTTTTACATTTCTTCTTTCTTTCATAGTTCAACTAAAATCCCATTTCTTCCATGGAACCTTCCTAAACCTTCTCCCTAGCCCATGTGAATTTATTCTCTCACCGCTCTGATTTTTCAGAGCACTTTGCCTGAGTCTCTCCTTTGCACTTTATTCACTCTCCCTTGTATCATAGTTATTTGTATACTTAGAATCATAGAGCATTGAACTATAAAGGACCCCAGAAGTCATTGCCTCCCAAATCCTCATTTTGTAGAGGACTAAGCTGAGCAGACTAGAGATGCTGGATGCTTTCATCAGACTGCAAAATCCCGGAGAGCAGAGCCTCTGTTGGAACTCTCTTTTCATATCCCAAGCATCTAACAACTTGACTAACTCAAGTCTTATATATAGTAGGGATTTAATAATTATTTGTTGAATTGCAATGAATTTCTCTTCCCTTTGGATATACCACAGGACCTGGGGTCAGGAAGACCTGAGTTCAAATCCTCCCCCAGACACTTACTAGCTATGTGACTTTGGGCAAGTCATTTAATCTCTGTATGCCTCAATTTCCTCAACTGTTACATTGGAATAATAATAACACCTACCCTTTCCAGGGTTTTCGTGAGGATCAAATGAGATATTTTTAAAGCTCTTAGCATCATGCCCAGAAAAGAATAGTCATTAAATAAATGATTGTTTCCTTCCTCCTTCTTTCTCTCCTTTCCTTCCTTCCTTCCTGTCATGTTTTTCTTGGGGACGGAGATCATGTTAATTTTTTAATATGTATCTAAAATGCTGAATAGAGCATTATGTCCCTATTAGAGTGAACAGTATTCACTTTTTGATTGATTAATTATAATAACAATAATAATAGTTAATGTTCATGTGATACTTAAGTTTTGCAAAGCATTTAATTGCATATTATCTCATTTAATCCTCACAGTATTCCTGTGAGGTAGGTGAATTATATAGGTCATAGGATCATGGCTTTAGAACCAGAAGGGACCTGATAGGTCATTTGGATCAACTCCTGCCCCAATTTTATAGATTAGGAAAATAAGGCCCAGAACGTTGAGTGATTTGTTTAAGGTCACACAACTGGTAAATGACTGACCTATGATTTGAACTTAAGTCTTTTTGACTCTGACAGCACTTTGGTATGATTTAAAGATCACTGGTGTCATTATAAAATGGTAAAAACGGTAAGTAAAGACTACGCCTAGGAAGGCTTAGTTTTTCATGTTGATTAAGTTAAGCTTCTAAGAAAAATAACAAGCTTAATGATAAGTTTTTCATGGTGAAGGCTGACATCCCTGAGTCACCTCTTCTAAGGAAACTTTTTGCCACGAGAGTTCATCTGCCCTTGACGGAGTTGTGATGATCAGCAATATTATTGCTTTTCTTTTTTGAGGTGAGACAATAAGATAATGTTATGGGTTTGTTAGCAAACATGCCAGAACTTAAATTTTCATAATTGGCATCTTAAGACACCATCTCCTAATGTCATTGATCAAAATATTTTGGGATTCCTTTTCTAGAATTGCCTCAAACTAATTTAACATATACAAAACCCAAATTTTATCACTTAGTAATGAGTTTAATATGAATTTAGAAATGTAGTTAGAACTCATTTTAATGAAAAATTATATTAATAATAATAGCTAGCGTTTTTTAAGTGCTTTAAAGTTTACAAAGTCTTAAATGGGGTCACTTAAATGGTGCAGTGGATAGAATGGCAGACCTGGAGTCAGGAAGACTCATCTTCCTGAGTTCAAATCTGGCCTCAGACATTTATTAGTTATATGACCCTGAGCAAGTCATCTAACCCTGTTTGCCTTAGTTTCCTCATCTGTAAAATGATCTGGAGAAGAAACTGGCAAACCACTCCAGTATCTTTGCCAAGAAAACCTCAAATGGGGTCATGAAGAGTTGAACAAGATTGAAGCCACTAAACAACCGTAAAAAGTTTAAAATGTTATCTTATTTTATCTTTTTTTTTTCAATTATATAAGCCTTTATTATGTGCCTTTGCTGTTCCAGGCATTGTGCTCTGGAGAAAACAGGCCCAGTCCTCAAGGAACTTACCATCTACTGGAAAAATATTCATATAAGAAACTTTGGACATCTCCGTCCCAGTATCTAGTACATAAAGTGTATTTAAATGTTTCTTTTTTTTGTAAATAGTATTTTTTTCTAATTACATGTAAAGATAGTTTCCAACATTCATTTTTATAAGATTTTGTATCTCATTTTATCTTCATAACAACCCTGTGAGGTAAGTGCTATAGCTATGTCCATTTTACAAATAAGGAAACTGAGGCAGACAATGGTTAAGTGACTTGCCTAAGCTCATACAGCTAGAGGGAAGGGAAAGGAACAAACATTTATGTAGCACCTGCTGTGTGCCAGGCACTGTGCTAAGTGCTTTACAGATATTATCTCGGTTGATCCTCACAACTACCTTGCTGAGATAGGTGCTGTTATATCTCAACTGATACACAGTTGAGAAAACTTAGGCAAAGAGAGTATTATTAATGCTACATATGTTTTATACATATATATATATAGACATAATGTTATGATAAATATAGCATTTGGCAAACCTTAAAGTACTGTAGAAATGTTAGCTATTAAATGAATAGTCTCCCAAACTGACTACTTTGAAAAGAATGATACACCTTTAATGTATAACTTCTAGTGAATATATAAAGGATCTATGACTTTTGTCTGTGCAATAAACTCTTGATGTAGAAATTCCCTCCACCAAGATAGATTACAAGCAATGTATAGCTGCTATTCAGTCATTTTCAGTTGTGTCCTACTCTGTGACCCCATTTGGCATTTCCTTGGCAAATATACTGGAGTGGTTTGCCATTTCCTTCTCCAACTCATGTCACAGCTGAGGAAACTGAGGCAAAGAAGGTTAAGTGACTTGCCCAGGGCCACACAGCTATCAAGTATCTGAGGTCAGATTTGAACTCAGGTCTTCCTGACTCCAGGCTCAGTGCCCTATCCACTGCACCACCTCGCTGCCTTATTTATAGCTAATTAGTAATTAAACAGATGTCTGAAACACATAAAAGTTAAGTGACTTGCCTAGGATCACCAAACTTAACAAACTTTGAACTACGTATGCCTCTCTGACTCCAAGACCACCACTCTTTCCTCTTTGTAGCACTAGCTCTATTAAGTTCCAGTATGTACAAAAACTAGCTTCATTGCTTTATAATCACACCTCATAACCACAACTTCATCCCAAGGCTGATCCCCTTCTTTAGATACAATACATGAAGACAGCTATGGGAAAGTTTTTCTTTCCTCCTACTCTTACAGAAAACTGACCCTCTTTACAAACCTTTGGGCCTACAAGTATCAGGTGGTACAATTACACCACAAACAAAGATTTCAGTGTCAGAAACTGAGAAACTATTACCATGGGGATTAGACGCTCTTCTAGCTCTATGTGGCCAACATTGTCTGCAGTACAAGGAGCTATTGTGCCCAGAGAAATAGGGGGTTGTTACTTGCTAGAGATTTTAAACTTGAATATGTATCCACACTTTAACAGTGCTGGCCTTTGGAAATGGATGATTCTTCAGGCATAGTTAATTTGTCTCAGTTTTGGACTACAGCTCTTGGAATTGTTTGTATTAAAGTGTTTCCCAGGAATTTTTGGTATGTTTTTCAGTGGGTTGTTCACTCACTCTTGTGCATTTCTTATGGACGTATTAGAGCTGAGTGTCTACGAATGCTTTTTCATCCTTTTGAAAATGTCTGTTGTTATATGAGAAGGCACCTTCCTTCTTTCTTTGTGGACATAGGGGACTACTGGTATGGAACATTGCATAGAATGTTAGACTCTTTCAATATGTTGGCTACTTTTGCTGAACTTTTCTTTCCTTTGTTTTTATTTTTCTCTATAAGGGATGGTTTTCTGTGAGGGGGAGGAAGGAGAAGTATATTAGGAAATGTAAACAATGCAAAAAAAGATATCAATTTTATTTAATAAAGAAATGACTCATAATGCCTCCATACAAAGTTGTCGTGCTCCACATAGGAATGTAAGGCATGATCTAAATCCTCAGAACCCAAATACAGTACATGCAGCAGTATTATAATAATAGCTATTAGCTATCAGCTCCTGCAGTAGTATCCTCCGAGGATGCTTTGAATTTGCAATAAGCCATACTTATTTTTTTTTAGCTCTTTCTCCTAAATATTTTTACTCATTTTCTGCATCTCTCAGATGAGGAGACAGATGTACAAGGTGATCAATGGATTTGTCTAGGGTTTATATGAAAAGCAAACAGTAGAGCTGAGATTAGAAATAAACAACTGAATGTGAGGACAGAAGAAATAATTCCAGATATACTGAAGAGCAATTTGAAACAACGAAGAGATGCAGCAAAAGATATACTGGAAAGTACGTTAACCCAAATGTCAGGAGACTGGAGATCCAGCCCCAGATTTTTCACTGGCTAGCTTTGTGACCCTGTAGCAACTCCTCAGGCATGCCAACTGTTAAAAAACAAAACAAAACAAAACAAAACAAAAAACCTTCATGACCAGGAGCAAATCACTTAGCCTTTATGGATCTCCATGTTGTCACTTGTGAGGCAAGTGGCTTGGTCTAGATTAGGAGGTCTAAACCTTTTTGTGTATTGTGGACCTCTCTGGCAGCCTGGTGAACCTATATACCTGTGAACCCCTGCTCAGAGTAATCCTTCTTTCTGTAAATAATAATAATAATAATAATAATAATAATTCATCGTTAAAGAAAATGCTAAATTTTAATTAGAGGTTAATGAGAAAAATGTATTTTTTTTCCCATTCAAATTCATGGGACCCCTAAGCATGGATCCCCCAGGAGTCCAAGGAACCCAGATTGCCAATCCCTGTCAAGATGACATCTGAGATTCCTTCCAGCTACGACACCCAGTGAGTAACTCTTTGTGATGAGGATCAAATGAGATAATAATTGTAAAGCACTTAACAAAGTGCCTGGAACATAGTAGGTGCTATATAAATGTTGCTGTTCTTGTTTTTGCTATTATAACTATTATTATTTAGAGGTAGCTAGGTGGCATAGTGGATAGAGTGCTAGACCTGGAGAGAGGGAATTCTGAGTTCAAATCTTTAGACATTTTCAGCCTCAGTTATTTACTACCTGTGTGACTCTGTGTGATATATAACTTCTTTTTGCCTCAGTTTATTTGTAAAATGGGGATGATAATAATAGTGCCTACCTCCCAAGATTGTTGTGAAGATAAAATGAGGTAATGTTCATGAATATTAAAGTGCTATATAAATGGTAGTTATCTACCTTTATTATTATTGTTGCTAAGAATTTTTAGCAGCTAATAGACTGAATAGGCACAAAGAAAGAAAAGAAGTACTCTAAATCTGTGGTGGGGCATCTAAGTGGCACAGTAGTAAAGTGTAGGGCATGGAGTCTGGAAGACCTGAGTTCATATCTGGTCTCAGACATTTACTAGCTGTGTGACTCTGGGCAAGTCACTTAACCCTCTTTGCCTCACTTTCCTCATCTGTAAAATGAGTTGGAGAAGGAAGTGGCAAACCACTCTAGTATCTTTGCCAAGAAAACCCCAAATGGGGTCACAAAGAGTTGAACACAACAGAAAAATGACTGAAAACAAAAAAAGCAAGAGAACACAACTGCTTTCCTTGAGACATTGATAGAAATTTGCCACATATGAGCAATGACCTTCGATTATTTCCATCACAGATTTTTTGACCCACTGGATAAAGCCTCTCTCAAATTGTATGCCTATCCATGTTTAGCCATGTATGCTGAGAGGGGAAGGTGTATTCTAGAAGCTAAACACTAAATGCTAGAATTTCATCAGTCCAAAATTCTTGACACTAGAATTCTATCAGTCCAAAAGAGAATGGTAGGATCCAAGAAACAAAAAATAAACATTTAGAATTAAGGAAAAGCTGATCCAAATCAATAATGCCCTAAATTAGCTCCTCCAAGCGGTTAAGTTTGGCCCTGAGCAAAGTGCAAGTGCTCATTGGAGAAACTGGAGATGTTGCTTGGATGGAAAGAAAAGTAATTATTTCCAATCCTGTTGTCATTGTCCCCTTGTAGATACTGTATAATGTTCTCAGATCCTAAGACTGTGACCTTAATGAATACAACCCAAAGGACTTAACAGTGAAGAGCTGTACTAAGATGAATGAAAAAAACGAGCTTACCCTCTAATATTTACTCCATAAATGGTACTGTTATATGCAAGCGGAGGTCTTGCTTTTGGAAGTTCCTCTGGTGTTTAAGGGGGTCAAATTCTTATTCACCCATCAGAACCAAAAGATTAATTTTACCCATAAGAGTGTTCTTAAGCACATGTCTAAATAAATGCAGGGCAATAAGACAAGTGAAAAATGGTTCACTTCTAAATATCCTAAACATTCTGGGAAGTGAGCATACATTTTTAGAATGATTGCTTTCTGAATTCTCTGTATATAATATTCATGGCAGTTTTACTGCTTTTCCTGATGAACAGTTTGGCTGGTGCAGAAGCTGGATCTTTATTCTTGAATGCTCAGGATTTTTCTTATTACCTTTAGGTTTGGCACATGCCCTAATTTAATACCACAGAAAGCTTTTGAATGATCCACTCCAAGAACAGGAGTCCTCTCACTTATTCACATTCTAAGTGAAGCACAGATGTCATCTGTGAAGTAGCACTAGGCATGACACAACCATGTAACCTGACACTGGCCTGAAATGTCCCCTTGATGACTAAACTAATGGGCTCATCTGTCCTCAGTCAGAGTTTTCATGACCTCTTATGATGGTGGAAGTTTTGAGTGATATTGACAATTCATCCAAAGTCTCTTCCTATGATCTCATTGCCTCTGCCACAACAAAACATCTAGAAGAGTGTTGCTACTTACTAGTACAACATGGAAATATGAAGAGTCTTGAAAGGATCTCATTCTCAACTAAGGAGTTGTATGAGATTCCACAGTAAAGAAACATGGGCAAAAGCCATGATGACCTCTCAAGTATAAATCTGGGAGGATTCTCCTTGAGCCATAGATTTTTGTTGTTGTCCAGTCCTGGACAATGCTGCCTTCTCTTGCTCTACACATTTAAAACTATTTTGGGAGGCAAATGGGAGTTTTATATAGAAAAGAAAAAACAAATCAGTGGGGGATTTTTAAGTTTACTTCCATTTGTATTTAATAAGACAAAACAATAGCATGGTGAATTTAAGCAATCTACAATGCCAGTTTGGATAATTCAAGAGATTATTCTGTCTCCCTTATATCTGGATTTACTTTTTATAAAGTTTAAATGCATCAGACAATTTCCTGACACCTTTTTTTAGTTTACTCATACAGACTTGTCCTTTAAGCACAAGATGAGAAAATGAGAGTTCAGAGATCATTTATACTAAGAAGTTTACCATATGGTCATTTTCTGCCTTCTGTCTACTCAACTTTTGTGTGTCCCTTAACTATAAATGGCCATCTGGAATGGCATTGGCTACAAGTAATGCCCTTCTTGACTGCTCCTTGGAATTGCTCTCCCCTCTTCCTTTTCCCACTTTGAGCTGTTTGCTTAGGACCAACTACATACTTCCCCTTCTACCCTGCTGTGGTTCACCCAGCCTAGCATAGGTCTTATGTCCAATGTGTCATTCATTTCTCTTAACCTATCACTCAGTGGCCCAACTCAAGTGCAACCCCTGAAGTACCCTCATGGTAACACATGGCTCTTGAAAAGTTACTATAAGCTCAAGGTCATCATGGGTCATTAACTGTTCAAAACAATAGCTCATACATTCCCTCTGATGTGCTTACTTTTAGCAGACATCCAAAGAACATGTTAGTTTAAACAAATAAACAAAAGAACCACTTAATCAATTAGTAGAGCAGATATAGAGACAAAAAAAGAATTCGTCCATGCACAAATGGGAGACCTTCTCCTACAGGTAGAGCCAAGGAAGAGATGTCAAGAGTCATTGACCACTAAAATCACATGGCCAGAGCACATACATAGGAAATGTGTAGCTAGAATAAGTCATACTTCCAACAATGCAGAGGGGCTGATGCCTGCACATTTTTCTCTCTGCTCATGGATGGACACATTGTCTCTCCCAGGAATTGCTCTGCTGGTTTCATGGTTGCCACTGAGCACATCTACTCTGGTCACTACTTGGTGTCTCTTCTGGGCCTGTTGATTTCCAAGCTTCTGGGCTTCATCTACTCAGGGTACTGATTTCTGAACACAAGAGTAACCATGGCCAGATCCACATGAAATGAAAGTTAGGTTGATTGGCATGGTAGAGAACAATTTGAAGAGAATTGAGGCAGGAAGACCTGTAAGTAGGCTTTCACAATAGTTCATCACCACCTGCTAGGGTGGTGGTCATAGGACTGGAGACCAGAAGATGGATGGATAAAATATTGTAGGGGTGGAATTGATCGAACTTGGTAGCTGATTGGTGAGTCTTTCCCTTTGCCTTATGGAATCCCTGGCTTGCTTTAAGGTTCAGCTCAGGTACCTCCTAATGTAGGAAACCTATTCGAATCCCTGCCCTTCTCTCCCAACCAGTTGTTAGTGCCTTCTCCCATAGGTTATTTTGAATATATTTTGTATTTAATTTTACTCCTACATATTGGTTTCAACTTTGAAAGACTTGAGTATTTTGATCAATGCAATAACCAACTACAATTCCCGAGGACTAATGATGAAATATAGTACCCACTTTTTGATAGATAGATGATAGACTCAAGAAAGAGAATAAAACATATGGTTTCAGCCTAGCCAGTGTGTGAATTTATTTTGCTTAACTATCCGTATTTGCTCAAAGGGCTTTGTTTTCCTTTTTGTAGTGGGGTAGGTTGGGAAAATGAGGATAGATAGGGATAGGGTAGCAAAAAGAAGAAAGAAAGAAAGAAAGAAAGAAAGAAAGAAAGAAAGAAAGAAAGAAAGAAAGAAAGAAAGAAAGAAAGAAAGAAAGAAAG
>NW_020954610.1:8753444-8882646 GCF_900497805.2 Vombatus ursinus | reverse complement strand
AAGAAAGAAAGAAAGAAAGAAAGAAAGAAAGAAAGAAAGAAAGAAAGGAAGGAAGGAAGGAAGGAAGGAAGGAAGGAAGGAAGGAAGGAAGGAAGGAAGGAAAGAGGGAAGAAGAAAGGGAGAGAGGAAGGAAGGAAAAAAGAAAGAAAGGAACAAAAGAAAAATAAAGTCATTGGAATATCTTCTTCAAAAATGCAGAGAACAGAAGGCCAGAAAGAAGCATAGACAAACAAAACATATTTGAGAGCTATAGGTTGAATTTATTACACGCTTAAAAAGAAAAGCAACTTGTACATAAAATTGTTGTTCAATCTTGTGACCCTATTCGGGGTTTTCTGGGCAAAGATACTAGATGGGCTTGCCATTTCGTTATCAAGTTCATTTTACATATGAGGAAACTGAGGCAAACAGGGTTAAGTGACTTACCCAGGGTCATGCAGCTAGTAAATATCTGAGTCCAGATTTGAACTCAGGAAGATGAGTCTTCCTAACTCAAGGCCTGGCACTCTGTGCACTATGGCGCCACCTAGCGGCTCTCACTTTACAGAGGAAGAATTAGGGCCTAGAGATGTTGATTGCCTTGCCTCAGTCACACAGCTGGTGTGTGAAAAGAATTTTCAAATCAGTTCTTCCTGACTCCCAATCCAACATTATCAACTATGCTGTGTCATTGTTCTCTATTCTTTAGGATCTACATTCCCGCCTTTATTATGTTTATTTTTCAGCAGCAAAACAAGAAAGAATAAAATCCTGGTGTGGTTGCTATATGTTGACCAGCAGGAAGTCTCATGCTGTCCCTACGAAACAAACGTTTATACATTTATTAACTGCCTACTGTATATGAAAGGCCCTGGGACAGGTGCTGGGTTAACGTAAAGCTCTTTCCAACCCTAAAGCCAAATGTTGTTGTTGTTACTGTTATTGGTTGTTGTTACAAAAATAAATCACTTCCCACTCATGAGGCTGGGGTGGGAGAAGATGGTTAGGGAAAATAACATATTCGCAGGTTAATAAACAATAGGAAATTTGAGGAGGAAAAAAGTAGTAACAATTAAAGAGAAAGTTCCTCAGAGAAAATGGCCCTATGCTCAACCTTGATGGGAGATCAGAATTGTATTGTAGACCTAGGTATTATCCTTTTTTTCATCCCAGAAACTCAACTCCCATGACTTAATATCCCAAGTAGCTTGAATGTGGCTTATTCATCTACTTAGTTCTTTCGGTGCAGAATTCCACTTTTTATATTACCTGTCAAGTCAAAACAGTAAGTATTTACTAAATGCCTAATAATAACAATGATTGGTATTTATATGGCACCTACTATGTGACAGGTACTATACTAAAAACTTTACAGATATCTCATTTTGATCTACACAGTTGCCCTGGGAGGTGGTAGGCTATTGTTATAGTAAGAGGAGGCTATAGTTATTCCCATTTTACAGTTGAAAAAACTGAGGCAAACAGAGGTTAAGCCCAAAGTCTCACAGCTTCTGTGTCAAGATCAAGTTTGAACTCGGGGTTTCCTGACTCCAGGTCTAGCACTTTTTCTACTGTGCAACCTAGCTGCCCACAAGCTGTCTGCCAGTCTTGGAGCCTAGTGATGAATACTCAGAAAGGCAAAAACAGTGTGTGTGTGTGTGTGTGTGTGTGTGTGTGTGTGTGTGTATTTATATGTGTATATATATATATATATACATATATACATACATATAGATAGTAAGTTGGAATATCAATATTGATATCTATATCTATCTATCTATAGTAAATTGGAAATAATTTCAGAGGGAAGGCCCTATTATTGTGGCACACCAGTGAAGATTTCTTGCAGAAGGGATGATCTTAGCTAAAGAAGGAAGCTAGACAAACCAGGAGGTGGAGGCAAGGAGGAAGAGAATTCTAGGAAAGGGGAGACAGTGTGTGACTTTGGGGCCTAAATAAAATGGAGGTGGATGAAGGGAACATGGGAGGGACTTTTTTTTTTTTTTTTGCTTTCTGCTTGTTTCTTTCTTCTTCTTCTTCTTCTTCTGCTGCTGCTGCTGCTGCTGCTGCTGCTGCTGCTTACAGGCAGCTTAAAAAATACTTAGAAAACCTCAAAACTCCTATATCTAAGCAGTAACCATATATCCTGGATTTCCTGGGACAGTCCCAATTTCAAGAAAAGAAACTGCTTTTAAAAGGTTTCACAAAAGGAACATTTTTGGTCATACCACATGTTCCAGAAAGTGTGGTCACTTTATGTGTATAAGACAGAATTCTTTTTCTTAGCAGGCCTGGGAAAGAGGGAATGCCTAGTCAGAAGCAGTAAGTCATAGCAAGGGAAAAGGAATTAGGACAGTACTTGAGGCCAAAGAAAGAAAATGGGGGTCACTGGGAAGTTGGTTGGGACTAAGAAATAGCATGAGGGGATTCCAGACTCCTTTTTCTCTAACTCTACCCCAGTACCCTTTCAATCCTGCTTTTTACCCCCACCAGCCCCTGTACCACTCAATCCCTATGTCAGGCCATGGGAAGCACCAGTTGTGGCTTAGAGCTGGAAATACCCCTGCTCCCACTTCATGGCAAGGAAAAAAGAATCCCTCTTTCAACTACAGCAAAAGGCCCCTTCCGGAAGGTGGGATTTTTAAGCTAATACTTGAAGGAAGCCAAGGAACCCAGCAGGCATGGTGAAGAGGGTATCCCAGGTATATCCCAGGTATAAGGGATAAGTATCTATTGTTATTATATAACACTTCTTTTCTTCATTTTTTTGGGGGGGAGGAAATCAGATTTAAGTGACTTGCCCAGGGTCACACAGCTAGTAAGTGTCTGAGGCTGGATTTGAACTCAGGTCCTCCTGATTCCAGTGCCAGTGCTCCACCCACTGCATCATCTTGTTACCCCTTATTATATAGCACTTTGGAAAAAAGTTTTGAAAAAGGGATTTATAAATGTCAATGGTTATTGTTGTTGCACTTTTTAGTTATTAAATAAATAAAGATTTTGAAAAATCCTTCTTTATATGTGCTTTCCTCCAGCACTTAGCAAAGCCTGGTGCATAGCAGACACTTAAAAAAATCATTTGAGGGGCAGCTAGGTGGCACAGTGGATAGAGCACCGGACACGAAGTCAGGAGGACCTGAGTTCAAATCTTACCTCAGACACGTAACACTCACTAGCTGTGTGACTCTGGGCAAGTCACTTAACCCCAATTGCCTCACTATAAAAAAAAATATCATTTGAGTCAATTCAACGCAACACAACATTTATCAAACCTCGTATAGCTAAACAACTAGCATTTATTAGGCATTGATTATGTACCAGGCACTGTACTAAGAGCTGAGGATACAAAGAATGGCCAAAACAAAAACAAAAAACCAGCCCCTTCTCTCAAGTTGCTCACAGTCTAACGGAGGAGAGTTAACACTCAAACAATTATATACAGATTTTCTATATATATATATATATATATATATATATATATACACACACACAGAGGATAAATTGGAGATTGTGTCAGAGCAAAAGGGCTAAGATTAAATAAGGCTGTTTATTTAAACTAATTGAATGGAATTAAAATGATGTCACTCATTAAGTATTTAAGAGCTTACTATGTATCAGGTTAGGTGCTAGGGATATAAACTTTTTTAAAAAAATTACACAGCTTTTGTCTTAAAGGAGCTTATGAGATACTGAATGGATGCTTAACACTCTACTTGGCCCACTGAGGCAATAAAGAAGCTCCACCACTTGGTACCCGTGTGGCCTGGGGCAGTCCCTTGACTCTTCTGGGGCTTAGATTCTTTATCTGTAAAACAAAGGGGTAGGACCAGAGGGTCTCTAAGGTCCTTTTCAATTATAGATCTGTGATCTTATAATCTAGTTGGAGAGACAAAACCAACAACAGCAATAAAAATTCAAGACCGAGTAGAATTAAGTGCCTAGTTGTGTTACACGAATCCTAAGTATGAGAGTAGCTCAGAAAGAAAGGAGACCCATAAAGATGGAAAGATGGTACAGAAAATCAGGTATTAAAGGGAGAAGAGAATTGAAGCATTCATCTGGTCCACCACCCTCATAGATGGGAATTAAGCTGAAACTTTTAGGATAAGGATATGAGACAGTGGAAAGATCACTGTACTGGGACACAAGAGGAAGGAAACAAACATTTATTAAGCACCTGCTGTATGGTCTAAAGTGTCTTACAATTATTATCTCATTTGATCTTCACAACAACCCTGGGAGGTAGGTGCTATTTATTATTATCCCCATTTTACAGTTGAGGAAACTGAGGCAAACAGAGGTTAAGTGACTTGTCCAGTGTTACACAGCTAGTAAGTGACTGAGGCTGAATTTGAACTCAGATCTTCCTGACTCAGACCTCATACTCTAGGCACTGCATTATATAGCTGCTGTTAGACCTAGGCTTTCAGTTTACTTCCTTCACTCGAAAGCTGTATCACCTTGAACATGTCGTTCAATCATCTTCACTAGCATGGTAAGTCCACATTAGGGATAAGGAGGAAGACAGGTTGGAAAGTATTATATATATATATATATATATATATATATATGTATATATGTATATATGTATATATGTATATGTGTATATGTATGTATGTATGTAGATAAAGAGAGAGAGAGAGAGAGAGAGAGAGAGTGTGTTAGGGGAAGTATGGAGGATCTTAAAAGCAAAACGGAAAATAATTGGACCTGGAATAAGAAATTATTGTCAATGTATTCGTTTATCAATTGAACTTGGAACTGAATACTGAAAAATTACATCTTTTCCTTGTATTAACTCCATTCCTTCACCTGTATTCGTGATTCTTTATTCTTCAAAGGAATGACTTTAATGTAAACTCTAAATCTATAATTATTAAAAGAACTCTCCAAAGGCATGTTTTCTTTAATATCCCCATATTCTCACTGGTTTTTCAATATGATTTTACATTTACTTGATTTTAAAATGCATATAATGAGACTATATAAAATCATTTTAGCATATTACATGTGTTGAATGTGACATACTTGGCATTACTTATTCTTACAAAATAATTATTTTATTATTTATCTTATATAAATTATCTTAAATAATTTATACATAATTTACCTAACAAAATAATTATTCTTGAGGAAGAAACTTAGCACCTTGAAAAAAAATCACTTAACTGGCCACCTTATATATCCCAATATCATTAATTTACCTAAAGCCACAGTGAAATTCATTGCCAGAAATGGAACTAATACTGAAGAGTTATTAATTACTGGCCAGTGCTCATTATTAAAAAAGAACCAACAAATATCTCGATTCAAATCCTCACTAAAGTAACACTTTAATTTTATTATTCTTTTATGCTGAATGCATGGTTCGACACACTGGAACACAAATGGGTTTTTCGTATCAGAATCATAGGTTCTTGGAGTTGAAATAGATCTCAGAGGTCATTTGTTATAACTTCCCGCTCCATGAAAGAATCTCCTCTATAATCTACCACACGCTGATGGGAATATCACTACTTCTAAAAGTAATCTTTTTTCATTGGGGGACAATTCTAATTGTTTAAAAAAAAACGTTCCTTCCATTAAGACAAAATCTGCCTCCCTATAACTTCTACCTATTCGTCCATTTGAGGGACCAACAAGTCTACTTTTCTCTTCCATACAATAAAATTTGAAGCTAAGTATCTGCTCTTCTCTCCCGGTTTCCCGCCCCACTAACACACTTTCCCTGATGAGTTTAGATGCCAGCTCCTACAACTGTCTGTCCCATTACACAACTTTCATACTCCATCATCCTAGTCACCATTTGGGACTCTAGTTTTTCAATATCTTCCTTAAAATGTGGTGCCCAGGAGATAAAACTGACTCCAGATCTGGTCTGTTTGGCACAAAGAATAGTGGGACTATCACAACTCTTTTCATGTGGATACTATAGTAATGATAATAATAATAATATAGGAGAATTTCTGATTTAACTGTCTTATCACCATTTACTTAAGATGAGCAGGTCACATAACTAGCTAAAGTCTGCAAAATAAAGCTGAGACATTGAACACCTGGTTAGTTCCTGCTCTCTGTCTACAAATTTATAGCTTGAGAGTAATTTCCCCACCTCAACCCTCTTACTGACTAGTTACCAGATACAAACCTTCCCCTTTTGCTAACTATTCTTCGATGTGTAAATCATTATTGTCTTCTTCTGCTTTCTATAAACTTCCCCTGTGCCCATCCTGCCTACATACCTTGTGAAAAATGATTATCTTGGAGACTCCCAGCCCCCTTCCGCACCAGCCCACTTCTCCAAAGGTCTTCAGAAGGACATTACTGATAATAAGATTGCATCGGAAGCTGCCCAAGTTAGGTGGAGACAGATTCTTCTGCCTAGATGGCCTGAGGTTGGGAGTGGTCTGGTATGGTTGCGGGGGTGGGGGGGTGATCTGATAGAAGAGGTATCTCCTCTGTCAGGAAGTGGGGTGATATCAGCCCCTGTTGAAAAGTATATAACCTGGGCATCCCAACTTCCAAATAGAGCCAGTTCTGGACTGGTTCCCTTAGGGATCCTGGTTCTGGACTGTAACTCCCATGCAATGCAAGTCAAGCCAGCTTGAGAGAAATTAAATGTGGACACACAATTTAACCATTTGTCTCTTTCTTAAAATAAACTCTGTGAGAGGTTGACAACCTAAAACCTAAAACTGCTAAAACTGTTGCTCAGGGTTGACTGATTTTTGTATATAAAAAGTCAATGCTCTGAGCATAACAAGCCAGTTTTTATCATATCTCTGCATCTTTGATGGTCACAATTGGCAGCGGTACCTACCAATGGATCCCTGGACAATTTCTATCACAATTTATAGCATTTCTATAATGTTTTAAGGTTTAAAAAGTCATTTGAAAATGTTAGCTCATTTGATTCTTACAATAACCCTATGCTATATGCTATTATTATCTGAATTTTTATAGATGAGGAAACTGAGGCAGAGAGAAGGTAAATGACTTCACCAAGGCCATAGAGCTATCAAGTACCTGAGGCAGAATTCAAACTTAATTCTTCTTGACTCCAAGTGCCACGCTCTTATCTTATCGTACCTAAGGAGCCTCAATGGCTCAAGACTACCATGGCTTTATTGATTGGTTGATTTTGTTTTGTTTTGTTTTGTTTTTGTAATTATCACAGTCAGCTTGTATTAAACTATCAAAAACCCCTAGAGCTTTTTCTCCTGATTTACTGGTAGGCCAAGTTCTCCTCAATCCTGTACTTGTACAACTGATTTTTAAAAACCTAAATGGAGGACTTTGTGCTTACTAAATTTAATCTTGTTGGTTTAGGCCATTCTGTTAAGGTCATTTGGAATCAAGATTCATTCATGCATTTAATTAAGTGTCCACTTTGTGCTAGCCACAGAGGTTACAAATAAAAAACAAAACAGTTCTTGCCCTCAAGGAGCTTACATTCCATTAGGGATAATATTTATCCCATTAGTATATCCTTTCCAGCTTTGGGAAATTCTCAAGTAATCAGAAATTCAGATGAAGATATAGCAAGCATATTAAACAAATTTGCCAGAGTTCTCAGTGTTTTTCAAGTCTCGGAGATATAACTATTTAGCAGATAACACAGAAACCTTTCCTGAATGCCTCATGCAATGTGTCCCTACCTGCCTTGAAATGCTCAGAATGAATTGCCACTTCCCAGGCTTTCCCATCTCCCATTTTCCACCCTCCCACCCCTGATCTTTGTATCTCTTTACCTGCCATTTCATGAAGTTAGGGGTGGGGACAGATTGATGGTGGCAGAGGGGAAGAGAAGAAGGCATCTACAGGCAGCAACTTATGAGAGTGGCTCCTATAGCTGAACCCAGCAAACCCTGTTCTGGTTTTATCTTCATGTTATTGACCTTAGCATCTACACTTTGATTTGTCCTGAACTTTTCTCAAACTTCCTCTTGGCCTAATTGACAGACATTTCTTTTTCGCCCCTCAGGACACTGATTTATCATCTCTAGTTATGTTTGACCCTGAGGTTATATGGCATAATGGGGAGTGAAGCCCAGGAATCAGGAAGACCTGAGTTCTAGTACTGTTTGTAATCATTTAACCCCTAATCAGCTCTCTGAGCTTTGGGGGAGCCAATATGCATCTAAACAAAGTTTCCGTCAGTCATGAATCCATTGGTTCTGATCCCCCCCCCAAATTTATCTTATATTTCTGTGTATTGTTTTGTTCCAATAGCCCTATAATCAGTCCTTGATTTCTCCTCTGATTCCTAAAATCAACTTACCCATGGAGAGTTGAAGTGTTCCTTCACTGAGCAGCCCTTATTGCTCTTCCAACCTCTAAGCAAGTTCAGGTACAATCTTTGGTTTTTGCTGTACAGGTTTATCTAGATTTCCTGGCCTAGACTATTATACTCTTACCTACCAACATCCTTCTTATTTCATCTATATCCTTACTGCTATCCTCTATCTTATTGCCTCAGTTTCACCTTTCTCATGCTAGAAAAATTATTTCTCTTGATCTAACCCTTTTTCCTTTTTTCTAAAAATTAATTTTTTTTCACCCAACAAAAATCTGTTTTCTGTTCCTTCCATCTTCTCCTGCCTCCCACTGAGAAAGAAAGAAAAACAACCTCCCTGTTACAAACATGTCTAGTCAAGCAAAACATATTCCCAAATTGGCCATGTCCAAAAACAAAGAAATTTCAATCTGCACTCTGAGTCTCTCACCTCTTTGTCAGGACACAGATATTGTGTTTTATCACTGGTCCTCTGGAATCATAATCGGTTACTGAGTTGATCAGAATGCCTAAGTTTTTCAAAGCTATTAGTTTTTACAATATTATTGTTATTGTACAAATTATTCTCCTGGTTCTGTTCTCTTCACCCTGTATCAATTCATATAAGTCTTCCTAAGTGTCTCTGAAACCTTCTTAATGAAAGTTGCTTTTTTAATGAGCTCTCAGTCTCTATCAATCCCTTTCTCCCTCTGAATAAAACATTTACTAATTCTAGTACGCCAGCCATTGCTTCTGCATGGAGCAGTTTTCTTAAATGAATCCTTTGTGTTTTTCTTACTGAATCTCCTTTTATGGGGTCTACCATAGATCTAAGAAGTCTATGATCTAATCCAGTGCTATTTAGTAACCCAATCAAAAAAGGAAAGGTTACATAAGTTATTTTTAGTGAATCCATGTTTATTCAGTGTTCTCCATTTTCATTTGAAAGTGAACAAACATCATCTAGTTGTATTAATTATTCCAGAAATTTGCTGTAGATCATTGTCAATCTTAATGTTCTACAGTTTCTAGAATGACCTTTCCTAAATAAAGAAAATGTTTTTCCATTTCCATTTTTCTGCTAACTCTTGCATTCATCCTGATTTCCATGATCAAAGATTATTGTCAGTTTTGTGAGTACATTTGAAAAGTCTTTCAGGACACTGCAATACTGTAATTCATGTGATTCTGGAGGCTTGGACAAATTGAAAGCAGCTAGGTATTCTCTTATTTCCTTTTTACTCAATTGGCCTTAGGATTCTGCTCAGATCTTCTTCCTTAATGTAGAAAATGGAAGCAAAATGAATAGAAGTATTGTTCAGCTTTCTCTGCTGTTTGTTAACATGGTATCATAGAGGCAGCTGGAGACATAGTAGATAGAGTGTAGAGCCTGGTGTCAGGAAGACCTGAATTACAATCTGGCCTCAGACTCTTACTAGCTGTATGACCCTGGGCAAGTTACTTAATCTCTGTTTGCCTCAATTTCCTCATACATAAAATCAGGATAATAATAATATTTTTCTCCCATGGTTGTTGTGAGAATCAAATGAGATAATATTCATAAAGGGCTTAGCACAGGGCCTGGAACCCAGCAGGTGCTTTATAAATGCTCATTTCCTTTCTTCCTTTCTAGGCTGCTAGGCCTATTACTACCTTATTCTTCTTTTGGTTCTTTATATAATCTCAAAAGACTCTTTTTGTTGACTTCAGAATTTTTAAAAGCGTTAGATAACTGCAAGCTTTATCCATCATGATACTATTCCCCCTGTGTAGTGGCCCTTTATACTATTTTTTCTTGCATATACACACATATCTTTAAATCAGAGCACACTATATAGCCCCATCAATTTCTTTAGATATCTCTCCCTTTTCTTCCCTACTAAGATTATTTGCAATTAGGGAGTCAGAACTTTTCTTTCTTCCTTCCTTCCTTCCTTTCCTTCTTTCTTCCTTCCTTTCTTCCTTCCTTCCTTCTTTCTTTTTCTTTCTTTCTTTCTTTTTCTTTCTTTCTTTCTTTCTTTCTTTCTTTCTTTCTTTCTTTCTTTCTTTCTTTCTTTCTTTCTTTCTTTCTTTCTTTCTTTCTTTCTTTCTTTCTTTCTTTCTTTCTTTCCTTTTGCATCCTCCTGCCTCCCTTGAGCCGAGTTCCCCTTCAGAGTTTCTATCCTTACCTATATTTCCTGTAATAATTTTGAAATCTACTTTTCTAAAATACTTGTTAGATCATACTCAGCACATTCATCCTTCATTATAGTAACTCCTTGAATACTTTCTGCCAAAGTTTTCAGCATCTCCACATTACCAACCATTTTCCAACTGATCAGAATTAAATCCAAAATCATTATTCACTTTACAATTTATTCTATTTTCTGAGAAATGGACTTGATAGTAAGATAAATGATTTCACTAGATGCTCTATTTTTTTTTTTTCAAAATGAGCTTCCTAATAGATATCTGAATAGTTGGAGTTCCCTGCCACTACCATAATCTTGCCTCTGGGACAGTTTTATGTTGTGTTAGAAAACCACCATCTATCTCTTCTTTCTGCTCAAGGCAGAATAGTACACTTGACAACAGCACATCTTTTTCTTCTATTCAAATATTGTTCCGCAATAGACAGAGACTTGTGTATTTGCAGAGTCCTATATAAATTGTGCTGATAAAATGGAAGGAAATTAATGGTTTTGGCACTTGTTACAGATTTTTATGGATCTGTAATTTTTAGGGATCTGTATCCAAATTCTTCATAAATACAGAATGAACATTAGCTATATGTGATTTTTCCCTTTGTCGTTGTGGGATTTTTGGCCCTAAATGACTGACATAGTAGCTAGAATAGCAATAATCAAGACAAACTTCCATAGTAATTAATCTTAGAGTTCAGAGATAAAGTAGGATCCAACGAATGGCAGGAGCCAAGAAGGATGACTTGTAGTTATGGGCTGGAAAAGGGAGAATGGGAGCAGCTACCCATGTTTTTAATGGAATGTTACAAGGGCATTGGCAAATTTGGACAGAACCAATACACATTTAAAAGTTTTGAAATATTTGTATGGCCTATTGATTTATACTAAACTTTCATAATTCTTGGACCATGGGGTCAGCAGGCTCCATAATTTGACACATACTGAAAGCATGAATAGAACTTATAGAAACAGGATGAACACAACTGGGTAAAAAAGAAGTAGCTTTGTGTACCTTGAGGGCCGAACTTTAATGGAACTAAGATTGACAGTCTGAGTCATATTGATATGTCAGGAAAGTACCTGGAGAGGGGAACAAAATACAGCTTAGAAAATAAACTGAAAAACAACAGCAACAACAACAACAACAACAAAAACCAAAACACCTCAACCCAACAACACTTAAGCCTCCTCTAGATATCCCTGGCATGACAAAGAATAATATCTAAGCTTCCTGAGTTGACTGATATATGGTGATTTGACAGGATAATTGAGACCCTTGGTTTTTCTTTAGGTTTTTGGTCAGATTCCAGAAATTTTAGCCTAGGATATCAGCAGATTAAAAGGTCTGTCACAGGATTCAAAATATCCTCTATGTCACCAGCAAGGCTATAAAATCAGAAGGTTTCGTATCACTCCTATGTCACTGAAACGAACATGCTAATGGGAGCATTTATTCACCAACTCATTTGTGATAGAAAATTTTCATATGTAAGGAAAAGGTTCTTATTGCCTAATGAACTGAAGTTTATTTTCTCCTTCCTCAAAGTATATACACATTACTTGCTTGAAACCTCAAGAGAATTGGTTGTCTAAGTGTGCGGAAAACAAATAATTGTATTCATATGATTTGGTAACCTTTCCCAGAGCTATTAGGTATATGTACAGAGTGAAGGATGGAACAGCATAATAACTGACCAAACCACAAATGAGACCATCTGTATACTTGAAGCAAGTTTGATTATGTAATGCAGTGCCAAATATCAGCCTAGAAATCAAAAGTGATTGGGCCAAAGTTGTAAATAAAGGCATCAACTTATTTTTTTTAAATAATAGATAGAACCTAGAGAATAATAAACAAAATGACTACAAATTATGATAGCAATAAGTGACAAGAAAACTCAGGCCAAATGCAATGGCCAGTGATGATCTCAAATTATAAAAGTTCAAGTACACGACTTTTTAATTAACACCAACAAACTATATACAAAAATGGGAGGTAGCATATACAATCAGTCATAACAACTATTCTAGTTGATTTTGTTTAACTGTTTGAGGGGGGAAGGGTTACATTTTGTTAGAGTTGTATTCAAACAAAAAGCATGAACAGAATATCTTAAAGAACTACAAAATCTGGGGAAAATAGAAGCAAAATATCAAAACGGGCCACAGAAGCAAACAAGATTTGAAATTCTTTTTTTTGTTAAGGTGAAAATATATATATAGATATCATATATACATATATTTAGCAAATTGAAAATTATTTTGAGGTTTTAATTCTGTATGATCAATTTCTTTTCTATGTATGTAAATGTTTTGCTGATGTTAGTAAATTTACAGTCTACAAATTTGAAATTAAAAAAATTAAGTGACTAATTTTGAAAATTTGAATCAATAAGACATTAATATCGATATGTTCACATTAGTTTGAATATAAGGCAGTACTGAATATGAGATGATTACTTGCTTTCTATACCACTGGATTAAAAATAAATATGAAAATATACAGTTTTTACAATTTTGCCAGATGACTGCTTTATTTACTAAGTTGCTCTTTTGTAAAATTTCCCTCGATTATCATTCTGACTCTTCTCCTTTTTATTATACATTTAACTTTGGATCAGGCCTTAAGCTAAGGCCTAGAAAGATACCGAGGTAGTTCCTCAGGCTGAGTACTGGACTTGAAGTTAATTTGAATCTTGTCATAGACACTTACTACTTATATGACCCTAAGCATATATAGCTTTGTTCAGCCTCAATTTCCTCCTCTGAAAACTGGATACAATAATAGTACCTATTTTACAGGGTTATTGTGAGGATCCAAGGAAATAACATTTGTAAAGTCCTTTGCAGGGCAGTTAGGTGGTACTGTAATTCATAGAGTGCCAGGCCTGGTGTCAGGAAGACTCATCTTCCTGAGTTCAAATCTAGCCCCAGATACTTACCAGCTGTGTGAACCTGGGCAAGTCACTTAACTCTGTTTGCCTCAGTTTCCTAATCTGTAAAATGAGCTGAAGAAGGAAATGGCAACTACTCCTGTATCTTTGCCAAGAAAATACCAAATGGTCACATGAAGAGTCAGACATGACTGAAAACAACTGAATAACAAAAGCTCTTTGTAAACTTAAAGGACTAATAATAATAAGGCTAGTAGTTACTATTAAGGAAAATGTGAGGGCATAATTATTTTTGATAGGGTTTAATTTCATTTCAGCTTCTTCTGAAAAGGTAAAAACTATGTTAGCATGCCTTCACAACTAATTCCTCCCACTCTCTACTCATACTCCAATTTCCCTCCTTACTTCTCCTTGCCTTCTTTCTCTTCTTTCTCTCTTATGCCCGTTTTCCCCTTTCTCTCAGTCTTCTTATCTTTTTTTCTCTTCTGTTAGGTAGATACATCCAATTTAATACAATGGAGGAGAAGGTAGAGAACCATTTCAGTTCTTGCGTGTGATCTCTTGTTATCTTGGCAGGATACAACTCAGTCTCCCCAGAAGTCTGATCAGCAAAGTAGTCTCCTCCATTTCTTTTTCCTAGTCACATTTTCTCTTCCATAATATATATTCTTACTTCTTTGCTTCCTTGAATTTTCCCCAACTTTCTGAGAGTAAATTTTTCATTTATATCCCTCCAGAAACATCTAGCACTGGCCTGGAGTCATATGACCTGGGCTCAAATCCTGCCTCTCATAACTACCTGAGTGTAACCTTGGACAAGTCTGTTAACCTCCTTTAGGCCTCAAGTTCTTTATCCATAAAATGAAGGGTCTGAATTAGATGACCTTGGTTGCTTCTTTTGGAGGTGAGTAAGAGAAGACCTGATTTTTGAGAATTTTCATATATTACTACTTCTATGTACTTAAAGTGGCCTTCTTTTTACACCTCTCAAAACTTTTCTTTTTCTGGGTACGGATCTATTAGTTCTTCAAAACTTCCTCTACCAAGGAAGATGGAGAACTATCTACAATTTGTAGTCTTAGAGGGTTGTAGACTTAGAGGGACATTGAGAGGTTAAGTAACTTTCTTGTGGTCACACAGGAAGCGGTCAGAAGCAGAGCTTAAACCCTGGTCTTTCTGACATCAAGGCTTACCCTCTATCTTCTATGTCATGCCTCTAGGATATATGATAATGATGATGATATTATGTTTGGACATTTCAGAAAAAGAAGATACCTAAGTTGTCCAGAATAAATGCGGTATAGTGGAAAGTTTCCTGGACCTAGGGTCAGGAAAGACTTGTTCCAGTGCATCCTCTGACACTTTCCAGCTACGCATCCGTAGGCAAGAAACTTAGACTCATATAGCCTCAGTTTCCTCATCTGTAAAATAGAGATAACACTATCCACAGTTGCTGCCTTGCAGATTTGTTTGGAAGACCAAGTGAGAGAATGTATGTAAAACTTTGCCAACCTGACATCATTATATACAAAAAAATCAGTTCTTATTGTTACTGGAAAGTCAAGGAGAATGATACTTGAATGTATGTTCTGTGGCCTCCGGGTGATGGTTGGTTTGCTAAAGTGAAGAGGAGAACTCCTTCCACAACTTTGGGGGTGAAATTTGCAATAACAGCTCAATATTGACATCACTCTATAAATTTAATCGAGTTCAACAAACCTTTGTTTAAGCATCTACTATGTTCAAAGCTCAATGCTAGGTACAAGGACAAAGACAAAAAAAAAATGTCTCTGCCCTCCAGGAGCTTACATTCTCTACTGGAGCCTGCTTCTCAAAAGACTGTATCTTTATACTCCTTTCTTGCCTTTTTTTAGTTTTCAGGAAAATGTTCCTTTTTACTCATTCTCTTAGTGTTTCTCCTCCTTCCCCCTAAAATTACCTGACAGGGATGTATGGGATGTTCAGGGAGGACTGGCACCTCCGGTGTGAGAGCTTGCCAAGCCCTTTCAGGGCTGCTCACTCACCTTTGGTATCCACCTGTCACCCAATTCTCACCTATGAGTCCAAGTAGCTGCAGCATGTGCAGCAACCACATCCTGGTAGATGTGCTAAACCAGGTGGGAGTAGCCAATGAGCTTCAAACCTGTTAGTGTTTGGGGATTGCTTACCCCAAACATATGAACACTCCTCCTGGAAGAATGGGAAGATGAGAACAATTTGTTCCAATGGCCACGAAGATGATTGAAGCAAGTGCTATGGAACTCGGAGAGCTTGGCAAGACATTGAAGACACTAAGGTCATCTACTGCATCCTGGGCCATCACCAGTCATCCTGACTTTTGTCTTGACACTGGATTTTGATGACTCTGAGAGAAAGTGAGGCTGCCGACTGGGCACAACTCGGCTTCACTTAATTCTAGCTCAAGTGCAAGTCAAGACATCACTCATCATGATGTCATCAGTCTTTTCAAAAATGAAGGAACAACAACAACTTGACAAGAAGTATCTTCCATCCATTCTGAATTTATCCTGTAAGCTTCCTGAAGGAGAGACTTTGCCTTTTCTTTGTATCCTTACCACTTAGCAAAGTGCCTGGCACATAAATGCTTAATAAATGCTTGTTGATTGATGGTTCTTAGAATCATATGATCCTGAAGGGTTGATAAGAGGCCACTTAATCGATTCCCCAGCTTGAATCATCTCAGAGGTGAGGCTCTGCGCAGTGCCTTACACATAGGTGCCCAGTAAAGACTTGCTAAAAGAATGAATAAATGAATGCATCCACTCTATTTTAAAAGACCTTCAGAAAAGATGGTAGCCATTTTTGGTGGCCATCTTTTGCAGCTATTGCATTTTTTAATAACCACTCCTTGGAAAGGTTTCTTTCTACCTAACAGAGATCCCTCAAGCAACTGCATAAGCCCACTTCATTCTTTTACTTGGCACTCTGGAGATGAAGAAGAGTTCTTACATCCTGCTTTAAGCAGCTTCATGTATTCAAAAATAGTAATTATGAAGCCGGCTCTTAGCTTTCTTTTTTTCTAGTTAAGTACTTCCTGTTTCCTTATTTTCTTTTCTTTCCTTTTGTCTTCTTTCTTTCTTTTTTTAAAAATACTTGTTCTAAGATCTTATTTTTTCATCTTTTCAATATTTTCCTGGCCTGGTCCTCTGAACACTCTCTACATGATGAATCATCATGAGTTTGGAGCCCAGGAATGGATACAGCACCTTACTGAGGATCTAACCAGAGCTGAGTATAATGAAATCATTTCCTCCCTGCCTTCCCTGCCTCTTCCCCCGCTCCCCTCCCCCCACACCTTGTTCCTTGTTTTGCTATTTTTCATTGGCTCATTTCAGGCTCTTATATATAACAGAAATACCTTCTAGATTCACTTTGAACTTGTACTTGTCAGCATTTAGTCATCTTGACAAGGAAACCGTTGGATATTTGTCTGGTGACCTGAGGGGCAACCTGATATCTTTGTACTCTTATAGGTGAAAAAGACAGCAGTGGTATACAAGCATCCTTCAAAATTCTGCCTTCATGATCTGGAATCATAGGAATTTTCCCAGCCCCCATTTTGTAGAGTGTATCCAATGTCAGAGATATTATTTTTTTCTGTTATTTTTCAACTCTCATTTTATCTATTCTGGCATTTTGTTGTGATTTTTGAAAACTTAATTTATGTCTGGTTATAAAACTAAGGCCTTTGAATCTGTACAGTGCCTTATTAAGACTGTATATTTTTATTTATAGAATTTATGTATAACCTGAAGTTTGAAACTGGTAAATTTGCATAAGACTCTCCTCAGGGGTAGAGAATGATTCCTGGAAGCTGTGTGTGCCTACTTGAGGTTGAGTTGGCTTCAGAGCTTTGGGAAAGAGAATAATAATAATAACAGCAGCTAACATTTATATAGCACTTCCTATGTACTAGACATTATGCTAACAGCTTTAAATTATTATCTCATTTGACCTTTATGAAAACCCTTGGAAGGAGGTGCTGTTATTATCCCCATTTTACAGATGAGTAAACTGAGGCACACAGGGATTTGTCATCTTCTTTTCTACTTCACTCAAGAGGAAACTCCCCGAAGTCTTAGGGGACTTGAAGTTGAAACACATTGAGTTACCAGCTCCTCTATTTTTCTGCCTTATGAAGTCTTCTTTCCTTCTCCTAGTTTCTTGTTGAAGAGGGTCCAGAACTGATCATGTGCTCTCCTAAAGCAAGAAAGAAGAGAGTTTGTCTTCTCCCAGGCTCTTAGATCAATGCTATTCCTCATGCAATGTTGAGTCATCATTCTCTCCACCAATGAGGAGAGTCTTATGCAAATGATTCAGACTTGAGCCCTGGGTTACATATATAATTAAGAATTAAGAATAAATATCAAGAATTTATATTTCCTTCAATATTTCTTATTGGCCTGTCATCTTTGACAAAGGTGTGTCAGTATGAAGGATCTCTAACTTCATTACCATTCTCAGTGTAGGAAGTCCTCCACCTATGTGAATGCCAATTATCAAGATTATGAAATGACCAAAATTATATTGTTTTTTACTTGTCTTGCCTAACTTGGTTTTCTTTTCTTGTCCTGGATGAAAAAGCTAATGATATAAAATAGAGTTTTTCATCCTTAGAGTAGCATAGTGGGAACAAACTCTATCCTGAGAATTGGGAGAGGGAAGGGAAGGAAATAAACATTTATATAGTGCCTTCTGTGTGCCAGGCACTGCACTAAATGCTTTTTTACAATTATTATCATTTTTGAGTCTCACAATAACCCTGGTAGGGAAGTGCTATTATTACCCCCATTTTACAGATGAGGAAACTGAGGCAAACAGAGGTTAAAGTGACTTGCCCAAAGTCACACAGCTAGTTAGTGTCTGAGACCAGATTTGAACTCAGGTCTTCCTGACTATAAGCCCAGTGCTCTATCCACTCCATTACCAGCTGCCTAGGGGCATAATTATAACCTCTTTTTAGAATCAGAGTTTTTGGAATTTCAAAGTTCCTTTGAGGGCCCTTTGAAGTTGTCTAGTGCAATCCCCTCATTTTCCTGATAAGGTCCATGGAAGTAAACCCAGTTTTCTAACATTCTCCAGCTAATTGGAACCACAGAATTCAGGGGCCAGAATTCAGGTCTCCAACCTCCTGGCAAGTGCTGTTTTCCATTCTACTGAGTTGCTTCATCTTTTTGCCCATATATGACTTCTGCATCCTCTTGCAATTGTTCAGCTCTTTTTGGCAGGCCTCTAAGTGAATTCTGTTGGTTCTTAATATCCCAGCAACAAATCTTAGTCTTCAGTAAATATAATGGATTCCATTCTCCCCAGGTCATTTCCCAGGAGTAAGTTCAGTGCTCAGGGTTCTAAAGAGACACCACTTAGTGCATTGTTGGTGCAATGAAACAGGGGGAGCTTGGTGGCACGAGATAGTTAATATGCCCACTTACTTATTGCCAGAGTTACTTAATGGGAGTGACCCTGGTAGCAGGGATAGGGAAGAATATGGCTCAACTACTAATGTTCCTTGTTTATAAACTTCCTGCATATTATATTATCTCTACAGCAAAGTTCTTCTTTGGCCAAAAACAATTTTCAAAACATTAAATCCTGGATGATTCAGACTTGCAACAGAGACCAGCATTATGCCCGGGATAGATACTTTTGTCTGCTGCTTCTACTAGATTATTTCAGGGGAAATTGCCACTCCTGTTGCTGAGGAACTAACAGTTTGTAGGATTATGGCAGATCCCTTTGCTAATGCCTCATCTACCAAGCACTTTATCAGTCTGTCCTCAGAGAATTGTATCACTGTAAAAGCCAAAACTTGCATATTAGGTTTTATAAATAATGGAAAATAAGTGAGTAAGTGAGACAACAATGCCAGGGGCAGAAAGCACACTTCTTGGAGCTTTTAGAAAGACAATTGTTGAAGCCCATGTTAAAATGTTGAACTTTCCTAAATTAATGTATTCTCTTAAAATCAATCATCATTTCTTTATAGATTCAACAACAACAACAACTTTTAAACTCAGAACTGTGGGGATAGTGTCTGCAATAATGATTCACACATACATAGTTTGCAAAGTGCTTTGTATACATTATCTCATTTGTACCTCATGATAACCCTGTAATTATTGTCTCCATATTTCAGGTGAGGAAAATGAGACAGAGAGGGGTTAGGTGACTTGCCCACAGTCATATAGCTAGGAAATGTCTGAGGTTGCATTTGAACCCAGGTGTTCTTGATTTTGCATTCTACACTGTACCTCACTGATCAGATAAACCAGCTTTCATTTCCCTATACCTTATTCCTCACAGCTGCTATTTAAGACCTTCTCTACTCAGGACTCCAGTTCTTCTCCCTTCCCTGTCAGCAGATGCTC
Organism: Vombatus ursinus; assembly: GCF_900497805.2. Lineage (NCBI taxonomy): Eukaryota > Metazoa > Chordata > Mammalia > Diprotodontia > Vombatidae > Vombatus > Vombatus ursinus. The sequence continues at coordinate 8,862,926 of NW_020954610.1, read as the reverse complement.
AGAGTGTCCTACATTACCAAGTAGAATGAGGCCATACAAGACTAGCTCTCTCATCTTCCCTTCAGTTCTCACAAGCTCTCAGGGTCATCACCCACATTCTCCTTGCCAAAATTACCCACTCCATTTCTGCTCAGAGTGCCCTACTATCTTATGGACCTTATGGACCTTACTCTACAATCATTCTTTCTCAGTCAGTCAATAAGCATTTATTAAGCTCTTCCTATCAATAAATAAGCATTTATTAAGCACCTACTATGTGCCAGGCACATATGCTAAGCACTGGCAAAAGACGGCTCACAGAGCTCACAATCCAGTAGGGAGACAACCAACAAATACATATATACAAACAAGCTATATATAGGATAAGTAGGAAATAATTAATACAGAGAAGACACTAGAAGCAGGGTGCTTCTGGGGACTTTCTCCATCTCTACCTGCTTCTTCCTCTCTAACCACAAACATGTTCTTCCTTTAAGATTTGGTCCTATTTTTCCTTTCCTCACCTCAAAACACCTAAAATGAGTAATCTCTTCTGCCTAGTCATGGTCTCTTACTCATTCACCACCCTTGAATTTCTTGCAATTTGGCTTCAATTGTCCCCACTCTACTGAAATAGCTCTTTCAAAGGCCACCAGTAACCCTTAGTTGACAAATCTAATGGTTTTTTCTCCATTCTCTTCCTCCTTGACACTTTGTTCAATATTTTGCACTATTGACTTTTTTCTTTGTTTGTAAATTTTATTCTGAACTTAAGAAATAAAACAAGCATTTCCATAACATAGTGAAATTTAAAAAAGATGACTACACATGAAACTGCAAATCTATTATGTACAACTTGCCATTCCTTTTAAATATATAATAAAACTATCACATAACTTTCTTTTTTTTCTTTTTAATTTTTTTCTTTTTAATTCCCTCTCCTTCCCCTAAGATGGCTACCATTAGACACAAATATGTATACGCATGTAAAATCATTCCATACATGCTTCCATTTATCAGTTCTTTTTCTGGATGCAGATAGCGTCTTCCGTCGTAGGTCCTTTGTAGTTAATTTGGGTATTTATAATAGCCAAAATGACTTAGTCACTCAAAGTTGTTCTCAAAACAATATTGCTGTTACTGTATACAATGTTCTCTTGGTTCTGCCCCATTTTGCTCTTCATTATTTTGTGCAAGTCTATCCATGTTTATCTAAGATCACCGAGCTCATCACTTCTTATAGCACAGTAGTATTCCATCAGGATCCTATACCATAACTTGTAGTCATTACCCAATTGACAGATATCCCCAGGTTCTTTCTTTTCCTGGCTTCCTTGCTACTTGCTTTTCTACCTCTCTGACCTATCTTCTTGGTCTCTTTCCCTGATTCATCTTCTCACCTGCTAATTGTGGATTTTTCCCAAGGCTCTTCTTAGTCCTCTTCTTTTGTTCTTCTATATTCTTTCTTTTGGCAATTTCATCCTTTCCCATGATTTTAATGGTATGCAGATGACTTCCAGATCTATGAACCTAATCTAATTTCTTTCTTGGGTCCCATATTTTGAAATGTTTACTGGGTATCTCTAACACAAAGTTCTACTATAAAGCTCAATACGTCCAAAATTTAATGCATCATCTTTCTTTCCTAAATCTTTCCCCTCCTTACCTTAGAACTCATTCTGTATGTGTCTCTCCCAGTCTCTGTCTCTTTGTCTCTGTCTAATGGTACATCATCCTCTCAGTTCCCTGGGTTTAAAACCTTAGGATCAACAATTGATTCCAAATGGACAATGCCAAAGTGCTACCCACCTCCTGACAGAGAGGTGATAGACTCAAGCTGCAAAATGAGATATGCATGTTTGGCCAAGGCCAAAATGCAACTTTATTTTGCTTGACTATGCATATTTGTCACAAGGATGTTTTTTTTTTTTAATTTTGTTTGTTCAGTTTGGGGTAGGAGGTAGGAGGGAGAGAGGAGATAGGGATAGGATGCCCTCTCAGATGTATATAGCTTCTCTGTATATATTAGTTTGCAGGGTGTCTCCCCCATTAGAGTGTAAGCTCCTTGAGGGCAGGGACTGTCTTTTGCCTCTTTTTGTATCCCCAGCACTTACCACAGTACCTGGCACATAGTACTCAGTTAACAAATGTTTATTGATTGATTGAAATGAGGAGGGAATAGAAGGAAGGCCAGAATGAAACACAGACAAGCAGGACAGCTTTGAAAGTTGTATGTTGAATTTATCATATACTTAGAAAGAAAAGTCAGTTTTACAAAAGACATTCACAACTTTAGTATGATCCTCTCAGAATAAAAAATAAGATAAAAGAGGGAGAAATAAAGAAATGTTAGGATCCTCTTTGACTCTTTTCTCTCCCTTATAACTAGTTGCCAAGCATTGTCAGTTCTCTTTTTTTTTTTTCAGGTAGTTGGGGTTAAGTGACGTGCCCAGGGTCACACAGCTAGTAAGTGTCAAGTGTTTGGTCTGAGGCCGGATTTGAACTCAGGTACTCCTGTCTTCAGGGCCAGTGCTCTATCCACTGCGCCACCTAGCTGCCCCTTGTCAGTTCCATCTTGACAATATCTTTTGTGTCTATTCCCTTCTCTCTACTCATACTATTAACATATCATCCCTTGCCTAGGCTACTATAATAACCTGGGCTTTTGTAATAACTGGCCTCTGTCTTCTTCTTCCCTATCCAATCCACCCTTATTGCAAGGGAAAATTAGGGGAGTGCAGGGGTAGTGATAAAGATACTAAAAAAAAAAAAGAAGAAGAAGAAGAAGAAGAAGAAGAAGAAGAAAAAGTCAAAAGGCTCAATGAAACGTTTTTTTAAAAATCCACAGAATAGAGTAGAAAGTTCAGAAGGAGACAGAGACAAGCAGGATAGTGTTTGTTCAAACTACTCATTAAATTTGAAATGTGAAAAAAACTCAGCTTTATGTAGTGGATATTCATGGTTTTACCTGCAGTCCTTTTTTTTCTGTTCTTTGCATAGAGAAATATTCTTTGCTGTTGTTTGTCAAGTTCACAATAATAAAAAGGAAACCTTAAAAAAAATTATGTTGGTTTCCATCTCCAGAGCCCTAGCACAGTGAATATAGCAGGAGCTTCAAAAATATTTTAATTGAATTTAAATCTTGGTCAACATAACAGATTACTTTGTTTCATTCCTATTCTTTCACTTTTTCTAACACAAAGAGACCTTTTTTCCCTTCACAGAACATTCTAGCGCAGAATACTGGTACCTTTTTAGTATGAGTTGGGTGGGAGACATGGAGAGTTAAAGAGATTAGGTAACTTTCCTTCTAGAATATAAACAACATGAGCCTTTATACACAGGTTCATGTATATATTTACATACACACACGCCATCTTCATATTTTATCTTTTTGAATTTTTCTAACCAAGCAGCCTCACTTTGGCTGTTTGCCAGATTGGCCTTTTTTGGAAATTTATGTCAAGTTATACCTTGGGATATTTGCAAACCCCTGTACCCTACTGCAAAGGTGACTCATTTTATAACCACATAGTTTTTATTTCCAGTATACTTTATGGTATGTCCCACTTTTTCTTTTGTCACGTGATTATTTTTCCATGATTCATTCAATCCACAAGCATTTATTAAGTATTTACTATATGCCAGGACTGGGCTAGCCACTAGAGATACAAAGGTGAAGAAAGAAACCATCTAAAAGAGCTTACGTATTCTTCCTCAAGTTTATTCCACCATCTATCTTTAATCCACTCTTACTTTGAATCATCCTATCAGAGTTGTTTTTAGTTGCTATGCAGAGAAAGGACCGAAGGGCTCTAAATCATCATGGAGACTGTTCTTTCATTCCAAAGGGCATTTGAGGTGACTAGAACACTTTCAGAAAACCAGGTGCACACTATAGCACTACCCAGTGCTCTGCCTCCAAGCTGATTTGTTTTACTTCTTAGAGAGGGAAAACAGAAAATCACCTTTTTGATTAAGGGTCCCATAGATCCAGAGAAGAATGCATCTCAGAGCAGATCTTTTAGTAGTGAATCCTAAATTGTAGCAGACCATTAGCTAAAGACCGTACTATGCACAGCTCCCATGTTCTAGGTCAGGGGCAGAGAAGATTGTTAAACAATGGAAAGTGCTACCAAGGGAAATTGCAGAATTCTCCCCTGTGGTCTTTAAAAAATAGGACAGATGCTACCAGTGTGAAATGAGGATGATGTAAGAGTAGACCTGGCTGGAGGCAAGGATATGGACTAGATAACATCTCAAGGTCCCTTCCATCCTTCTGCTTCCATTAGATTTCTTCTTGGTGATTGGCTCTGCTTATGAAAGCCCGAGCATGGCTATATTAATACCATGGTTTCTCATGTATTCAGTCAGACAAATATGCTGGCTGCTGTGTAGAATATAGAAGCTGACATAGAGTTCCAGCCTAGTGAGATTTATCTGAAGCATGAATGGGGCAGCTAGGTGGTGCTGTAGTGGATAGGGTGCCTATCGTGAAGTAAGGAAGATTCATCTTCCTGAGTTCACATCTGGCCTCAGACACTTACTAGCTGTGTGACCCTGGGCAAGTCACTTACCTCCGTTTGCCTCGGTTTCTTCATTTATAAAATGAACTGGAGAAGGAAATGGCAAACCACTCCAGGATCTTTGCCAAGAAAACCCCAAACGGGGTCACAAAGAGTCAGATGCAATTGAAAACAACTGAACGATAACAAAAATGAATTAGATACGCTGATAAAATGCAAATATGGAAAGGAAATGAGAGTGCATTCATAAGAAAAACTGTGACAAAGAAGAATCATAGCTATACCTATAAGGTCATCTAGTCCAGTCCCCTCTCATTTTATTGATGAGAAAATTGACAATGAGAGAGGTGAAGGGACTTAGATAAGATCAGACAGTAATTAAATTACATGGCAGGAATTCAAATCAAGGTCTTCTAACGCTAGCTCCAGGGAGCTAACCATTACACCACACTATCTTCTGATGTTTACCAGGAATTCATCAGCATTGATCCTGATAAATTCTTTACTTACTTATTTATATTTCTTAAGACATCAAGTACTAAACATTTAATCAAATTCATGCTAAACTTTGTGTTGATTACATTGAACATGATATTAATGTATATCACACATCATGTTACTCTATTTTGAAAGGACATTGATAAGCTGAAGAAGGCCAAAGGAGGACATCCAGGATAATGAAGGGCGTTTGAGTCCATTCCATATGAAGACCAATTAAAAGACCAAAGTGTTTATCTTACAGAAGAAAAGACTAATGAAGAACATGATAGAGAACATGTCTTCAAGTATTTGAAAGGATGACTGTTATTGATAACAATAACAGCTAGCCTTTGTACAGGACTCAAAGATTTGTAAAGTACTTTACAAACATCTCATTTTATTCTCATAACAACTATGGGAGTTTGTTATTATCCCCATTTGACCAGTGAGGAAACTGAGGTAGGCACAGGTCAATTGACTTGTCCACTGGGGTAGAACTAGGAGAAATAAGTGAAAGTTGCAAAGAGGCAAATTTAAACTTTATATAGGGAAAAACTTATTAATATTTAAAGCTATCCAAAAGTGGAATAGGCTCCCCCCTCAGGAATGGATGATCATTTTCCAGCTTGTTGAATAGATGGCAGCGGGAATTTGTTTTAAATATATGTTGGATTAGATGGTTGCTGAAGTCACCTCCAGCTCTGAAATCCTTTGATTCTGTTGTTACCACAGATGTTTATTTTTAAGGAACCACAAGAAATAAAACAAAGTACTTCATTTCTCAAAAATAAGTAAATAAATAAAATTGCACCAGATTTCTTAGAGGGAAAATCTAGAGTAATAGTTAATTAGCAATGTGATGTATCAGTAAGTATGCTAGAGTCCTGAAAAACAGATGATGAAACATGTTTCCCTTTTCTCTCTGTAGAGAGGCAGAGAATTACTGGGTGTAAAATATGGCATAATGTTGTCAGATTGGCCTCCATATTGGTTAGTCTTATTTTGGTGGTGGGAAAGGGAGATACAAGGGAGGTTTCAAAGGGAGAGGGCCCATATGAGGAAATGAATGAGGTGTACAAACAAGAGTAATTAATAGGAGTTTAATTTTTTTTTAATTAAGAGAACAAATGAGCACTGGGTATGGATTCAAGTTAGACTTTGATTTGAATTTAACCACTGATATCATCAGTGAGACTTTTTCCTTTTCTCTAAAATGGGAATAAAAATACATAGCAGCAAATCTAGTTGTGAGGATCAAATGAGATAATGATGCAAGATTCCTTTGTAAATATTAAGGTGCAATATAAAAGCCAACTAATACTATTCTGAAATTATTGCAGTATGAGGAAACTTTTCTAATTAAAAAAAATGTGGATCTCCCCTCACATGACAGTAACTACCATCATGAAATATTTTCTCCCTGTACTATTGGTATCAATTGATTGAGAAAGTACATGCTGGCAAAAAGTTATCCTGAATTCGGAAAAACTTTTAGAAGAATTTGCATTTTGGTAAAAACAATAATATCTATATATATTTGAATAATAGTACTACATTCTTATACTTTTGAGACATATTTATTCGGTCTACAGAGATGTGCTTTCTTATATATGATACAGTCACTTAATGAGATGGTTTTGTATTCCTGGCCCTGTTGCCATAATTCTGCAGCTCCCCAGAAGTTGGCCCACAGGATAAGTACTGCTGATTTAGGTATTAGAACAATCGGTCACATTGAAAGTAACAAGAACCACAATAAATCTGTTATTTAAAAGACATAGTTCACCTACTATGAAAATACCCTCTATATTTATAAATATTCAAATTTAATTCTGCTCTCTTCCTAGAGTATGAGGGGAAAGGGACAAAAATAGAATTAGAATAGTTCTTCTCCATAAAACCCAGACCATACTACCACCTACTCAGCTCCACAGATAGATTCCCTCTCCCTGAGTTGGTGGCGACTACCTCTAGCTCTAATGCATACTATTCAGTTAAAAAAAACCAACCCAATAACATTTATTAAGTAACAATTTGATGTCAGGTACAAGGATAGGTTCTGGGGATGCAGAATAAAAAAATTTGGTTTCAGTCCTCAATTATCTTAAGAGGCCGGATATGACATGCATATGATTAGGTATACAGGATAGAGGGTGATAGGGGAAAGGAGAGATCCAGATAAAGTGCTCTGAGAAAATGTGAGGAAAGAAGACAACATTTTCAACTGGGGAAATCAAAAAGGCTTTGTGGTGAAGGTCACACCCAAGCATGGCTTTGAAGGAAATGAAGGGTTTTAACAGCTAGAGATGTAAAAGGAGCATGATCCAGGAAAGGGAGATGGCCAGTGCAAGACTGAGATCAGAGATTGAGATCAGTGTGCCTAGAACAAAGACTGCACGCAGGAGAGTCTGGGAAAGGGGGAGATGGTATCCAGGAAGATGATGAATGTTGTGAAACAGTGCAAAGAGGTCAAGAAGAATTAGAAATGAGAAAAAGACTGTTTGATTTAGCAATTAAATAACTATTAGTTACCTTAAAGAAAATGGATTTCATCAAGTGGTACAGCCAAAACCTGGATTCTAAAGAATTGAGAAATTAGAAGAAGTAGTGGGAAGGAGCACAGGAGTTTTTAGATGTTTGGCTGCCAAAAGTAGAGATATAAGGTGATTACTACTAGAGGAAATGACAGAGTCAAAGGAAGGTCTTTTCAAAGACAGAATGTGTCTAGGCATTTTTGTGGGCAGAAGGGGAGGATCTAGTAGGTAAAGAGTGATTGAAATTACAAAGATGATCCGAAGGGGAAACTCAGGTGGATAATATGGGAGAGGACAAGATTAAGGACAAAAGAAGGGTTGGCTTTGGCCAGAACAGGGGAACCTGGGGCCTCAAGGCCTCATGTGGCCTTCTAGGTCCTTAGGTGCAGCCTTTTTTTTTTTTTCTTTGCTTTTTGGTGAAGTAATCTGGGTTAAGTGACTTGCCCAGCATCACACAGCTAGTAAGTGTTAAGGGTCTGAGGTCTGATTTGAACTCAGGTCCTCCTGACTCCAAGGCCAAAGTTCTCTATCCACTGTGCCACCCAGCTGCCTTCTAGGTGCAGCCTTTTGACTAAGTCAAACTTTTACAGAACAAATCCTTTTATTAAGGGGATTTGTACTGTTAAGTTTCCATTCAGTCAAAGGGCTGCACTTAAGGACCTAGAGGGCCACATGTGGCCTCGAGGCCACAAGTTTCCCACCCCTGGGGCGGGAGAACTACTTCTTCCTCTAAGACTGAAACAAAGGAGGAGAGAATAGGGGATGATGTGGAAAGTATATGAAGTACAGATCCCAGAGAAGAGAAGTTATGATGAATTACTTCAGCTTTCTCTATAAAGGTGACAAGGTGCTCTGTTGAAAGGAAGGAGACACTCAGGAGAGAAGAGAGAACTGATATAGTGGAGTTTGGTAAAGAGTCAATCAGGGAAAAATAAAAGGGCTATATGGTATAGCAGTGAGGGTCCAGTTGAGACAACACAACATACATTTGTCCCTGGGGAAGGGATGAGATCTGTTCTGTTAGGCCCTAATGGACAGAACTGGGAGCAATGGGTACAAGTTTCAGAGAGGGAAACTTAGACTCGACGTAAGGAAAAACTTCCTAAAAATTAGAGCTGTCCAAAAGGAGAATGGGTGGCCTTGAGAGTTGGTGGGTTCCCCTGAGTTGGAGGTCTTCATGTAGCAGATATGTTTGTTACTTGGTTGGGTATGTTGCAGTGGTGATGACTTTCTTGCCCAGGTTGGACTAGATCGTCCCTGAGATTCCTTATAGCTATCAAATTTTGTGATTCTGTGATATACTTGGATAGAGTGAATTTTGAAGAAGAGATTGCTGAGTGACGATATCTAGGGAAAGACATGGAAGTGGCACTGAAGGGCAAGGAACACGTCCACTGTTCCTCTTGGTTCGGTGTGAAGAAAGTTGGAGAGAAGTCGCATACTCTGCTCTGGAGAGTGTGACCAAAGAGGCAGAGCCAGTTGAAGATGCTAGATGGTAAGCAGGAGCATTTCCCTCCGAGAGAGTGGGACTTCTTAGAGGAGGGACAGAGAGAGCACTGTGAGAGAACTAAACACCTTCTGGGAGAAGGATATCGAAAGGAAAGAAGAAAGAGGACACTGAAAGTCAGAAAGACCCATTCACCCATCCTGCTACGTTAGCCTTCCTTTAATGAAGCTTTCTGCAATGTTACTCTCCTGGTCAAAAGCCTTCATTGGCTCTTTATTTTTTGAGCATATCAAATTCAAATTCCTCCATTGGCCTTTCAAGGTGTGGGGTCCTGATTGAGAAAAAGCCCTAAAATACAGTAATAAGTGAAAAGCCATAAAAATTTAAACTCTGTGAAAGGTGGAAGTGCAGACATGGTGACTTGTTTACCATTTTATTTTAGACACTGAGTCAAACTTAAGATACTATGATTTTTGAAAACCAAAACAAGATATCGTGACCCATATGTGACTAGTGCATGATCTACACGCAAACTTATGTTTGGGCATAACATTGGCTTAACTCCCAAGCTCGTTACTAAACAGAAAACCAGAAATATCCACCAATCAGTAGTGATGCACTCCTCCAGCTCCTCCTGCTTTTGTCTGTAATTACCACAGGGATTTCTGGGGCTCTTTGTAGGGATCCATGGAACTGTCTAGCTGCTGCCTCAGACTGAAGATTGACCATTTGTAAATATTCATAATGATTGATTAAACTACTACCTATAATCAATCTTGAGCTCCTCGGCCTCTTTATTTGGTATCAAAAGAACACTCCACAGTTATGGGGGTTCCCCAGCTATGGAAATTTCAGACCTTACATAAGGCTTTCTATAATCTGGTTGCACACACTCTCCAATATAATCTTACATCTTACAACTCCTCAACATATTCCTTTGTTTTTAATCAACCTCCTCAGGGTCTCACAAAATACTATGTTCATGGTGCAATGACTCATGTTGTTCTTGTCCTATGAAATGCTCTTCTTTCCCCTCTTTCTATCCAAATCCTATCATTCTGACTATTCTAGGAACCATCAATCTCCCTCTCTGGTAAGGTTCTGGAGTACTTATAGCATTTTCCATATAACTGAGTAATTAATTAGAGTCTGCTTTGTATGTTTGTCACTGGATAAGCAGCTGCCCCAGCTGGTTGATATGGTCCTTGAGGTAAGCTCCTGTATGTCCCGCAGTGCCTAGCATAAAGCTAGACTTATTATATCAAGGTTATGCATTGAACCTATGATTTCATTGTTTTAGAGAACACACTCTAACAATTCAGATCAGCACCTTCTGTCCAAATTAGACAGTTGCTTCAAGTACTCAGAGGTCATCTGCCCAGTCACTTGGCTAGTATGCATTAAAGGTACAACTTGAACCCAGGTCTTCCTGCCTTGAAACTGACTTCTTATCCCCTACACAATACTGTCTCTTTCCTGCTAGGTGTTTTATAAATAGATATACCCTGAGGCACTGATTGATTGGATGGAAAGGGACCTGAAAAGAGATGTGAGAGTCACTGAAAGCCAAATTATGCCTAGAGCCAGCTCTTTCTTCCTGAATTCTCAGCTTCTGGCCCTTGGCCAATGAGAAGATTTTATTACAAACTGCTAATATTCAATGCATCTGCCAACAAGGAAGTAACACAGGGATTGTATTACTGAAACACAGCTGGATTGTGACCTTCTTGTGGGCAGGGAAGATGTCATTATTCATTTGTGCTTTATTGGGTCTAGTAATATGTTACAACATTAGGTATTATTAGATTAATACTTGTTGATTTATTGATAAACAAGAAAATCCTCTTGTAAGTGTAGGGAGACAGTGAGTTTTTCACTGGCCAGAGCACAAGAGCTCTGAGATCTTACTGACCTACTGATACATATGCATAAGGTCAGAGATGCCTTTTAGGTGTGTGGAGAACAATGACCTTGCTTTTTATTTGTTTGTTTGTGTTAAAAAAAATATATACACACTAAATCAGTGATTATCTTGGGAATGTCAAACTTCAAAGTAGATAGATATCTGTAACCAAGCAGTGATGCTACTCAGATGTGGAGATTGAGGGTGGGGGTGTGAGGAGACTTAATTTTAGCCTGTGGGCAAGCTTTCTGGCTTTCTTTAGCTAGGTGTGGTTACTCTGACTAAATCTCTTGGGGAAAGATTCTATCCACTATATCCTATCGGCCTAGAGAAGGAAATAGCAGGCATGTGAACCCTGAAACTGTAGTAGAAAGACTACACACCTAAAAGTTGTGTGCCACAATGAGTTCATCTAAGACACTGGGAAAAATACCCACATACCTAATGTGCCTAGGAGCCACCAGCAATCATCATGAGACCAAGAGGGACCAATAGAGTAATGGTCCCAGTGGAGACACACACACTTTGGGAACATGCCAAGTGAGAGTAGCATGATGACATCGCCAAAAGACATAGATTGTCCTGTAGTATTACTGGCATGCATTGCTCTTCCACACATGTGCCCTGATCACACATGTTCGCAAAATTTGTGCAACTCATGAATTATTCGTATGCATAACTCACTCTTCCCACTGATGATTTCTGTATTTGTGACATGGAGGAAATGTTCTTTTGCGACCGTTATCACCAAACTGTTATTCTAAATGTTTTTACTTTGAACTAATTATGTCTTCTGGCTGACTATGACATTCTTCTTTGGAACTCTCTCCCATGCCCTGTCACTTCCTTCCCCCCACTCCCTTCAACTTGTCAGCTTCCTTTTTTATGTTGTCTTTGTCCATTAGATCATAAGCTCCTCCAGGGCAGGGACTTTTATTTGTGTTTGCATCCCTAGTGCTTAACACAGTGCCAGGCACATAGAAGGTGCTTAATAAATGTTTATTGATTGACTAATGAAAAGGTAAACATATTAGTGAGGGCTCAGGAACTATAAGGTTTTGTGTGAATTAGGGCCCCCAAATTACACTAAATTTGAGATAGAATATTTGGGGCCCCCACTTATAAGGGGAGCATCCCAAATACTACATAAGCATAATTACCAGATCTGCCCTTGGTATACTGATAACAGGCCCATTTGGTGCTCAAGTATTTACTGTGTTTGTATATAACTGTGCTCAAGTATTTACTTCACCTCCTGGTTTCATCTTCTTTTCTAACTTCTTTACCCCTTCCTACCTCTTCTAACCCCCTTTCTTCAGCTAATATACGTATTTATGACCCAGTTCTGATTTGACATTCATTTCAGTTTGATCAGTGAGCCCTAAGACCTATTAATTCTGACAATCATTTGATTTAGTTTGGGTCTAGCTGTGGCTTTAGTCAAAACTATAAAACAATATTGTTTTTAGTACTTTACAGCTAAAAACCTTCCAATACAACTGAGTACCCAGGCAAGTAAGGCCCTCCACTAACCATGGTTGTTGGCCTAGCAGGTACCCCTCCCTTTTCCATCTCTTTTCCTGAGAGAAAGCTACTCTATCCTAAGTTCAATGAATGGGGCCTCCTCACTTTAGAAATGCTGGAAAGTTGTATCTACACTTCACTATCACCACAACAATAATTGCAACCCTTGCTGGGAATTTGGAAATTTGGAAATTTGGAATTTGAAAACCTTCTTACTGCCGCATGTGGAGGCACTATCTATTCTGCCCTACTTCACCAAAACAGATGGGAAAACCACCAATGCCTCAGCTCTCTGAAACCATCAACTGCCCATACACCAGGTTTCACAGTGCTAGGAACCTGTCTAGGACCATAGTTTTAGATACCAGGACTAGCTCAGAGTAAGAGCCTCAGAAACCTTTAGTCAGATCAGACCTGACCTGATACTCCATTTTACCTGGTAATGTAGTATGAGATGTTTCCTTGACCTTGAGTGGAAGCCCAGTCAGCTAGAACATCCCCCTTTAAAAAAAAAAAAGTATTTTTATTCTGAACTTGACAAACACACAAACATACAAAATAGGCACTTCTTTATACAAGGTAAACAGAAAAAAGTATTATACATGAAACTTCAAGTCTTTATATGTACAACTTGCTTCTCTTTTATATAGATAGATAGATAGATAGATAACTGAACCTGCAGCTTTCAAAGCTGTTCTGTTCATCTGTGCTTCTTTCTGGCTTGCCTTCTGTTCTCTTCATATTTTTAATGCCTCAATGTCTCTCCTTTCCTTTCCTTCTTTCTTCCTTTCTTTCTTTCATCTTTCTTTCTCTTCCTTCCTTCTTTCCTTCCTTTCTTTCTCTCATCTTTCTTTCTCTTCCTTCTTTCCTTCCTTTCTTTCTCTTTCCCTTGTGCCATTGTGCTTTTTATAACTCTGTTCTCTGGTAATAACTTTTCATCATCTTAGACTTCTTTCACATTCTTTCCAATTTTTTTTTTACACTCATGGAAATCTTACCCTTTCAGAATGAACGAATGCATATAAAACACACATAAGTACTGCCCTAAGTGATGAGGATACAGATATATAAAAGCAAGATAGTTGCTGCCCTCAAGAGTATATATTTTAATCGGGTATGATAATCCATAGAGGGGAGCTGGAGTTAGAAAGCAATGTTCCAGTGGGAAGAAAAGGGTGAAGTTCAAGTTCAAGTTCCAGGGGGAAGGAGGAGACTGGAGTTCTGGCTGTATGATTTGAAGATAGCCAGGACATGATATAGGAGGCTTGGGACCAGAAAATATAAGGGAAAAGCTCACCAATCAAAACCTAGGGTCCCAGGATCAGGAATCCAAGATCGAGTAGGAACAAGAAGAAAAGGAAGAGTCTGGAGTGCTGGTAACAATATATCCACGCCTATTCTTTCCAGTACTGTGTACATTTTCTCTCTCACCCTGTGATACAATGGGTCAGAAAGAAGAAAAAACAATTCTTGCTCTTCACTCCTACTTCCAGACTTTCCTTCTATTTCCATCTTTCATTTAAATCTCTTCCTTTGAGGTTCACTCAATCCATCTATTATAATCCTACCCAAATCCTTGCTACAGTCACCTACTACTTTACTCAGAGTCATTCTTCTTTCTTTATTAAGAAGTACAGTACCTGGCTCCCAATTTTCCTCTTCGTGCTCCATATTTAGAGACATCAATGCACTTGTGTTGTCTCCTCAAATATCCTAGCCTCTTGATTCAATAAACTTTTCAACTCCCAGAACACATACCTTCCCTCCACCTCCTTTATGCAGATGAATACTCTTGATCTCACCCTCACCATTAATACCTATGAAATTCCTTTCTGATCCTAGCCTTTTATTCTTCTCTCTCCTTATTCCTCGTAAACCTATTCCAAATGTATTCTTTGTCTTCACTGTGACCTATAGACCCTCTACTCATCTCTTTCCCCACCAGTACCTCACCCCTGCTCTAGCCTCACTTTCCTCCTTCAAAGTCTTAGCCTTACTTTTAAGTAGTTCAACAAGACACTGTCTTTTACCCTTGAATACCTTGCCTCCTTGTCCCATCATCACTCATGTCTTGCCAAACCCCAACACTGGATTACTATCACCACCACCTTCTTCCTTCCTACTCACGTGTTGCTGGATGCTGCTAAATTCACACAATGATGCCTACTACTATAAATTCACATTATCTAATTCCAACTGAGCCCTTACTGCTACATGGAAATCCTTTTATTCTTCCCTGTTCAACTCTTTATCACATTCCACACAGCAACTCTTATCTTCTCAAGCTCCAACGCTACCCTTCCCTTCTCCTCTGGACAAATGATCTTGTCTCTTATTCTATAGATAAGGGATTTTCAGAAAACTGTAGGCTTGTCTAATATGTGCTCCCTTCTACAATATTTCTTGACTGAACCAAGTCTGACATTTATAATAGTTCTAGACAAAGGAGACTGCACCATTACCCATCATGGAAATTAATGAACTGGCTCCTAGGACAAATGCTATCCATAATACACAGAGACCTCTTGCTCACTGGATCACCAAAACACAGGGAAAAAAAATTCTACAATATGTATAGATCAATTTAGATACAACCTGCACAGGGTATGGAGGTTGAGATGAATGCCTTGCTTGCAGAGTCAAGGATGTACAATGAAGATTCTACAGGAGGAAGGGCTACCTTGAGAAAATCCAAAATCCCCTGGAAGGAAGCCCAGGAACTGCCATTAGTGGCTCATATTGCTTGGTATAAAGTGATCTTAATTGTTGGCATAACAGTAAAATCCTGAAGTTGTATCATATCATTAGAATAAATAGAAAAATCCTTCAGGATACTCAGGTATTTGAGATACAACTCATAAACAGTTGTGAGTACAAAATGGAACTCAGCCCTGGTTATGGTATCAATATTAAGTAATAATATTTAACTTTTTTTATATCTAGAAATCATTGAATTTTAGAGCTAGAAAGATTGTTATAACATCTTGTCTAAAACACTTCCTTATAGATGAATAAAATTAAGATAAGAGAAAATAAGTTACTTTACTAAAGTCATGCCGCATTTTTACATATTAAGCATTGATTTACTTATTCTTAATAACTTTAATGGAAAAATGCTGGAAATACACCTAACATAGGGTTTCTGGGTCCTTAGATGTGGCCTTTTGACTGAGTCCAAGTTTTATAGAACAAATTCTTTTATTAAAGGAATCTGTTCTGTGAAGTTTGAATTCAGTCAAAGGGCCGCACTTGAGGACCTAGAGGGCCACATGTGGCCTTGAGGCTGCAGGTTTCCCACCCCTGGCATAGGAAGAAAGACAGGACAGTTGAGATGGGAGCAGCAAGGCCAAAGCTGCATTCAACAGCTCAGCACAGTTTACCATCCTTTCTCTCTTACTAGGTATGACTATAAGTGGCATATAAAAGATGGTGAAGGGAGAAGAGATGTTATTGACAGTGCTTGAGATGAGCTTGAATCTCATAATGTCAGAGGTGAGAATGAGGACACAGGGGTAAAATGTTTTGGGATTGCCGTGCAGATATAAGGTTCAGGTGTTCCTCAATATCATTCCTTGTTTGTCTATAGATGTGTTTCCTCTGTGGTGTGGATGTTCCTGAGGGCGTTTTGGGTAGTGGGCATGCTTCCCAGAGTGTGAGGCACAGAAGACACCAAAGGATTTGGTAGTAAATGTTCTGAGGGACAGTATCAGTCCCAACAGTTAGCCTTCTGAACCACTCTCTCTTCCTGAGTGGGTGTTAATGTAGTAGATAAAGAGGGACTTGGACAGCTTCTAAATTAGTTTCCTTCACACATTATTATATCACTTCGCTGCTGCTGGAGAACCTCCAGCGACTCCCCTATTGCATATCACATTAACATATGACAACTGTTTATTAAAGTCTTCTAGCAATTGTATGCCTTTAGTTCACTAACTTAATTTCTTACTATTACCTACCTTAGCACCCTGCTCTGACCAAAACTTTACTCTTTCTTTCCCCATATATAATACTTTCCACCTAAATATATTTACAGCATCCTGGAAGCCCCCTGCCCTTCTGTTTCATACAATTATGTCACAAGGCCTGATGCCACAGTTGTTGAGGTCATCGATGTCAAAGCTCTGCCAAAGCTTAGTTAGAAATAGTGGTTAACAAGCAAGAAGCTAAGTGTCAGAGGCTATGACCCCAAGGAAAAGGGAATGACGTTACTAGGAAGTTTCAGGCAAGCAGGAAATCTGTAGGCATTCACTTTATCATTGGCCAGCCCCTTTACTGCCTCCTTTGTCCAGATCCTTAGACTGCTTGCATCTGCAACCGCAAATACTGTGCAGACAATGTAATGAATTAAATATTCATTAAGCATTTACTATGTGCCAGGCACTGTGCTAGGCACTGAGGATGCAAGTATAAAGAATGAAACAATCCCTGCTATCAATGAGTTTACATTCTTATGAAGGAGACAAATACATATAAAAATATATATAGCACAAATGTAAAGTTAATACATACGGATATCTACAAAATAATGAAATATGTAGTAATTTGGAAGGGAAAACACTTGTAGTTGAGTTTCATGAAGAAAATGGTGCCTGAACTGCATTAAAAAAAAAGTTTTTGTTGATGTCTTCTGTTGCTTATATCACCATAGGTATCCCAAGTACTGCTCCCCCTCCCAGAGAGCCATCCCATATAACAGTCTTTTTTAGAGAGACGAGAAAAAAAAACACCCTAAAAACAACAACAAAATACCAACTGATTGATAGGTTGAAAAAATCCAAAAACACGTGCAATGTGTAACACCTAGAGACCACCACAAAGGAGTGGGTTGGGGGGTGTCTTCTCATATCTCTTCATTGGAGTTCTGTTTGAGCTTTATAATTTTGTTATATTTGCTTTTGATTTTTTCGGTGTGTAGTTGCTTTTTCCATTAACATTATTGTAGTTACTGTGAATATTATTTACTTGACTTACTTTACTCTTCATCAGTTCATATAGATCTTTCCATGCTTCTCTGTATTCATTGCACATCATTTTGTAGAGCCCAGTAATATTACATTACATTCATGTGCCACAATTTGTTTAGTCATTCCCCAATTGTTGGACATATACTTTGTATACAATTTTTGCTATCACAAAAAGACCTGCTATAAATATTTTTGTATATAGGGGAACTTTCTTCTTATAGGTGGCTTTCTTCAGGCATAAATGGAGTCTTGAGTTCAAAGAGTATAGACATTTTAGCCACTTTATTTGCATAATTCCAAATTGCTTTCCAAAATGGCTATACCATTTCATAGCTCCACCAGTAATACTTCATTCTACAACCCCTCCAACATTGACTTCTCATTTTTACCAATTTGCAGGGTATGAGGTAAAACCTCAAGGTTGTTTTGATTTGCATTTTTCTTATTATTAGTGTTTTGGAGCATTATTTCATGTAGTCGTGGATATGTTGCTGTTTTTTGAGAGCTATTTGTTCATATCCTTTGACTACATATCTACTAGAGAAAGGCTATTAGTCATATATATTTATTAATTTTTCTCTATCTTGGCTACCAAACGTTATTAGAGAAACATGATAAATGGATTTTTTTTCTCATTTTACTACTTCCCTGCTTTTCAGTTTCATGTAATCAAAGTTATCTATTTTATCTTTTATAATCACCTCTATCTTTTGTTTGGTTAAAATATATATCTCCTACCCATAGTTGTAAGAGTTGTGTAATCTTTTTTCTTCTAATTTTTATAAGATGATTTTTAATATTAAGGTTGCATATCCACTTAGAATGTATTGTGGAATAATATGGTGTAACATGTTAGTTTAAGTCTAATTTCTGCTAGACTGCTTTCCAGTTTTCCCAGCATTTTTCATCAAATAAGGGTTTTTTTCCTAGGTAATTTGTGTTTTCTACTTTATCAAACATTGCGTTATTAAGTTCCATTGTTTCTTATTTCCCTTGTCTAGTGTGTTCCACTAATTTATCTCTCTATTTTAATAACAGAACCATATGTTTTTGATGACCATTGCTTTATGACATAGTTTGGGGTCTGGAAGTTCTATTTCTCCTTCATCCCTACTTCTTTTCATCATTTTCCTGAGGTTGATATTCTAGATCTTTTGTTTTTCCAAATGATTTTTGTTATTATTTTATCAAGTTCTATAAAGTATTCCCTTGGTAATTTGATTGGTATAGAATTAAGAGGGTAAATTAATTTTCGTAGTCTTACAATTTTTACAATATTGGCATGTCCTGGCCATGCACACTGAATATTCCTCCAGCTATTTGTTGTTCTTTATTTTTTTCTTTTCTTTTTAAAAAAAAAAACAAACCTATCCATCCCTTCTTTAACTTTTCTTTTTTCTTTTGATAATCTTTTAAATTTTCAGTTCCAGATTCTCTCCTTTACCCTTCCCCCATTGAGAAGACAAGAAATATACTACTCATTGTACATATAATGTCATAACAAGCATATATATCATTTATAATTGAATCTATAGAAGTCTTTGATGTGCCCTAGTAGGTTGATCCTCAGATATTTTATGCATTTTTGTAGTTATTTGGAATGGGATTTCTTTTTTACTATTGTTCCTTGTGTTTTGTTGTTATATAGAAATGCTGTTGATTTTTGAGGATTTATTTTTTAGGCTGCAATTCTGCTGAAGCTATCGGTTCTCTCAATTAGTCTCTTTGTTGATTCAGTAGAATTTTCCAAGTATACTGTCACATTATCAGCAAGAAGGAATAGTTTTATCTTCTTTTTATCTATCTTTATGCCTTTAAATTCTTTTTCTTGTCCTATTTCTGTTGCTAAAATTTCCAGAAATATGTCAAATAATAGAGGGGAGAGTGGGTATTCTTTCTTCACTCCCTTATTTATTGGAAAAGGTTCTCCTGTATCCCCATTGCACATAATGCTTGCTTTTAGCTTTAGATGGATGCTTTTTATGATACCAACAAAGGTCTTTCTATGCCTGTATTTTGTAGGGTCTTTAGCATAAAAGAATGTTATGGTTTGTCAAAGGCTTTTTCTGTATCTATGGAGATGATCAGGTAGTTGGGATGTTTTGGTTTCTCATATGGTGAATTATGTCAATTGTTTTCATAATACTGGAGCATCCTTGAATCCTTGGTATAAATCTCATTTGGTAATAACGAATGATTTCTTAGATAAATTGATGTAGTCTGTTTGACAGGATTTTTAATAGTTTTTGTGTCAATAGTCATCTTTAAAATGGAGATAATAATAGTATCTACTTCCCAAGATTGTTGTGAAGATCAAATAAGATAATAATTGTAAAGCACTTAGCACAGTGCCTGGCATATAGTAAACACTATACAAATGCTACTTATTAATATTTAAATTGCCTATAGTTTTATTTTGTGTTTTATCTTGCTTTTGTTTAGATATTAGGACTATATTTGTCTAATAAAATGATTCTGATAGAGTGCTTTCATTCTCCATTTTTGAGAATAATTTGTGAAGTAATAATTGTTCTTTAAAAGTCTGATAGAATTCCCCTCTGAATCCATCAGTACCAGGAATTTTTTTTCCTTAGGTAATTCCTTTATAACTAGATCTATTTCCTTTTCTGACATGGGAAAACTGAGGCAGACAGAGGTTAAGTGACTTGCCCAGGGTCATATAACCAGCAAGTGCTGAGGCTTTATTTGAACTCAGATCTTCCTGACTCCAGGTCCAGCATTCTATCCACCTTACCACCTAACTGCATATATGTATGTATACACACACACACACACACACAATGTATATATTGCATATACACATGTGTACCCATGCACACATTGCATACAAATATGACATATATATATATATGGTCTCTGTATATAAACATGCAACATTACACATATATATGTATATATATATACATACATTTAATATATACACATTGAACCTGAATTCTAGTCTCACATATGATACATAATGGCTGTTTGACCTTGGACAACTTATTTAAACTCTTAGTGCTTTGGGCATCTCTCTATCTCTCTTTCTCTCTCTCTCTCTCTCTCTTTCTCTCTCTCTCTCTCTCTCTCTCTCTCTTTCTCTCTTTCTCTCTCTCTCTCTCTCTCTCTCTTTCTCTCTCTCTCTCTCTCTCCTTCTCTTTCTCTCTCTCTCCACTGATAAATTTCTGACATCTAGAGAAAGGCCTCTAGTACATTGAGCAGACACATGTAGTGAACATTCATAAGAACATGTATGAGAGTCACATTGGTTGGGCAAGCATGGATGGGTTGTGGTCTGCATCACTGAAGGGAACTCCTTAATTGATGAGATCAGAGATCATATGTGTATGTCTAAATCTATATCCATCTATATATTATATAGAAATTGTTATATTATGCATCACATTATATTATACTATATATCACAGCTCAGATATAGAATCTAACCTATTTGTGAATGTTTGGAGTTATCTTTCTGAGAATGGAATCATAAACTCTGACCAAATGATAGAACACATTAATAGCCATTTAGAGTCAATTAAAATAGGATGACAATTTGAAAATGGTCTGTTAGAGAGGAAGCTGTGGTGTGGTAGAAAGAGCACAGGATTTAAAGTCAGAATATCTGGTCTTCCAATTATCAACTATGTGATATTGAACAACTCACTAAATCTCTCAGTCTTGGTTTCCTCATATGTAAAACTAATAATAAACTTTGATGCAAAGGTCCAATGGGAAACTATGCACACTATGTGGTTTATACACTATATAGTATATATAAGGCTATTCTGACATGATGGCAGTTCTAGGAATCCTCAGAAGGTGACCTTCTGGATTTTAGGTAATAGCAGTGAGTGTTCTCCATGTGGCCCTTTCCAACCTCCTTCTCCTGCAGTCAAAGTACTCTGCCTAGATCCCAGGCTCCCCCAGAGGCTGATGAAGATTAGTTTGCTCAGAACCTAGGAGAATTAATAGAGATGACTCCCAAAATAAAACACCTCCCCAAATAAGAAAACTACTGTGACGCCCATGATGTCTATTTCTCATGCTATGGTTATATCCCCCAAAGCCACATCCTTATTTTGGAGCCTCCCATCGGGAACACAAAAGTACAATCTCTCTCTTGATCTGCTTATTTTTTCCCACAGTCTGAATATCTTCTGTTCTGTGTTCTCCAGTTCCAGATTTACGATAGGTTACTATGAGTAAGTCATAAAGACCTCTGTCTTTCTACATGGATACAAAATTCTGCTCAGAATGGCCTCACATATCTCTGCAAGGTTGAGTGCTTCTCTGTGTTTTTGGGTGCCTAAGGCTTATTTGTTTTGGGAGACATAACAGCATTCATTTCTACAATAAAGTTGAGAGAGGGAAGGAAGATCATTTTCTTCCCACAGGAGTAAAGCAGTAGACATTTTAAAAATATTTTGAAAGGGAAGATCAGTGATAAAATAGCAGTTGCACTGAGGAATATTGTATATTTTGTTTTAGGACCTTTGAAAATGCCTAGAGGGTAGTGTTGCTCAAGAGATGTTGAAAATACATGTTATATTATAAGAGACAGAGGTTGAAAATCAAATCTCAAGCTAGTTAACAGACATTGTGACTCTAAGGGGCTAATGCCAAAGTTCAGAGGAAAATGAAAATGATAAATATGGGAAAATAACAAAATATAGGACAGAAATAAGCTAGTCTCCCTCCCCACCCAAGAACCCTAGACAGTCTTCTGATAGGAATTGGTGCAGATACACTAGAATGATGTAAAAACAAAGCAGAGTTGTATGATGGGAAAAATACTAGACTTGCAATAAGAGAATATGGGTTCAGTCCCAAGATTCAGACCTTACAATAGCTGTTTGATCAAGGGCAATTCACATAACAACTCTTAAGCTTTTGTTTCCTCATTTAGAAATGAGAAGTATGCTACTTATTTCACAGGATTGAATGAAAAGCATTTTGTAAACAGTAAACATTAGATAAATGTGTTGTTATCATCATCATCATTATTATTAATGGCTAAAATCAATAACAGATACTTGTGGAAGATCAAATGGGAAAAACACATCCAGGCAACTGTCACAAAGTCCCTCTTCAAGGAAACTGTCACAATGATGCTCTTAATATAATAAAAGCAAACATTTACATATAGCACTTTTAAGATTTGCAAAGCACTGTACATGTGTGCTGTCTCACAACAATTCAGTGAGGTAGGTGCCATTACCATCTCCATCTTACAGATGTGGAAACTGAGTTTCATGAACATTGAGTGACTTGCCTAGAGTCACATAGCTCATAAGGGTCTGAAGTGAGATTTGAATTCAGGTCTTGTGGACTACAAGTCCAGCACTCAACCACTGGGCCATCCAGCTGCCTCATCTGCAAAATTCAATAAATATGTGAATAGAAATGAACAAAATTTAATTAAAAACATGTAGTCTTTGCCCACTAGCACTTGCATAGCACTTTAAATGTTTTTTTTCACATTTTTACCCTTTTCTGTTATGTTTTATTCTGAATTTAAGGAACACTAATATAAAGAACGTTTCTATATACAAAGTAGAACAAAAAAGAGAATTTTATGTGAATCTCTATTATCTGCAGCTTGTTTTGTTAAAGTATATAATAAATTCAACATGGTGTCCCACTTGACTGTTTCCTTCTTTTCTTCCTCCTCCTCCTCATTCTTCTTCCTTTTCTTCTTCTGTAATACTACAATTCCCCCCACCAACAGTAAAAAAGAAAATCATAATTCATGTAGCAAATAAATATAAAGTAAGACAAATTCACACATTTTTCATGTCCAAAAATGTATGTCTTATTCTGCACCTTGATTCCAATACCCAATTGTCAAGAGATACCATGTAGTCTGAAGGCATGATTGTTCTTTGCAATCACCAGATTTCTTAAGTCTTTCAAAGCTATTTTTCTTTTTTTCAATTTTTTTTATTTATTTGTTTTTAATTTTCAACATTCACTTCCATAGGAGTTTGAGATTACAGGCAATCTGATATAGGCTATATATGTACAATCATATTAAACATATCTCCACATTAGTCATGTTGTAAAGAAGAATTAGAAGCAAAGGGAAAAGCCACGAGAAAGAAGAAACAAAAAAAAAAGAGAGAGAGAAAGAAAATAGTATGCTTTGATCTGCCTTCAGACTCCATAGTTCTTCCTCTGGATGTGGATAGCATTTTCCATCATGAGTCTTTTGGAATTGTCTTAGATCCTTGTATTGCTGAGAGGAGTTAAATCTATCAAAGTCAGTCATCACACAATGTTGCTGTTACTGTGTACAATGTTCTCCTGGCTCTGCTCACTTCACTCAGAATCAGTTCATGTAAATCTTTCCAGGTTTTTCTGAAGTCCACCTACTCCTCATTTCTTATCGAACAATAGTATTCCATTACATTCACATGACACAACTTGTTCATCCATTTCCCAATCGATGGGCATCCCTTCAATTTCCAATTCTTGGCCACCACAAAAAGAACTGCTATAAATATTTTTGTACATGTGGGTCCTTTCCTCATTTTTATAATCTCTTTGGGATACAGACCTAGAAGTGGTATTGCTGGGTCAAAGGGTATGCACAGTTTTATAGCCCTTTGAGCATAGTTCCAAATTGCTCTCCAGAATGGTTAGATCAGTTTACAATTCCACCAACAATGCATTAGTATTCCAATTTTCCCACATATTCTCCAATATTTATCATTTTCCTGTTTTGTCATGTTAACAAATCTGATAGGTGTGATGTGGTACCTCAGAGGTGTTTTGATTTGCATTTCTCTAATCAACAATGATTTACAGCATTTTTTCACATGAGTATAGATAGCTTTAATTTATTCATCTGAAAACTGTCTGTTCATATCCTTTGACCTTTATCAACTGGGGAATGACTTGCATTCTTGTAAATTTGATTCATTTCTCCATATGTATTTTAGAAATGAGGCTTTTATTATTTTTTTTGCTGACTGTAAAAAATTGTTTCCCAGCTTTCTGCTTCCCTTCTAATCTTGGTTGCACTGGCCTTGTTTGTGCAAAAACTTTTTAATTTAATGTAATCAAAATTATCCATTTTGCATTTCATAATGTTTTCTATCTTGTTTGGTCACAAATTCTCCCATTTTCCACAGATCTGACAGATAAACTATTCCTTGCTCTCCTAATTTGCTTATAGTATTACCCTTTACATCTAAACCATATACCCATTTTGACCTTATCTTGGTATATGGTATAAGAGGTTGGTCTATGCCTAGTTTCTGCCATACTGTTTTCCAGTTTTCCCAACATTTTTGTTAAATAATGAGTTCTTATCCCAGAAGCTGGAGTTTTGGGGTTTATCAAACACTAGATTACTATAATCATTGACTACTGTGTCTTGTATACCTAACCCAGAAGTGGGGAACCTGTGGCCCCAAGGCCACATGTGGCCCTCTAGGTCCTCAAGTGCAGCCCTTTGACTGAATACCAGCTTCACAGAACATATCTCCTTAATAAAAGGATTTGTTCTATAAAATTTGGACTCAGTGAAAAGGCCGCACCCAAGGACTGAGATGGCCACATGTGACCTTGAGGTCACAGGTTCCCTACCCCTGACTTAACCTATTCCATTGATCCACTATTCTTTTTCTTAACCAGTACCAAGTAGTTTTAATGACTGCTGCTTTATAATACTATTTTAGATCTGGTATGGCTAGGCCACTTTCTCTTGTGTTTCTTTTCATTATTTACCTTGATATTCTGGACATTTTGTTCTTCGAGATGAATTTTGTTATTATTTTTTTCTAGCTGTATAAAATAATTTTTTGGTAGTTTGATTGGTATGTCATTAAAGAAGTAAATTAGTTTAGGTAGAATTGTCATTTTTTTAATATTAGCTCAGCTTACCCAAAACTTTTTCTTTACAGCATTGTTGTTACTGTACAAATTGTTCTCCTGGTTCTGCTTACTTTATCCTACATCAGTTCATACCAACTTTCCCAGGTTTCTCTTTTGTCATATCTTACAGTGCAATAATAATCCACTATTAACATGTAATAATTTGGGTGCAGCTAAGTGATGCAGTGGATAGAGCACCAGCCCTGGAGCCAGGAGGACCTGAGTTCAAATCCAGCCTCAGATCAGAGACTTGACACTTACTAGAGGCTTGACCTTACTACGAGGGTCACTTACTGTGACCCTGGGCAAGTCACTTAACCCCAATTGCCTTTAAAAAAAAAAGTAATAATTTGTTTAGCCATTGCCCAATTGATTTGTTTCCAGTTCTTTGCTACAACAAAAAAGAGCTGCTATAAATATTTTTGCATATAGGCAGAGGTATGCTAGTAAATATTTAACAACTGGTTGTGTGTTGGGGGGAAGTAGGGTAAGACACACTTTGAAGGTTAATTTACATTATTAACATTTTCTTTATCACTTTCATAAGTGATTAATTGATTGTCTAGACAATCAGTAAAACAATAAATCAAGCCCTGGTTTGTACTGTTTTGCTGATTTCTGAGGTGTGAACACCCACGCTGAAATTGTAGCAATTGGGTTTTGGGAGACAGTTTGACAGGGCTCCAGAATGCCCCACTGTATCCATGGATCTTTTTCCTCCTTATTTGACCTCTTTGGGGTATAGACCTAGGAGTGGTTTTGCTTGATCAAAGGATAAAGGCAGTAGAGTGACTTTGGGTGCATAGTTCCAAATTGCTTTCCAGAATTGCTAGACCAAGTCACAACTGCACTGACAGTAGAACAGTATACCTGTCTTCTCAGAGTCCTTCCAACAATTGCCATTCTACTTTTTTGTCATCTTTGTCAATCTGATGAATGTGAGGTAGAAAACAAGAGTTGTTTTTTTAATTTACATGAGTCTAAATTTTCATGACCTTTTATAACATGCATTGGGAATTCTTTTTGTGATTTATAAAACACTTATAACCTATAAGGTTATTAGGTAGTTCAAGTCATTATTCCCATTTTGCAAATGAGGAAACTGAGGCTCAGAAACATGAAATAACTTGCCTATGGTCACACAGCTACTAGGTGTTTCAAACTCCTAATTCGAATCAAGTTAGGAAATTTCAGTGCTATTTCCACAACACCACACCCTCTCTCAAGTTGTTTCTCCTCTTCCTTTAGCTTTCTAGTTCAATACCAGTTCCTATCTAGTGTGACTCTTCTCAGGCTTGCTCCTCCTATTCATAAGTGCATGGAGATGATATAAAAACTTAAGATGCTTCCATAGGCTAGACTGGCTGGTGGGCTAGGTGTTACTAGTTTAAGTAATTGTTGGTAAGGAATATAATCCTGCACAGACACAAAACGAACTAGGCACAGCCCCAAGAGTCGAGGGAGAGGGAAACAGTCCAAATAATAAATAGAAACATACAGCCTCATTCCCAGCACTAGCTTATTGCTAACACCCACAAACAGTAGTGTACTGAAATAGGTCTAACCTAAATCCATGTTTCTCACTGAACTTCTTCTCCTCCTCCTCCTCTCTCGCTCTCAACATTGTTACCTATGTGCATGTCCCTAGTGGTCTTTCTCCCTTCCTGCAATTTTCCCCCATACTTTTCTTTCTGCCTCTTCCCTCACTAGCATACACTCCTGACAGTGGGAGAACAAGTTCAAATGAAGGGGGAGGACCAAGGAATTCAGGAAAGTTAGCATGGTATTGTGAAAAGGGCACCTGATTTGGAGTCAGGAGAACTGACTTCAAATCCAAGTTGTATCCTTTGACAGTTGTGTGACTGGGTCATTTCATCTTATATTTTTTTAGGCACAAAATGGAAATAATAATAGCTAAGTCAGATTAATATGAATAATGAATTTCACCAACTAGTCTCGGTATTTTAATTCACACTGCATATTTCCATTGAGCTGGAACCAATTACCATATTTTATATAATTATAATTTTAAACAGTGTGAATTCAATACACATGACTACTTCAGGGGATTCATTATCATCACTAATTGGGATCTAGCTGTACCAACCTTGCAGTTTTGTTTGGAAGAAAGTGCATTGCAAACCTTAAAGGGACATATAAATGTCACTGTAAATGTGAGTTACTTGTCTGAGATCCCAGAAAGACTATACTATCCTAGTATCACAGAGAAAGATATAGAAGCATCTGTAGAGGCCATCAATTCCAGGATCATCTAGCTAGTGCCTGAGGTAAAAGTTGAACCCAGGTCTTTCTGATTCCAAGTCCAGGGCCATATTCACTGTACCATGATGTTATTGTCTTCCTTACCATACATGGCAGAATGAATTCATTAAAAGATATTAATACTAGAGTTATAATGTACTTACTCAATTAGATGAACTATTCAACAGTGCTACATAATTCACCTGCTGATGAAAGGTGGTAAGGCACCTCTTTGTGGGGGAGGCCAGTTCTTCTGTCCTCTCTGGAAGGAGAGCACAAGGGCACTGAAGGTTTGATTCCTAGTATTCTCTTCCCTCTTGCCTCACCACTCATAAAATGAATTGTGGTCTCAGTTCTAAGCATGATGGAGTTGTCATTTCTGTATCCCTATGAGGAAATTCAACAACAACAACAAAAACCATGAGACTTTCGTGATAATATAGATTTGGTGGTTGCTTTCTTTTTAGTATTTTCATATCCTTATTTATGGGCCTTTTTTGGGAGGTGAGGGAGGTCTGGACCTGTGATTTCTTTGGAATAGAGAACTCCCCAATAAGGAAACTCCCATTCCCAGCAAAGAACAACTTATATTTTAGAGAGATGATGGGGGCAATGAAAATTTAAGTGACTTGCTCAAGGAAACACAGTCAAAATATGTTTCTAACTCTGAAGGCAATTCTCTATCTATGCCATGACTTCTTATTACCTCTAAAATATCACCAAGGCCTTTGAACAATAGTGCTGTGTCATTACTGTCTGAGTTCATGGCCTTACTGATATAATCTCCCCCCACACCCCCCCCAAAGGCCCATAAACAAGGATATAAAAATATTGGGGGGAAAAAAGAGAACAGCCACCAAATCTGTATTATCGCAAAAGTGTTGCAGGTTATTTTTAAAAAAAATTCTTCACAGATATACAGAAATGACAAGTCCATGATGTTTAACACAATGACCAGAATTCATTTTATGAATGATGAGTGAAGAAGAAAGAGGGAAGAAGGCACCAGAAAACAAACCTTACAGAAGACAACATAGCTGATTTATTAGAGCAGGGTTGGGGTAGGGTGAGTTATACACAGAGTTCATAAAAAGCTGATGCTATGGGGAGATAGGTTGAGTCAGACAAACAATTACTCCAACACTTTCTGAATCCTGTCTCTACTTCTAACTGAAATCTTCACCCCAGCAAGCTTTTCATTTCTCGAAGAAACTTTGGTAACCAAGCTAAACTAGACTTTTTTCTTTCTTGGATGCTAATTCAGACTACCCACTCTCCTCTTCCCCAGTGAGGACTGCTCTTCTCTTCTCCATCCCTAATGAACAGCATATTGTACCTCTCTCTTTTCCACCCTCCACCCCCATGTGGGATACGATATATATATACATAGATATACATATATATGTCTATATATATATATATAGACATATATATAAAGAGGAAACTTATCATTTTGCAAAATGTAAAAAAGAATTAAGTTGTTTATTAATGTTTGTTATATGTGGGATTTGTCCTCAAATATCAAAGAGTCATTCAGAATGATTGGATATAAA
This sequence comes from Vombatus ursinus, assembly GCF_900497805.2. Taxonomy (NCBI): domain Eukaryota; kingdom Metazoa; phylum Chordata; class Mammalia; order Diprotodontia; family Vombatidae; genus Vombatus; species Vombatus ursinus. Next base: position 8,833,873 of record NW_020954610.1, on the reverse strand, counting down.
AGCACTATTATCATTGTAATTCATGGAAAGTGATCTGTGATCACGTACACAATAAAACAGCTCTTTCCAGCTTTTTTCCTTGCACAACCCAGGCTACATCTCCTTCAAAGTGTATATTTCTATGGCTCCACACAGATGTTATGGCTAGGCATAGATGGAGCTGCAGTATCTGTGTGTGTGGTCAGGACTGTGAGGGCTGGGGGAGGGGTAGAAATGATGGGGGAAGATGAGAGGGAATGATTCTTCCCCTCTGGCCATACTAGAATACAGATGGAAAATACAAGGATGCAGGATCTAGCTAACAGTTGGCTTATTAAATAAATGACCCTTTTTTTCCCCTTTGCTTCTTCCTTTTTAAATACTCTTTCCACTATAAAACAGTCCTACACAAAAGAACATGAATTTCTTCAGTCTCTCTCAGCTCTTACGGTTACCAGACTCCCCATCTAACCTTCCTGGGTGAGCAGTAATGGAAATGTTTATATGGTTAAACCATAGGTCAATATCTTTGGCTTTTAAGCCAGAAAATGTTAGCTTTCTTCTTCATTCAGACATTTTTCTGAATCGTACTTATTTGTCATTTGTCTTTTTCCAATGTTTATTTGACTGATTTTATGTTGAAATTCAACAATATTGTCAAAGGTTGCCAGATTGTTCATTTAAGTTACATGGAACCATGTGTAAATAGGTGTTAAATAAATGCTTTTGACAGTGGTAATGATGATGCCAAAGGTTGTTGGAGTAAATCACATCCATTTTTATCTGAAATATTTTGTCTTTAATCTTTCCTGTGGGGGTTTATGGCTAGGTTACCATTAAGCTACTGGTTATGATGTATTATAAAGTCAGATGTCTCTCTAGATTCAGAGAGAATTTGAGCCTGGAAATAGAGAGAAGTGATTGACCTGAGATGACTGTGGAAAACAAATTAGTGTGTGTCAACCACAGTATTAGATGAGATAATGAAAAGGGGGAAAAGGAAAAGAGAACTTGCAGAAAAACATATAACAGTATCAATCTCTCCCCTTACATCTCTCAAACTTTCTGAGCCCTAAACTGTTTTCTGAGAGGGGTTATTAGTGATAATCACAAAGTAAACATGGTGGTTTCACTGAACTATATTTCTTCTCCTTGGACTCTTTTTTTTAAAGAACTGAAGGGTCATTGATTAAACAATGGCTAAGGAAATTGTGATAAATTAATGTAATGGAATATTTACTGTACCAAGAAATTATGAATAAGAAGAATTCACAAAAGCAGGGAAGAATTATGTGTTTTGTTATCACTCTCTAAAAATTAAAGGCTAGTGAAAGGTTTTCTTTTCTTAGAATCTTTCTATTTTACTTCTTCTCCCTATCAGACTTCTGGTTCTTCTCACCTCCAATGAATATGACACATTCTGACACTGCAGGAGACCTTAAATAGGGTCTAGTCCTTGTTCTTCTCTTTACAGTTGAGGAAACTGAGGCCAAGAGCATGAAACAAATTTGTTCCAAATCACATAGCAAGTCTACATTAGAGAAGGTTGGAACAGAACCCAGGCAAGTGCTCATTCCACTACTCCAGTCTTACACAAAAAACACAAATCACTTTAGTCTCTCACAGCTCTGATGGTTGCCAGACTCTCTGACTTTGGACTGCCAGAGTGAGTGTTAATTCAACAAGGAAATGAATGTCTGGAGAAAAGCTGAATTAAAGTAAAGTTTTAAATGTCAGATTTTTAAAATTTTGGTAGAAAGGACAGGGTATCACTTTGTACTTCCAAAATCATGGGCTTAATTTATATTTATGTGTGTTGGTGTGTAGGAGTATGTGTATTACCACACAGGAAAAAGCAAAATGATGAAGAAGGCCTATTGTCCACACTGTAATCCATGATTGTATGGATAGCTCATTGAGTTAATCTATCAGTACACATATCATAGACAGGTCTGCAGATTGGCAATAAAGTAGACCCAGAACTGAATGGAATGAATAAGATTATTTGGGAAACTATGCATTGCTTTTAATGATTCCAAACTACTCTGCAATATATTTTTAAAACTAATCTCCTTGGAGTCAGGAACAATAGGTTTCAAGTCCTGCTTCTAATATAGCATGGCTGAAAGACCCTGGGCAAGCCTCTTAACCTCTTGGTGCCCTGGGAAACTCTCTAAAATTAGGAGTTGCATAGCAGTTAATGATATACATTGATAGGGGAAGTTCTTTACACCAGTAAAATCACTGTCCCACCCCACTCCCCTCTGTCAAATCCTTCCAATTATGCTATATGTTGGCTTTGAGCCATGGAACTCTTCAATCTGCAAAGAATCTAAATTCCAAGTGATCTAAAGGGTAATGGAGCAATTCATGGTGGGTGTAAATGACATATTACTAATGATGGCCTGTGTCCCAAAAGGAGCATAAAAGAAAGGATATGATTAGAAAAGGAGGTCAGTCAATATTGTAACAATAATCATGGATAACATGAACAGCCAGAATGCTGACCTAGTACTCAAGAATGCTAAAAGAGTTAGAGGAAGGCTCCCAGGATGTTGGACTAACTCTCTACGAAAGATTGAGGGGAGGATCTGAATAAGAGTTTCACAAGATGAGAAAATATAGATGGCTTATAATCTGTACCTTAAGAGCAAGTAGTTATATTAATGAGATTATGAATTGATTTAAATGCTAAAATATTAAATTTGTCATAGAATATTGGGTTTATCATATGTAACATGTACATAAATATTTATATGTATTATGTGTGTGGGGACATGAGCATGTGCTATAGATAGGATGCTACAGTGGAAACAGAATTAAGTAACTGTGAAAGACTTATGAGCTATGATCAATGTAATAACGACCAATCATGATGATAATGGTCAATCCTAATGATGAAACACGTTTTCTCATCTCTTGACAAATTGGTGATAGACTAGAGGTGTTGAATGAGACATAAATTTTCAGACCCAATGTCTGGATTTGTCTTACTTGACTATACCTATCCATTACCTGAGAAGATGCAAATACATTAATACTCATGATACCTCAGTATTAACCCATTTTAAAATAAGGTCAGTTGGGACACAGAGAAGTTATTTTGGTTAAATGGGGATAACATTTCATCAATTGAACATTCTATCAAAAAGCATTTGTTAAGGGCCTTACGGTGATTCTGTGATAGACACTGGTCTAATTGATTTAAACCGATCTGGTTTCTGTTTTTATGATACAGAATAAGAAGCTGAGAGGTTATTTCACAGAGTTCGCTGTCCGAGGTAACATGAGTATTTACTGGCAGAGTTGGGACTATAATTTGGATCTCTAGAATTGTTCCAATCCACCATGTGGCCTCATTCTGTTCCACAAGGAGCTGCCAACTAGTAGGCAAATAAAAAATTATTAAATAGATAGAAAACAGGTCCTTTGAGGAAAGGTTAGCAGAATTGGAGTGGTTTAGCCTAAAAAAGAGAAGGCTAAGGGCTGACCTGATTACTGCCTCCCAGTTTGGGAAGTGGATGTGGAACAGTTACTCTCTCCAATCCCCCAGAGGGTTGAATCAGACAGAGGAAATGGGCTTAAATAAAAGCAGGAGAAATTTCAAGTGGATATAAGGAACACTTCTTGACCTTCAGTGTGATAAAACATTGAAATAGGATACAGAAGGAGTTTAAGAAGCAGAGTCAGAACTCAGACCTGAGACCCAACGGTGGCCAGATTTGAGAGCACTGAATTTACAGGATATAGATAGCACTAGAAAAAACAGAGCTTGTCATCTAGGTTAAGGAAGGTTAGGCTGGCGTGAGCTCCTCAAGCCCTGCTCCATCTTGCTTCCTCCAGTCCCAAGGCAGCTTCTCCACTAGCAGGCTTGCACTTGAAACCCAGGGCTTTTGTCTTTTCCTCCCCAAATTCCTGCTCCACCCACATTCTCAAGCAAGCTTTATAACATTTGTCTCAGTAGAAAAAAAAAAACACTAGCTATGACTAAGAAATCTATAGTTCTGCAGATATTCAAGGAATTGGAATAGACAATTACTTGTCCTGGAAGGCAAAGCCATGTTTAACACTGGACAAATCAAACTAACATCCCTGGATCCTTCCCCTTGAAGTGTCCTATGATTCAAAGATGTAGCAGCAGTAGAGAAATAAGTATGCAGTAAGCTGGTCCTAAAAAAGACTTGAGGCACCCAAACTCATTCAATCAATGTATTCTTTAATTTGTTAAAGGATTGAGGCTAGGCCCCTGGAAACACTTCCCACACTCTTTCCACACTGGTTGCATTATGACATTTTGTGACTTTTTTTTTTTGGCTAGGCAATGGGGTTAAGTGACTGGCCCAGGGTCACCACAGCTAGTTGTGTCAAATGTCTGAGGCCGGATTTAAACTCAGGTCATCGTGACTCCAAGGCCTGTGCTCTATACACTGTACCACCTAGCTGCCCCTATTTTGTGACTTCTTATCTCCTTTGTAGATGTTCTTGCTTTATATATTTAACCAAATTTCACCCGCATAAAAATTGAAGGTGGAAAAAGTTGAGAAGATATAACTCCTTTCTTTGCAGAGGTGATGTGTTGGTTTTGAAGAACTGTTTTTTATTCTTTCCTTTTTTTAATCTTTGCTATAAGGGACGGTTTGCTAGGGTGATATTTGGAAATGAAGGTGATATAAAAACAAAATATACCAATAAAAATAAGATTTTCTTTTTAAAGGGGGAGGCGTGGACAGAGAAACCCATATAGTGTGTTATTGGCCCTCAGATGCCTAGAAATAGTCTTGCTGAATGATTTAGACATGGACCTACCTGAAAACAGGGAATTGAACTAGATGATCTCTTCAGGACTCATCCTGCTCTATGATTCAATGAAACTATAATGAATCTATTTACCCCCAGTAAATACACACACAAGCAAGTAAGTTTCCATACCTTGGATTCTTTCGCTGAGCTTTCCTAAGGGTCTGAATTGGAAATGACATACTTTTTCTTCTTATCAGCAGTTCACTTTTTAAAAATCCTTCAATAAGTTAACACTGTAAAAAAAAATTCCTTTTATAAAGTAATGCTGCCTCAGTGAACCTTAAATGAGGCTTTGCCAAATTTATCTAGTATTATTATGAATGACCCACATTGAACTAAGTCTAGCTAAGTGGAAGGAACGTCTTTTTAATTACTACAGGATCATATAATGACAGCTAGAATGAACCTTAGAGGCCATGGAGCCCAACCCCTTGTTTTACAAATCAGGAAACAGAGGCACTGAGATGTGAGGTGATTTGCTCAGAGCCACAAAGCTAGTAAGTATCTGAGGTGAGACTGGAGCCCAGTCTACATATAGTGTTATTAATAATAATAGATAAATTTAGCAAAGCTTCATTTAAGGTTCACTGAGGCAGCATCACTTTATAAAAGATGTTTTTTACAATGTTAACTACATTGCAAGATTTTTGAAAAAGTGAACATTAGGAACTGCCGGCAAGAAGAAAAAGTATGTCATTTCCAATTCAGGATAGAAACAGTTACAAGGGACCGTTTCAGATGGCAGAACTAACAAAGAAGGCTCTTACACTCAAAAGAATGAAGCCAAAGACAAAAAGAGGACTGATGCTAAATGAGTACTAGGTGGATGGGAATTCAGAATTTACTTATTTTTTTCTCATCTGTTTTGAAAGGACTTTTGCTTTGCAGTAAAACCATAGCTCACATGAGACTAAAGTGGGTCTCCAATATAAATTAAATTAGTGTATTCCCTGAATCATGACTAAAGAGAAATTGTGTCTCTTCCCTCACTCCAGGGTCTTAGACAGACTCAAGCCAACATCTATGGCTGATTTCTGCAATTACTCTGGGCGACAGTGCACTTATGGTTTCAGGCTTTCACATTTTGAAATCTGTATTGTGACCTTTGTGAAGAAATTTTTGCTTTTGATCCTTTCCTGCATTGTGGATGGTGTGTGACTTTACTGATTTCTCAGGATGAGCTGAAAAGGGAAAAATGGTTAAAAAGTTCCTAATGAAGAGACAGTGAGATCAGTATTTCCTATCTATTTCAGAGGCTAAAAAACAAAACAAAAAAACCTCCCTCTTTGCTAAAGAACATTGCCACCTAGCAGCAGAATCCAGTATTCTCCCAGAGCTCTGGACAAAAACTAGAAAGGGAAAGGTTCAGCAGCAGTAAGTTCATTTTCAAGTACAGGGTTTGGAAAGTGTTTTTGTTCCCTGGCCACTTAGCATGCAGTGCTGGTAGGCTTTCTACGGAAGGTAGGAGAGAAATAGCAACATTCACTAGTGGAGGCTAAGTTGATAAAAAAAAAAAAGTCAAGCCCCAGCAGGGAAATGAATCTTAAAGAAAAGAACCCACTTTATAAATAAGAATACACTTTATTTAGTATGCTTTCAAGTAAGTGCTCCTAAGTGCAAAAACAAAACAAAACAAAAAAAAAGGACTCTTTACAAAAAAAAAAAGAAGCCACCGAAACACTTCACATTGAGAAATTTGATTGAATCAGATTGAACTCAACAAACATTTATTAAGTACTGACTTCCCTATTTAACAAATAGTTGAGGAGGTCCTGGAAAACCCATTTAGATCAGATCAATGTTTGTTTATTTTGCAATGGATAAAAGATGTCCAAATGCCCAGACTTCTGACACACAATGGTACTGCATAGAAGTGTCTGATAAATAAGGGGGCCTGTGCTGAAAACAGGCTCATTCAAAACCTTTGAGATCATTGACTCCAGCTTCAGATAGTCAGAGTGGAGAAAACGCTCCCCAAGTTGGGGGCTAGTTCTACTGCTTAAGGAAAAAAAAAAGCTATTTTCACAAAAGGGAAAGTCACATTTTATGGGTTTCATTATTTCGTTTATTACTCTTATCATATTTGCAGGTAGCCTTATTTGCATTACTAATTTTTTTCTTTCTTATTATATTGTCATTGCTGATGATGGTAAACTGACTTTAATCTTTCTGGGCAAGGTAGGAGGGTTTTGTTTGTTTGGTTTTTTTTGGCAGTATGGAAGGGGGAGGAGGTTACATCTTTCCCATTCCTTTTTTTAAAAATTGAATCACAAAATCATCGGCTCATGGAATTAGAAGAGAGCTTATAGGAAATCTAGTTCAATTCATACCAGAACAAGATTCTCTACCACTTCCCCAACAATAATTAATCAATAAGCATTTATTAAATACCTACTATGTGCCAGGTACTGTGCTAGGATAGAAAGACAAAAAACAAACTAGTCCTTGTCCTCAAGAAGTCTCTGTTCTAAAAGTGGTCATTTTCTGCTTGAAGGTCTCCCAAGTGATCTCAATGATTTTCAGTGAGATTCCAATGGAAACCCACTAACTCCAGAAGAAATCACTCCACTTTGAAATAGCTCTAATTGTTAGGAGGAAAAAGGCAAAGGTCTCCCACTGCAGCCAGGGCCATCTGCAGTCATCCTGACCTATACCTCACCGCTGGACCCAGAGGACTCTGGAGGAGAGAGTGAGGCTGGTGACTTTGCACAGCCCTGCCTCACTTACAACCAATTCACTTGCAAGTCATAGCATCACCTTGCTGATGTCATGGTCCTCTTCCAGAACAAAGGACAAACAACAGTAATGTTAGGAAATGTTTCCTTACATCAAGTCCAAATCTGCCCCTTTTACAACTTTAGTACGTTGTTACTAGTTTTACCCTCTTGGGCCAAGTGCTTCTCTTCGAAGCAATAGTCCTTCAAATACCTGAAGATAGATATCATGCAGCACCTTCCCCTGTAAGCCTTTTTTTTCCTCTAGGCTAAAGATCTCCAGTTCCTCCATAGATCAACCCTGAGTCAGCATCATCTTAAGGCCTTTTACCATGCTGGTTGCCTTCTAGTTAGTGGATAGAGTCTTGGAAGCAGAAAGGCCTGGGTTCATATTCTGCCTCAGCCTTGACCTGTGTGACCCTGGACAAGTCACTTAATTTCTCCCAGGCTCAATTTCCTCATCTGTAAAATGAGAGGGTTGGACTTAATGACTTCTAAAGTCTTTTATGATCTTCTTAACTGATAAACTACACACATCAGGATAAACATGTTATTCCAAACCCATAGTATAAATTAAAGCCAAGAAATTCCAGGCTGAAAAATGACTCTATTTATCCAAGACATTTCAAACATAGCAGCAGAAAGTGCTAACTTGGTAGACATGATGACTTTTCCCTCGTGTCTCTTCTCTGCTCATTCTTTTCAGGCTACAATAATGATAATTGCTGAAAAGGAATATGAAGAAAGCTAACACTTTAAAGTAAGATTACTTGTGTTTTTCTGGCTTATTTTGGAAGTCCCTATAGGGGAAGGAAGCAGCATGCTACAGCAGAAAGAACATTGACTCTGGAGTTAAAAGGACTGGGTTCAAAGCCCACCTTCAACACGTTACTACCTATGTGAACCTGAGTGATCACTTAAGCTCCTCAGGCCTCAGTTGCCTCATTTGTAAAGGACTAGGAAGCCTCTGAGGGTCCCTTCCAGCTCCAGACAGGTAAGCCAAAGGTTTTAGTTGATATTAACCTTCCTGAGGAACCTAGATCACTTTCATTCACCAGGTACTAAGTAATCTCTATCAGCTACCATAGCCATCACTTTCACTTTGAGCAGTTAGATGATACAGCGGACAGAGCACTGGACCTGCAGTCAGAATAGATCTGAGCTCAAATCCAGCTTCAGACACTTAGTACCTGTGTGATTCTGGGCAGGTCACTTAATTCTGTTTGCCTCAGTTTTCTCACCTGTAAAATGAGGATAATGCCCAGGGTTGTTGTGAAAAATCAAATGAAATAGTAATTGTAAAACACTTAGCACAATGCCTGACACATAGTAAGAGCTATATTAATATTAGTTATTATTATTATTGCTTATGTTATTACTTTAAATTATTATTTTTATTATACATTATAATATATTACTTTGTATTATTACTCTCAGGACCTAAATGACACTTTTAATACCCTGAAAGAATTGAATTTTTCAATAATCATTAAGTGTCTACTTTGTATGAATTTATAAGTACAAAGAATGAAATAATCCCTACTCATAAGGAGTAGTTTGAATGGAGGAGGCAACAAGCATATATATAAGTATATAGTATACTATATATACATGTATATAGAGAGTATAAATAGAAAGTGAACAAATCAAAGAAATTAAATGCAAGGTAGTTTGGGAGTGAGCACACTAACAGATGAGGTGACCAGGAAAGCTTTCATGTATACTTAGTACCATAGACCAACCAAGCTTTTAAACAATTTTAGAGAAGATATAGTTACTGATTTCAAATGTTAAACCTCAAATCCCAAGATTGGTCCTCATTTTATATTTTAGAGGGGCTGACCAACATAAAAGTACCTTGATCACTTGCCCACTTACTAGTGTTCTGATACTAGAGGTTGTATATCAGTAATTGTTATTATTGTTGTTGATGATGTTGTCATCATTGGATCATGATTCACATTTGGAAAAGGAGAGGGTTGGTTCTGGATAACTCACTTGTCCAACCCATGGCTCATCCCCACCCCCCCCACCCCTCACCTCCAAGCTCTGGACTCACATAGATTGAGTCAGATCTCAGAGGCTAACACATAAACGTCTTACTCCCTTTGGTCTGTATCCCCCACCAAAAGTTTACTCTGGGAAATCTCCATATGAGCTCATGTCTAGTTTTTAACAAACGAGTACAAAGAGGTCACCATTTTCCTAGAGGTATGAGGAAAGATGGTCCCCCCTTCCAGGAAGCCTGGAGATGGGATGGGGGGAGAGGGGGAGATACTTGCCAAAGGTCATGCTGAAGAGAGAAAGAGAGCGCAGTGACTCCCCTTTTATGATTCACGGGACAGAAGTAACTCTTGCTCAATAGCCAAGAACAGGATTGCCGGGGCAACTAGGTGGCCCAGTGGATAGAGCATGAGCCTTGGATTCAGGAACCTGAGTTCAAATCTAACCTCACACACTTGATACTTACTAGCTGTGTGACCCTGGGCAAGTCACTTCACCCCATTGCCTTGCGAAAAAAAAAATCCAAAAACAAACAAAAAAACAAAAACAGGATTGCCACATCATCTTAAAGCTCAGACCCGTAAGCACTGAGCCACATAAGTCCTCAGAAGTTGCCAGGAGAACTCATCATAGGCTAAATGGGATGGCCCCAGCAGGCCCATCCTCATCCATGTTCCAAGGGGTGCAGCTCCTACCATACAAACACGGGTTCCCTCTTGATTTCAGAACTCAAGTTAATTCTTCTGTGCTCTGGTCTGTCTCTAAACAGAGAAAAATACTCCTCTTTTCTACTCTCCTCTCCCCCCAAAGAAAAGATCTAGAGTGGTCTGTTGTTTCTATTTTATGGACCAACATGGGGCAGTGGCTCCACAACAAGAATTCTTTTTCCCAAGAGTTCTAGCCAGTTTCCTGGGTACTCAAATCCATTCCTCAGGAGGGACCAAAATACATTTCCAAACCAGCTAATTCTCTTAGGGTAATCTTGGGTTCTGATACTCCATCAGAAGCTGTAACTGTCGTCTTAACAAGCTATCAATATTAAGTTCGTTCTCTAAGACCAGGGGTTCTTAACCTTTTTTGGATCATGGACTCCTTTGGCAATTTGATGAAATCTAATGGTTCCTTCTCAAAGTAATGCTTTTAAATGCATAAAATAAAATACATAAGGATAACAAAGGAAATCGATATACTGAAAGTTATCAACATAATTTTTTTTTTTTACTTTTTGGTGAGGCAATCGGGGTTAAGTGACTTGCCCCGGGTCACAGCTAGTAAGTGTCATGTGTTTGAGGCCGGATTTGAACTCAGGTCCTCCTGACTCCAGGGCCGGTGCTCTAAACATAATTTTTTAAAAAAAGGTTTATGGACCCCAAGTTAAGAACTCCTGTCCTATAGAAATAGGTACTTTTCAAAGTTTCAGGGGAAGGTAAAATCAAACTAAGGGACTTTAACGAGCAAACTGCAAACCCATCACTCTCACCTCCTCCTGCCCCCCACCCCCACCCCATACCTGTACAGGAAGGCTAAGCTTGGTGGCAGCTTCATTGCACTACTTCCAAAAGTGTCTGGCAGTTGTCTAGCAATTTTTTCTTCCAATTTTTCAGCAAGGATAGATACAAGCAGAGGCATCTCTGATATATGCCAAATGAATCTACTGCCCCTCTGCCCTGTGCTTTGCAGGGCCCCACTTTGCTGTGGGGACCAGACATCTGGATTCATCTGGTGATTCATAGCAGGCAGAAGAAGGGAAGTTTTGAACCCCAGCTAGGACACAACAAGACCTAAGGAGCACATATATATATGGTAAGACTCAACATGGGTGGGACAAGGCCCTGGCAAATGCTCTCTTTCCCTTTCCTTAGGCAGTATGCTCTTTTCTTGATTCTCCCCATCCCACTCCTCACTCCCCATTTACGGCTAGCCTTACATGCTGATTTTAAGCAGATTTCACTTGTAAGAAAATGTTAGGTTTGAAAAGGAAAGGAACGTGAATCTTGCAAAGGAGAAAATCTAGAGTGAGAGCAAAAGGTTGATTTCCTTCCCGAGCTGACCCCCACACCTTCACAGCAGGAAAGCCATTATTGAAACTCTATATGACATTAAGAATTTAGAGCCCTTTAAACAATACTTTTTTTTTCACTACTTATGTCCTCTTCTCTTTTAAGGCAATCAGGGTTAAGTGACTCACCTAAGGTCACACAGCTAGTAAGTGTCAAGCTGTGTCTGGCCTGAGGCTGGATTTGAACTCAGGTCCTCCTGACTCCAAGGCCTGAAGTCTATCCACTGTGCCACTATGTCCTCTTCTTTTCCTCTTTACCTAGTCACGTGAGGCATTTATATATTCCCTTTATATTATATATATTCATGTATATATTTCTATATATACAATATATATATATTCCCTTTTGAAATTTCTTAGGAATATATAATGGAGGTCTTTTGCCTTTTTTGTGCTGTTAAGCAGGTATTATATAGTTTAAAAAAAAAAGACACTTCCAACTTGTTAATTTAATGTTCTCCTTTGGCCCAATGCCACCTATTTTAGTAAATATAGGCTTCTGAGTTGTGACAACAGGGATTATGTTGCTGTTATAAATATTTGCTCTTGCTGGATACCAAAAACCCAGAGTTCCTGAGTATAATCTTACAATTCATCTGGTTTCTAAGTCAGGATATGCTTTTACAAATATTTCTACCCCTTTCACAAAGAAGATTTAAAATGTCTCATGTAGAAAAACTGAACTTGTGAACATACTAATCTTTTATTAATTGATTATTCAGCAAAAATCTGAATGTTTACTAAGTTCAAGGCATTACTATCATCAAGGAGCTTACAATCTGGTAATCAAGGAACTGTTTATAACCATATAGAAAAACAAAGTCCTGATTTTCCAATATCCAAAAAAGAAATTGAGCAAGATACAAATAAACTGTCAAAGAAATTGATTTAGAGATGAATTTTATCGCACATTTAAAGAGCAATTAATATCTATGCCACAAAAACAATTCTCAAAATCCAAACTCCTTTTATAAAACAAATATGGTCCTTATAGCCAAACAAGGGAGAGATGAAGCATGAAAAGAGAACTAAAAAACAATTTCAGTAAAGAATATTGATGAAAATAATTTTGAATGAAATCCTCACAAGGAAATTATAGAAATACATACAGAAAATAATTCACTATGGCCAAGTTGGATTCATGCCAGATATAATAGGACCTTTTACTGAGTCACCTGCAAATCTGATTCTCAAAGGACCCAAAAGTTATAGCTCTGGAAGATCTAAATCATAGTGTCCACCTGTCTCTCTCCTTGGGCCCTTATAACTTGCAAGGTCCATGTATCTTGGTTGTAGTCCTAGCTCCTTTGCCCTTTGGAATATCATGTTCCATGACCTCTGATCCTTTAATGTTGCAGCTGCCAAGTCCTGTATGATACTGATTGTGACTCCCCAATATTTGAATTGTTTCTTTCTGGTCACTTGTAGTATTTTTTCCTTGACCTAATAGTTCTGAAATTTGGCTATAGTATTCCTTGGGGTTTTTATTTTGAGATCTCTTTCCAGAGGTGATCACTCTTTCAATAAGGCCCATGTATCTTGAGGTCTCTGTCAATAAAGAACAGGCTGAGTGGAGCCTTTGGCAGACACCCAGAGATGCCCCAAATAAGCCACTGGTAGTTTTTTGGAACTGCATATTCTCCAAATTGCCCCCCCCATCTCTTTCTCTTTCTCTCTCTGTTTTTCTTTCTTCCCATGTATATGTATGTATGCATATGTAATTGCTCACCTGTTACTTCATCCTACTTGCTACCAAACAAATGATGCAGAGCCATACAATCACCCTTCACCCAGAGTTGCCTTTTATGATGGGTATTACAAGATGGTCCCTCTAACAAGATGGTAGAGCATAGGATTTTATTCCTAAATGGAAATGGTACAATAAAAATCACTCTTGTCTGGGTCTCTCTGGTGTTAGTGCCTTTCATGAACAGGTAGTGACTGTGCTAGAGACCAAGGCTTCCATTCCAGATCTTGGAATCCTTCCTCCTTTGCTGGTCTAATGGGTGGTCCCCACTAATAAGGGCATGGCTTCTAAGAAACATCATTTTGCCCAGTTTACTGGTGATTCCATTCACTGCAAAAGATCCATTCTCCACTGGACTTCAACATCCACTAGCTAGTAAAAGATATCCTGGGGGCAGGGCAGTCCTAATTAGCCATTTCAGTGGCCTCAGCTCCAGGCTACATGGCTAGCATGTGCAAGAGAGTCTTGAGGGATGGAGCAGAAAAGATCTTTACGCTACTTCCTGCGCGGTGTCCATGGGTCTGATCAAGTGATCTCGGGCCTAGAAAGCACAAGACTGGGCAATCAAAGGCTCTCACTTTTGGGGCCAAGTCTAATGAAGAAATTTTGGGAGGGATATACCTCCCACTGCATTTGGTTGTTTGTAGGGCATGTCAGCAACACATCAAAAACATCATATCCAAAGTTGGTCCAACATTATGAAAACAATGAGCATACTTAATCATATAAACAACAGAGATAAAAAAAAACTTATGACTATTTCAACAGATATATAAAAAAGCCTTTGACAAAATCTAGAACTCAATTATTTTGAAAACTCTGCTCATGGAAGGGCCCTTATTTAATGTGACCAAAAACACATTTACAAAAGCTAGCATTGTTTACAATGAAAAAATACTAGAAACCTTCCTAGTACAAACAAAGAGAAAGCAAGGATATTCTTTCTCCACGTTACTGTTTGACATAGTTCTGGAAATGCTCACTCTAACAATGAGGCACGAGAACAAAATTAAAGGTATAAACATTAGCAAAAAAGAGACAAACTATTCCTATTTGCAGATGAAATGATGGTATGGTAAGAATATCAACTAAGAAACTAACTGACACGATTAATAGCTTCAACAAGGTAACAGGATTCAAAATAAAGCCACAGAGATTATCGGCATCTCTATATACTAACTGTAAGTCACTTTAAAAGGCAGAGCAATCACAGGATGCACAGCAACAATTTGAGAAAAAATCTGGAGGCTGTGCGTACTGTGCGTATCTGTATGACTAGGATTGGTTCACGGAGTTTTCTGGGGAGAAAATGAGAAAGAGGTGTGGCGTTTATGAAGGGGAGAAATATGTGTTGTGACTTGTTTCAGGAGCTGTGTTTAGAGGGACTTTGCAAACCAATGACCACAGAAATATAACTGGAATTGTGGAAGTGATATTACTGACTCTATCCAGGTGGGGGGCAGGGAAGGGACACATCCCCTCATAGACATTATTCCTTTCTCCACCCCATCCCAAAGGGATGAGGAAGGTACCATAAATTGCCTTTCTCTAGTATATGTTAGAAGCCCTTCCTGTTCTCTGCAGTCAGAGAAATACATTGCTGCTCTACTTTCCTTGAGCTGATCAGCTCCTACTCCAAACTTTTTAAGTGCTCTGCTCACTTTTTACTTTTTATGCTCTAATTCATCCTCCTAAAAATGGGCAATTCACCTAACCTCTGTGAGCCCTGGTTTCTTAATCTAAAAATAAGGATAATAATAATTCTACTGGTACTAGTAGCTCATAAGATTTTGGGAAGAATCAAACTATATACAGGGTGTCTCAAAAGTCATTGCTGTTGTCATCATTGTTGTTGAGTCATTTCAGTTGTGTCCAGCTCTTCATGACCCTATTTGGGGTTTTCTTGGCAAAGATTGGAGCGGTTTGCCATTTCCTTCTCCAGCTCATTTTACAGATGAGGAAACTGAGGCAAACAGGGTTACGTACCCAGGGTCACAAAGCTAATCAGTGTCTGAGGCAGGATTTGAACTCATGAAGATGAGTCTTCCTGATTCCAAGCCCAGTGTTCTCTCTATTGTGCCACCCAGCTATGCTAAAAGTCTTAGTGCAGTTTTAACCTTAAAATTGAAAAAAATATGTGTATATGTATGTGTGCATACATATATGAGTATTTCAAAATCCTAAACTCTTCATAAATATTTGTTATTATTATTACCGTGGTCACTAGTAACATGTAGTTTATTACAAAACTCTCATTCTTGATGATGGTAGACTTCTCCAAGACTGGTTTACTTTATTCTTCTGACTACTCTTTTTTTTTCCACAACCATCTTCATAGCATTCCTAAAAAATCCTGATATTCCCACAGTGGAAAATATTCCTAGAACTCATGAGAGCTCAGAGCCTCCCTTTTTAAAGATGATTATCAGATAACGAGGAAAAAAAAACCTAACTAAACATGAGTCTACCTTCACTGGGTCTTGCCTGAACATCCCACATACTGTCAAATAAATTCATGAGTAACAATACAACATGAAATTCCTTAGCTTGCAACCCTTTTCTGGATAGCTATGAATATTATTCATATTTATACTTTACTACATTCAAGAACATGTTAGTCCTGGCTACTACCAAAGAAATGACAGAGCAGCATCAAATTTAGAGAAATAAGATAGCCTCTATAACATATTAAGGATATATGAATAACATGCACACTGGACACAAAAATGGTCCCCTTGCATCTAATTAGGACATGGACTGTCCCTAATTCATATGGATTCATGATTTCATAGGTGTAAGTATTCCCAACACAGCTCACGACATTTCTGTGTTTTAGTGGACAATTTTATCAGTTGCCATGAATGAAAAATTCATCATTATATAGCCAAGATGGTGATGAACCTCTGTAAACTTACCTAGTCTATTTCCTTGGACTTCAGTCTATTTCTAGACCATTCCAAGTACGTAATGCTTGGCAGAGTTTTTTGGTCTCCTGGAAAAGTCTTCAAGAACCCATGGTCACTTTTACACTACAATGAGGCTTTGGAATAAACCTATGGTGGACAGCTCTCCACAAAGAACTTGAACTCCCATTTGTTGTCCGTCACTGATGCCAATAATTCAATCCATTCATCTCTCTGTGCTTCAGATTCACCAGGCCAATTGACTTCACTACTCTGGGAGGTTCTTTAGTTGCCTGGTCTCACTTAGTAGTTATTGTCTTTATATTAAAAGGGAAAAAAAACTTCCATGATTCTCTACGCCTCTCCCATTACCTCCAGTCTAGGTCCAAAAATGTCTGGTATTCTAACTTCTGCACTCTTAAGTAATCTAATTCCTCATCTACTACCATTATCTAAAGAAATGTTCCAGGAGTTGATGGAAAATATATATTTGTGAGTCAAAATTCATGCATTTAACAGGTAAAGCTGCCAGATCCTGACTTTCAACCTCCCCCCCCCCCATCACTACCACCTCAACCCCAACCTAAGTTTTTGTTTGAGAATATGCAAAATGTATCCTAATAATCTTCTGGCATAACTTGGAATTTTTTTTAAATCATTGAAATCTGTTTACATTTTGCTTTGAAGGACAAAATGAAAACAAACTATATATACATGTATACACACATATGTGTGTGTATATATTTGCCACTCTTGTTGCTGGGGTGTTAGTAACAATAAGGGCTTGGGTTACCATTCAAAACCTACATATTTACAGAATATGTTCTTACACAGAATTCCTGGGCCACACACACATCTTGTGTACACATAATCTTAATATAAGCCCTCTTTCTGCCCTCACACCCTATCCTCTAATATCTCATCAAGTAAATCTGGTTTAGAAATCTTGTTTTCCCATAGTTGCTAGTGCATTGAACCTTTTCACCTAGAGTCTACTACCCATCCTTAGCCAGAGTCCATGGATGTTATCTAGCAAGGTCTTTCATGCTACACTCTGCAGTCAGATGTTTTTGTGTTCCAAAGATCACTTTTCTTTTTCAGGGGAGCCTCCCAGGACTCCTCTGGTTTCAGTTGTTGTCTCCTAGTTCAGTCACTTCTTTCCTCAGGCTTCTTGTGGAGAAGCCAATGGGTTAAGCATGTAAGGTTTAACCTTCAAGTCAAGGTCAAGTAAGAGTATAGCCCTCCAAGGCCTTTATGCATTCTCTTCTTAAGGGTGGCCTACCTCTCTTCTTCCATGTTGTTTCAGCTTTTCATCTGTGTTGCTTTTCTTATACCTCTTGGGTTCTTAAGTCCTGTGCTTGGCAACTTGATCCTGGAACACAACTTCCCTCTGATTCACAATTGGGATTAATACTATTGACTCTGGACTATGACTTATAACCCTGTAACATCAACCAAAGTAGCTCAGCAAGAACTTTCTGTTTCACTGAAATCCTCCAAGACTAGTTGTAGGACCAGAGAGACCTCTCTTCAAAAGGTTTAGCCACTCACTTATGCAACAGGCTTATAGGATTTCCTCTGGCATATGTTCTTGTGCTGGTCACTGTGCAGCTGAATTACTTCTCTATATACTGGATGTTCAGTTAGAGTATCATTGCAAGCAAATTTCTTCCTAAATACCTTCACTAGTTTCCTTTTTATTGTAATCCTTAATATTATAATCAATGATTCCATGGACAGTGGTGAGCATCTTAGATATACTCTTTAGTTCCAGTAAGAAGCAAGTTTTTCCCTAGTTTGAGTACTTGGTGTATGAAGGGCCTGCTTTTCTCATGAAAAGAGCCTAAATTCAAACCTCTGGGTTCAAGATGTCAGAAAATATTCTTTTTCTTATGGGAAATATATAGTTTCTAAGTTGAGGACTCTAGCTAAAGCCCAGAAACTGGTAACAGAGAAAAGGTATGCAATAAAATACCCATTGGAGTGGTTTTGCATCAACCATTGTATGTACCATCCAGCACAAACAATCCAATTGCTAGAAATCCCTACTTGGAAGAAACCAACACTGGATAATAGGCCCAGTGATAGAAGCATGATGAAATCACCAGAAGACGATGTCAGCCCAGGAGCATCAGAGATAAGTGGCCTCTCCATCTGTATGCCCTAGTAACATGTGCTCCCTCCATATGTGTGTCCCTTCATATGTCTTTCCTAGCTGTGTCTAATTTTCCCATTGATGATGTATTTATAGAATATTATACCCAAGGTTTATAGGGAAGATATTCTATTACTAATTTTCCTACTATGATATTTCATGAAATGCCTTTAATTTGAACTTATTCTGTCTTCTGGATGATTATTAATAGTAGACACATTGATGTGAGCTCATGAATTTTTAAAAAAAACTTCTTATAGTGAATGTGAAGCTATGAGTACCTCGAATCAGTGATAGCTTCTCTGTAGGGGGCTCACATGAGAGTGGGATGGGGGGAAGTGGGCCAGTTCCAAGTGGATATACACTTTTGGTTCTGCTTTGTTTACTCTTTTTTAATTTTCTTCTTCAAAATAGCCACCCCACTGCCAACAAAATATGTCTGTGTAGGATCAAGTTAAGGGTATATGCCTGCTGATGAATGCCCAAGATTCTAGACCAGAAGTCTCCAAAATCAAGTTAAGTCAAATCCTCTCTGAAGGATTTTTTCCTCTGGAAAAATTGGGGATGGAAGTAGTTTGTAAACTTTCTCAAATTAAAAACAATAAAATGCAGAATTTTTGGGGGGTGGGGAGAAATATATAGTTATTGTTTATTGGAGGATTTTTGCCATTAAAAACTTGCTATAGTAAGAAAATATTTGTGCATGAAGCTTGGTGGAGTTGGCATGCCACTCTGATTTTCAAGAAAATCCCTTCTCTTTTTGTCTTCAGCGCCAGGCCTTCTTTCAAGGCCTAACCTTTTCAGACCTGGGAACAGTTTGTGAGTCCCACAGACAAGACTTGTTACACATAGTCTAGAATGAGTACTGTGGAATTTCTAATTTCCAGTCTAATTTCTTTTTAATTAATGTTTATATTATTGAGTCATATCATCAAATGGTTACATAATGATGGGCTGACAGAATAATTAGTTCCCATTGAAATATATAAAGAATATATGAAATGCTCTTTGTGGATAGCTCATATTGATGACATTTTGATAGACTCAAGACCATTCTAGGTGTCCTGAAAATTTTACAGTATTTTCCTTGCTACAATAATTTACATTTTATCCACTTATTTTTAAAGGGATTGCAAGGACACTGGTGGATACATATTTTGCTGGAAGTTGCATTCTTTTTACCCCTATAATCAGGGATTCTACCTATAAATTCAGCTTGAATTGGGGTGGATTTGTGTATCTGCAGTAGCCCTCTAAATCTTAGGTATTTCCTCAGATAATCTTAGAATCATTGAGCTGGAAATGACTTGAGCAGTTAATCCCATTCCATAAATAAACCTAAATTCTGATAGGAAAAATGCCCTAGGAATGAATGGTATAAAACATTTGCTTTGTGGATTACCGTGGCATCAAATAGCTTAGACACTTATGAAAAGTTCAATTTCTCACTATTTTGTTTTTTTTTTTTTCTGGAAGGAAAAATAAAACCCAACAGTCATCTACCCAAGTCTCTGGACTCACAAGATGTATCAGGAAAGGAATACTTCAAGCAGACACTTTCCTCTAAAGGCCAACATCTCCCTGAATTACAACTGCTTCAAAGGGATAGAATTAAAACAGTGGGAAAAATCAAAAGGTTGAACAGCAGCCTCTGGAGAATTTCTCCTTCAAAATGGCAGTCAGACTATAATGGTATCAAATAATTTAAATGAAATGATAGAGAGGAAATACTTTAAAAGATTCATGTAGATTTGCATTATCTACAAGATTATCTTTCTACAATAACTTTTCCCAATGAAAAAGAGGAGGAAATTAAAGAAAAACTGTGTAAATACAATATACTGCATGAGGGGTTTTTTTAAATGCAGGCCAAATGGTAGAATAGTCATCCATCTCTTTCTGTGGTGTAATGATTGAAGGGGTACCTGAAATAAGGTCTAAAATATGGCCACTCCTAATGTGTGATTATGGTAGACTGGAGACAGCTGGCATGAAGGTGAGGAGGTTGAAGAAGGCCAAGATAGAAGAATGTGGAAGTTGGGTGGGTAAGAAGACCATAGGGCAAATACCTAACTTATTGGGAAGTAGAGGAAATAAATTAGATGTCCATAGATGACAACAAGGATCTGGACAGTATAGAATATTACTATCATTTAGAAAGCTTATTCTCTCACTTTTAAAATTCCCTTTTTCTCCTCATTTTTGTACTCCTCATGTTCCCTCAGTTTTAGGTTTTCCTTCTCTTCTCATTTTTATGGTTTGAACATAGTTTACTAACATAGCTTAACCCCTAGCTGGTGTTGTTGATCCTATGCCCAATATGAGCTAGTTCTGGAAAGTCCCATGCTCTTCCTGGCACATATAATAGCTGGTATTTATAGATCACTTTAATATTCACAAAACATTTTACATGATATCTTATATGAACCTTCCAACAACCTGGTGAGGTAGGTTCTATCATTATCCCTATTTTACAGATGAGGAAATTGAGAAGACAGAGGTTAAGTGACTTTGCCCAGGGTTACACAGCTAATTAAGTGTCTGCGGGAGGATTTGAAGTCAGGTGTCCCTGACTCTATTACTGTGCTATCTACCATCAAATCTATCTATACACCAAACAGAGCTCAAAGGAAATGCCAAGTCTTTTGTGGTTCTTAAAGAGTATTCAACCCCCATCTCTGTCTTTATCCATAAGTGGCTTTATTTGAGTAGTTAGTGTGGGTCCATCTAATCAGAATGGTTCAGAGTGCCCATCTCACCAGAAATCCCATCTCCTCCCTAAATTTGCTATATTTCACTCTGTTGAGTCACATGAATATGACATGACATCCTCCACCCAAGATAGCAGACAGGCTTCACTGTATACACTGGGTTTTTTGTTTGTTTTGTTTTTGTTCAGGTATAGACTCAACAAAAGGAATAAAATTAGAACTATAATTCAATACTAACATATAGGTTATATGCCTACAACTTTTCCCAAATTTGGCAGTCTTTGACCAATTTACAGACACGCTTCAAACACACAGGAATTCTAGGAAAGAAACAATTTTTGTTTTTTGTTTTTTGTTTTTTAACCTCACTGGTTGCTTTGCTCTAGAGCCCCTTCCCTATGAGCAAGCTAAAGATATTTCTACAATAAAATATACTTCGCAAATTCTGATCCATTCACAGTATCTAGGAAGGTAGAATTCCACTGCTTTTCTGTTCAGAATTTCATTGCCAGCAGCAGCCTCCAACCCTCCCTCTGACTGCTTCCTTGCAGGTATTAATCAGCTAAATTTTAGAAGTCTCTGAGCACTCCCACCAGTTTGTTCATCACTAGTGGAAGAGTGAAGTCAAGGGCAGGCCACATGCATTGCTAGATTCTCTCCACCTTGATTTCTAGCTTGCTTTCCTTGTTCCCTTGTGTTCTTCAACCTCCTTTACTCTTCTTGTATTTGAATTCTGCCTGACTGAAGACTGACTATGTCCCTTCCTTCTCTAGCTCCTCAGTTCTTCTCAGTAATTCAGTTTGATGGACAGGGCTAACCCAAGACACAAAGCTGCCTTGGTTGTCAAATGGGGCCTTGATATTTAATCCCCTATTTCAACAGACTTAGAATTGTCCCTTCCCTTTCTACCACCCCTAGGAAGGTATCACATATTATCTTGAATTGTAGTTGATTGTGAAGCAATGGGAATGGCTTGCTAAGGGAGACGGAGTTTTTTTTTCCCCCAGAGATCTTTAAAGGTAAAAAAGATACCTTTCTTTTTTTTTTAGGCAATTGGGGTTAAGTGACTTGCCCAGGGTCACACAGCTAGTCAGTGTCAAGCGTTTGGTCTGAGGCCATATTTGAACTCAGGTCTTCCTGACTTCAGGACCAGTGCTCTATACACCGACCACCTAGCTGCCCCGAAAAGATACCTTTCTGAATGAGATCATTTAAACTGAGCCTTGCTTTAAGGCAGGAGGACAGACTTAATGAATTTTAAAGACCCTATACATCTGAGGGATTTTAGCACTTTTAATCAGTCATTCATTCTAATTGTCACTGAACCCCTACTTGACACAATGCTAACTTGGTAGCTAATAATAAAGAAAATAACAAGAGCTAGCATTTATACAATGCTTAGCCTAGCTAATTTTGGAAAGACTCATCACCAGTTTGGGCACAGGGTAATTAATTTTTTTACCACAATAACACTTAAAAAACCACATGTAGTGAAATGTAGAAGGTTTGAGAAAATCAGAATTGGTGGAATACTCTCAACAAAAATCACAGATACTTGAAGTATTAAAGTTAACATTCCC
Organism: Vombatus ursinus; assembly: GCF_900497805.2. Lineage (NCBI taxonomy): Eukaryota > Metazoa > Chordata > Mammalia > Diprotodontia > Vombatidae > Vombatus > Vombatus ursinus. The sequence continues at coordinate 8,811,221 of NW_020954610.1, read as the reverse complement.
TCAGATAGAAGCTGTGTGGCGTAGCAGATAGAGAGCTTGCCTCAAAGCCAAGAGGACATGGGTTTGAGTCCTGCATCTGACCCATGTCAGTTGCATTACTGTGGGCAAGTCACTTAACTTCCCAATATCCCAAGCAACTCTCTAAGAGAAGGGGCAAAGAATCTATTGATTTGCTTCAGCAGAAGGAATTCCCTGACCAAGGAATGTCATATACCAATGAAATCACAGGTTCAGTCCCTATCCCTCTTCCCCCTAAAGCCATCGCTATTTCCTTGTACTCAATGACATAGTTGTAATTTTCTGTTTCCACATTCCAGTGATGTCTCAATGATGAATGCAATTTTTAAGCATTTTGATATGAAAAAGAAGCAAACACAGAATGACATCAAATGAGAATCTGATAAACTCAAACTTGATCAAACTTGAAGGAGAATGAAGTATCCCTCTTAGTTACAGTGTTTTCTAATGAATTATATAGGAAATGATTTCTCACAGTGGGGAAAGGCAACAGCCAGGGTTTGCTGAAGTAATGAAGATATTGGGCTCTATGGGTGTATTGCAACTAGCCATATTTGTCAATTTCAATTTCTCTCCTAACAATAATGAAATGACACTATTTGCAATGGGAGAGGCAGCATGGCTTAGTGGGTAGAGAGTTTAACTTGGATTAGTACCAAATGATATAAGAACACTCCATTTAAATTTGTATTCAACATTATCATAATGTAGAAAGCAATCGTTATTCAATTTCAGGTACACATTTAGACAACCATGAAAATCTTACTTTGTTGCCTTAGCATGTCATGGAAGTGACATTGAGTTCTTGAAAGCTGTCCCAGTGAAGTTCGAGATCTGGCAGGCCATATCAAACTGGAAAAGCTTCAAGATTAAGCAATAGAAAGTATCTTTGTTGTTAGAGAACCAGACTGGCCAAGCCTATACAAGTCTGTTATCAGAAGAATGACAGCCAGGTGATGAATGTTTGGTCCACAACAACTCACAAAGATGGCCAATTGTGACTATAATCTGGATATAGTGGGTGAGTTACCCACACTGACAAACTCATGTATTCTTCAATCAATGAATCAATAAGTATTTTGGGGACACAAAGAAAGGCAAAAATGCAATCCCCGCCCTCAAGAATCAAGGTATGTATTCAGTTAGAAATTAGTTTTATGATACTAAAAAGATGAGAAACTAATTTTATAATGGTTGTGTTGTTGGGTAGCTGTTATTTATTGGGAAAACTGTCACAAAATTTGCATTTCCTTGTGACCATGTAACAATCACCTGTGAATACCATGTGAACAAAGGCATTTAATAAATATTGAAGCCTAGTTCTCCTGTTTGAGAAGGGAGAATAAATAGGCTGTTCTAAAACTATAGATAAATACTCTTAGCATTTTTCTGGAGATTTATTTGTGTGCTTTGTGTTGCTATGAAACAGTATATTGTCTAAATACAATCAATCATATAGCCTTGAAAATGGAAAATGGCCAGGAAGTAGTCAGAGACCATGTGTTTAATGAAGATTGGTTGAATGACTGATGAATTCATTCAACAAATGTTTATTGAGGGCCTACTGTAGGCCAAACACTGTTTTAGGTGCTATGTAGGATATAAACTGAAGAAGAAATGGTTACTCTCCATAAGGAGCTATAATCCAGTGAGGGAGATAAGACATGTTCACAAACAACTACAGTATAAGATTATATAAAATAAAAGGGGAAGGGAGAAGGGAACAAGCAGAAAAGGTCGTTTACATTTGGCAAGTCAGGGATCATTGGTAACTTTGGAAACTTTGGATAGAGCAGCTTCAGTTCTACTGATTGTAGAAGGTTCAAAGGAATAATATAAAGAATGTGGTTAAAGGATACGAATAATTTTCAAAATAAGAAACACAAGTTGTCAACAACCACTTGAAAAAAATGTTTCAAATCAATAATAAGACATGTAAGTGAAGACAATTTTGAAGTTTTATTTCATACCCAGAAAATTGTAAGAGTTGAAAGAAGTAGTTAACAGTGGAGAAGCTGTGGGAAGACAGAGACACTAATACACTGTTAGTGGAGCTATTGATTGGTCAAATCATTCTGAAAAATTATTTGGAATTATATGAAAAATCACTAAAATGTTTATACTTCTTGATCCAGTAGTCATACTACTAAGCATATATTTCAAAGACAGAAAGAAAGTTCCCACATATTATATACCAATATATTCTTAGCATTACTTTTGGTGGTAGCAAAAACCTAGGTACAAAGAGAATAACAATAGCTTGGGGAACAGCTGAACAAATTATGGTACATGGGTGCAATGAAATACTATGATACCATAAGAAATGAGTGAATGCAAAGCAGTCAGAGAAACATGGGAAAATTCATTTGAACTGATGCACAGCAATATAAGCAGAACCATGAGAACAATAAACCCAAAGACTACAAGAATATAAAGGAAAAGAACACTATAACGCAGTTAAATTTAGATTAACCACAATGACCAATCTTGGTCCCCAAGAACAGAAGATGAGAAACACTTTCTATAGTCTCAGTAGGGAAACTACAGGTACAAAAAGATGCATTTGTTCTAAGTTGGGGTGGTTTTGTTGATTGGTTTCACTTAGCTGGTCTTTTTTGCTGTTGATGTAAGGGAAGGCTCATCAAAGATATATTAAAATATATTAAAAATGACTGGTGTGAAAAATGGAAGGCATTAATAAAAACTTTAAAAAATAAAATGCATATTTAAAAAGTTGTTAGGCTAGAAACTTTTAACCAAACAATTACTTACATGGCTTTTGTGTGTATGCCCTATCAAATCTTGCCTTGATCTTCCATAGATTTCCTTTGAGTGTCAAACTTAACCATTTTATTGACTTCAATCCCAGATTAAATTTTTTATTACCTGCTAATGACTTGGAATAATATGTTTTTGATTCCTGTTTATTCTTTCCTTATCTTCTTGCTAATGACCTAATACTGATGGATGAGTTTGATTCTTGCTTCCCCTGAAAACCATGGACCCTGACAGGATGAACAGATTGGCAAAGATAACAATATTACAGAAAACCAAGACAAAGCAGAACTACTCAATTTTGGCGGGGGGGGGGGGGGCTCGGCAATGGGTTTCAGTGACTTGCCCAGGGTCCCACAGCTAGTAAATGTTAAATGTCTGAGGGTGGATTTGAACTCAGGTCCTCCTGACTCTAGGGCCAGTGCTCTAACCACTGCACCACTTAGCTGCCCCTAGAACTACTGAATTCTTGTTTCTGCCTTTTTTGTGCCAAAAAAGAACGATTGAACAAAATATGTTAATAGAGACTTAAAGCCAGGAAAAGTAAGATAGCACTTTATTGCTCTCCATGAGTTCAAGTCCCTGGGACTGAACAAACCACATTCTGGGTACTGAAAGCACTCTCAGATTTAATTGTTGAGATTCATTCACTGACTTAAAAAACTGGAGAATTAACAGGGAATAACGGGGAAAGGAATAAATATTTGTACAGTGCCTACCATGTGCCAGGCTCTGTGCTAAGCACATTTTAAAAATACAAATATTATCACATTTGATCCTCACAACAAATTTGTTACGTTAGTAGACACTATTATTATTTCCATTTTGCAGTTGAGGAAACTGAGGTTAAGGGACTTGCCCAGGGTTACATAACTAGCAAATGCCCTGAGGTCATATTTGAATTCAGGTCTTCCTGAGGCTCAGTGCCCTATTCACTGATCCCATCTTGCTGCCTCTGACGGGAGAGGTGCCACAAGATTGAGGAAAAGCAAATACCTCAATTTAAAGAAAAATCAAAATTGGCAAAATTTTGGCCAAAATTCAAGAATTTACTTTATATATTGTCTCCCCAATTAGATTATGAGCTCCTTGAGAGAAAGGACTCTCTTTTCCTATATGTATTCTCTATACTTAGTACAGTGCTTGGCACAGAGCAAGCACTTAAGAAATGCTTTTTCATTCATTCATTTATTCATTCATTCATTCATTCATTCATCCATTTGTTAAAGGGAAAGTTTATGAGTGCTTAGGAAGGTAAATGATGATCAGAAGGAGCCAGCATAGCTTCATCAAGAGCAAGACATGCCCATTGTTTTGGGGAACAATTCCCCAAAAAGAGATGAGAAAATGTACCTCCTTCCTTTCTTGGTGGAAATGGGGAATTACAGGTGTAAAACATTTTATAGTCTGTCAGACTGAAAACATTGTATAGTCTGTCAGACTGAAATAATGTGCTGCTTAGTTTTGTAAAATTGCCTTTTTTTCTCAATTTATTCTTTATCCCAAGGGATGGCCCCCAGGGTAGGAGAGGTTTATATTTAGAAATCAATGTGCTGTAAAAACAAATGATAGCAACAAAATTTAATTAAAAAAATATGGAATATTCAGAGAAACATGGGAACACTTCTATGAACTGATGTATAGCAAAGCAAGTAGATCTATAGAAACAATATATGTAATTGCAACAATGAAACAGAAAGAACTATAAAAACAAAACTGAATGCTATGTAATTATGATGATCACACTTGGAGAAGAGTTACAAAAATGCATCTCCTTTTTTCATGACAGAGGTGGGAAGCTATGGGTGTGGAATATTGTATAGGCTATCAAATGTAGCTAATGTATTGGCTGGTTGTGCTTAGCTTTTTAACTCTTTTTTAAACCACTGATACAAGAGCAGGCTTGCTGGACAGTTGGGAAGGGATATATTAAAAAATAAATGTAATACTAAAACATAAGGTATCAATTTATTAAAAGATTAAAAATAAAGAACAGGTCATGCCATACTAACTTCACTTGGCAAATGCCCCATTCATTAAAGGAAAAGTTTGTGAATATTTAAAAAAACAAATAATGATTACAAGGAACCAGGATGGCTTCATAAAGAACAGATTGTGTCAGACCAACCTTATTTGAGAGCTTTCTAAAATTTTGTAGATAGACATTGGATATCCAGATTTAACAAAGCATTTACCCAAATCTTGCATTTTAGAATTTATGGACAAGACTGAGAGGTATAGACTAGATATTAGGACAGTATGGTTAGCTAGATTTGGGATTAGCTGAATGAACAGAAGCAAAGAGTATTTACTAATGGGTCATTGTTGACTTGGGGGTAGTGTACTATATTGGGGTGCCTTGGGGAGCTGTCCTTTACTTTGGGCTCTTTAAGTTTTATCACTACTTAGACAAAAGCATAAATGACACGTTTATCAAATCTTCAGGGGACACAAAGCTGTATGTAATAATTAACACTTAGATGACAGTATTGATTCCAAAAGATCAAAAAGTGATAGACCAAATCTATTGGATGAAATGTAATACTGATAAAAGTCCTACACTTAGGTTGAAAAAACAACCACATAATTACAGAATGGAGGAAGCATGGCTAGACGTAGGAACTTAGGGAAGATCCTGGATTCAGGGCTGGAAGGGACCTATGAGATCAACTAATCCAATGCCCTTTATTTTACATATGAGGAAACTGAGGTGCAGAGAGGATAAGCAACTTAAGGTCACACAAGTGGTAAAACCAAAATTCGATCCTACTTCTTCCACATCAACTTCAGAGCTCTTTCCCCTGCACTAGACTGCTAACAAATTGCTAGGAACATGGAAAGAAAGGATTCTTGTTCAGTTAACAGATTGCCCTATATTGCCTTTGAGGTGTGTTTCAACTCTTGGACTCCATAAATAACAGAATTATTTTCCTTGCCAGATAAGTGGGCAATTGATCTATTTCCAAAAAAAACCTCATCTTTAAAAAGTTAATCTTTTCTCTAGCAACATGAAGCTGAAATTAGAAGCTTCACATTTCTTGATGTGTTGAAAATTCCTGTATTTACTATGATGACATACTACCTCCCTGAATATAGAGAAGTCAACTTTTGGAATTATTCCAATGGCAATCAACACTGCAATAAGAATTAAAACAAATAAATTATTTAGTTGGATTTGTCTATTAATTTAAAACAATTTCCTTGCTCAAAAACTATGATGGCTGCCTAGTACTTATTATCAGGTTCAGGTAATAGTCATACTTCAATTTTAACGGATTCACAATCTCCATGCCATGGCTCTATGGATTCACTGATGCAGATTACAATCCATTCATGACTCCTCATCCTGTACACAATTCCTGTTCATATTTTCCCATAAATGCTCCATAGAGTCAATGCACTAGAGGCCTTTCTTGAAGTCTTTTCATATTATATAGGTATCATTTCAGCACAGGGATCTGATATTCCTTGCTCTTGCTGTGTGACTAAGCCCACAACTTTGTTCAATTACACATTTCCTTTATGACATCACAATCTCTTGACATGCTCTATATTGACCTCTAGGTCACTTGGAATTTTTTTTTGATTCTTTGGAAAGTGTTGTATTCCATGATCAGCAAGCATATGGAATCATTGCAAGAATATTGGTTTTGAAAAGATTTTTTTTCCATCAAGGTACAGCTTGGGATCATCAAGAGTGTTATATAATTCCCCAAATGCAACACAATCAATTCCCCTTATCCTATTCTGATCTCAGTGGTTGTCTATCTATTGTACATATCTAACATATATACATGTTGAGAAACTAATTCAATAGGATTCCTATGCAACTACATATCATAATCTGTGCAATATACATTTGTCACCCACTTAGTTTTCCTATGTAGACGATTAGACTTGACTCTTTTGAGTAGCTATAGAGTCACTTTAGTATTTATTGCAATTCAACAAGCCTTAATTAAGCTCCTTCTATGTTCAAGGCATTATTCTAAGTATTAGTGATACAAATTCAAAACAAAAACAAAATTCTCTTCCCTCAAGAAACACATTCTGAAGCCTTTTGAGAGGTCTGAGGCTTGACTCAATCAATGTTTCTAAACAGGAATATTTGGAAAACCTCACAATCTCCAGGAAATCTCACTTCCATTAGGATATTGCATAGGATAACATCCATGATGTCTACACGTTCAAAGTGATTTAATTCAATCCATGATGTCATCATGACAGCATCATGAGTACTCATCTGACTGTTTATGCCTTACTTTAAGATTGATGAGCATAATAGTGTTGAATAAAGCTACATCTGCATTTATAAAGAAACCTATATGTTCTTCACAAATGTATGCTGGGGTAGAAACTTCAAAGCTATATTTTTCTCCTTATGGATTCTCTATGGGGAGTTTATTGGAGGATATGTACATCTATACTGCAATGTGGTGATGGCATATTCTTTGTATCTGTTCCCTTCTTATCCTATGTGATTAAAAGATAAGACTGACCCTGATTGTCATTGTTGGAAGGAGTAGCCACAGAAATGAGATAACAGATCTATTGAAATACCAAAGAAATGTGTGGTAGAAAAATTAATTATAATAATAACTTACCATCCCAGTTCACAGGCCCCAGGTTGAGTACCCATGCTCTAGGGGAAAACACATAATTTTCTGTTTAGCATTTAGAGCCCTTCACAAACTGGCTCCAACAAGTCTTTATTAGACTGATTTCAAATCACATATTTAATGTTCCTTTTATGTATTTTACGTACCAGACAACCTGGCTTGCGTGCCATTCTCTGCAGACAATATTCTATCTCCTACTTCTTTTGCACACGCTGTTTCCTATGCCTGGAATGTTCTGCATCTTTTATCTTGGAAGCCTTACTTCCTTCCCTTCAAAACTTAACTCAAAAGCCACATCATACCTGAAGCATTTCCTGAGCCACTCCCTACCCCCGTAGTTAATGTTCTTCCCCTGCTCTGAATTTGCGTTGCATGTGTTTTTATTTATGTATCTGTATGATTTTATGTGTCTATATCCATACTGTCATGTCTGCTCTCCCTCTCCCTCTAGACTGTAAGTTCTTTGAGAGTAGGTATTGATTCCTTTTTGTCTATTTATCTGAAATCCCAAAACTATGCCTAGCATATACTCGATGCTTACTAAATGCTTGCTGAATTATTTTTTCATCATTTAGACAAAATGTGAGAGTTTAAATGGTGACACTTTTATTCATTTAATGTGAAATTGCAGGAAATTTATGATAAGAGTTGTGGAACTAATGCAAAATGAAGAAATGATTGCATGACTGTGTAGTATTCAAGATGTGGCCCCTGGAAAACCCCAGTCCACAAACTGAAGCAGTCATTAAACAACAATAACAATCTGCATTTGGATCCCACTTTGTAGATTTCCAGGCATCTTTTATAATCATTTTGTCTTCTAATAAGTGAGATGCCATCAAAAGAGTATTGAAGAAGTGGTCTATGCACAAGGAAACCTAAGTTCAAGCTCTGGTTCTATAACAAACTAGCTATAAGGTCTTAGGCAAAGTCATTTATCTGCTCTGAGCTTCAGTTTCTTCATTTGCAAAATAAGGATAACAACCCCTTTCCTTTCTATTTCACCATGCTGTTTGTTGTAAGAATCAGCTGAGAACTAATTACTATCAAAAAGTTATATAAATTATAAAGAAGTATGTGATTATGATTATTATTCAAACATGATAATAATCATGATAAGTAGGTATAAACTAAATAGAATTATATAATTCTTATTTAATATTTTATTTTTTATCCAAATTACATGTAAAAACAATTTTAACATTCTTTTTTTTAAATTTTTGAGTTTCAAATTCTCTCCCTTTCTTTCCCCCTCCATTGAGAAAGCAAGCAATTTGACATAGGTTACACATCTGCAGTCATGCAAAACACGTTTTGACACTTACTAGCTGTGTGACTCTGGACAAGTCACTTAACCCTGATTGCCTCATGCCAAAACAAACAAACAAACAAAAACTCCAAGAAAAATAAAGAAAGTATGTGGTTCCTCCTATTGGTTCTAATTTTTCTTTATAACATGACTAGCGTGAAAATATATTTAATAGAAATGTATATGTAGAGCCTATATCAGATTGCATGCAGTCTTGGGGAAGGAGGTGGGGAGAGAAGTAGAAAAGGAGGGGGAGAAAATTTAAAACTCAAAAGCCTACAGAAGTGAATGTTGAAAACTAAAAATAAATTAATAAAAAAATTAGAAAAATAAAGAAAAATAAAAAACATAAAGAAAGAGTATCATTGATCTGCATTCAGGTTGCACCAGCTCTTTCTCTGGAGATGGACAGCACCTTTCATCATAAGTCCTACAGAATTGTCTTAGATCATCGCATTGCTGATAATAGCTAAGTTATTCATAGTATATCATCATACAATATTGCTGTTACTATATACAATGTTCTTCTGGTTCTGCTCATTTCACTTTGCATCAGTTCATGTAAGTCTTTCCATGTCTTTCTGGGAGCATCCTGCTCATCATTTCTTAAAGCACAATGATATTCCATCACAATCATATACAAAAACTTGTTTGGCTATTCCCCAACTGATGGACATCCCCTCAATTTCCAATTCTTTGCCACAACTAAAAGAGTTGCTATAAATATTTTTGTACACATAGGTCCTTCTCTTTTTCGTTTTTTATCTCTTTGGGATACAGACCTAGTAATGGTATTGCGTGGTCAAAGAGTACGCATGATTTTATAGTGCTTTGGGTAGTTTCTCTCCAGAATGGTTGAATCAGCATATAACTTCACCAACAGTACATTAGTATTTTAATTTTTTCCACATCCTCTCCAACATTTGTCATTTTCCTTTTCTGTCATATTAGCCAGTCTGACAGGTGTGAGGTAGTAGCTATTGTAATTCGCATTTCTCCAATCAATAGTGAGTTAGACTATTTTTAAAATGTGAATAGCTGTGATTACTTTGTCTGAAAACTGCTATCCTTTGACCACTTATCAATTGAGGAATGGCTCTGATTTCTATAAACTTGATTCAGTTTTCTATGTTTGAGAAACTCTGTAAATTTTTTTCGCAGTAATGATTACCAAATATGTTATTTCTCTCCATCCTATTTCCCCCTGTTTATCCTACTCTTTCCTTTTATCCTCAAAAGTGTTTTGCTTCTGACTTTTACCTCCCCCAAACTGCCCTCCTTTCTATCAGCTCCCCTCTCTTCTCCTATCCTCTTCCCTTCCTACTTTCCTGTGTGGTAAGATCACCCAACTGAGTTTGTATATTATTCCCTCTTTGAGCCAATTCTGATGAGAGTAAGGTTCATGTGTTCCCCTCCCTACCTTCCCCATTTTCCCTTCCATTATAAAATCTCTTTCAGGACTCTTTTATGTCAGATAATTTATCCCATTCTATCTCTCCCTTTCTCCTTCTCCCAGTGCATTCTTCTTTCTTATCCCTTAATTTTATTTTTTTAGATAATCATACCATCATATTCAACTCACGCTTCTGCTTTCTATCTACGTTTACTCCTTCTAACTGCTCTAATAATGAGAAAATTTTTAGGGGTTGTAAATATCATTTTACCATGTAGGAATATAAACAGTTTAACCTTATCAATCCATTATGATTTCTCTTTCCTCTTTACCTTTTTATGCTTCTTTTGCATCTTGTATATGAAAGTCAAATTTTCAGGTCTGGTTTTTTCATCAGGAATACTTCAAAAGTTCTCTATTTCACTGAATGTCAATTTTTTTCCCCTGAAGTATTATTTTTGGTGGGTAGGTGATTGATTGTAGCTTAGCTCTGTTGCCCTATCTGCTTCCTTAAATATTATTAGTCTAAAGGATGACGTAATATTAAGATTCAAGCTAAATTCCTGATCACTATTTCTTATTGGAGAAGGGAGGCCCCCAAGCAAAATATCCAAATCGACTTCTTTCCCATCAAATACCAGTTCACAATGGGCATACATAGTAAATAGCAAAGAAACTAATTTATCTAAATTGATAGAAAAATAGAGATCAGAGAAAGTATATGTATGAGAATATATATCTATATCTAATTTGTGTCTATATATCTCCCAGACAATACAAATTGAAGGAGTTCTCCCATTGGGAGCAAGATAATTCACTCAACCAAGAGAGTCCCTGATCTCATCCAAGGGGAAATTCTCCAAAATCTCTAGCATAGCAAGCTGAGAATAAGGACAGGATTGACTTCTACTTGTTTTTTTTTCTTCAGCAACCTGAAGAGTTGTTGGTATGGCCATCATCTCTCTTAAAGCAGGGAAGCCAGAAATACTGAAGATGCTGATGAGACGGCATGTCTTCTCTCCCAAGTTCACTGATTTCATTCAGCCCCTCATGCAGGGCTTGGCCATTGAACTCCACCAATGAAGAGAGAGTCCCATACCAGTTAGCTTTGGGGTCACTATATGATGTAAGTGGAAGGTAATCTTGGAGAAGAAAGGCAAAGAGAAGACCAGAAAAGGCCTCCTGCAGAAGGTGGGATGTAGACTGAATCCTGAAGGAAATCAGGAAAACCAGGAGGGGGAGGGGAGGGGGGTGTGAGCATTCCAGGTGTGAGGAACAGACAATGAAAAGGCACAGTCAGGAGATGAATCGTCCTGTACGAGAAACTGCAAGGCCAGTGTCTCTGGACCATACAGCGAGTGGATAGGAGTCAAGTGCAAGAAAACCGGAGGAGTTGGAAGGGGCCAGATGGTGAAGGGCTTCAAACGCTAGAGAATTTTATATTTGATCCAGGAAGTCAGGGGTCACTGAAGCTCGGGGTGAGCGTGCGTGGCATGGTCAGCCCCGCCCTCGAGCTTTAGGAAAATCTCTTTGACAGCTCAGGAGTCTACCCTAGGTGACTAGAGAAGGGGTGCGGTCCGCTGGAAAAGGGAGCTGGTTTCATACATTCTTCCTTGCAACTGCTGAATGAAGGACTCTTTTCTCCCTGCGTGCCTTACGTCACTTAAGCCCTCTGGCCCTCAGTTTCCTCAAGTGCAGAAGGGAAGAGTGTGGACTAGATCACCTTTAAGGGCCCTCAGAAGCCCAAGTCTTGGATTCCCCGAGCCGATTTCCAGAGCTCACGTTCCGTGACTGAGGCAGTGAGGAGCGCGGAGAAATCCTGAAAACCCGCCGAGGTCCAGCAGCCAATCCTGTGAAGGCGAACGGCCTGGCCCCGCCCCCTCCCGGCGCCCCGCGGGCGGTGGCGACGCGCTGGCGTAACGGCCTGCGTGGGGACGCTCGCTCGCTGTCGGCGTCGGTGCTACCTTTCCGGGTTACACCAAACAGAAGCGGTGCGCTGGGCGGCGCCGACCTGTGGAGGACAATGCGGCGGCAGCTAACGGCGGGACCTCGGCGGAGCGCCGGATTGAAAGACATGTAGCTGGGGGTCAACGTTCTTCAACCGAAGAGGTGAACGGCGCGGAGCACGGGGGATGGGTGAGGGAATAGATCGAGTCTGAGGAGCTAAACGGCGGCGGCAGCAGCCGCGGGACCGTGGCGCCTCCCCGCCCTGGGCCGCCTGCGCCTCGCCTCCCCCGTGGCGGCGGCTCCCGCTCCTCCTGCGCTTCCTCCTGCGCTGCTTGCCTTAGTGTGTGTGTGTGTGTAGATTTGATCTGCTTTTCGGTGTAAAGGGGGTTCGTGATAAACAGTACTCCACCCAGAGACTAGGGGGGAACTTGATTCCAACTGCTACCCTAAGCGTTCTGGGAACAACTTCCCCGCCCCCTGCCTCTGCATACACATGCACACATCGAATTATTCATATATGTGTGCATATCTGTTTTTCAGTGTAAAGGAAGTTCATAAATAGCATACCAGCCAGAGGCCTGGGAGAAGAGCAAATTCCAGTTGCAGTCCTAGCGTCTTGCAAGCAACCCCACCTCCCACATCCCTTTAAAAAAAAAAACTACTTTTCGTTGTAAAGAGAGTTCTTTATAAAGCACCAGCCAGAGATGTGGGGGAGATAACTGATTCCAACTACTGCCCTAACATCCTGCAAACCCCGCCAAAAACATCTTTTTTAAAAATCTGCTTTTCTTTGTCAAGGGGTTCATTATACATAGTGCATCAGCCAGAGGTGTGGAGGAGGGGCCTGATTCCAACTGCTATCCTAACAACCTGCAAACAGTCCTTTCTTTTTTTTTAGTTTTTTTTTATATTATGGTAATTTTTATTTATTTTTTTTGTTTTCAGCATTTACTTCCACAAGATTTTGAGTTCCAAATTTTCACCCTTTCTCGCCCTTCCCCCCACCCCAAGATGGCATGCATTCTAAATACCCCTTCCCCTAGTCTGCCTTCCCTTCTGTTCCCCCCCCTTCTCTTATCCCCTTCCCCTTCAGTTTTCCTGTAGGGCAGGATGGCTTTCTGTACCCCATTTCCTGTATTTATTTCCCAGCTGCATTTGAAAACATTTTTTTTTAAACATGTGTTTTTAAAACTTTGGGTTCCAAATTTTCTCCCTTCCTCCCTCCCCACCCATCCTCATTGATAAGGCAAGCAACTAAATGTAGGTTATGTATGTACAGTTATGCAAAACACTTGCATAGTAGACATGCTGTGAAAAACTAACTCTATTTCCCTTAATCCTATCCCACCCCACCATTTATTCTATTCTTTCTTTTGACCCTGATCCTCCTCGGAAGTACTTGCTTCAGATTACCCCCTTTCCCAATCTGTACTCCTCTCTATCATCCCCCTACTCCCTTGTCCCCTTCCCCCCTCCCCATTTTCTTGTAGGGTAAGATAGATTTCCATACCCAATTGAGTGTGTATGTTATTCCCTCCTTAAGTCAGATTCTATGAGAATAAGATTCACTCATTCCCTCTCACCTTCCCCGGTTTCCCCTCCACTGTAAGAGCCTTTTCTTTTCTGTTTTTTTTTGTGAGATAATTTACCCCGTTCTACCTCACCCTTTCTCCTTCTCCTAGTATAATCCTCTCTCACCGCTTAATTTTATTCTCCAGATATGACCCCTTCATTTTCAACTCACCCTGTGTGATCTATCTATCTATCTATATCCATATATATGTGCATATCATTTTTTCCCCTGCAACTCCCCTAATACTGACAAAGGTCTCATGAGTTACAAATATCATCTTTCCATGCAGGAATGTAAACAGTTCAACCATAATAAGTCTCTTATGATTTCTCTTTCCTGTTTACCTCTTCATGTTCCACTTGAGTCTTGTTATTTGAGAGTCAAATTTTCTATTCAGCTCTGGTCTTTTCATCAAGAATGCTTGAAAGTCCTCTATTTCACCAAATGACCATTTTTTCCCCTGCAGGATTATACTCAGTTTTGCTGGGTAGGTAATTCTTGGTTGTAATCCTATCTCCTTTGCCCTCCGGAATATTATATTCCATGCCCTGCGGTCCCTTAATGTAGAAGCAGCTAAATCTTGTGTTATCCTGATTGTGTTTCCACAGTACTTGAATTGTTTCTTTCTGGCTGCTTGCAATATTTTCTTCTTGATCTGGGAACTCTGGAATTTGGCTACAATATTCCTCGGAGTTTTCCTTTGGGGATATCTTTCAGGCGGTGAGCGGTGGATTCTTTCAATTTCTATTTTGCTCTCTGGTTTTAAAATATCAGGGCAGTTTTCCTTGATAATTTCTTGAAAGATGATGTCTAGGCTCTTTTTTTGATCATGGCTTTCAGATAGTCCAGTAATTTTTAAATTTTCTCTCCTGGATCTATTTTCCAGGTCTGTTGTTTTTCCAGTGAGATATTTCACATTGCTTTCTAATTTTTCATTCTTTTGGATTTGTTTTACAGTATCTTGATTTCTCATAAAGTCACTAGCTTCCAATTGCTCTATCCTAATTTTTAAGGAAGTATTTTCTTCTGTAATCTTTTGGACTTCCTTTTTTATTTATCCAATTTTGCTTTTTAGGGCATTCTTCTCCTCATTGGCTTTTTGGACCTCTTTTGCCATTTGGGTTAGGCTATTTTTTAAGGTGTTATTTTCTTCAGTATTTTTTTGGGTCTCCTTTAGCAAGCTGTTGACTTGTTTTTCATGAATTTCTTGCAAAACTCTCAGTTTTTCCTCTCCTTCTCTTACTTGCTTCTCAAAATCCCTTTTGAGCTCTTCCAAGGCCTGGGACTGATTCATATTCTTCTTGGAGGCTTTGGATTTAGGAGCTTTTTCTTTGTTGTCTTCTTCTGGTTGTATGTTTTGATCTTCTTTGTCACCAAAGTAAGATAATATAGGCTGATTCTTTTTGCGCTGCTTACTCATGATCCTGCCCAATTACTTGAGTTTTAAACTCTTTGTTAAGGTAAGAGTCTGTTTCCAATGTGGAGAATGTACTGTCCTAGGCTTTGGGGGTTTGTACAGCTGTTTTCAGAGATACTTCTGGGGACCTGAAAATTTTCAGTTCTTCCAAGGTGCTATGATAAGGGGCGAGGTATTTCCTCTCCACCATCACAACAAGCTCTACCACGTCAGCACTCCTCCTTGCCCCAGGACCGCCCCTCAGAACTGTGACCCAGATCCAGGCACGGGCAAAGCAAGAGATTCCTGCCTCAGCACTGGCAAAGAGATCCCTGCAATCCCCCTCTGATCAACCACTGGATTCCCTCTCAGTCTGTGGGCCAGAAGCTCAGGAAACAGCCTTGGCGCTGGGGGCAGCTGAGACCTAGCTCCTTCTCTCACCACAGTCTCAGACTTTTCCCACTGACCTTCTGAGTTGTCTTTGGCGTTCCTGGGTTCAGAAGTCTAGAAACCACCATAGCTTCCTGCGCTTCAGTCCTCTGAGGCTTGCTCCAGGGTCACTGCGGCCTGTGTGCACATGCCGAACAGTGCTCCTCTCCCCGCCTAGTGCGATATACCATTCCAATCAACCATCCAGGCTGTCTTTGGCTGAAAATTTGTTTCACTCTGTCTTTTTGTGGGTTCTGCTGCTTTAGAATTTGTTTAGAGCCATTTTTTATAGGTATTTGGAAGGGTTTGGGGGGAGAGCTCAAACAAGTCACTGCTTTCCCTCAGCTCTCTTGTCCCTGCCCCTGCAAACAGTCCTTTCCATACATTTTTTTTTAATCTGCTCTTCAGTGTAAAAGGGCAGCTAGCTGGCCCAGTGAATAGAGTGCCAGTTCTAGAGTAGAGACATTTATTATCTCTGTGACTTAAGGCACTTAACCCTGTTTGCCTCAATTTCCTCATCTGTAAAATGAGCTGGAGAAGGAATTGGCAAACCACTTTGGTATCTTTGCCAGGAAAACCCCAAATAGTCGTGAAGTCAGACACGACTGGAAAAGACTGAATGAGAATTTCAATGTAAGGGGAGTTTGTTACAAGCAGCACACAGGCCAGAGATGTGGAGGTTGATTTCAGCTGCTCCCCTAGCATCCTGCAAGCAGCCCGTTCTGACATCTCACCCCTTTTCAGTGTTTCTTTATTCTTAGGAGATATGAAAGGTGGGGTACAGTAGTCTCCAGGAGAAGTTTAATAAAGCCATTCTTCCCACTCTTCCCCTTACCATAAAAAAAAAGAAAGAAAGAAAGGAAAAAAAAAACCCCACCCCAAAACCCAAATGCCCTGCCAAAATGAGTGGTGATTACTCCAATTCCAGTTCCTGCTGGGAGTAAATCTCTGCCTTTCTTTTCCCTTCCCAGGATTCAGGGTGGGTTTCAACTGGTGGCCGGAAAATGATTGACTCAGTGAAGCTCCGGAGAGAGAGTGCTGCAGATTTCTTTTCTCATTACGAATATCTTTGTGCACTTCAAGACTCTGTACCTTTGCCTGTTGTGAGAGCCACCCTGAGGCTGGGGGTGCTCGATTTCAATGCAGACCGCCTCAAGCTCCTGGACTGGGCCCCTTTGCTAAGCGCCCTTAGGATAAATAAAAATTTGCCCTCTGTTGCCATCAGGAGCTCATATCAACCAGGTTTTGGAGATTCAGGTTTGTGGTTCAGATCTGAAATGCTGCTTAAGCCTTTAAGCTGTTTTTGGGTTCCAAGGGAGAGAATGTGTGAAATTTTAAACAATTGGTAATTTACACTTTCACTGGAAGGTAGGTGGGTACCCCCAGGTTTTTTATCTGTAATAACAGCATCCCATAGGGTAGATTTAAGAGATGGGGAAAGTAGAATACTATATATTAGCCTGGTTTTCTCGAAACAGATTTCAAGTAGCATTTATTTGTCGTGGCAAGAGCTTACTAAGAAAATAATTGTAGCAGCAAAGTTGGCATTCAGTCGCCATTTATTAAGCATGTACATGTGCCAGGCACTGTGCTAGGTGCTCCAAGTCTGGTGTTCTTTTCATTATATGAACTGCATAGCATGTATGATTTTCTACTTTAGCCTCTAATTTCATCATTTTTTATGTGACATTTATTGTGTGCTTATTTTGCTGCATGGTACCATAAAATAGCTCTCCACAAAACTATTTTCTAACTTTCCAACCCCTCTTGCTTGCTACTTAGGAATCCAAAACAATAATTTAGTAAATGGAATAGTAGTAATCTATAATGTTCCTTGGTAATTTATTTGGATATAACCTGGTACCAAGTACTTAGTTACTAAGGTGTCAAAGGGGGTTAGGTGGTACAGTGGATAGAGTTCCTTGCCTGGAATCAGGAAGATTTGAGTTTGAGTTCAGATCCAGCTGTGTGACCCTGGGCAAGTCACTTAACCTCTCTATGCCTCAGTTTCCTCATCTTTAAATTGAGGATAATAATAGTACCTACTTCACAAGGTTGTGAGGGTTAAATGAGATAATTGTAAAGTGCTTAACACGGTGCTTGACGTGTAGTAGACAATAAATGTTTCCTATTATAATTACTGTTACTGAGGAGGAAGTTCATAGGCTCATGGATACCGTGCTAGAATGGAGTGGTTTTCTAGTCCAGCCCCTTCGTTTTATTTTTATTTTTGAAAAATCACTTTAATTGATGCATTTTGCCCTTGTGATTTCAGCCCAGTTCTCCAGATTGAGCTCTTCCTGGGGACAAAGAAAAACCACAAAGTTGAGGTTTCCAGTATGACAGTGTAGACAGTATTCTGTCCTGTTAGCTCTCCTCTTCTCCCAGTAAAGACTAAGGATGTAATCAGAGCCAGGCAACTTTGTCGTCTGCTTTTCGTTCATATTGTTGTATTCCTTGTGTGTATTGTTCTTTGGTTCTACTTTGTTTCCCTTTGCTCCGTTTCATACAAATTTTCCCCTATTGCTTTGAGAATTCTTGATATTCATCATTTCTTACTGTCCAGTAATACTCCACAAAATTTATATGCCCTGTTTTTTGGTCATTCTCCAATCATGAACACCCACTTTGTTTCTAACTCTTCTACCACAAAGAGCGCTGTCATTAATATTTTGGGTTTTGGTCATTAATTTTTTTTGTTTTTGTCTTTGTCTTTGGATTATATACCCAGTAGTGTGATGGCTAGAATGGCAGATATGGACAGTTTAATCACTTGTTTTAAATAGTCTCCAATTGAAATCTAGAATGTTTGAAGCATTCACAGGTCTACCAACACTGTATTTATTACTGTGTGCCTTCCTGTAGGCTTCAGATGTTCTTTTTTGTCATTTCTGCTCATTTGTCTTATGTGAGGTGAAACCTTAGAATTGTTTTAGTTTTATAAATAATTTGGAATGTGTTTAGAAACCATTTATAGTTTGCAATTTGGAAACTATAATGACTATTGGTGTTATATTCTTGTCAATTCTATATATATTTTGGATATCATTTTATTAATGATATTTATGCAAACATTTTTCACAGTGTGCAGTTTCTCTTAATTCTGTTTTCATTAGTGAATGAAGCTTTTTAATTTTGTGAGGTCAAAATTGTCTATTTTATCTTCTAAAAATTTACCTCACAGCTGGATGATATAGCACACAGTTGTAATCCCAGCTACTGGGGGATCTGAGACTGGCTGATATCTTGAGATTCAGAGTTCTGAGCTGCAGTGGACTGTGCCAATCAGGTGTCCCCACTATGTTTGGTATGAATATGGTGTGCCCCAGGAGTGGGGGAGCTACAAGGTTGCCTAAGGAGTGCCAGCCAGAGCAGGACAGAAATGGAGCAGGGTAAAGTTCTGGGGTCAGTGAGATTGAGCCCTTGAGTTGTCCCTGATTTTTTCTAGTCTGGGCAAGATAGGGGAGACCCTATCATTTTCTTTTTTTTTTTAAAGCACCTGTAGGCATAGTTGTGAAAGGTATTTCATCCCATTTTCTTCTCAGAATTTTCATCGTGTGGCCTTTTTATATTCACATTCATTTGTGCTTGTTGTGGTACATGGTGTAAGGAAGCCTTATCAAACAAATAGTCTACAGTATGTCACCTGAAACATTTTTCTCTTATTAGTCTACATTCCAGCCAAACTGGACTACTCTCTGCTTTCCTGCACTCTCAGTATGCCCTTAGAATTCCATTCTTTTTTTCTGACACTTTTATTATCCCTCTTTACCTGTCAAACCCATCCTTTAATGTCTAAGTCATATATTACTTATTCTAAGAAAACCTTCTCTGATCTCCCTAGATGACAATGAATTTTCCCCTCAGATCTCATGCTTTGTTTTATAACTTTTTATTTGTAAAATGATTAATGTAGTTAATCATGTATGTTATAGATCTTGACCCCTTACTAAAACTTTCAGCTCCTAGAGATAGTTACCTAGACTTTGTATCTTTCCTCATGCAGTTGCTTAATGTTTGTATTTATGTGAAAAGTTGGAAGAGGGGATATTGCTTATTCACACAGAATCTAGTTTTTAATATAGGAAAAAGAATGCTCTACATAAGCACTTTTTTGTTGTCATTGGTGCAAGTTTTCTTTGGATAATAATTTTGGAAAACATTTTTTTTCTAGCTTCTGATAGATATAAAGCCTATTCTAAAAGGCGAATTCCTACGATTAGATCCAAAGAAGTGACCATCCAATTATGTAAAGCTATTAAAGGCTGTTTAAGTATATCTACTGCTCTGAAGAACCTAGAGCTTCAGGGAATATATTTAAGAGAACGAGATTTAATATTGTTAACAAGGGTAAGGTTTCTAAAATTCATCCTGCCAACATTTGGTGGTAATTCTGGTTTTTAAACTTTCCTCATGTGTTTTTAACAACATGATTTTTTTTTCATTGAAGGGGTTGAATAAATCAGCATCTTTGGTACATCTGTCTTTAGCCTATTGTCCAATTGGAGATGGAGGTTTGGAAAGTGAGTTTTTAAATTAATTTATTTTTCTTTCCATCTATCCTAATCTTATTTTTCAGAGGCCAGACCAAGTTTTCTAACATGAAACTAACTACTACTAACTATTCCTACTACTACTAACCACTAACCTGACCTCCCCAATCTCTTATCCTGTTTTATTTATTTTGCACTATACTAATTAGCACTTGATTATATCTTGTTTTGTATTCTCTCATTTTAAAAAAATGAGCGTTACAATGTCTTCTCAAATAGTTGTTGAGTTTAAGGACTGTCTGTGTTTTCCTTGTAATCCTCCTTGGGATGCAGTGTAGTGATAGACATGTAGTTGTTATAAAAACCAACGAAAATAGATTGTAGAGCTTGTAATTTTGCAGAAGGTTTTTTTTTTAAGTGATTGCATAGAAATTAAGGCATAGACAGGAGAAAACATTTATAATTTATGCTTTAAGAATACAGGAAAATTCCTGGTATATCAAAAGCAAATTCCATACACTCAGACTGTGTGCTTTTTGGCTAGCTAGCTCGTGATTTTTGTAAATTGGAATAACATTGCCATTGTAATAGACTTTATAGTTGTCATATTTTTTCTGTTCAACAGGCTTAGTTTATATACAGGTATTAGGAAAAAAAAAAGAACAACAGTAATTAGAAAAACAACTATTGAACAGGAATAGACTCAGAAAAGTGAATAATGAATATTTGTGTTTGATCTCTTGTTTGTCTTTGGTTTCTCTATTATTTTTAGCTATCTGTCAAAGTGTTAAGACCTCAGTAACCCTCAAGACTATAAACTTGTCAGGGTGTAATCTGACTTGGCGTGGAGCAGAACATCTGGCCAATATCTTAAAGGTGATTAGTATTTGAAATTTAATCTTAATAATTTAATGCATCTAGCACAAAAAAATTAACATGAATTGATCAGAAAATTTACTGTTTTATTTTTTTGGCTAGGCAGTGGGGTTAAGTGACTTTCCCAGGGTCACAAAGCTGGTAAGTGTCAAGTGTCTGAGGTCGGATTTGAACTCAGGTCCTCCTGACTTCAGGGCTGGTGTTCTATCCATTGCACCACTTAGCTGCCCCTAAAAAATTTTCTTTCTTTGATGATCAAACAGAAAGTGAATTAGCAGTTGCTAAAGAGAGGTGACTAGGTTTTGATGCTTTGGGGGCACCTACAGTTCTGATTGTTCTAACCACAAATAACTGCCCAAGCTTTTCCATTTATATAAAGAACTTCTTTTGAGAAATTTGCTTGGTGTTTTTAATTTTTCTTTTTATTTTAAATGTATGATGGTGAATGTTTCTGATTTATCAATTGTAGGACAGCATGGTGTGATGGAAAGTTCATTGGACCTAGTATTTAGAGACATGGACCCTAGTCCTGGTTCTGTCTTAGTGAGCTCTTACATAACCTTGTTCAAGTCATTTTAATTTGCTTCTGCCTCATTTCTAAAGCATGGAGTTAAGAAGCTTGCCATAGCACCACTGTATGAATTTTATAAATAATCTTTATTTTCTTTGGCATATGTCATGTTCACTTCTTAATACGTTGAATCCTGGAATTGTAGGATCTTGTCTGTCATTTCTTTAAGTCTCCTCATTTTATAGACAAAAAAACAAAACCCAAAAGGGTTGAATGACTTGCCACAGTTTGTACATTTCAGTAGTGGGGGTGCAGGGGCTAGACCTGATGACCCCTGATTATTTACTGGCCCTTTTTACTCAACCACATTTTTCAAGTTTGTCTTCATGGCCTATTGGTAGTATATGTGAATTTACAATTTAATAAATCATTTTATAAAAGACTTATATTTACATAAATAATGATTATTCCCAGCACTTACTTCATTTGTCTAAATCTTTCAAGTACCAGGCGATAAGGAGGCATGAAGATGTGTGGGCTGAGAGTCTTCGATATCGGAACCCCGATCTGGATGGCATGGCGGGCTTGCAACGCATTTCACTCAACTGCAACACCCTTATTGGCGATCAGGGTGCCAGTGCTTTTGCAGAATGTCTTCATGACAGTTTGTGGCTGAGAGGTTGGTAAAAACAGTTGTTTCTGGGGGATAGTAGAAGTGGTCTCTGATCTGGTCCATCATGACAAGTACAAAAATGACTTACTGCAAAATTCTTTGCTCTGTAGAATAAGGCACTTTAGTTTGATATTCATACCCTGGCTTTCAGAATATTATTTGAGTAACAATCTTGAAGCAAGGGACATTACATATGAGATCTTTAGTTTGTGTTTTCTGTGTTAGAGCTTATATGCTTTAGAGAAGTGCCTTTATTAGCTCCTTGCTCCTGGGAAACATTGGCTGGTTAGAAAATTCTTTGTGGCTATTTTCTTTATTCTTTTTACTTTTATTTAATATGTTTGTGCGTAAAAATCTTACATATAAAAATACAGTATTTTGAATATTTTAATATAATTTTTATGCTTTTAATAGATTATGTAAAAAATATATTTTTTAATGTCCCAGAAGTCTTAGTGCTGTTTTAAGATTTAATGGCATAAAACAGCACTAAGACTTTTGGGACACTCTGTACATCTTCGTTTTTTTTTTTCTGTGCTTGTCATAGTTTTTCCCTCTTAGCATTCTTCCTCTTCCTTTTTACTTTTGTTTACTCTTCTCTCCATCTTTACTGTTGTAGGTCCTCTTCTCTTCTCCCTCTGCATTCTCTCTCGTCTCTCTTTAGGTGACTCTTCTCATATTTTTTCTCCAAACCCTCTCTTCTTCCCAGTCTCACTATTTCTGTCCAAAGCATCATCACTCTTCCAGTCTCTCAGGTTTGTAACCTTATCCTCCCTGTCTCACCTTCTTTCTCCTCAGTGTCTCATACTCAGTTGTCAGATCTTGCTGTTTCTGCCTCTGTGTTGACCCTATTGTCCAACCCCTTTTGTTACACAGCCACCACCTTATTTCAGGCCCTTATCACCCCTTGCCTAGATTTATTGCAACAACCTTTTATTTGGTCTCCTAGCATGAAGTCTTTTTCCAATCCACTTCATCCTTTGCACAGCTGCTAGTGATTTTCTTTAATAACCACATGACTCCTCTACTCCATAAACTGCAATCTAAGATCCACTATAAATTCTTCTCTTTAGCTTTAAAAAAAACTCCTTAACAACCTGACTCCAAACTGTCCTTCCTGCCCCATTGTACATTACTCCACCTTCTGCACTCTGTGATACAGCCAAACGTATCTTCCTTCTGCTCTTCATGGGTGACACTCCAGCTCCCATCTCTGTGCCTTCATACTGACCATCCCCAATTTCTAGTATGTCTTTTTTCCTCATGTCTGCCTCATAGAATCCCTCTCCTGCTTCAAGATGTATCTCAAAACACTCAGCTTATGTCAATACTTTTCTGGTCCCCTTTTGACTACTAGTGCCTTTTCTCACAAACTCTCTTGTATTTTGTACTTACTCTATTTATATTTATTCTGTATATACTTATATATGTGCTTGTTGTCTCTCCCATTAAAATGTAAGCTCTTTGAAAGTAGAGATTGTATCATTTTTTGTATCCCAAGCAGCTAGCTCATAGTAGGTGCTTAATAAATACTTGTTGTTATTGAATCTCTTGAGTGTTTTGTTTGGCTGACTATTAAAGACCAGGTAGATGACCAGGGGATGTAGTACAAAATTTTTTCTACTTACTATTGCTAACAAACCAATGGAGGCCAAAGAAGTCAGAGTAGTTATGGCTCTTTTGCTGTAACTGTGAAATTTATCAACACAATTTTGGTGCCGTGCACTAATAGAAAGTAACTATAGCACAGATTATCCTTTCTGTTTTTCCTCCCCACCCCACCAAAAATGAAAGTCAGGTTTTAGAACTCATTGATATTTTTAATTTAGTTTATTTTAAAATTAGTTTACATTCCTTTGTGCATATATGCAATGATAGCAGCCCAGAAATGTTCTCAAACAGGGAGGTCAAACTAGAATTAAAATATTGATGTGAATAATCTTCAAAAAGCATGATTTAATCTTGGAGTAAGGAAGGTAAAGGCTCTGCTCTGACTCTTGCTTTGTGACCTTGGGCAAGTCACTTGACCTCTGTGGACCTCAATTTCCTCATCTGTAATGTAGTGATACTAATACTTGCATTACCTACCCTCCCCCTTGGGGAGAGTTGTGAGGTAATTATACATGCATTGGCAGGGACTTTTCATTTTTCTCTTTTCATCCCCACTGCCTATCCAGGACCAGACACATAGTAGACACTTAATAGGTGTTTTTTGATTGTTTAATTTTATTTCCAAATTCATGGATGAATATGTTGTGACTGTATATTAAATATAAGTAAAGTTTATAGTCTAATATTTTGCTTCATAAGCCTTTTAGTCTTGTATACATGTGGTGGTGTTGATAATAAGAAAAAGAAAGTAAAGAAGACATGTCACATGTTAGCTAGGTTACTGATGATAAATGTAAAAGTGGTCTTTGACAATAGTCTCACTGGATAAGTAGACATGGATGCATTGTCATATGCAATGTTAGAGGCAATACCCATGTCAATGACATTACAGATTCATTTCAGTATAGTAATGTAAAAAAGGATACTCCATGTGTGAATAGTGATGACTACACATTAAACATATATATTTAGTGAGTGGAAGTGTTTTTTTCTTATTTCAAGCACTTGATCTGCAGCACTGTGGGATTAGCGATGAGGGAGCTCAAACTCTGCTAACTGCCCTGGAAGGAAATACAACCATGGTGGTTCTGGATATAAGAAAAAACCCACTCGTTGGTATGTTAATAAATTTGTTTTGTTTAACTAAGCTTGCTAGTGACAGAGCTTAAGAAAAAGTGTTTAAATTATAAATATTACCAAGTTGACTCTCATAATCTCAGTTTCTTTTACAATTTTTAAAGTGGAGATTGTGTTATTAAATGGGTTATAATGGTTCCTGGTTGTTCCTGTGCCAAAGTCAGGGTGGGTTTGGGGTCTTGTAGTTGTAGGCTGGGCAGTGCAGAATAATTTTGGCATTGTATAATTTTTTTGCCACAGCTTTGTTTGGCACTTGGTGTATGGCCCACTAGGGTGGGGCAGTGACCCTTGCTCCAACCCAGTTGAACTGTTCATCCTTGCCAGGGAACTGTATATTAAATGTTCTGACTTTCAATACTTACATACACCTAAATATCCCTAGAATCTTTATTTTTATCTTTTAGACCCTTGCTAGAGCCTTTTTCCTCACAGGGAGTCTTAGGTTAAAAATTCCCTTGCAAAGGCGCATTTTTTTTAGCCAATAAATTCATAATGTTTATATGATCTTTGAGATTATGCTTAGAGTATTTAGAATATAATTCATATGTCTTGGCTTGTTTAATACATTTACCATTGGAAGCCCTTCTCTATCCCTAGAGTCTGAGATCCTCTAGAGATGCTATTGAAGAATTGGTAAGAGTGTGTCATGTGGTTTGAACAATGACTGAGTAAAAACTTCAAGCAAAGAATATTTTTCAGGCCTCTTAATCTGTTCTTTCATCTACATTACTTGTTGTTGACAAAGAAGCCTTTTGGAGGGAATTTTTGTGGAGAAATAGCCACATATATTGTTTGAGTGGAAGAGATATACACACAAAGAGGTCACATGTTTATACATTTGTGAGAATTTTCTATGTTTCTGGGAAAGGGATAGCAGTGGTATTTGACTACTTTTCTGTTTTTCAACAAAAACATGTACAAAATCACTAGAAAATTTGTAATTTAATTTTGTTTTCACTTTAGATCATTCTTTGATAAAAGCAGTTATTGACAGAGCTGTCCAGAATGGAAACAGTGCTAAATCAGAGGTATGGTGTATTTTTTTATTTCATCCAGAAGGATTTTTTGTTGTATTTATTCTTTAATAGCAAAGGCATACATGAAATTCGTTTTCCAGTTACAATTCAGTCATTTTCTCTCTAAATAACATAAAGGCAATCTTATACTTTTCTTTTAATTCTTATTGCCAAAGATTACATTGCTAATTATATCACCAAAAGGACAAAACACATTTTTTATTTATTTAAAATTATAATTGCTGGCTGAAGCTAAAACCTCATAAGTTGCCTATCACTGAAATGTAGTATTTTACTTCTCTTTTCTAGTACAAGTGGTTAAGTTCTCCAACTTTAAAGGACCTTTTCAAAACTAAACAGAAAAAAAGAACTATAATTCTGGGAAGTGGTCGAAAAGGAAAAGCTACTATTCGTATTGGTAACCGTGCTTTTTTAACACCGCTTGGAAGTTCCCCCTGTAATATTTATTTACCTTTTTTTTGGGTGCGAAAAATGTTCAGCAACAGAGCTTCAGACTTAAAATGTACTCTAATTACTATACTGTATTGAAGATATAAATGCTGGCTTTATTCAGATTGTGAGCATTTTAATTAAAATAATTGGCATAGGCATAATATTCTCAACTTTTTCTTTTCAGAGAAAAATCACCTAGGAAAAAAGTGCTCCTAATTAAACTCCTGTCCAGTACCCCAATCCCAACTTATTTGCCCTTTTGGGGACTTTTTATGTTGACTACTATGAGTAGAATATCTGTTTGTTTACTTCTAATATTTTGAAAGTAAATTTTGGGAAAGGATTTTGATGAAGAGTAAACTTAAAGATAAGGCTTATTAAAATCAGTGATATTTCCGAAGATATCTGTTTTCTTCTGCCTTCCTCCCTTATATACATTTACCTAACATAAATGAATGAAGTGCTTAACCAGAAAATAAATGTGAAAATGTGTCTGCTATTTTCAGAGAAGGGCATATCTACAGTTATTTTTTGAAGTATTTTAAAAATGGTTTACTAATTCAGATGAAGTAGATTTAAGAGAGAAACACTCTTTGAGTAATGCATTGGAAGATTTATGTTCAAAAGAACTTCCCAAATATGGGTTATCTAGACTTCTGAAATTAGAGCTATAATTCCATGATCAGGTGTGGTTAAAATTTATGTATTTAAAGAACTTTTGTTCTGTAAGAATTTTTAAGATGCTTTCAGCAAAGGCTGAGTAAGAACTTCCGGTAAAGGGGCAGCTAGGTGGCACAGTGGATAGAGCACCGGCCCTGGATTCACGGGGACCTGAGTTCAAATCCAGCCCAGACACATAACACTCAACTAGCTGTGTGACCCTGGGCAAGTCACTTAACCCCATTGCCTAGCCAAAAGAAAAAGAAAAAGAACTTCCAGTAAAGTCTCTTTTTCAGATCCTCTCATTTGCTCTTGGTAATGGGTCTTTTATGTGCCATCTTGTGGCGGTGTATTGGGAGGATGTCTGTGTGGGAAAATATCAAGATTGCCTTCATTGTAGCTTGTGGGCCTTTTAATTAAGGAAACTTAAAGAATACAGGACATGGCCTTCGCTGTACATTTATAAGAAAAGGGAAAGAAAAAAACATGAAAAAGTACATCCTAATCAGACGCTTTTAAAAAAACTTATCTACTTGTTTGAGAGCGCTTATATTTACTTTCTTGAGCAGGAATTTTGATTGATTGTATACTTATTTTGGAGAACAATTTGTACCTGACAGTAGAAAAAGGAGCCAACTCTTTTTTTTCCCATGTTAGGTTTAGCGATTTGACAGGTGTTATGTAAAATAAATTCTTAGGTCTTAAGTTACCCTTTAAAAAGTCTAAATGAGAGGCTCAGTGGACAATATAAATATGTTAGTAAATATATAGTAAAATTAAATATAATATTGAAACATGTTTTTCCTTGGTCAGCTGTGAATTTTTGCGTTGTTCTAAACCCTTAAATGTTACTTTCTGAAAGGAAGAACTGGAAGGAGTCTCGTTCTTCATGGAACTTCTTTTAGGAATAAATAGTGGTCCAGATGTTCTAGAGTGAAAATATACCTTAGATTTATGTTGAATAAGTGCATCAAAAGGGATAATTTTCATAAAGGATTTGATAGACTTGAAATTTAGCTTTTACAGCTCTTTGAATACTGGTACATTAGAGCAGTTATTGAAAAAATGACTTGTTAAAAATTTTATTATTGGTTCAATTGTTAATCATCATTTTGTTACCCATGATGTGGTATATAATTTAGTGGATCTTGATACATTCTTTTCATCAGTATAAATAGCACATCCATTTATGTCTTTTCATCATGTTCAGTTCTTGTCCAAGTTGTCCCACTATTCCCACAGAGAATCCACTCAACCTGTCAACACATAAAATAACCCATTATTTGGTATTTCATACATTGTACAGAAGAATTTTTTTTTTTCCCCCGAACGTGTAGTTTCATCAAAGAAATTACCCTCTTCAATGCAGATTATCAGTTGCTCTGTAACTTTTTAGTTTTAGAAAGTTACCTTGGGTCCTGACAAATTAAGTAACTTGCTTAGGGCCAAACAGCCATTATGTACCACTTTGCCTTTCAAAGAGAGCTATCATAGCAATCCTATAAGGATTTGATGTGGAAACCAAGGGTAGATTCTTTTCCAGCCCCACCCTTAATGGTGTATGAGAATAAGAAGAACATGTTCAGTGAGGACATTGAATTTTTTTTTTAAGCTCTTTAATTGTGCATAGTAGAGAGCTGACCTTAGAGTCAGAAGAAGAGAGTTAAAGTCTTACTTTTTGACACATACTGACTCTCTAAGTCCAAGCAAGTCAAATAACTGGGACCAACATAACAGTGGTAGAGAAAGTTTCTCACTGTGAGCCCTATACCAGTGAGAAACTGGGTAAGTGTAGCCCTTATCCTTTTATTAATATAAATATCCTTATATCATCCTTTAAATGTTATACATCCTTGACTTCACACTGGTTCTTTTATTGGAAGATACGTGCAACAGTAGTTTTTAAGAATGTTGATTGCTAAATGGAAAAAGATGGACTATGATTTGCCTACCAATTTTGTTTTTAAGTATTTGGATCACATCAAATAATGGAAAAGTGGTTAGTATGTTAAAAGATACACTTTCTGTAATGTCAGTTTTCCTTTATTACCTTAAGAAGCAAAGTGAAAACGTGACACGTTTGCAAGTTTTACTGAACTACTGAAAAAGTAATTTTGTTTCTTGGGCTTTTTTGTTTGCTTCAGTAATTTGGAGGCACAAAGGTAAGCACTTCAAGTCAGTGTCTGATTTCGTTTCAGAGAGCATAGGAGATTAATTGTGTTAATAGTATTTAGTATATGCTTTAAAGACAAAATTCAGTATTACATTTAGACTTGTATTAAGAAAGAAAAAAATTTAAGTTGAATAGCACAAGGTAAACTAAATTTTAATGTAATTTGTGAGGTGTAAATTCATTCCATGGGCATGACAGAATAATAGTCTTATAAAGATTTGCATATTACTGACTTGTAGGGATTAGGACATCTTATATCCTATGTACTGATTTTACATATGCCGTTTGGAATAGTGGGAGAATTGAACTTGGCTAATAAATTCTTACAATTATATGAAAATTTAACTAAGGTGTTCTTAATGTTGCAAGGCAGGAAATTTAATTTTTGAATGTAAACTTCAGCTTATCTTTTGCTTGCTGTCCTTTCTAATTATTCATAAATCATAACCCTGCCTTGATAATTAAGATAATTATATAATGATGTTATATTAATGCAATGATATAAGTTAATTATGCATAATAATAAATTGATGTTCTGAGAGGCAGTAAATGCATAAATTACTTGGACATTTTAAGAATGAACTATTGGCTTCTTATAATCTCAAAAATATTTTCTTTCACCTATTTTTTGCTGTTATTTTTTACGTTTGTATTTTGTCTTCCATATGAAAGTAAGTTTGCATTATTGAGAGATTGTTTTAATAGGCAGTTCAGTGTCAGTCTGTTCAATGAAAGTAGGGAACAGATTCCTAAGTTTCATGCCAACAACTCCCTGTGATAATGTTAGGGGGAGAGAGTGGTCTCAGAATAGTATGATACTGTAGCTGCAAAGTGCAACCTGTTCAAGAAAAAGTGTATACTTGTTTTCCCATTTCCCTCAAGTATAGGAGTGCCAAAGATGTTAGTGTGGCTGTCTGATGCTGATGAATTTGGTAGAAAAATGTGCCAGAAATTAATTCCTAGCCAATAAATTGGTGGCATCATTCTTTACATTCCATGATAGATATTTAACTTTTTTTTGTATTATTTTCTAACACATGCTTAAGTATCATGTACTATCCTGCTCAGGTTTAGATTATAAGATGACGTTAAGGCTAGAGGTTAATAAGTGAAAGATTCACAGAATGGAGCAGGTGGAAGTCAACAGTGCAGTGGTACATTTCCACCAGCCCGTAGTGGTAGCACCATTTTGCCATAGCCAGTCCCATGTGATAGCTTCCACCACACTGAGATAATTCTGTGACCAGTCCTGATAGGAAATATACATGGCAACGTATATGCTTATAGCCTATTGCCCACCTTTCCTATATTCTCCTCTTCAAAGGAGAAGTTTTAATATGGCCATGCAAGGGCTAAATAGAAAAACACTGAAGTAACCTCATAACTTCTCCTGTGACAATATTTTGTAAAGACTAGTGGCATATGTCTTCCACACTTGGGCTAATGGACTCAGTCTTTTCAAGCCAGTCCATGAGTTGCTCACCTTCTCAGCATATTGTATGTGACTTAAAACATCATACTAAAAGTATACTTGGCACAGTACAGCAATAATATAAAAATGAAATGATTGTTCTTTATAAAAGGACATTAAAGTAAATGGACTTATTCTGTATTGCATTAGCTTAAATGCTACATGCGTATTTTTCTTTTACCCCAGGGTGTATATACATACATATGCTAATCTAATCATATATACATATATGTTTCGTATTGCTTTTAATTCCTTCTTTTAATGCCTCTTCAAACCATTCAGGAGTAACAACAGTGAAACCTCTAGGTACAGGAAGAAAACTGTTATGTAGTAAAGATTCTTATACTCCAGAGTCGTTACCACCTGGTACATATGGCTTCCTGCCCTGGCGTACTGCGGAACGTGCCAACAGGAGCAGGTAGAGTATTTTTAGCTTCTGTCTTTATAATATAAGAAAAATATTGATCATATGAAATATGAGCCAGGCAGCTTATCAGATTGTATATCTTTTGAACCCCAATACATTGCTATTCTTACTTAATAATTTTTATTCTAAAACTGGGTGGGGGGGTTTGCCATAGAGGGGAAAATTAAATCATCAGATTTCAATTCTGAAAAAAGGATCAGTTTGTAAAAGTTATCATTATTTATTTATTTATTTATTTTTTAAAGGCAGTTGGGGTTAAGTGACTTGCCCAGGGCCACACAGCTAGTAAGCGTTAAGTGTTTGGTCTGAGGTCACATTTGAACTCAGGTCCTCCTGACTCCAGGGCCAGTGCTCTATCCACTACGTCACCTGGCTGCCCCTGAGTTATTTTTAAAAAGGCTCAGTGGGATAATTTTGATCTTCAGGTAAAGTTAATTGTTTTTGTTTCATAAGAAAAAAAGATAATAGCACGAAAATTTTTGAAGCAGTGGGGATAAAGAGACAAAAAACAAATAGTCTTTTTTCCTCAAAGAGCTTACATTCTAATAGATTTCAGTGACACTATATATAGATTTTTTTTGGCTACTCATAATGAAAATATTTTGAGGTACATACATTTTAGTATATGTCTAAATATATTTTGCCTGTAGCAAATGTATTTTGTTATAAATTATGAAAAATAAAAATGCTTTAACAATATCAGTGCATTAGAGCATATTCACTTGACTTAATGAGAACTTGTCATGCTTTCTGTCAGGGTATGAACTCTTATTTTACATATAGTTCTAAGAGAAGCAATAAATTAATTGGGAACAGATACAAACAGTATAATTGTGGCATTATGGGTGGTTGTACTGATAGTAATATAAAATGACAGCTGACAGTGAAGAAACAAAAAAATTTGGTTGTGTGTCCTTGGGGCACCATCTCCTCTAGGCCTCACTTTCTTCATTTACATAGTCAGAGTTGGACTAGAACAGGGATTCTTAATCTGTTTTGTGTACATGGACCCTTTTGGCAGTCTGGTGAAACTTGTGGATCCCTTCTCACAATGTTTTTTAATGCACAAAATAAAATATTTTGGATTATGAAGGAGATGAATTATATTGAAATAGTTATTAAAATATTCTAAAAGACAAATTTATGCACCCCAGATTTAAAACTCCTGAACTAAGTGATCTCTCTGGGCTTTTCCAGCTTTAAAGTTTTGACGTGTGAAGCTTTGGGGATTTTTTTAAAAGAAAAGAAAATAAAAAGGGAAACTTTAAAAATTGTAGCTTGGGGCCATTTAATGTAGGCCGTATCTTGATGTTTATAATGGTAGCCAAGAAAATGTTAATTGTGTTCACTGTATTCTTTCACAAAAGAGAAAGATGTATGAAATGTTAAACTTAAAAATACCTAGAGCTTTCAAATTTTTTTTTTGGCACCTTAAGGGTTAAGATTCATTTATCTGGAAAATTAAATTATATAAAATAGATACTTCTCCAGAGATGTCAGTTTAACGTGCTTTTGTATGTTATTTTAAACCCCAACATTTTTACCTTAAAATGTGACCTAAATTAATTGTCTCTTTAGGGGATTTCCACTGATTAAAACTCGAGATTTACCTTGGCCAGTTCAGGTAATATGCTAAAATATTTATCATATTTCAGTTTTGGGGATTGAGAGGAAATTTCTGTCCTAATTTTTGAGTGCAAGTTGGTTGTCCCTTAGAAGACTTAACCTCCCAGTGAATTATTTTTGTCATCTACACTGTGTATCTTTAAAAATTCCTAGGTCAATATTGCAGATGTTTGGCTTAAGAGACCATACATATGTTGTTAAGCAGAAAAGGGAAAAAGAACTCTGTTGCATTCATACTCCATCTAAATAGTAATTTCTAACTCCTACTCCCTGCTTTGCACCTTAAATTAACTGTCTTTTTACAGGCTTTCTCCTGAATAAAACCCAGAATATTCCTTGGCCAGTTCGCTTAAACTCAGGGTATTAGATTTCTCCAGTGATGAGATTTATATTAGATCATCCCTGAAGCCCCTTTCAGCTCTTAATCTGTGATCCTAAACACAACTTCTACTACTTATGTGAAGTTAAAATAAAAGTATGATTCAGGATGTCGAAATTATTTAATCATAGTATAACCAGCAGGAAAAAGTATATTATGCTACAATCATTACATTTGGCTTGGTTATTAATAATTATATCTTGTATGACTAAGATGAAATGGAAGAAAAGTACTTGCACATTCATCTACTTGTTATGTTACCCAAATACATATGCAGTCAAGTGTTACATAATGAAGATGTCAGATAAGGAAATTTTACTTAGAGTTTGGAAATGTTTTGAAATATGCTTTAATGTTTGATCATTTTAACCTTGCTTATAGTTTCCTATGATTTTCTTTAAGCAAATGGATTTTCCTGTGAAAGTAACTGTGGAGACCCCATCATGCTCAGAAACGGAAGAGTCAGAAGACACCATTTTAGAATCTCTTCCTGAAAATACTAGCCTAACACCATACAAAATAAATGAAATACAGGTATGAGGCTGTCATATTTTTAAAGTTTCAATAGGTTTGTTCCACTTTGTAGCTTATATTTTACAAAATTTCCACCATAATATGCTGAATCCCTTTATGAGGACTTCCAGAGTCTATACGTTTTTATAGTAAAGTTAGGATCATTATGTAAATTTAATTCATTGGCTCTTCTCTGAAAATTAATTTGATTATCCAGCTATATGATTATTGTGAGTTTAAGTAACCATAATTTATTTATTTTTAAAAGAAAAAATATCTCTTTATCTCTACCAGAACGAGTCATGAGTTTTGAATTGGTTATCTTGGCAGTAAAGAATTAGAACCAATCAAGAATAAGGTACTTTAGATTTTAGCCTTGCAGTTCCTAATTTTGTAGGAGCAATGAACTCTTCATTATATTACCTAGTATTTATTTATCATTTGGAGGCAGGTCAAAAACTAGATATATCTAATTGTTGGGCATGTTATAATGGAAATTTCTTTTGTATATAAGTTGGACCTAGATAGCTGTTGAAATCCCTTATAATTATTTGTGGAGGTAAATGACTAAGGTTTCTCAAATACTATGCGTGTTGGAGTGCAAGTTCTAATATATTCTATCATGCTTAAAAGTCTAGAATTTCTGATGACTAGCTGGGGGTCAGGAGGAAAGAGAGCACCTTCTATTTTTTTTAAAATATTTGTTTTTAGTTTTCAACATTCACTTTTATAAGATTTTGAATTTTAAATTTTCTACCCCTGCCCCTCCCCAAGACGGAGTGCAATCTGATACAGGCCATACATGTACAATCATATTAAAACATATTTACACATTAATCATGTTGCAAAGAAGAATTAGAACCAACAGGAAAAACCAAGAGAAAGGAAAAAAAACAACAAAAAAGGGAAAAATAGTATGCTTCAATCTGCATTCACACTCCATAGTTCTTTCTCTGAATGTGGATAGCATTTCCCATCATGAGTCTTTTGGAGTTGTCTTAGATCCTTGCATTGCTGAGAAGAGCTAAGTCTATCAGAGTTGGTAATTGCACAATGTTATTGTTACTGTGTACAATGTTTTCCTGGTTTTGCTCACTTCACTCAGTGTCAGTTTATGCAAGTCTTTCCAGGTTTTTCTGAAGTCTGCTTGCTCATCATTTCTTATAGCACCATAATA
This sequence comes from Vombatus ursinus, assembly GCF_900497805.2. NCBI lineage: Eukaryota > Metazoa > Chordata > Mammalia > Diprotodontia > Vombatidae > Vombatus > Vombatus ursinus. The sequence continues at coordinate 8,776,566 of NW_020954610.1, read as the reverse complement.
TTCCATTACATTCATATAATACCACAGCTTGTTCAGCCATTCCCCATTTGATGGGCATCCTCTCGATTTCAGGAGAGTGCCTTCTTGATGCAGGTAATCAGTGAGGAGGTGGCGTGGAGTGAACTTGAGACTGAGCCTGAGAAAGGGAGTTGAACGTAGCATGGCTGAGCCTTCTCATGACATGGAGGTTCAATCAAAGACACAGAAATTACTGAATCAGCCTCAGGATGAAGATTTTCCCCAGGGGGCCAGGCAGCTAGGGTAGAGGTGGAACTGGCCAGAGGCTAGTCACCAGTAGCTTGGCTACTTGATGATGAATTCTTTGGCATTGGCAACCCATGAAGAAAAGAAATACAAAATAGTAGTCTGTCCTGGGCCACCCTCTTTGTTTCTAGAACTCAGATGACAGAATTGTAATAAAGAGGTTTCCAAAAACCATACAGTTTTTAGGCTGTCTGTAAACATTAACTAGAGCACTGGGAGTTAGGAAGACTTGGGTTTAAATCTAGCCTTAGACACTTCCTATTATGTGACCCTGGGCAAGTCACAGTTTCCTCAACTGTAAAATGAAGATGATAATAGCACCCATCTCCCAAGGTTGTTGTGAGGATAAAATTAGATAATAATTGTAAAGCACTTAGAACAGTGCCTGACACGCAGTGGGTGCTATAGAAATGTTAGGTATTAGTACTGGTAGTAGTACTCTAAATGTGTGAGAACCTTGTTCACTGACTTAGAAGTAGGACTTAGTGGAGGAACTGAATTGGTTTGTTCTTGACAGTCTCTGTATAAACAAAAGCAGAAAACAAAAGGATCACAAGTCTCTTTGAGAAGGAAATAAAGGTTTGGTGTAGTGGTTTCAGCTGACATTGAAAGGCAATAGGAGACATTTCATGGGACTTTTAGTTATCTCATTTAGCAATACTCATGAAAAATATTTACAGGAAAACCACCATCAAAATAATTAAAGGAAATGTGCCAACATATATTGCAGAAGCTGAAGAGAGAAATTCTTTGGATAGTTGGATGAGATATTCCAAATTAAATAAACATGGTTTTGTACTTAGTGTTTTCAATGCAAAAGTGGGCTTGCGTGAATAGAGAAAAATATGTTAGAAATAAGAGAGCCAAAGACTTGTAAATTGCATAGAAGCCTCATGATTCAGTAATATATATCATGAATTCAGAAGGCTTCTAAATCCTGAATATGGTAAACACCAGATAGAGGTGGAGCCAAGATGTCTGAGTAGAAGGAGCATTCAAGCTGAACTTTCAGCATTCCTCTCCAGACAACTTTAAAATAGCAAGTCAAATTCTGGAGCGGTACAGCCAACAAAAGGTCAGATAAGACACTTTTCCAGCCCAAAACAACTCAGGAGGTTGGAAGAAGAGATCTGTGAAACTGGGATACGGGCTAGCCCAGAGCACATGTGGCAGCAACTCCAGGTGTGGGACTCAGAGGTCGCAGCAGCAACAGTTGTGGGAGTTCTCCATCTCCAGAGACAGTAAAGAGTTTGGACAACTGATCAGAAATAGATTATAGGGGACCCGTATGTGGGCACTGAGTACAAGACTGTAGTACTTGTCATCACCTTTACCCAATTCTGGATTGCAGTTTGAGGGCAGAGAGAGCACTTGTGGTTGAAAGGGAGCAGGAGACTTCCTGGTAAGTACCAGAATGCAGACCAGGAGAGCAGTGAACGCACTTCTCCTTAGATCACACCACCTTAGAAGCACCAAAAACTTACAGATCCATCCCCCCACCCCTGCTCCAGAACTGACTGTGAAAATAGTAGTGTGAAAAAGTCTGAAGCTGAGGACAATACACTCCTCTTCTCTCCAATTTCTCTTTTCCCCCAGCCCCACGTTAGCCCAACCTTAACATAAAGTTCAAAGTCAAGAAATAGGCTGGGAAAATGAGCAAACAAAAAATAAAAAAGGAACCTGCCAATAAAAAGCTACTTGGTGTTGGTGACAAGGAAGCTCAAGACAAACTCAGAAGAAGACAATGATGAGAAAACATCTACAAGCAAATTGGACACAAGCCCAATAAGACTTCACAGAAAAGCTAAAGATTTTTTTTAAAAAGGAAAAAAATATGATAAACACCAAATAATAAAAAAATGAAATTGGTTGTATTTTGACAAAAAATTCCTTTTTGCTAATGCAAAAGTTGTATCTGCCTGAATCACCTTTCTTTACTGACTAGTTAGAGAAAAGATCAAAATTAGTGTGAAGTTAGCAGAAAGAATAAGAATGGGGAAAAATTTGGAATCCAGTTAAAACAACTTCAGCCTGACCTATTTAAACAAATTATTGAAGGTGCAAATTAGAAAATGAAACTGCCTTAAATATGAGGTCCAAAGAACGTAAAAACCACCTTTGTCAACAAATACTTGACCTTCTTACCAAATAGAAATATTTGACTGCCAAGGCAAACAGTTTAGTGTATAAACTAGTTCTCTTGTGGAGAAGAACAGAGGAGGATTCAAGAGTATTTGTGCTTCATAAAACAGGGAGAAACAGTGGAAGGAAAAAAAAAACAAGTTTGTAGAATCCTTAATAAATGACCCGGATAAGCAGTCATCCCCATGTAAAGATGTAAAGAAAGGTTAAACTCTGAGTTGGAAAACAAATTACCTTAGGAAAAGATTTGCAAAAATTTTATAGTCTTTTCACCATATGGAACTGCCACATTTGGACTCTTAACATGAGTTAACAGTCCTAGACATGCAATGGAAATGTCACTGAAGAACAGTAGACCAAATGTGCGTAGCAGAGGAATTGCTGCTTGTGGTATTTGAAGAAGGGAAAGATACCAAAGGTGTGGGGAAAAAAACTGAGACCTTCTTGAACCAAGAAAGGTAACCAAAAGAATACCCATAACTACCGAGTCATATTTCCACTTTGACGTAATTTGTAAGAGACTCTTGTACTCATATGTGCATTGAGGCTCTCCTAAATGAAGTTATTCATAAGGGAACAGACTGGTTTTTGTAAGTGATATTTCACAGAGGACTATATTTTTATTATCACACACTCGACTGAGGAATGTAAAGAATCCAAGATCTTGATGTGCTTGTTTGTTTTCTATAAAAAAGCAGTTGATTCAGTAAAGCAAAACATCCAGCTCAAGTCACTTAACCTACCAAGGCCTCACTTTCCTTATTTGTAAAATATGGAAGTTGGTCAGGCTGGCCTCTGAGGTCACTGTGAACCTGTGACCTTAATGGCTTCTCTGAAATATCTCCCCTGCATATATCAGGCATATACAAGATTACTTAAAAGCTGTAACAGAAATAACCTCGTTTGGCAATGTTTTGATCATTAATGTCAAACAAAGGCAATAGATAATGGAGTTGAAGTTAAAGGGAGCCCTTATAGAAGGTGAGGTGCCCAGATGCTAGTATTTGCTGATAATGTTTTGCTAGATGATCTATAATCCCTCAAGAATTTGTCCCATTAGAGGAAGAAAACCTATTCTCCAAACTCTGCTATGCAATTGAATGATTAGCTCATAGATCTCCGTTGATCTGATCTTTTACAGCTATTACAAATGGACAAATTGAGTCAACAATTAAAAAGATAATGTGGTAAATAAAAGAAGTGGTAGGATAAATAAAATTAAGTGCTGTGTTACACAGTGGGGTCATAAACTCAGGAGCTCATTACCACTAAAATTTGTACTGAATGAAAATTTTAAGGGGATTGAAGTTTATTTTAGATATCTAATAGGTGTTATATTCCTAAGCTGACAAAAATGTAATTTTTGCCGGAAAAGTACATTAGTTCCTAAGGTTTTATGAGATATAATTTGAAAACCACTCTCCAAACCATTGTGAGTTTTTTTGTTGTTGTTATTGCAAATTTCTAAAGTGTCTGTTAGAAATAATATTTAAGTGCAAAAGTAAAAGTGTTGAAGACATCAGTTTAGCATTCTTTTGTTTATTAGACTGCGTAAGTTTAAATGCTTTCTGTAATTGGGAGTGAAAGATGCTTGATTTTCTTTGACTATTTTCCTGGTTTGTTGCAGCATTTGCTGAAGAATCAGATTGCACTCCATAGTGTGCCTGCCTTAAGAATGTGTGATATATAGAAATTTAAATTTAACCAACAGATAACAGCGGCCAAGATTATTTGCATCATGTGGACTTTTTATTTTACAAAAGAATTCACTTCAAAAATCTTCTAGGGTGGCAGTTTTTCATAGATGAATAACTTGAATATATAGGTTGAAAAAACCTGAAGCTGAAGTTGTAAGAGCCACTGATAATTGACTATCAACAAGAAAATACTATGAAAGATACCTGGAATTATAATGGAAAAATATTACTTGATTTATAGAATATGGATTTACATTTTAGGAACTACTAAATGTTTTAGGTAAAATTAGGTTTAGTTATACTGAAAATAATTTGTGTAAAAATTATATTCATCAATGTCCTGCATTTACTTAGTGTCATCCCTGTTTTTAAAATTAAGTAAACTCTTTTATGGTAAATAAGACAGACTTTCGGTAATTGGCACCAGATTAACAATCTGGACTTATACTAAGAGAAGGTAATTATATGATGAGATAGTCAAATATTTATAAAGTTGATTTAAGGAATTGTAGAAAGTGTTACACATTTTCACTTTAAAAAGATTTTCTGGTACTTTCTTTACTAATTAATTTCCAAAGTTTACATCAGAAAGTGAGTTCAGATCTTTTCTATAAGAAGAAAGTTTTCATAAAACCAAAAGTTCTTTGATCCCTTGCTTTGAATAAAACTAGCTTTTTCCTTAAAGTTTCAAGGCCATATAAATTTTATTTCCTGATTAAAATCTAGTAAAGCACAAACATTCTTCTGAAATACGAGACAAAAGTGTAAAATTTTAAAGACAACACTGAGTTATGCCCCCCATCCCCCAAAAAAACCCAAAAAACTAGAGCTGGATTCCAGAGTTATGGGACGTGTTCTGTCTCCCCACCTTTGTTGTTAAACTTAATCCTTCTTGATTGCTACAGTAGATTGAAACAAGGTATTTTTCTTCTTTTTCATAGTGACTGAGTGTTCCTAAAATGATAGTAATTAAAGGAAATTGTGGCCAAACTATATCCAGTATCCTTGATATATACATTTATGGAAATAAGGTTAATATAGGACAATCTCATTCTGAAATGTATTTATAAAGTATTTTTTCAAAACAAATGAAATTATTAAAATAAAAGCTAGAATAGTTTTCAGAACTCCTTAAAATATTTAACATACACAAACAGAGATATTTTTCTCAAGTCTGAGACTATCCACATAATGCAATGTGTGCTAAATGTCCAAATTTTGGCATTACATAGAAAAACTAGTTTGTTTTTTAACTTTATGTCCAGATGTTTATTTCTGTATAGAACTGGTCTTTGTCATGAAATAATGTCAAATAAGATTTTGCAATCCTTATATAATTGAGTAATCTAGGGCAGATAAACTGCACTTAATAGTATAAGATAGTTTTATAAGTTAGTCTCTCTTTTCAAGGGTCAGAATTTAACAATGTTTTTAAAATTATTTTATATGGTTAGTTAGGATCTGTTTGTCCATGTGCTTTGCTAATATTGGCAAGGTTATCAGTAACCAGTCTGTACCTTTACCCTCTCTGTTCCTTTACCTCTCTCCACCTGCCCTCCCCCCCAAGTATCTGATTAGTCTCAAAGGTGAAATAGTGTTAAAAAAAAAATCCATGCAGATTCATCATTCTGACTTAAAAAAATTACAAAGCACATATATTACTGGTCACAATCACAGATTCTCAGAGTTGGAAGGGATCTTGGAGGCTGCTAGTACAAGCTATACGTGCACAAAAATTCTGTTTACAACATCACCAGTGAGTGGTCATCCATTATTCTCTTGAAATCCTTGGGTAACTGAAAATCTGGTATTTCTAGGAGCTACCTAGTGTCAAGCAGAACAAATCCAAACCTTTTTTCATATAACAGCCTTTAAAATAGATAACATGGAATATAAAGAAAAGAATCCTGATGATAGTCTCACTCTAGAGTTGGGGAGAGTGGGTTTCAGTGAGTTAAGAGGAAAAAATAGGATTCTAGGTTTCAGATCCTACAGAGAAAATCAGCTCAAAAAGGATGGGGTGCTCCAGAGAATGAAATTCTGACTGCATAGATCAAGTGAGAACTAGAAGGAGAAATTAGCTACAGTCTCTTCTGTGACCTAGCCAAACTGGTCCTTCTAGTCCTCACTCACTCATGATACACACCCCACCCCCCCATCACCCTACACTGGCTGTTCCTGTGCTTGAAATGTGCTGCCTTCCTCACTCGGTGTCATAGGAGTCTCTTCCTTTATGATGTAACACAGGCACCATCTTCTACATGAAGATTTCCTGACTTTCCCTCCACTGCTAGTGCCCTCCCTCCCAAACTGCTTTGCATTTAACTACTCTGTCACGTAGATCCAGTCTATATACTTCGTACTTCAACCAACTTGGACAGTCAGTCCTCAGTTGATGAATATTTATTAAATGTGCTAAGGATAAACATTTAAATGTGCTAAGGGCTGGGAATACAAAAAAGAAAAAGTCGCTAACCTCAGGGAGCTAACAATGTAATGGAGAAAGACAACACATAAAAGGAAGCTGAAAGGCAGGGAGGCTTGGGGAGTGCAGTCTGGGGGGAAATAAAGACATGGCAGCCTAGGCCCCTTGCTTAAATGGAGGTTCGGGAAGGAGCCATTCAATCAGAGGGAGGAATCCATGGGGCTAGGGCTTCTGAGGAGGTATGAATTCCCCGGGGGAAGTGATCTTGCGGGATGGTGACGTTCCTAGAGGTGATGTCAAAAGTCTAGAGAAGAGTGGCTGGGGCACGAATGAAGAGAAAAGGTTCTTTTGCCAACAGACAGACTATTCTAACCTGTCATTTCTTGGTATCATTTTTCCCTATGCCTGAATTGAATAAGGTCCAGCTCTCCAAAGTTAAGTTAACTCTGGGCAAAGCTGTGTTCTGTGTTCTGGGAATGTACATGCAAAAATGGGAGGAGATATATCAACCTCATCCATGAATTGGTAGATTTTTTTGATCATGAGGGTAGAGTGGGACAGGGAAGAAAGGAACATATGATGAGGCAGTATAAGAAAAGACTTGAGGGGAAGCCATGAGTGAGACAAGACTGGCCCTTTTCCTGAAGCATGGGAGTCTCATAAACAGTGACACTCAGGAGGGAGGCCTGGGGTAGAAAGGAGGATAGGAAGACTATGGAAGAAATAGTGGGAGAGTCAGGACATGCCCTGACCCTAAGATTTCTGACAGTACATTATGATATATTATAGAATTCAATGTTGATGGGAAGACTAGTCTTCCTTCAGTGGGCTGAAGTACAAAGATTTTGAATAGTGGAGAGAGGGGAGTAGATTGTGGGTAGTGGGAACATTTCAAGGGGCTTGAATTAAAAAATATATATATTCTGAACTTAAACACCCCCCAGAACTTCTATATGCATGGCAGAATGCACAATTATAGAATTATAAATGTCTATTTCATGCCACCCATTTTTTATTTTAATAATATATAATAAATTCTCCTACTTGTCTGTGCTGCTTCCTTCTGAATTTCCTTTTTTTCTATTGTAAATGTGTTTTTTAAAGTGTTACAGTGCCTTCTTTTTGGCATCACTGTTGTTTACCTTCCCTTTCCATAAACCTCTCCACTCACTTCACAAAGAAAAAGAAAGGAAATGCGAAGAACTTCTTGTAACAAATAAGCAAAGTCAAACAAAATAAATCCACAAATTAGCTATGTCTCAAAAGGTATGTTTCTGCACTTTGTGTTTGTACTTCTGCCAAGAGAGGAGTATCTTGCCTTATTATAGACCCTTTGGAGTCGTCTTTTTTTTTCTTCTTTTTTTTTTTTTTTTGTTTTTGTATAAATTATCCTTCTGGTTCTGTTCATTTCACTGTCGGTTTTTACTGCTTAGGACTCTCTGAAATTTTCTCCTTCATCATTTCTTACAACACAACAAAATTGCATTACATTCATGTAACACAATTTGATCAGCCATTCCCCAGTTGTCTAAGAGGCCATTCAAGGTGCTCCCTTAGATGCTAGTTCCCTCCTTTACAAACTAACTGGACTGAAGCAGAAGAGAGGATTTACATAGAGTAGAGAGGTCATAGGACCATAGATGTAGAGCTTGAAGGAACCTCAGAGGTCATCTGGTCCAACCTTTGCATTTTGCAGATGAGGAAATTGAGGCCCAGGGAGGTGAAATAACTTACCTAAGATCATGCTAGTAGTGAGTTAGAGATGGAATTTGAATTGGGATCTTTTAACTCTAAATCTTGAGGTTTATGTTGTGCCTCTTGCCCCATCACCTCGGTTTAACTAAATCCTTTTTATGTGGTGAAGTGCTTTTGAAGTACTAGTTGTATTTTGTGCATTTCCAGAGAGAGTTATATTTCATCCCCAACTCCAAAGAGACTAAATGAGATTGAGGGTTTGGGGGCAGGGGGTGTGGGGAGGGGAATCAGTTGCCAGGAAAGCTTATACATTCCCTGTCAGGTAATTTAAAAATAAATGGCCAGAGTCTTGAATATATAAAATAGCTGAATAAGAAATTAGAAAAGAATCAAAAGAATTTTGAAAATTATTGAAAAGTACAACAGAATTTCTCCCACCAAAATAGCACCACTTGTAATAATACAGACAACAACTGAGAACTCCCTCTTCACTCTTCCTCATCTCCTATCATTCAGATGCCTTCTGCTATTCTTTCCTTCCTCACCCTGTCTCACTTGATGAAGTGGCCTTCCAAGGCTAAAAACTCTTCTACTTGTTCAAATAATCCCATTCCATCCCTTCTCCACCACATTGCCTCCTCTGTCATCCTCACTCTTTCACTTATTTTCAATCTCCCTCTCTCCGTACTACCTCATTCCTCTTACCTACAAATATGCTCATGTCTCCCCTGTCTTGGAGAAAAAAAACAACAACCCTAATTTGATCCTTCCATCCCTACTAGCTATGGTGCTATTTTTCTTCTGCCTTTTGGAGCTAATAGTAAATGCTTCTTTTTTCCCTCTTCTTGCTTTTCTTCACCTCTTAGAATCTGGCCTCTAACTTTATCATTACACCAAAACTGCTCTCTCCAAAGTTATCATTTAATTACCAAATCCAGCGGCCTTTTCTTGATCTTCTCCTTCACTGCTCTGCAGCCTTTGACACTGTTGACCACTCTTTCCTCCTTGATACTCCCTTTTCTCTAGGTTTTCAGGACATACTTTCTCCTGGTTTTCCACTTAACCTATCAGATACCCCTTACCTGTCTCCTTTATTGGATCCTCCTCCAGAACATGCCCTAAGTATACCCTCAGGGTTCTGTACTGGGCCCTTTTCTCTCTTCTCTTTATACTACTTCACTTGATGATCTCATAAGCTCACATAGATTTAATTACAGCACAACAAAATTGCATTACATTCATGTAACACATTTATTTAATTAATAGTATGCTAACGATTCTCAAATCTATCTACCCCTGCTGACTTCCAATCTTATCTCCAACAGCCTTTTAGACCTCTCAACCTGGATGTCTAGTAAACTGAGTCTTAAACTCAGTATATCCAAAACAACTCATTATCTTTCCCCTAATCTCCCCCCCCCCCCCCCCCCCGGCAACACAGACACCTTCCCAATTACTGTAGAGGGCAATACCATCCTGGTTCCTCAGGCTTACAACCTAGAAATTACCCTGAATTCCTCATTATCTCTCACCTTCCCCACACCCTCCATATCCAATCTGTTGCTGAGGCCTGTTGATTGTATCTTTGCAGCATTTCTTGAATATGCCTCTCTTCCTCTGACACTGCTCTATGCAGGCTGTCTTCGCCTCACACCTGGATTATTGCAGTGATCTGCCTGTGGGTCTGCTGCTTCAAGTCTCTTCCCACTCAGCCAGTAAAGAGATTTGCGTAAAATGTAGGGCCAATCATGTCTCTCTCTCACACACACCCCCCTCAATAAATTCTAGTGGTCTCCTATTGCCTCCAAGAGCTAATACAAAATCCTCTATTTGGCATTCAGAACCATTTATAACTGAGCCCCTTCCTACCTTTCTAGTCTTTTTTCCACTTATTCCCCGACATGTCCTCTTTCATTCAGTGACATTGACCTCCTGGCTGTTCAATACTCTCCATCTCTTGGCTATAGCTATTATCTTTTGTCTACCATTCTTGGAATGCTCTCCCTCCTCTGCTTCAGTAACTGACTTCTGTGACTTCTTTTAAGACCCAACTAAAATCATACCTACAGAAAGCTGTCCCCAACCCCTCTTAATTTCAAGATCTTTTTTTTATTATTATTATTTCGTATTTATCCCATGCATAGCTTGTTTTGTATTTATTTGTTTGCATTTTTTCTCTCCCAATATATTGAAAGTTCCTTGAAGGCAGGTACTGTCTTTTCCCTCCTTTTTGTATCTCCAGTATTTAGCATAGTGGCTGGAAAAAAAGTAGACTTGTGTAATCTGCTTAAAAAAACTTAATTTTTCTGAACATGAGTTTGTCTTTAAATTAGCAGATTCAACTAGGTGACCTATAAGATACCTTTCACTTTAAAATTCTATTTTTAGAGCTGATTGAAACCTTAAAGATATTTTGGATGAAGAAGGTTGAGGCCCAGAGAGTCTGTGACTAAGACTTTCCACCTTTTTTAGCTCTTTTTAAAGTAATAATTTTGCTGGTTTTCCGCAGGAGAAGTTGGAAGAGTGCATAGAGCAATTAAAAGCAGAAAGAATTATGAGAGTCAAGGCTGACAAACGAGTAACTGAGGTAAAACTAAAATTAATTTGTGTTTTTGTGACATATTTGAGCTAAGATATTTAGGCTTTAGAATGAAGTTTAAATTAAAAGGTGCATTTGAAAATTGTTCACTCTCTGTTAACATTAATGTTGCATTCATGTACGTATTCCATTATTTAGTCTAAAATATAAGAGTAAAAGGCTTAGTTATTTCTGTATTTTCTTTGGTTTTGTTCACTCATTAAGCACCAATTTGGTGTACAGTAATATGGAGAATCATAGAAGGTGCAAAAGAAATTTAAGACATAAGCAATCTTGAGGTGCTTGCAATTTGCATAGGAAGACGTGGGACTACTTAGAGTATTAAAGCAAGTCAAAAATAATAAAGAGGAGATGGTATTTATGTGCCAGAGGAAACACAAAGCAATAGAGTGACTCAGGTGCCTCAGGATTAAGAGTGGCTTTTTGACGGTATATCTTGACCTTGTGGGAAGCCATTGAATGGCATTCATTTAGCAGATACAGTTTATAAAGTACCTACAGAATCCAGAATCAAAGCAGAAAAGGTAACATGAGCAAGGGCATAGATGGAAGAATGAACTCAGAAATCTGGTAGAAGAGCATGGAGGAAGGAGCTGCATAGTGTATCGGTGGCAGCATTGGCAGGCTGATGGAGAACCTCGAAGACAGGGCCAAAAAGTTGTCATTGAATTCAACAAGCTACAGAGTGAAGCTTTAGGAATTAATCCAGTGGTTACCTGTAAGGATATTTTAGAAACACAAATGAACGCCATACTTGTTTTTCCCTCAGCTTCTTGTGTTAGTTTGAACTTCTGTATATTTTTCCGGAAATCAGACTTTTAATTTTATTTCCTAATTGACAGAATGTTTTAGCCATTTTTCTAACAAAGTAAAGCATTTTCTGGAAACCTGGTATGAATTGAACCAATCATTGTGACTTTTTTTTGTTGTTGTTATGTAATCATTTAGACTTACAGAATCACAAGTTGTCTGTATAATCACTTAGAAGAGGTAGCATGGGACTTGGCCTCAGAGTCAGGAAGATGTAGGTTCAAGTCTCACTTCTGACATATACTGACTTCCTGACAACAGGCAAGTCACTTGACCTCTCAGTGCCCAGATAGCTCCCTGAAACTACTGCAAAGCAGTTTATGATAGCTGTTGGTAGGAGTGGTTTTACCGGGAGCTCCCTTACTACTCTGAGAGAGATGAACCCTTTTTGTGTTAGAAAGAAGGATTTAATAAATAAAAAATGAATCTGAGTTTTTGTACTATTAATCCAAGATTATGGGAAATGGTATCTGTTTTCACAGTGGGGCTTGATGGAATACAACTACAAGTTTCTTAGTCCTTTTTTCATTTAAACTTTGTTTCTTGTTTACAAAGAATGGCAATTATATTCTTTCCTAGCTGGAACTTGAAAATTCCCAGTTGCGAAATATAAATTTCTCTCTATCTGAGGCTCTTCATGCACAGTCACTGGCAACCATGATTTTGGAAGATGATGGTGTTTTGGGCAGTATTGAGACATCTTTTCAAAAGTTCCACGCCTTTTTGGATCTCCTTAAAGATGCTGGGTAGGTTACATGCTATTTCTTTCCTTGGCTTAACTTTAGTTTTTGTAATTTTTATCACTTGTTTAAAGAAGGTTCAGTATTCCACTATTTGCAAATATAATAAACTGTTTTCTCCACTGGTATTTGTAAAGCTCCATCAAATTGAAAATCATATTGGATTACACTGAAAAATAAATAAACAATGGTGAATTTATATTTCTAAGGGGTTAGGTAGAAAGCACATTCATGCAAAAATAATCCTATGAAAGCAGTAACAGACAGGTATGAGATCAAGGTATAGCAAATAAAAGTGATAGCTATTCAACAGTAGTTTATTAGGAGATTATTCTCAAAATTTGAACACAAATCCAAGAACATACAAGAAGATAACTTATGGTGAATTAGGTGGGAAAAGGATCCCATTTTGAGACCAAATATGTGACTCCATTTTAGTCAATTTCTTTGCTCTGATCTGAGACATTTATATGAATCTATAATAACTATTGATTCTTCTCTTCACCCAATCTTTCTTGTAGACTTGGGCAGCTTGCCACAGTCGCTGGTATAAATCAGTCGGATTTTGATTTCCTAGATCATCCCCAGATGAACTCTACAATTAATGCTATACTTATAGAAGATAAAAAGGGACTTGAAGAAAGACCAGAACTTAATCAGAATACCCTAGGACAAATGCATAGCATGCAAGTAAGTGACGATGTACGAGGAGCAGGCACACCACCTTCAAACTATACCTTTTCTCTATTTCATTTTGCTATCATTCTACCTAATATAACAAAGAATCTCTTGATTTCATCATTTAAGATATTGTTGAGAAGATCTGTTCAGTAACAGTAGGTTCATGATTTAACCTTGCAAGTGCTGCCTTAGTGTTGAGTTTATTTTAGTGTATTATAAGTAAATATTATTAAAATTATATTATTATCCATTATTCATTTCTTCATGTTATTTTTATTTAATATGTATTAGACTATAATATAATTGGAAAGCTAGGTGACACAATGGATAGAGTGCTGGGTTAGAAGTCAGCAGGACTCATCTTCTTGCGTTTAAATCTGGCTTCAGATGCTTATTAGCTTTGCAGCCCTGGACAAGTCACTTAACCCTGTTTACCTCAGTTTCCTCATCTGTAGAATGAGAAGGAAATGGTAAACTATTCCAGTATCTTTGCCAAGAAAATCCTGAAAACATCTGAACAACAGTAATAAAATAATGATTTATATGATCAGACTGTAAATTAATGTGTTAATATTTACTAGTATGCCTAGTCGACAAGTCAACAAACATTTTTAGGTGCCTACCATGTGCCATACACTGTGCTAAGCTCTGGGGAGGTGAACAAAGACAAAAAACAACACCTGCTGTCGAGGAGTTTACCTAGTGAAGGAGACAACATACAAGCTAGTATGTACAAACAAGATACAGAGTGAATGGGAGTTATCCAAGGGAAGGCACTGATACTAATATAAAGAGGGCTGGAAAAGGTATAAGATTGGAATTTAGTGGAGACGTGAATAAAGTTGATGAAGATAAGAAGAAGATGTAAATGAGAAGGGAGACAATTCCAGGAGTAGGGGACACCCAGTGAAAATACTCAGAGTTGAGAGATGGAATCTTATGCAAGGAATAGTAAAGAAGCCAAGGTCACTGAGTCTCCTGGGGTGGGGGTGGGGGTGGGGTGGGGCAGAGTGGGGAGAAGAGAGGTGTTAAATATGAGAAGACTAGAATAGTGAAAAGGTTATGGAGGGCTTTAAAAACCAAACAGGATTTTGTATTTGATCCTGGATGCAATAGGGAGCCATTGGAGTTGATTCAATAGGGAGTGACCTCAGCAGATTTGCAACTTAGTAAGATCATTTTGATAACTGATGTGGAGGATGAACAGGAGTAGAAGAGTCTTGAGGCAGGGAGACCAGCTAGCAAACTGTTGCAGTAGTCCGTGTGTGTGTGTGTGTGTGTGAGTGTGTGTGTGTGTGTGGTAATAAGGGAGGACCAGGGTGATGGCAGAAAAGAGAAAAGAGGGTGAGAAAAAAGAAGGGTGTGTACAAGAGATAAGTTTCAATGATCATATAAGTAGAAATGAGAAACAAAGATTTAGGAACTGATTGGATACGGGGAATAGAGCATGATGTATAAGTTGAGGAGCCTAGGATCTTAGAGCTAGAAAACATGAAATTTAATATAATGCTTTATATTTATAAGCTTCTTTTATATATTGTTTTGCTTGTTTCTCACAACATATGCCAGATTTGAACCCAGAAAACTGAGTCTTTCTGACTCCAGGCTCAGCACTGCATCTATTGTGCCACCTAGATGCACCTCCAGAGTTAGATAGCAGCTAGTATCACCTGAACTGGAATCCAGATGATGCCTAGACTAGTGCTCTTTCTACTGTACTACTGGTTTAAGAAGAGTTTTATTGTGAGGAAAATGCTAAATAATTCAGTTCTTTATAAAGAAAAAAAACAGAAATGGGTTTAAATAGTAGTAGTAGTTTAGTTTGATCTAAAACAATAGGTTAATAAGCATTGGCTTAGGTTGCCAATGGATTCTGTGTCTACAGAAGTTTTTGAAGATGAAATACACATGGACTTTATCTAGGATGATTGAGACTTTGACATGCTTAGAAGAACTAAGCCACTTGACCTCTTAAGATTCTTTACAGATCAATGATTAGTATATAGGTACTTTATAGATTTAACAAAATAAGAAAGTGATATTTTAACATAAGAAACTCTAGCCTTTTGACAGTTTGACATATACTGGTATAAACAAACTTTTTCAGGAAGGCACAAAATGAGAAATCAAAATAAAAAGCACAGTAATACAAGTTAGGTACTATGAATGAATGATCATAGGTCAAAAAGGCATTGGGTTTTTTTTTAAAGGTTCTTATATAAGTAAATATATGTGTAGATATGTATTTCTAGGGGAAAAGATTGAGAGTCAGTTTTTAGTTATCCAGATTAGTAAGAGAACACAGGCAGTTTTTTGAAATGAGCACTCACTGACTTGGTTTTCTGTGTATCAAAATGGCTTTGGTTTTCTATGTATCAAAATCTACAGGGAGGTGACCCATAGGGACTTCCTTTCGCTGGCCCCCTGCTTTGTCTTCCCTCCCTGTTGTAGGCCCCTTTTGACGCACACCCTGTTTATTAGTTTGGAACCTGATAACTTGTTTTTAAGTTTTCATCTGCCCTCCATGTTCTTGAGACTTGGAAGACAATGGGAAATGCTCTTAGACATAGCTGAGTAATTGTTGAAATTTCTCAGGACCTAGGCCCCCAGTAGGAGAAGTGACCCCCAGAACTTTGTGTGTAATCAGCAATTGAATTTTAAATGTCTTTAATGTTTATTAATAAAGTCATAGTAGCCAGTAGAAATTTCTGACTATTATTGTTAAGTGCTTTTGACTAATTTGAATTATACTTTTCAGTTTCAGAAAGTTAGTGGCGATATTAGAACTTCTTTGCCTCTTGACACCTTCCAGTTTCCAGTTTCTACTCAGGAGGCCTTATCTTCTTCCAAAGAAGTTCGTGAAATCAAGGGCTCTGATCATCAACAGGTTCCTCCTAAAGAATTTGTCCCTGCACCATCATTATCATTTTTAGCAAATGTTGTTGTTGAAGCTCAAAATGAAAGAAAAGAAGAGGAGTCTTCCAGAAATAGTAGAAATTCCTCAGAGACAAGTGCCAGAATGAGTGAACATACCTCAAAACACTCTTCAAAGAAACAGTCCGAAAGTTGTTCTCATTCCTCCTCTGAGAGCCTAAGCCAGAAAAGCAAAAGACATGGGGAGCATACCCCTTTGGCTCATGAAAAATTCAAACATCTGGCTTCAAAAAGATACAGTCTTGCTAGGAAAGAGACAGGAGATATGACAGTAATATCCAAGACAGATAAAAGTAAAAACAAAACATCAGAACATTCTAAGATTGAAACAGTAGTATCTGATCTTGAAATTTCAGAAAGTATCCATTCTCTATCAAGCGCATGACTCAGGTCTAGATATTTGAAATTATGTCTTGCCTTAAAAATTTCAATAAACTTGGAAGCATGGACCTGGAAATCATTTGAGAAACTCTGCTGTACTTTATAATGATGTAATATTTGGTGTGTATATTCTTCTCCTTGAATAGGGTTTTATTACAGATAGTCAAATCCCTAAAGGATCTTTGATTTCTTCAAAGCTTTCACAAATCTTTTATATATATATATATTTTTTTTTTCCACTCACATGTAAAAATATTTAACATATGTTTTTTAAAATTTTGAGTTCCATATTCTCTCTTCCAACCCTGCCCTGAGAAGGCAAGCAATTTGATATAGGTTGTGCATGTGCAGGCATGCAATAATTTCTATTCTTAGTCACGTTGTGAAAGAAAACACAGATACACCCTCCCCCCTCCAAAAAGAAAATAAAGTTAAAAAAAGTATGCTTTGATCTGCATTCAGACTCCATCAGTTCTTTCTGGAAGTGGATAGCATTTTTCATCATGAATCCTTCAGAATGTTAGATTCTTATCTTAGATCATTGTATTTCTGAGAATAGCTAAATCATTCACAGTTGGTCATCATACAGTATTGCTGTTACTGTCTACATTGTTCTCCTCGTTCTACTCACTTCACTTTGCATCAGTTCATGTAAGTCTTTCCAGGTTTTTCTGAAAGTATCCTGTTGGTCATTTCTTATAGCATAATGGTATTTCATCATAATCGTATATCACAACTTGTTTGGCCATTCCCCAATTGCTGGGCATCCTGATCTCCAATCCTTTGACACAACTGAAATAGCTGCTATAAATATTTTTGTGAGTAAGTAGACGGTGCAGTGGATAGAATGTTGGGCCTTAAGTCAGGAAGTTCTGTTCTGGGCTCAGATACTTATTGACTGTGTAACTCTAGGCAAGTCCTTTAATCCTGTTTGCCTTAGTATCTTCATCTGTAAAATGAGCTGGAGAAGGAAATGGTAAACCACTCCAGTATCTTTGCCAAAAAAATTCCAGATGGGGTCACAGAGTTTGACATGACATAAGACAATAGGTCCTCTTTTTGGATCTCTTTGGGATACAGACCTAGCAGTGCTATTGCTGGGTCAAAGGGTATGCACAGTTTTATAGCCTTTTAGGCATAGTTCCAAGTTGCTCTCTAGAAGGCTGAATAAGTTCACAATAGTATCGCAACAATCAGTGTCCCAGTTTTCCCACATCCTCTATAACATTTGTCATTTTTCTTTTCTGTCATATTAGCCAATGTGTTAGGTGTGAGGTAGTACCTCAGAGTTGTTTTAATTTGCGTTTCTCTAATCAGTAGTTATTGGGAGCATTTTTTCATGTAAGTAGATAGCTTTGATTTCTTTGACTGAAAACTTTGTTCAAATCCTTTGACCATTTATCAGTTGGGGAATGACTTTCATTCTTATCAATTTGATTCAGTTCTTTATATATTTGAGTAAAAAGGCTTTTATCAGAAAAGCTTGCTGTAAACATGTTTCCCAGTTTTCTGCTTTCCTTCTAAACTTGACTGCATTGGTTTTGTTTGTGCAATCCCTTTTAATTTAATGTAATTTCTCCCTGTTTAGCCTTTTCTCTCTCTCTCTCTCTCTCTCTCTCTCACTCTCCCCCTCTCCCCCTCCCTCCCTCCTCCTCCATGCCTCCCTCCCTTCCTCCCTTCCTCCCCTTTCATTCTTTCTCTTCTCAAAAGTGTTTTGCTTCTGATGACTGCCTTCCCATTCACTTTTCTTGTCACCCTCCCTTCCTACTTCCCTGTAGGATAAGATAGATTTCTGTACCCAACTGAATGTGTATGTTAGTCCCTCTTTGAGCCAATTCAGATGAAAGTAAGTTCGAAGCATTGCTTACCACTCCCAACACCACCACCCCCCAGCCCATTTTCATCTGCATTGCAAAAGCTCTTTCGTGCCTTTTTTATGTGAGATAATTTACCCCATTCTACCTCTCCCTTCCCCCTTCTACTGCATACTTTATTTTTTTGGATAACATCCCATCATTGTCAACTCACACCTGTGTCCTCTATGTATACTTCTAACTGCTCTAATAATGATAAAGTTCTTAGGATTTAAAAGTATCCTCTTCCTATTTAGGAGTATAAGCAGTTTAACCTTATTGAATCCCTTATTATTCTCTTTCCTGTTTGCCTTTTTATGCTTCTCTTGAATCTTGTATTTGAAAGTAAAATTTTCCATTCAGCTCGGGTCTTTTCACCAGGAATGCTTTGAAAATCTTTCAGTATTTTACATTCTTGTTCTAGTATATCAGGGCAGATTTTCCTTGATAATTTCTTGAAATATTATGTCTAGATTCTTTTTGATCATTGCTTTTAGGTAGTCCAATAATTTCTGTTATCTCTCAATCTAAGTCAATTGTTTTTGGAATGAAATATTTCACATTTTCTTCTATTTTTTGTTCTTTTGATTTTATTTATTGTTTCTTAGTGTCTCATGGAATTCCACTTGCCCAGTCCTGATTTTTAAGCAATTATTTTCTTTCTTTTTTTTTCTTTTTTTTTTTTTTTGGGTGAAGCAATCAGGGTTGAGTGACTTGCCCAGGGTCACACAACTAGTAAGTGTCAAGTGTCAGAGGCTGGGTTTGAATTCAGGTCCTCCTGTCTCCAAGGCTGGAGCTCTATCCACCGTACCTCCTAGCTGCTCCCATTTATTTTCTTCATTGACCTTTTGTACCTCTTTTTCCATTTGGCTAGTTCTGCTTTTCAGTTCTTCTTTTCATCTTATTTTTGTGCCTCTTATGTCATTTGGCCTATTTTGTTTTTTAAGTTGTTCATGATTTTCTTGCATCACTCTCACTTCTTTTCCCACTTTTTCTTCTACCTCTTATTTGATTTTTATTGATTTTATTGATTTATTGATATTTTGATTTTTAAAATTATTTTTTAGTTTTTCCAGGGCCTGAGGTCAATTCACATTTTTCTTTGAGACTTTGCTGTAGTTGCTTTGATTTTGTTTTCCTCTGAGTTTGTGTTTTGATCTTCCCTGTCACCATAGTAACTTTCTATTGTCAAATTCTCTTTTTGTTGTTTGCTCATTTTTCCTGCCTATTTCTTGACTTTTAACTTTTGTTCAAGCTGTCTCAAGCTTCAGGTTTTTCATGCTGCTATTTTCAGAGCTAGTTCTGGGGGGAATATAAGTTTTTAGTTCTTCTAAGGTGGCATGATCTAAGGAGAGGTGTGGTCGTTGCTCTCCTGGCCTGTGCTCTGGTTTGTGAGAGACTCCAAGTATTCTCTTCTGTCCTGGAACTGTGAAGAGGGTCCCTGCTTCTGCTAATGTTCGTCTCTCAGTGCCAGCACAGGATCCCCTGTAATTTCTTTCTGGTCAGTTTTCCTGCCCCCTTACTGTTGGTGAGCCGAGATCTCTGGAAGGCGCTATCGTTTCAGTTGCCCCCAAGGCATGCTGCTGGCTTGGTTGGGCACAGCCTGCATTGGCGAGGTCTGCACTAGACTGCACTCCACTCTCACCCTAGTTTTGTTTGTAAAGCATTTGAAAGTATTAATGAGCTTCATTTACTTTTGATTATTGTATGTATGGTAGTTCTTAGCATTGACATTGTTGTCATCTGCATAATTTTTTTTTGGTTCTATTTCATTTTGCGTCAGATCATGTAAAGATTTTCATCTCTGTATGCATCACATTTATCATTTTTTTTAATAGCACAATAACATTCATTTACCACAATTTTAGTCATTCCTTGATGTGCATGTTTGTTTCCAGTTCTTTGCTACCAACAAAAAGTGCTGCTATAAATATTTTAGTGTATAGGGGAACTTTTCTTCTGATCAGTGGCTTCCTTGGGGGATAAGCATAATAATAAAATCTCTGAGTCAAAGGATGTGGACATTTTAGTTACTTCATTTGCATAATTCCAAGCTTTTCAGAATATTTTTACAGATTCATAGCTCTGCCAGCAGTGTATCAGTATGGCTATCTTCATACATAACACTGACTCCTCACATCTTTTGTCATCTTTGCCAATTTGCAGAGTATGAGGTAAATCCTTGGTGGTATTTTGATTTGCATTTCTTTTGTTATTATTTGTTTGGGGCATTCTTTTATGTAGTTGTCAATATTTTAGTTTTTCTTTTTGAGAACTTACTATCCTTTGTCCACTTTTCTATTGAGGAATGGCTTTTGGTCTTTTGTATAGCTATATCTAGAGACATAGATAGAACTGTTAATTGTTTATATAATGTATTGGATACCAAAGCCTTACCAGAGAAATTTGATACAAAGTTTTGCCTCCCCTCCCCTTCTACTGTTACCGTTCTTATCTTCAGCGCTTTAATTTTGTCAGTGCAGAAGCTTTTCAGTTTCATATGATCAAAGTTATCTATTTTATCTTAGGTAATTACCTCTGTCCCTTGTTTGGTTAAGAATATATCTTCTACCCATAGCTGTGAGTGGTATATGATCTGCTTCTCTTCTAATTTTTTAGTAGAATGATCTTTAATATTAAGGTCATATTCATTTAGAATTTATTGTGACAGTCTTAACTTTTTAATGTTTCCACCTAGGGTTTTTTTTTTGGTGGTTTTTTTTTTTTGGCAGTAAAACCCAATTTTTGCTCAGCTTTATAATGTGATCCACTTTGAGTCTTCAAATTAATTCAGTATGAAGTGTTAGAACATCATTTGGTCAAGGGTTAAATAAATTAAAATGGTAGAAGGACTCAACTTTTTTGCTGAAGTTTTTGACCTAAAACACACATGGTATTCTTGATTTTTTTTTTTTTTTTTGGTAAGACAATTTAAGTGACTTGCCCAGAGTCACACAGCTAATGAGTGTTATGTGTCTGAGGCCAGACTTGAACCCTGGTCTTCCTGACTCTAGGACTGGTGCTCTATCCACTGCCCTATCTAGCTGCCCCAATTCTACTTTAGCACCCAAAGAAAGGACATTCAGTCCTTTTTTTTTTCTTTTTTGGTGAGGCAATCGGGGGTTAAATGACTTGCCCAGGATCACACAGCTAGTAAGTGTCAAGTTTCTGAGTCCGGATTTGAACTTGGGTCCTCCTGACTATGGGCATGAGCTCTATCTACTGCACCACCTAGCTGCCCCCAATATTCTTGATTTCTTATAAAAGTGCATGATGTACAAACAAGGTTGGAAATGAGCTTAACTTCTGTTTTCTTTTGCCAATTTGTAAATTTTTATCATGAATTAAGGAAAACAACGCAGATGGTTTTAACCCAAGGTTATCACTTAGAATAGGTAACTCAATTTTCTAAATCCTTTTCAAGAATAAGTTGCACTGTTTAATGTTTCCAGGTTACCATTAACATTCTTGAACGTGGAGGAGATTGTACTGTCTTAAAAATGTCTTTAAAAGACAAATGAAAAATACTATATTTCTCCCATTTCAAAGTTTTAAAACTGCAGCACATTGGCAATTATTGTCAAGGTAGTCAGTGCTTCTGTAAACTTTTAGGTAAAATTCAATTTTTGTTAACTACTAGAGTAAAATTATTGATTCCCCTTCTCTGTAACCAAATGAAAATAATACTATTTATTTTCCTTGGTATAGTTACATCCTTCACTGACATAAATCATAACTTCTTCAAGACTTACTGGAAAATAAGAATTGGAATGCCCAAAAATATTTATTTATCAGCATGCAGTCAACCTGATGATTAACCACTCTAAATTTAAAGAAACTGACTGGTTTAATACATTAAACATAAATTTTATCATTAATACCATGCTTGAAAATTTCTATAAGGTGGTAGGATGTTTCAGGAATTCTGTGCCAATATACACAGCCTTTGATTTCTCCAGGTTACCTCTACATCATGTTAAGGGACCATAGAAAGATCTTTGCGGAAAAAAGATGTTCTTAAATTGTAATATTTCCTAATCACCAACTGTATAGTCAATTCAATGTTGGTCATATCAAAAATGAAGCACATATCAGTGGGCCTTATGTCAGGATAGCAGAGGAAAGTTAAAAACTCACTTGAAAAATAATTAGGTTTTATTGCATTGTATATTCTTGCCTTTGGTTTATGTAATTTTCTGTAAATGTCTTCTTACCTAAATATTTCAAGAAAGCCTAGTTTTACCTTTGCTATTTAGTATATTGCTTAGGGCAGTCACTTCTCTGGGCCTTGGTGTCCTCATCTATAAAAAGAGCAGTTTAGACAAGATCATTTCTAAGGTTGCATTTCCTTCAGGCTTGCCATCCTGTGTAACTCCTGCTCATGTCTTTCTGTAAGTTCTTTGCTAGGGTTCTTCCTTACTTTCTCTCAACATCACAAAGATATCAATAGAATACATGGGTTCTTCATCAGTTATCCATTTTTCTTGCCACGTGACTAGTGATACCCAGTGCAAATGCCCTGAAAATTAGAATAGACCAGACAGAAAGCAATGACTCATTAAGACAACAAGGAACATTAGAAGAAGCAAAAAAAATATACAACTATTGTATCAGAAATAACTGACCTGGGAAAATGGAGAGAACTCATTGAGAGATAATTTAAGAATCATATTATTTGAAAATCATAACCTCCTACTGCAACAGTCTGGATACCATATTTCAAGAAATTGTGAAGGAAAATTACCCAAAATGTTTAGAACCAAAGGACAAGGTTAAAACAGAATTCAAAGGTCACTTTCTAAAGCACCAAAATGAAAACTATGAATATCATGGCCAAAATAACTTCCAGATCAAAGAAAGAATACTACAAAAAGCCAGAAAGAAAAAATTCCAAATACCAG